>NC_092817.1:85819240-86419240 GCF_023375885.2 Dermacentor andersoni
CCACATCATGAATTGATTGTGAAAATATACGAGCCACACATTCCTTTTTAGACTACCAGGAAGAGAACATAATAATCAATTGTTGAAATAGCGGCGTTTGATTACCAGTTACCACTTAATGAAATATGTTTAGTAGATAATGGCATATTGTTCGACTCCAAATACTCGGTTCTTGTTCGCATCTAAAAATTAGCATAGTTCACACGATGACGTGAACTCATCAAAAATGTTAAATTTAAATAAAGGATTAGAATGTGAAAAAGTGGAGACCTTACGCGGTTCAAACAGACATTGCGTAAAGGTGCAAGCGCCACGAACATCTTTGCAGAGTTTGATTAGACGCACTGCACTACAGCAGTTACAGACTCGCACGTGTTCACAAAGCAATGGTACACTGTTCACATTGCAACGAGGTCAGTCAGCAGTTACCTGGTTCTCGAATTTGCAACACGGTATGGTTTGAATCGTCGCAAGATATGCGTACAAAAATATGGGAAATCGCTGTAAGAAATCAAATGTGTTCACAATTAAAAGTATAAGGACTATCTGCATATACTTAAACGCATATTGACAAGCGCGAAGGAAATTACTTTATTTTATTTTCTCTAAGAATGGCTGAAAAAGAAAATAAATTTTCATATGTGTGAAACATCTCTGCATGAAAGTAGCTTCTGGCATAGCGTCCTCCTTAAAAGCAGATTAGACTTCCTCCTCCGTGCGCTAACTACATTATATGACTCATTTATGCGCAACCATATGATCTACTGCATCGAATTAGGGTCGCACGTACTGCGCTCACATTTCCTCACTGAATTAAACTCAAGCCCGAGCCATTCGCATTAATAATTTCGTTCTATGGTTGTCACATTGTTTTGCGATTCTTCTTGATCTCACGAGTTAGTGTTTATCTAATCATTATCTTTATAATATAGGCATTATCTCCTTCAAAATTTATACTCGTGTCCTTCTTATACATACATTAGACAGTTACCGCTAACATCTGCTCTGTTACATTAGTTCTACTCGCTTCATCACCAACCATAGCTTGATGTTACCTAGTATTTGTACTAATCATGGCGCATCCACATTGTATTTTTTTCAATATTATTTGAAATATTTTAAACTCCCATAAACAATCTGTAACTTCCTTGGAAATATTTAAGGGAAAGTTGAACATTTCTTTCAAACATGAATAATAACGTCTATCTACCATTATTTTCTTGTCTTACCTTATGAAACCTCTGTGTTTTGATGTTGTTATCAATGCATTTTTTTAAGTGCAATGTCTATCTCGTTTGCTGCGCTTTCGCTTCTGCATTTTACTCATTTTACTTGCATACGAGGTACCACCCACGGCGAACAAAACTTTGAACCTCCTTCTCCATGTGCATAAATGTGTATAATTTGTATTATATGCCACAAACTTAAATTTGATATTGAAAAAGCGACGAACAGCTCGACTTTAGTGCGCTTTTAGACACCGTTGTTTTTGCTTTGCCATCTGTAAGATTAAACATATGTGCGATTAACTTCCAATAACTGGAGCAGATAGCTTGCTTAAATTTCAACGCCCACACTTGAGAAAGCAAATACTTTATCAGAAATACTTCATGTTCTGTTTTCGCGCGCTCGAAAGCTGTTCCGCGCACCTTTGAAAGTCTGTGAAAACCACCTCTCCGCGGCCGCATCAATATTCGCCACGCAACCCGAAGTAGGAGAAGAAACGGCCATCGCTTTGGCCTACGCGGCTACCAATGCACACTGCATCATCAGCGATTCAAAAACGGCCATTCGTAACTACGCAAGAGGACTCATAGCACCCCAAGCGCAGAAGATTCTCTCTGGCACTCCTCCCCCAAGGCAACGCCGCGTGCAGATCATCTGGGCCCCAGGTCACTCAGGTCTGGCTGGAAACGAAGCCGCCCACGATGCCGCCCGAGCTCTCGCACACCGGGCGCATCATCCTTCTCCTGCGTCTTCCGATCCCGACCAGCCCTCTGTTCTGCATCGCGGTCACGCGCGGGACCGAATGGTCACGTTGAGAGAAATTCTCCTGCACTACCGCAGAGAGCGGTTACGCTACCCCCCAGCACACAAAACACTGAATAAGTCTCAATCCACCACTTGGCGACTCCTTCAGACACGAACTTTTCCGAACCCCGTGCTTTACAACCGCATGTACCCCGATGCATACTCACCACTCTGCAAAGCGTGCAAGGCCCGCGCCGACCTCAATCATATTATCTGGCAATGCCCCAAAGCCTCACCCACCAACACCTCCCGCACTAACACACGCATCATTAGTACGGCCGAGCAGTGGGAGACATTGCTGCTCAGCTTGGACCCAGAGGAGCAGCTCTGGGCCGTCCGGATGGCCGAAGACGCCGCCAGAAAGCAAGGCCTGGCCGCCGTCTGAGGAAGGGGGGGATTGGGGGTTAGTCTCCCGACCCCCGCCACCCCTTAACCCCATCAAGGACACAATAAAGTTTTATCTCTCTCTCTCTGTGAAAACCTTTGTAGAATATAGTTTGTGTCATATTAAGAGCAACCTGATTGCTTTTTAGGCTATATCGGGGAATGAAGCAAGTCGATGGCTGGAAGCGAAGCCGAGGCCTCAATTTGGCATGACTAAAAAACGCGGGACACATTTGGGGACTGACGTTTGCTTTAAAAACAATGTGTTAACCCAGGAATGTGTGGAGCATTTGTAATAGCTCATTTCTCAACGTCGGGCGTCCAGCTGCCAAATGTCACAGTGAACATTTTGTGAGTCTTGCCTTGTTTACAGGGTGCTGCTCAAAAAGGATAGCGTTCCCTGGAACCCAACAAGGCCAATTGAAGGTTTACATAGAAGTATCTTTCTTTTTTCTTCAGAAACAATGGGGCTAACAACGAAATTATCAGGCAGGAGTCACGGTTTCAACCAAGGTATTTATATTAGTAAGAGGCCCTGCTGCCCTGGTACTATCCGCATAGGTTCTACCCGCCGCTGTAGTCCAGTATAGAGCTATGGCATAACGGTGCTGATTTAGGGGTCACGGGTTCATTCCCAGCTGCGTGTGTTTTGCATTCCGACGGGGGCGGAATGCAAAAACACACGTGTACCGTGCGTGGGGTGCAAGCTGCATCCCAGCCGGTTAACATTATTCCCGAGTCCCCCACTACGGCACACTTCAATATCATATCTTCGTTTTTACCACGTAAAACCTCATAACACACACACACACACACACACACACACACACACACACACACACACACACACACACACACACACACACACACACACATATATATATATATATATATATATATATATATATATATATATTAATGACAAATACTGTTGTCGAAAGGTTGGTTGTAAAATTATCTTGTTTTTCCACTGTTGAACACCTATTATGTTGTTGAATCTGAGGCTAAAAAGCGGTTCTTTCTTTTGTCTGAAGTGTTCGTTCTTTGAGCATGTGAAGAGTGAAAAAACCGACGAAAACGGAAGCAGGACGAAGTCTAGTTTGTTTACGTCACTGTCGTCCTTTGCGCTAACTAATTAGCCTAACTAGCGCCAGCCCAATTAGCCGCGCTGCTAAGTCGTTTTACAGCGGCAGTTATCTTGCGCTTGCTCCCATACTCCTTTTGGTGTCCGCCAGTATCCTGTTTGATACTCTACAAAGGGGGTAAGAAAAAAGAGGAAGAGGAAAAAAAGTCGCCAGTCAAAGATTCCCCCACAGCCAGTCTGCCGATGCAGCTGCAAAGAGTTAGTATGCAGCGCCTGGAAAATAAGTACTACGCGTGGCCTCTTGAGCGCGCGTTAATACCATAGGCTTACGACACGTTCTGTAGCTTATCCATAAACCAGCGCGTAGGTGAATGCGTATAAATGAAGCTCGCAGTAAGAAGCGAAAGCGAGTATAAGGAAGAATCGTATTTCTGTGTTTGTCTCGCCACCTTTTGTATTTCATATCTATCAACACTCAGCCTAGAGGCTCACTAAGAATGTTTACTACCACCGATGCCCTACAACACAGTGAAAGACTTACACGGTTGCCTGAGATTACGCCAGCTATCGTACTGCTGCTTTGCATTGTAGGCGTAGGTGCAACTCTCTTTATGTGCGTATTTTTCGTTCCACACACTTACAGGCTCCACGTCGAGTTCCCTCCAGAGCGGCGGCCATGGTCCCACAATCGTGCTCGAACCCCCTATACTGGTGGAGTTTTCGAGCGACGCGGGTGCGTTGCTTCCCTGTTCTGCACATGGCCAACCACAGCCCAACATCCGGTGGGAGAAGGAGGACGGCAGCTCTGCAAGCACGGTGAGTGAAGAACGGTGACGTCGACTGCCCCTGTAGTGCGCAAATGTCTGGCATCTGAGCAGGGATAAAGAGACTGCGAAAATTTCGCGTTATTAACTTAACCTTCTCGGCGGTTCCGCAAACACGCACCAGCATCTGGTCACGCATGTCTGCGTACGGCCGCTTCTATAGGGCCTTCGTCACGTGCTGCCCAAATATGCTCAATCGATAGTTTCTGGAATTGAGGATGGTCAAACTACGATTGGCATCCTTCGAAAAGACGGAGTCAGCGTGTCTGAAACAATGCGGCGAATAACAGCTATTCAGATTAGAAACAAAAAAAGGCATACTGGTTCCTTGGCCACCAGCAGGGTTTCAGACAAAAGCGCTTGTCTCTTTAATGTCTTCCATAAAAAATTCGAACGTTTTATGGATACAAGACATTTTAGTGCCACCTTATACAATGTAGTGACAATGCTACAGACGACATATGTGTTACCTAGAGCTCAGTTTTTGTATGTTATTAAGTAGTCACGTAATATGTTATGTACTTGTATTCTGTGCACAAGTCTAAGTGGGAACTTAGGTTTTCTTGGACAATTCGAAATAGATTTATTTACTTATGCACCTGTTCGTATTTATCTACCGTGGCTTCCTACACTTATGTTCAGAACATTATGTTCGTGCTGTCTGACTGCATCCATTGTTTTTCGCCACAACATGGATGTCATTTTCTTTTCTTATGCCGGACAACTAGTAGCCGGTGCCACCAAAGGTGCCTACCTCTCCTAGTGTAACTAGCAACCCACATTCAACACCTCTTATTAACTTGTATGAGTAATTCCGGAGGTTACATTACCAGCGTGTGATTGCAAAAAGAAAGTGAAATCTTGTAAGCAAGCTTGATTCCGTTTAATATCACTTTCAGGAAATAATGCATGCACTAAAATCAGGCCATCGCCAGGGCAATAAAATTGAAGCTATCGCTGCCAAGTAGTCTTATTCATTCCGCACAATACGACAGTTTTTTTTCTTTCACTAATGTTATCGATCATGTTTCGCAAAACGCATGCTTTTATGACATTTTCGTTTAGTGGCGTCGTCTCAGTATAAAATTAGCAAGCGCCTATGTTTCCTTCTTTTTTTCTTCTTGAACTCTTCGTAATGTGTCGGGGGTTCAAGCCTGAGAGCCTTGACGACTTCAATTGGCCGAATAAAAGCACCGTTAACCGCTCCCAATGTGCACTCCAGGGAGATGAGGCGAAAATCGTGCTTGACTCCGCGACCAGCCCACATTCTCGAGAGAGCAATTGGAGCATACCACGGCATACACCCGTGAAAACAAGGCAGCTGAAACGAAATAGGAAAAGAAAAGCCGCCCAGAAGGGACATAAAAACGCGCTCCACCTTCGCATGTATACTGTGCAAGGGGCCTTTCTTTGCAGGTTTTTCTAGACACCGGTGTATTTTGGCTCGTTCTTTAAACCTGTGGCTATCTCTTTTTGTTCTTTTGGGGCGGTTGCAGGTTCCCGGCCTCCGAGAAACTCGATCAGACGGCTCCCTCGTTTTTCCGGCGTTCAGCGGATCGCATTTCCGGCCGGAGGTGCACACGGCAACCTACCGCTGCGTCGCTTCCAGTGCGCTCGGACTGGTCAAAAGTCGACTCGCACACGTCCGTGGGGGTGAGTGCCGGAACCCTGTATCTAAACGAAGGCTGGATACTTGAGAAGCCGCACAAACTCGTACCTCAAATGCGGTCCTGTTAACAGCCGACGGGAGGCCCTGATAGGCTTTCCGTACTAGGTTCTTGTTTGCTCCCTTTCGAAATAAAAGCTAAAAGTTTCGTGCCATATGTTTATCTGTGCGAAAGGTTCCTTTGATAATGACGACGGATGTTGACGCTAATAGGCCGACTCGACCTTATTTGGTGGTCGAGCAACAGGTGGGCTACCGCTTGAGGCAGATGATTGTTAAATCGCCTCCTCTTCCGATTCCCCTTCGCTTTTGGGAACTATCCCTGTTTTTCGGGTAGTTCTCGCACACTTCAGTACACTAGGCCATCGAGCATAAGAAGAGTAACCATAGGGCCCAGCTCTGTCGGCACAATAAACGCACGCCGTAAACGTTATTAAAAAAACTGCAATTCTCAATATTTTAAAGTTCTTTTCCTTCCGTAATTCTTTCCATGTAATTTTGCTCAGTTCCATGTAATAGTTCGAAGTACGGGCACAACCACTTTGCGGGTGGTATAGCACAGTGGCACGACTGATTCGATCTGGGAGCATAAATTGATCGGCTACGTACTTTTTTGCCGAGTGAAATATATATCCTTGGCTCTTATAATTTCATGCGCTGCTGTAGCGCTAGATCAAGCCCTTATTTATTGTAATTAAGATTATCTGTTTTCATATTTCCAGTGTCTGCATATGGGAGTTGAACAAGTACTGTCAATGCAGAAGACAAAGAGACTTGTTCACGGGGCGTCTTGTCTAACTGCGAGATATTAAGCAGTATGCAGTTCACCAAGCACATTAATTAATGGAGTTATGTGTAGCTTCGTCGCGCCAATGTTTTTGTTCTAATTGGCTGCGATTACTCATCTTTAGCTCCTTATCTTCTGCTGAAACATTTTGTAGATTAACCCGAAAGGCCGAAGAAGAAAACTAGAAATCCTGGAATGCTGCCTCTCTCTCTCTCTCTCTCTCTCTCTCTCTCTCTATATATATATATATATATATATATATATATATATATATATATATATATATATATATATATATATACGGTGGTCACGCCAGAAATTAATTAAGGCGCTATTGCAGTATTCACGTTTTAGTGTCTTCTTACAACCCAAGCCTGTACTCTCATTAGAGAGACTGCTTCTGCCTCGTGTTATGCATCCCCTCCATCGTTCTTTTTTTTTCGTGCGATTGCTTTCTTTCTCCGCTACTATTTATGTCTTTCTTCGCCCCAATTACCCCTCTCCCAGTGTAGTGTAGCAAATCTGAAGGTTCTCTTCAAATTAGCCTTAGTGCATGCCTTTCCCAACTCATTTCTCTCTCTCAGAAGATGACGAAGAAGAAACAAAAGTATGTGTTGCGAAAGCAGTTTCTTTTTTCTGAGTACACTGCTCAAGCATGGATTAATCCTACCACCTTGTATACCATAGCCATGTATTAAGCCATGGAGCCCTATGATCCTTCCTGCTTTCGTTTGCGCTAAGTCTTTCGCACGGATAAAAGTGTTCCCTTATCTCGGGAGCCTCAATGGCGATCATAAGCCTGCGACAACATGTCCACGCCACCTGCTGGGAGGCCTACGGTATCCTGTCACACCGTGCACGCTTGTTTGCGAAGACGATCTTTTTGTCGACCGTGAACGCTCGGCAGTCAATAGCCGCATGCTGCAGACATTAATCCCGTAACACGAATCTCCACACGTGTGGACTAAGCTCACAGTATGGTGTTGTTAGGCAGTGCGCACCCCGTTAAACCTTCTTGGGATTAGTAGAGTAGCCGATGAAGGGCAACGGCTTGTTAGGGCGCATACTGCCAGGTGAGTGAAACAGTGTTTGAGCAGTGGCCCGGCTGGACTGGTATATCGCCGCCTACAGGAGGCTTACGTCTACGTGACTTTTGGTTTAAGGTATTTGCGATACTGCCCTCAGCACAACAAGTCACAAAATAACACGCTGCTGATTTCTGTGCAAGTTCTTTATATTATATATACATATATATATATATATATATATATATATATATATATATATATTTATATTTATTTATTTATTTATTTATTTATTCATTTGTGCACTTTTTCTGGTGCTCCATTTGCGTGACATGAAGTGAACAAGGAGTGAACCTCTTTAAAAAGCATTAAAGTGGTTTGGTGCCTTCGCAGCGCCACGATATAATTGATATATAAGTTTCTTGCAGATATTCTACTTTTCCCCGTATCACTCCCTCTCCCTAGCCCTTATGGTTTGTCCATTTTGCTTCTCAGAATATCCACCTAACTCAATATTGAAGTGGAGGTTGAGCATTAGACGCCCAGTAACTATATTGTTGCACGTCGCTGTGCGGTGCTAAGAATTGTCCAACTTTGTCTTTTCTGTAAACACGCAGGTTCCCTTGCAACACATTACGCTCCGTTAGCGCCATGTAGCAGGGCCACTTCCTGACATTTTTAAGCCTTGTGGCGGAACGCTTGACAACTATATAGAAATCCTGCGTACCACAATTATTGGGCTACTCTAACATGAAAAAAAGAATTGATCGCCAGGAGTGGTAAACAAACCAGTCTTTCATACGTAATATTATCACCATGTAGGTCTCCGTGGGAGCTGTCAGTGTGAACAGCGGCTCACTGAAGCGCTCAAACGCAGCGGCTGCGTTCGAGCATGGCGTTCGTTCGAGCAAAGCCGTGTGACTAAGCTTAAAATGGTGGGGTTTATTCGGCAACGCGTTGCAAACAAGCTTGACACCATACCTCGAACCTCGCAAAAATTACGTGGCTGACATAAGCTAGCGTGCGCATGGCTAAAGGTGTCAGTCCCTATCAAATAAAAAAAAAAAGTTTACGGTAGCGTCATTCAGCTACGCCTATACAGACCGCCCTGTACTCCGCTCGAACTACCGACGTACCATGCACGAGTGGAATGCTTCGTTAGAATTGCATGTGTCCGTGAGACACGTGGTATAGTAAGTTTTAGAAGCCAACACGTTTTTGACGCCGACAAGACGCTCAATGTTCCGTCGTAAGAAAACTCGCTGAGATAAGGCCTATCCGCGTCTACATTTTAAAGTTTCTTCCGGGTTCGTAGATAACTATTCTGCCGCCGATAGACGGCCAGTGGTTGCAACATTCTGCTAAGCATTCGACTGAAATGGCTTTCCTGCGACTTTCAGTGAGCTCCGCGCCAATGAAGACTACTGCACCCAAGATCCGTTTCCCACAAAGACAGTCTTTGGAAGTCACCCCGACACTTTAGGTCAGTGGCTATGACGTTATGCTGTTGAGTACGATGTCGGAAGTCAGATCCCGGCCGTGGTGGCCGCTTTCTTACGGAGACTGAATGCAAACAAAAATAATAATTTTGTACAGTGTACCGGGTGTACGTTACAGAGCGCCAGGTAGGCAGAATTTACGCGGAATCCCCCACTGCGGTGTTCGTCATAATCAGATCGTGGTGGTCGTACGTAAAACCCTATAACTTAAATAATTGTGGCGCCAGTTGCAAACGGGGAAAATGCAGACAAAACAAGAGGCTTGCACCGCTACAGCACCGCCAAGTGTATATGCACGAAGTGTACATGAATTCCTTTTAAGTGCTCGCAGTAGGGTTGGTAATACCGAAGAACGATTAAACGATTAAACGTATCCCGCAAATTGATTAATGTTCATCGACGTCCAGGTTTCATTTAACGGACTTAATTGATTAGACATGTCGGATTAATCGTTTTCTAGAGTTTGACCGGAGTGGCGCGAGAAGATATGACCAATTCAAGAGGCAGGATTCTTGTATCTTTTGCTTCGGACCATGACCTCTGCCTTTTGAATGACGGCAGCCAAACATTCTTGAAAGGGCGTTTTACAGCTGCTGTCTAAACCTTACTTTGGTGTCACGATGCCTTACTTCTAGTGTCTACTGATTTACTGACTGGGAAACACGTGGAAGCGACCACATTCCTATTTACGTTGCCATCAAAGGTTTAAGCAATATGTCTTCCTCTATGATCTCTCGAGCGATTGATTGTCCTGCATTTGAAGCCTTTGTGAACACAGAATGCAAGAGCTGCCTTACAGGTAGCATACAGCTTGTGATTGCGAACACGATGCATTCGGCAACGCGCTTCTTCTCATGGTCAGCTACTCGCACGGAATTTGACATTGAATTAGAAAGGCTTCGATCCGTACGTGGGCGAGCTGAGAGCAGATGTACACGTACAAAGTCGATTCTATACCTTAGGGAGGCCAGGCGTACGCAGAAAAAAATACGTCGTCACATGGACAAATTACACAACGAACGACGGCATTCTTTTTGTAACCCTTTGTACACCCGCAAAGTTCTCTCTCGCGTATGGCAAACTCTCCAATGCCTTCCCTCTTCTCCTCAGCAACGCCACACCGTTAAGGCACTGGTTCTCCACCAAGGCTGTCGAGAAATGGTTATTCGGGAAGAGTTTTGTGAAAAGGTGACAGAGAACCACTAAAGGATCTTGAATTATACGAAGTTACCTTAATGCCAGTTTGGGCAATGGACTAACCTTTCTGCCTGAAAGAACTGGAGGCTGCTCTAGCCACTTGCAGGCGTTCCTCTTCACCCCGACCTGACAACATCACGTACGCTGCTATCCGCCACCTTGACCATGAAGCACGAGAGGCCCTGCTGCATCATCTCAACGTCCCATGGAGTAACGGAATTGTTCCTTCCAAGTGGAAGCGTAGCTGTCTTGCTCCAACCATAAGCATGGAAAATCTCTCTTTGAACTGACATCATACCAACTTATTGCTCTCGCCAGCTGTGTTGGCCAGTTGATAGAAAGGATGAACCTCACGCGTCTCAATTGGTTTCTTGAACATTACAATATTTATCCAGACACAATGACAGGTTTTCGACACGGCCGTTCGTCAGTTGACGTCATTGTTCCTGTGTCTTCGACAGCAGAAATCATCCAAACGCCTCTATGCAGCGCTATTTTTTAGATGTGAGGGACGCCTACGATAATGTTTCTCACCAAGCCAATCTTGACCAGATCGTGGCTGCCGCAGTCCGAGGCCGCACTTTTCTATGGATTCGGAGCTACCTGACTGCAAGGAGCTTATTTATAGTTACCGAGGATGGTCAAACTTCCGACCACTACACCAGCCTTGGAGTTCCGCAAGGTGGCGTTTTGAGCCCAGTTTTGTTTCAACATGGCTTTGATTGGGCTGGCGGAATTCCTGCCACAGTCGGTCAGTCTGTCAATTTGTGCAGATGACACCTGCATCTGGGCGTCAGGAGTAACTCACCCGCAGGTTCCCGCAAGGTTACAAAATGCTGCAGCGATGACGTGTACTTCTCTTCAGAGAAAGAGGCCTCAGAATTTCAACATAAATCAATGAGCGCATTGACCGCCTTCACGCTAAAATTGATGACTGGATGCCCGGTGTCTAATAATGGCCAGCCTATCTTGTACAAGCGAATCCATCGATCTTTAGGATGATTGTTGACCGGGAGCTCTTCTAGAGCCCCCATGTATCCTATGTAAGCAAGATACTCCTCTCAGTCACTATTTCAAAGCCATTGCAGGAAAAGCATGGGAACCGGCGGTGAGTTCTATGCTTCAACTGTACAAAGCGCTCTTCATGGGTTTCTTGCATTACAACACTACGGTGCTGTCAAGCACCCGGAGGACAAATCTCAGCGTGCTTGAGAGCCTGCAAGCTCAAGCGCTTAGAATATTTCTGGGTCTGCCGCGATGCGCTTCAACAGCCGTAACAATTGTCATTGCCAAGGAATATCCCATCAGTACATATATCGCCACAGAATCCTTAGAAATCTTTTTCGTCAGCTTTCCCGACTCCTGTCTCAACGCCTTGCTTCTCTGTCGGAAAGTAGACCAGATGCAACTTTTTCGGGTATTGTGGCCTCGTACCGATCCTCTCTTCAATCCTATTTCACGCCTTCAGCAAGATAACCTTGTCCTTTGTGGCGTATCCGGCAGCTGGAAGTGCGCCTTTCGATTCCAGGAATCGAGAAGTCCCACTTGCCAACTTGTGCTCTGAATCAAGCCGCTCTACATCTACTGCATGATTCATACTCCAATTGAGTTCGCGGTTATACAGATGGCTCTTCTACTCTAACCAGCTCTACTGGTGCGGTAATCATTCCGTCGATGTCAATCTGCAAGGAGTTCAAGATCAGCCACGTCACAACATCGATAGGATCCTAACTTTTTCCCCTCCGTAGCGCAATGCTATATGTGCAGCAACAACAACCAAATCACTGGGTTGTAGTCTGTGATTCAAAGACAGCCCTGCAATCGCTCTTATCATATCTGTGCCACAGCCCACATGAAAAATTCGTAGCAGAGATACGATTATGCTACCATCAAGCCATGGACGGAGGCCACGACATTGTATTTCAGGGGCTACCCGAGCACTGTAACATTGCTGGGAGTGAAAGTGCCGACAAAGCTGCCCGTGAGGCACATGATGTTTGTTAAGGCACCTCGATACCATAGTCGACAACGGATGCAGCGCGGCACCTCAGTGGTCTTGCCCATAATAATACTGTAAGAAAGTGGAACACACTGGGGTTGACCAGCCAACGCCTATATGAAATGGACCCGCATATCACATTGCAACTTTTACCTCGTTATAACCGACGGAAAGAAGCGCTACTGTGCCGCTTGTGATTAGGCATTTCTTTCATAAACTTCTACTCGTTCCTAATTGGAATGGCGGACAGACCCAATTGCAGCAGATGTGGTGTCGAAGAAACGATCAAACATTTCCTGTGTGACTGATCTACATACGAAGTGGAGAGGAGTACACTTCGTACAGCTTTGGAGCAGTTAAACGACCGTCCTTTCACAAAGATCCTGGGCCGTTGGCCTCGCGCGTCTGCTATGTGCAAGACCATAAAGGCGCTGGTGCGTTTTTTGAAATGCACCAGCCTGTATGACCGCCCGTGGCTGACTCAGTATAGTGCACGCTTGTGTGTGTAACAGTGGAGAATGTGACCTTCTGTCTTTCTTCTCCTCTTTCGATCCCCTTTCCTGTTTCCACAGTACCGGGTAGTCTACCGGGCTCAGCCTGATTAAGCTCACTACCTCTCCTTTATGACTTATTTTTCTCTCTTTCTCTCTGTCCCCTTTCACATATTTCTTTCTGCACCTCGGGTTGAATTGGCCCGAACCGTTCGTGAAACTTCGTCAGAACCTTCGTTTCATTTAGCTCTGATGTACTTGGTTGCGTTCTTAATATCTTCCACCGCGCTAGTTTAATTCAATACGGCAGTGTTTTACGATGTGCTTGCCGCGACAGTGAAACTAGAAACCGCATTTCTCAACTCGTTGGGAAGCATCCAAGGACATGCCACCTTCCGAGCAGTTCAGGAAGTGCTCCAGATTCCGTTCCCTGCGCTGTACACTCGCTCCTCCTTTCTTCTCTCATTGTGACCTTATCGTGCATTGCCGTTGTACAGCCAACGCACTCTGCGCACTTGGCCCTTTGTCTTCAGGCCTAGAACAGTCTGCCAGTTTATGTCTTCGCAGTGCGTCGCATGGACGGCACGCGATGGTGGGCTGCTCGTCACAACGAGGCAGCTGCTTTTACGAGCACCCATTTTTATAACGTTCAGAAGAGAGGGCTACAGAGAGTCGAGAAGTGCAGTGTACGCGTTTCATTTTATGCTATTTTTTTTTCTCCAGGGAGTGAAACAGTAAGTCGCCGCACTCGGCTCCGTGCCTTTCAGAAGAGGACCTGAAGCATGTGATGTGAAATGTTTTCTTCGCAGTGAACTGCGATACCGGGGTAATAAAATAAAAAGCAGTGAGGATGTATGCAGGATTCATTTATTTATTTATTTATTTATTTATTTATTTATTTATTTATTTATTTGTAGACAGATCGATACGAGGAAGGAAAGAATGGCGGCGTAGGTTCACTTGTAGTTCTACCTAAGTTATGTTTACTTATTCATTCACGTTCTGTGATGTTTTATCGCTCCTCCTTAGAACGTTGCTTTAGTGCTGCGTTTCTTTTCTATATTTCTTTCTCTTTCACGTGTGGGCATTTCTGGGTTTTAGCGCATTACTGATTCCCTTATACGTGAACATTTCTGTGCGACAGAAGAAACCATGGGTGAATGCGCGCGTCTGTTGTGTTTTCACTGCATTTCTAAGACATCACATCACGTTTACATCTAATACGTGATGAAGCATAAGGAGTTAATGACAAGTTACCATCAGACCATCTTCGCTGTGAACAGAGTACAACAGTCAGCAGCGGATCTTAGCTTGGTGACTCTGGAGCTCTGTAATCTGCAATGAGCAAACTCCAGGAATCGCATTTGCAAAGCTAATCGTTTCTAGAGGAACTGTTGGAAATGGGCTAGCGGCTTCCAGTATCAACATCGACTAAAGCTCACTCATAACACCAAGAGATGAAGGATATTTCAGCACTGATTCACAAAGAGCGTGGTTTCCTTCGGAAAACGACCGGTTGTGTCGTTGCTCGACACCCCTATGTACGCACCTGTACGCGTTCTTTCCCTTCGGTGTCTCCACGAACAGTTATTCAGAATATATAGTATGTCCTAGGAAACGTTAGCTAGACGATTAAAAGAAAGAAAAATATTTAAGAAACACGCTGCAAGATATCATTATCAGAATGACGCCGTTCGGTTCTGAGAGGTCTGAGGACCGAACATCGTAGCCTTTATATTCGTATTTTGCACCACGATACATTAATCTTTTTTTTTTTTTGAACAGCTTGGCTAACGTTAGCTGGGACACGCGGTAGAAGCGGAGTGCAGGTAAGCATACTTCGCTATGCTTTTTCAGCCTTACCCCGAGTTTCATTCGGATATGCTGGGCCATATCCCTCCTTGGACAACAGATATTCATATAGGCCACATAAAGCACATTTTTGGGCTAGTTGGTTCGACATATCTTGCACAGGGGAGCGCAGAAGTGGTACGGAAAGGAAGAGACTGGACAGGAAAGATGCTTGCTTGCAACTGTTTGAAGTAAGCGTCTTTCTTGCCTTGTATCTCGCTTTCCGTTCAACTTCCACGTTCACCATTGCAAGATATGTAAAATAATTCTCGTAGACCATGAAGTATGCATGCGCGTAACGGAATATTTAAATCTAACATCGTCATGCACTCAGGCATATGGAATGGCCCCGCGCACAAGCGCAAGGGACATTTCGTTTCGGCGAGCACACTAAATATTTATAGGTGAGAGGTGTGCCTGCTCCTGAAATTATCCGCGACAATGCACTGCAGTGTGATTGATGAGCTGCGTGTGGCCGGCAGGGGGGCGAGTAGGTTCGATGGTTGGGGCGCGGCCTTACCCCCGTTAGTCTCCCCTTGTACCACGTGTCGTGATGCGCTTCAGAAAATACCGCTCTCGATGAGGGGGGCAAGGGCGGGGCAATTGCCGGCAGCCTTGTGCAAGACAAGGTCCACCTACTGCTATCATGACTCCTCTTCCTCCTCAAAGCGCACATGGCAATCTATGTGGGCATGTTTGTTAATATAAACTGCAACGATGTATTCATTCGAGAGATTTACAACAAGATGGATGAGAAATGAATTAGCAAGGAGAGAGGAAGACACAGAAATCTATAATGGACGACAGGGTGTTCTGCAAGCTGCTTTCTCAACTTTTCTTCCTGCCTCCTCCAAACCTGTTGGAAATAAAATTAACGTAAAACTTCAAGCATATTTTGAAACCAGAACTATGAGTCAGGACACCTTTCTTAGCAAGCTCTAGGATGCAGCTGCAATTTCGTGCAATCATCGCTTTTATTTTCTTTTTTCTTTGGGGCGGGGGCCGGAGGTGGGAGGGGAAGGGGAGGCGGCGGTGCTCCTGTGCTGTTTCAATTTTTTTTTATTTTTTTATTTTTGTGACATTTGCAAGGCCCTCGTGCCGTAAGTAACCACCTCGTCATTTCTTCAACACGCTTATCAAAGTTAGGCTAAAATCACAAGAACAGGCACCGCATTGTTTGGGCATTGTAACTTACGTAAATGCAGTGTTCGAAATAAATGTGCGATACGTGTATTATGCTGAAATTATGAATATTTCGCACTCATGTACAGAACGTTCGTGAAAAGACATTTGAGAGCGCGTTAGCCGTACTTCAAGCGGTAAAAGAATGCGCAGTAAACGGGAAGTGAAGTGAGGAAATGGGAACGGGAATACGAGAGGCGATGCGCCTGCGACAGTGCACGTGACAACAGAACAAATATGCGCGCGACAACGGTATATTAGGAGATATCGCTAGGTTCGTCTTGATGTAGATTACAAAACAGCTAACTGTGATGGCAAGTAAGAAAACGGGAAAAAATGCGGCGTTATGAGGAGCTCAATATAGTGTTGTTTCCATGTTTGGCTGTTTCCTTTATGTTTTTTAAGATAAGTGTGGAAAGCTAGATAAATGAATAACAGCAAGAACGTGCATTTAACGCGGCAACGTTAAGGGCCCCGTGTCGCGGAAAATCCGGCGTCGGTGTCCGCGGAGTTGCCCGTGAGCGAAAAAGTTCCGTACACATTTAGGTATATGTGCACAGCACGCCTTGCTATATGACATGCGGTATATGCAGGTTATATTGTGACACCATTCTATCACCAAAGTTGCTCATAGTTTGTCTTACACTCTTGACAAAGTTATTCCTCGCAATTTTGAGAATGACAGCCCACAAACAAACGTCATGAAACAAGATACCGACAGCGCATGCCTTTTATGTTAAATTTTCTCAGACTTACATATTAAAAGCGTGAAACAATAACAGAAACCTGAAAACGGTGTAATGTTTTGGCGTAGCTGTGCAGAACCTAGGGGATCGGCCCACGCATCAGGCCGCGTTTCTACTGGAAAGCTCGCCTTCGTGCATAGCGGGAACGCAATGCACGAAGCCACGAAGCGTTTCCCGGTAAACATTACGGTTACATAAGCTGCAGTTGCCGGGAAGCGTGTGAAGCAGCCAGGGATCTTTGAAGCTTAAGCATCCTCCAAATTTTTTTGCTTGCGTTGTTACTGTAGCAACAATGACAACATTTAAATATACTGCATATTTGGCCTAATAGGCCTATAGAAACAACATGGCCGCACGAAAGGTTAGTAAGGTTCGTTACATTGCAACACAAGACAAGGACAAAAGAAGGTATAAAACGACGACACGGCGCTTCTGTACCTTCTTTTGTCCTTGTGTTGTGTTGCGCTGTAACGAAAATTACTATGAATCCCAACCAACTGGCCAAACTTGCTGTCTTGATGTAAGGCTACATAGCTTGTCATCAGTAATGTGTGTACAGTTTTAAGAAATATCAGTGAACACAAATGCATGCAAAACAACGAATAAAACTGCATGGGAGATATTTCAATAATGATATACTTCAAATGAAAGGATGCAAGGCGTGTATTTCTTTCACATAAAAAGAAATAGAGTTTCTATGTACACAAAGTCGACCTAGATTGCTTCACAAGATGAAGACAGCATGGTGACATAACTCCATAAAAACAATAGGACTATAACGTGTTCCACTTGTTACAAACGTTTATCTTATTTCCCTAGCTCAGGATGGCAAAGCCTCCATCCCAGAGCCTAAAAAGAAAAAAGAAAATCCGAGAAGAGAGGCACCTGAAGCAGCGAAAGTACCTGCTCCTACGAAAAACAAATAGCAGTTGATGGCGTGGGAATTTCGATTGCACACGAATTTATAAAAACAACATTGAGAATGTTCGGACTGTCTCTCGAATAGAATGTAAATAATTTCGGCAGTTTAAATGACGAGGAATCGATGTCCTAGAAGGCCATGAATAAGCATGGTTGCTTTGAACTCTTTTGTTTCACCAATACAACATCAATTCACTCACGGTTGAACCGTTATATTTCATACGGTACATTCCTGCAACGAGATCTGGTTCATATACATGAAAAAAATTTTTTTTTTCGCGGACGCGAATATAAACAGCACGCATTGAAAAAGAAAATACATATGAGTTTATTTCATACAGCGAAAACAGCGAACTTGCGTTGTCGCAGTACGAGCCGGCCTTCTGAGTAATCCCCATGCTCAAAGCAGTTTAACAAATCGCTTTTCAGAATGTCGGTTCGTTGGATGTGTAATTTGAAGCCCATTAATAAAGAGAATGGACAGTGGCAGCCAAAGAAGTGCCTCCGAGATTCCGCACTTGCACCATCCATGGAAACGCTATCGAAACGCTTGCTATAGTGTAGATAGCATCGGCTGCCCGGAGCCGCAATTTGCATGGTCATCGAGGAGGCGGGAGTTGCATCAAGAATTAACGTGTTCGCATCCCCTTAATAGCGTTTCTGTTGTAAATTTGGAATGCGACAATGCCATTTAACGATGTAAATTTCGAGTTCTCACGCTGATCGCGTTCTACCACGGCGGTAACACGAAAAAAAAAAAAAAAGAAAATGAAAGAGCTGTGCATTTCGGAGAAGTATAAAAAATATAATTGAGTCGCTCTATAACGAGTTTTGTAATGACTGCGCACAAATTCTTGTTTGTGCGATCTGTATGAGCGGGAACCGACGGGCATACAGTGAATGATTTAAAGTGAGTTTTCTTTTACTTGCCAGATTTGACGACTCTCAGCAACATGCTGTGAGATGACCAATTTCTTTTTTTCCAAATGTATATTCCGCCAAAACTTCTAACTTCTTTTAACTATAGCATCCCGATATACAAATATTCGCGCCTTCTTTGTTGCTGCAGCCGATCCTAATTACTAATCGTGGAAAATCCCGCTCCAATAATGTCATACTGCTGGTGAAGCGAAATAAGAAATAAATAAACAGTGACATAAGCACGGAACAGCACTAGTGCAATACGTAGCGTTTGTGTTGTACCCTCCCTCTGTCAGCGCTTTCTTTTTACATTAATTGCAGTATGTCATACGAGCGAGGCCGAATTACTACACGTTAATCACATGCACACCATCTCCACTGGCGAAAGACTTCGGAAAATGCCGTGTAAATTTGCAGGTAATACTTACGAAAATATAAAAAAAATAGAGAGAGAGAGAGAGAGAGAGAGAGAGCAAATGATAAATGAAAGGTAGGGAGGTTAACCAGGACTGAGCCCGGTTGGCTACCCTACACTGGGGAAAGGGAAACGGGGACGGAAAGATTAAAGAAAGAAGAGAAAGTCCACCGGGGATATCGTTCAGTCACTCAGCCCGGATCACAGACGCTGACTCAATCCTGTATCTTTCAAATATCGCAGCAGCGCTTTTGTGGCCTTTTGTAGCTCCGATATGCGAGGCCATGGTCCCAAGATCTTGTTCAAGGTGAACGGTTTTCTATCTAACTGGTTGAGAGCTGTGCAGAGTTCTTGTCTTTCATTTTCAAATGATGGGCAGTAGCACAGTAGATGGTCTATAGTTTCTTCGACACCGCAGGCATTGCACTCGGCGCTATCAGCCATTCCAATTAAAAACGTATATGCATTCGTGGATGCGACGCCCAAGCGTCGCATCCACGTTTTGCTTGTAGTATTGAATCTGTTGCCTAGCATGTAGTCCTTTCCCTGTACGTGTAGTACGAGAAAGAGAAACTGGAACGAGTTCTATCTTTCACGAGTGTCCTATTTTATTACCGGCTTATGCATATTACCTCCTATATGCCACGGGCATGCTTAAAGCCTTCTTGTATTTGATCTGTTTAAGAAAAATAGCCTCTAACTTTATGAAATCCGATATATTATTGCTTAAGGTTGCAACAATACCGTCTTTTTTTGTCGACTCTGTACTACAATACAGTTTCACCAGGTATGCGCTGCCGCGGCGCTGATGTTGCTGGCATAGATGGAAACAAATTACAGACGAGTTCTCGTATTCTGCGTACGTATACACGTACAAGTTCTCGCGCTAGATCTCTTCGTACGAACAGGGGCTGACCAATCGTCGTATCGAATACACTATCAGCAAAGGTGACAAGCCATTGACAAACTGTTTCACACGAGCGATAACCTTTGTAAATTTGGTCCCAGCTTCATTCATAAAGAGCATCAAAGCTGGACTATGCTCCTGTCACAGTTTTGTGAAAATCACTAAATAATTAGGGCCATTGTACCCCGCACTGCTTAGAAAATGAGCTTTCAGAACTGCTTAGGAAATGTCGCAGAACTATTATGGCGTTCACTATAGGCAGGTTTTAGTTTCTCTAGCCGAGCAGCGCCTATGGAGAAGAGCTTCTCCTACTTCTCAACTTATTAGTCTAGCGAAGAAGCCAATTTAGCGTCCCAATGCCACCCGGGGGCTTTATATACGGAACCGTAATGGAGGGCTACGAACTAATGTTGAACCGTTAGGGCTCTTTATCGTGCACCTAAATCTAACTGCGCGAGCGCATTTGCATTTCGCGCCCATCGAAATGCGGTTGCCGCTGCAGTTGATCGTACCCGTGACCTCGTGCTTAGCGGCAGAACGACATAGACACTGCACCACCGCAGCGAGTCACGAAGCCTGTCTTCAACACTCTCGGCAGATCAGATGTCCTAACATGCGCCGCGCTAATGCTGTGTATTGAAGTTCAGTCGTTTCAGAGAAGATGCTGTTTTGTCGAAAAGTGACATTTCGCGAGAACTCGTTGGACGATCCTTTTCCACGAATAACGCATAACGATTTGTATTGTGTGTAGTTAACGTATCGGCACAGGAGATAAACATGGGAACGCTTTAATGACAAGAAAAGCAGAGATATTGGCCTGAGGCACAGTCTTTCAGCCAGCTACTCTCTGAAGAAGGAAGGGAAAGAGGAAATAAATTGGTGACGATGACTACAGAGGAAGGAGGCAAAACATAGCGGGCAAGTATACCCCTAGGCAACAGTCCATGCACATGCTTCCTAAGTGCGTATAAGCTGATGCAACGAGTCGTAGTTTGCAATATGAGGGAGCTTCGGTGGCAGAGGCCCTGTGGTCTCCGTTCTATACAGTCTGGTTGATAATAACAGCAGTGTTCCGAACAGCTGCGCCATTAGCAAAAATAAAGGTAGCAACAACACCATCAGCAAAAAACAAAGAAGTTAACAAGTAATAGCTCAATGTATGCCAAAAAAAAAAAGAACACACACACACACACACAGTTGATCGGCTTGTTTACCGGTAACCGTACTCCTCGAGCTCGCTAATGTTGCGCTTATCTTGCTGGTCATTGATTTTGGCCCTCTCAGAGCCATTTTCGTGCGTCAATATCGACGTTTCCTTCCGGAAATGGACAGCGCATGCATACTTATTGAACTCGGAGGGAAGGGAAACACGGGGCGTTCCTATCGGTTTTGTGTTGTAGTTTTCTACCCATGACCAAGGTCCCTGATGAGCTCCAACACGAGGTCAGCGGCCGTTATCTTTCAGAGTATGTAAGTGCACTCATACCCTCACTGTTAGAGACAAAACAGTGGTTCGCCAACGCTTACAAAACGAGGCTGTAGGGACTGATACAATGGGCAGACGCAGACGTACATAAAGGGTGTTCTGTTTTTAGCTGCACCAAACTTTTTAGAAGGCCACCTACGGCAGATAGCACAATTCTAACCCTTGATCTAAATTACTCGATGAGGCGGCTATTACTTCAACTAGAAATCAAAATGTTCAAGTGGATAATTAAATGAATTACGCTAATTCACTTTTTAATTATTAACTTTACGGCACATATTTTAATCTACGAATTGTAGACGCCGGAGTTCCTACGGCGTGTCCACTTGGAGCGAATTATTTGGACAGCACCAGTTCCGAGATAATAATTTTCAGTGTGTTTGTCGAAATGCATTGGTGTTCCAGTAAGTTTTCTGCTTCAATGCATAAAACAGCGGTTTCTAAAAAAACGTAACTGGAACCGCCATGCATGTTTTGGGGCACATTGAAAATTCATATCTCGGAAATGATGCTGTCCAGAGAATTCATTCCAAGTAGATACGCCATGCGAACTCAACGTTTCTTATTCGTACACTGAAATGTCTGCCGTAACGTAATCAAATAAAAATCTAGTTAGCGTAATTATGTTAAAAATTTATTTGAACATTTTGATTTCTTGTAGATGTAATGGCTTCCTGATCGAGTAATTTAGATGAAGGGTTTGAATTGTGCTGTCTGCCATAGGCAACCTTTAAAAAAATTGGTGCAGCTAAAGAAGAAAGAAAGATAAAGACACCCAATAGTTCGCCACGTTTAAGAACGTGATGAAATGTAAAGAACGTGTATTGCTGCCACTTGTTTATTGGTGGGTAAGCGGTGAAGTTGATCACGCAGTTACATATGCATTCTCTCTGTAGAGTAGAACACAACTTCAAGAAGGTCAGTTGAGACACAAAAGGGCAGGATTTAGCTAAGGTATTTCTCTCTTTTGTTTTACCTATTTCTCACAGTATGTGTAATTTTGTTGCATGAGGATCCATGGGGTGCCAAGTCGCACTAAAAACATCGCTAGAAATTCTGTTGGGATTTTGTATCTTCACGCGTATCCACTGAGATTTCTTATATTGCGTCAGTCGAGTACCTGGCTTGTATGGCTTTGTATTGAATACCAGTCGTCTGTTTGGTTGATTTTAAAGCTTGCAGTGAAGTCGCCGGCTTAGCTTTAACTAGACTTGTATTTTAGAGCATAATTTGATTGAATGCATGGCCGCCCTTGCAGCTGTTGAACAAAATACTTTGCCGATGCAAACTTAACAGACGGCCTACAATATATTTGACTACCTGGTTTTTATGTAAGTGAAAGAAGGCTTACAAAATTGTCATTGGAGAGGCCCTCCCTATTCCATGGAAGGGATTTGGGGCAAAAAGAATGTGCTTGATGACCACAGTAGCCCCTAAGCAATATAATTTGCCCGTCTACAGCTCCGCAGGGACCGAGAGAGAGAGAGAGAGAAAGAACGTTTGATGAAGGACCGTACTGTGTTCTTTGATACCATAGGTAAACGCTGTTTCAGTGATGGTGTACCTTGACGTGCAAAGAGGGCTGCTGCACAGCGACACGTGGGAATGTTCTAAAGCATGATGAACGCTAACGACGATTACAGCTTTACACCTGTGTCGGGATGAGGACAATGCGGAACGCTTCAGTGTTCAGCAGGAAACATACCGCGCAAAATCGTGTTTTGAAAAAAAAAAAAGAAGGAAGTTGTGGCATAAACGTTTGAAGATTCTTCTCATAGTCAGCGATATCTTCACTGTCCAAACTGCCACGCATCTCAATGCTATCCGTGCATAACGAATCCTTATGGGCACTTAAGAAAACACACGAAGTGGCCAAGCACAGTGCCACTGATACCGCGACACAGTTTATCTTGTAATAACTGCACCCAACTTCAAAGCCGTAGCAATCCACTCTTTCCTTAGTGTCGTATACCTGTCACCTCGTCACAATAAGTATTCGTCAAGCGGCCGTGCTCGAAGCGTCGGTGTCCGTAGCGGAAGCGGTGCTATCGCTTTTATATATTTAAGGCTACGTACCCCCTGTGTCATCTTGGCAAATCCATTCCGGCGGATTGGTCAACAACGCGCACGCGCCAATACAACATTAACAGCGCTGAAGTTGTGTGTTAGGGCACATACCCGGCAACCCAAGTTGACTACTATGCCAGACAGAAGCCAGCGGCAAGTTGTCTGTTCGGCCATCTACTCAGTGGCACATGTTTATTTTTCTTCACTCAACAGCAGCCAACACATATACTTGGCGGCGCGATTAAGCTAGTAGCTAGGTAACATAAATCATGGCGCACTGACCGCTGTTTATTGTGCGAGGTCGCCCAAGCAACACCACAGGTGCAGAAGAACTTACCCGCCATCTCACTCCAGCCTAGCTTGTGGAGATGCAAAAACCCTCCCGAAATCACAAAGCAGCAGCTACGTCCACGTTATCCTATTGCTCCGAATCTCCCCTATTCAGCGTCTATACTTCTGCACGTACCGTAATGTCCCAGACACCCTATGCCATATGATATGGGGATGTGTCGGAAAAAAATGGCACCGTAAAAACCCGAACACTAACGGAAGAGCAGCGGGAGGCCAAGCTATCTGACCTGGACCCGAAGAGACAGCGCCGCGTCAGCAAACGAGCAGGGGAGATGGCCAGCGCCCATGGTTACCTCGAATAAGGAGGCCGCACACCCAGGGCGCAGAATGTGCTTCTCAGAATAAAAGTTTATTCTCTCCTCTCTCTCCAACCACCCAAAGTAGCTGAAGTATAGCTAAGGAAAGCTATAGCTTTATAAAAGCCTTCTGGAAGAAAGTCGAATGTTGTTCAAGGTAGTGGAAGTTTGGGAAGAGGTTGTCGATTGCGACGAAGCCAGCGAAGGAGAGACAGCTTCGTGAAAACTCTGCGATCGACGAATAAACAATGCCCGCACCCTGTATTTTGCACGTTACTGCCAAACTTTGCAAAAATAACTTGTTTCTCAGCGAACACATCCAGTTATTCTTAAGATACGTACATAACATAAATTATATTCCTTCAGTCATGCTCTACTGCGCTGCTCAAAAGGGCACTGCATTAGAAATCAAGCAGTTTTGTTTCCGGGAATCCATTATTAGCTGCACCTGAGATCAGTAGATTCGTATAATCAATTATTGACTAGGTAATTGACATCCAGTTTTCTTTCTATCTGTCAACAGCGCAGCGATTGTGCATAGAAGCTGATCAGTCAAAAAAGCAAGTGCGCTTAGCAGGAATTTTGATACTGGAGCTATCTGGAGAAATTCATCTTTAAACCGGGAACGGTAACATTGAAGTTCCACTTTTTTATAATTCCAGAGTCTTACGTACGCGACAGAGTCACATGGGGCACCAATGTTCATAGGCGCTGATATTAAATCTATGTGCCAACGACCTTGTGCTCTGCATCTGGACGCCGTGCTTGACATGTTATCGCGGCTACGGATAAGTTTGTTGAAAAATTTGGGATAAAGTATCACTGGCGCAAAATCTTGCCCAACAAGAACATTTTGTTCCTAGCAATAAGAAGGATAGCTTATATGATTCTGTTCGCAAGCGTAAACATCAAAATAACAGTGGCGCCGGACCCGCCGTCGCTGCGAAAAAAAAAAGCCCCCCTACCTTAATTCCCTCCTCTCCTACAGAGAAAAAACAACCATAGCGTTGACACGACTTTCAGTAAAAGTGAGAGCTCAATGACAGAGGTGCTCCGTTCTGTTCCAAACTCAAAATCGTCCGATTCACGCTTTTGTCTGTATCTGTAACGACGTTAAGCCCCGTATGCTTGAATGTGAAGTCGTCAAAGAAGCCAAGAAACTTGCGATAAAATGTGTCTCGACTCTTTCTACATCACGGCTAAATTCGGCGCCTTCGCGAGAAAAAAGCAGCGCTTTCGGAAGGAAGTCTTTCAAAATAAAGCTATAAAAAAGCCAAGTGCAGACAGCCCATTGGGTCGGCGAAAACGCGAAAGCGAGCTACCGAAAGCCACGCAGCTTCGCTGTATTCTTTGCTTCCTTCGAGGGCATCAGTGGCAAGAAGCGATTCGAGGCGACAGGTCACTCGGCCGTAGAAGTCGCAGTGCTCAGAACGGTGACAGTCAACGAAAAGGAAACACTCACTCTACTCTGTGTCGACTGTAATGCATATTTCTCTTTTCCTTTTTTTTTCCTGGTTGAGAAATCTTAAGAATAAGTATATAGGGTGTACAGAGACAATACTTTATTTATCTTTTGTCATTTTTATGCCACTGATGCCCTTCCGAAAATACAAGAATAGAAATATATATAAATTTACGGAATATAACTGATCGACGAGACATTTCAGAAGAATGTTGAGAAACACACTTAGGGAAATGCTTGTAGCTACTAGCGTTACTAGAAGCGAAGCGTGAGAGGCACCACTGTTTCTCTAAAGTATACGTAGCATTGAGCGCGCCTGAAAAGAGACGAAACTGCTTTGAAACTGGAAAGAAATCATTACTTCTTTTACAGAAGAAGAAGCAGGATTCCGTTGTTGCTTTCAACGAATTCTAAGAAATATGAAAGGCTTCATGGGAAAGGGGGGAGGGAGGGCTCCGAGTATTTCATCCTTCGCTGTTTCTTAAATCTTACCAAAAAATTTAATTATGGTGTTCTACGTGCCAAAACGACGAAGTGATTAG
Source organism: Dermacentor andersoni (assembly GCF_023375885.2). Classification (NCBI taxonomy): domain Eukaryota; kingdom Metazoa; phylum Arthropoda; class Arachnida; order Ixodida; family Ixodidae; genus Dermacentor; species Dermacentor andersoni. Next base: position 85,845,375 of record NC_092817.1, read on the forward strand.
AGGAACGCCGTAGTGGAGGACTTCGGAAATTTTGACGGCCTAGGGTTCTTTAACCTGCACCTAACTCTAAGTACACGGGTGCTTTCGCATTTCGCTCCCAGTGAAATGCGGCTGCCGTGGCAGGGATACGATCCCGCGAGTTCGTGCTTAGGAACCAAACACAATAGCAACTTAAGCAGCCTCGGCGGGTGAATCTTAGCTAGCCGAACGTCAGAACTACGCTAAGTATTTCACAACGGGATTCTCTGATAGAGCTTCCAGAAATTCTTGGAAGTAGTTTTGGATGCTTTATTTTAAGCGTTTCTATATTATTGTATCCTGTATGTATCTATTCCTACTGCGTGTCATCTGTAATGACTTTGTATGGCAATTATTATCATTTTGCTCGTACTTTCAAAATGTCTGCTGGCAAGGAAAATTCGATTTCTCTCTTTCTTTCTCCTTTGTCACTGCTGAAGTACTTACATAAACCGCACAAAGGTACAGAGTCACTGATGCACAGAAACTACCGCACCGTGTAAAGCATTTCGATAGAAACCGGGAAAGCACAAAGCGCAAAATTGAGATTAGCGATGTCTACCTATGTTTGTGAACGCTCCAGCTATTAGATGATCTACGAAAGTGAACCGAGCCCTCTAAGTAATGTGCCGAAACTTCTTAACATTACTCATTTGCTTCACGTTAACGCTTCAAAAGCACAGAAGAAAAATGCAGTCAGCTTCATCTTCCTGCGAGAAAAAAAAGACATGCTTGCATGAAACGTCACCACACAGCCACAGAAAAAAAGAAAGGCGACCTTAATAGCGGATATCTTTGGTGTAGGGAAGCAAAGACCGCCAAGCCGGAAGCGAAGGTGACGCCTTGCGAGGGACTAGCTGAACAGGATAAAAAAGAAGAAAAACAGAAGAAAAGACCGAATAAGTAACATTCTGCGCGTTCTGGGGAGAACGCCAATCGCTGCTCTGCGGGTCCATTTGTCTTCGTAATGCGTCGCCTCTCGAAAGGGGGCTGGTTGTCGGTGGCGACCGTTGGGTTCCTGTCGCTTTTTGTCTGTGTTCGTCGCTCGTATCGCCCGGCACGTGAATCTGGCCCGCAGAGGGTTTCTTGTTGTTATTCTTGTTTTCCTTCTCCCTTTTTACTTTTGTTTCGCTCCACTATGCTGCAGACTTACTGGACGCTTCGTCCTTTCCCGCTGTTGTCGATTTATTTTTCTCCATTGGGGACACAGTACGTGCTTCGAAACGGGCTTGCTCTAACCGTCTGTGCCTACCTTTTCCGTTACGTAATTGTCAGACAACGTTATCATCGTCAGCTTCGCCCTCATACTATGGCCGAAAACCTGCATAGCTTCACTCAACAACACCTACTCGGGAACGAAGTTTTGCTCCTGCGGTCGAGTGATGTTCCATATAGGGGAGCGGGACTGCCTGACTACTCAGCCATCACGTAACGTTCCACCCCCTCCCCTACACACGCTCGCTTCTTTGTCAATACCGCGTAGTAGGCGAGCGTACTTATTTGACGAACAAGCAAGCAAGCAAAAACAAGATCGCGGTTTCCACTGAACAAGAATTCTGCCATCGCAGAGAATCAGTTTAGAGCCTCAGGAGTAACTTAAGCCTGCTTTCCTTCTTTATCTTTCTTTCTTTCTTTCTTTCTTTCTTTCTTTCTTTCTTTCTTTCTTTCTTTCTTTCTTTCTTTCTTTCTGTCTTTCTTTCTTCCTTTCTTTCTTTCTTTTTGGGCAGTACGGAATGCCACGGAGACTGAAGTGTGGCATCCGAAGTCACACCTGCGGAGAAAGACGACGCTGCGCGAAACGCAAAGATGTTCTTTTTTCAGCATATGGCCCTAAGTAGTCAAAATAGCGGTGTCCGCCGTGAGAGCCTGCTCTTGCTGCAGTAAGTGCGTGCAGATTGTAAGGAATTGCTTAAGTGTGTGGCTTTATTTTTTTCTCTTGGATTGCCACTTTGGCTACAGCTCGTTTGAATACGTTCTGCACGTTTTACTGCGAGTGGTTAAAACTGATTGACTCACTGATTGCTGCCCCCTTGCGCTAAATATATTATACGTTTCGAAAAGGTCCACATTGCATTAAATTAAATTATGGGTTTCACGTGCCAAAACCACGATCTGATTATGAAGCACGCCGTAATGAGGGGCTCTGGAATAAACTGGACCACATGGTGTTTTTTAATGTGCTCTGACATCTAAGCAGACGGGTGTTTTCGCATTTACCCCCCCCCCCCCCGCCTTATGTAAAGCATTCCTACATCAGGAAAGGTCCATATAAGGCTTGTCCAGACGCAAATGAGAATACCTTCCTATGGAGCAAATCTTGTGATAAAGAAAACATCTCAGTTCGTTAGACCAGCAAGCCAGATCGTACAGCTTGAGTTGTTATTTTTTTATTTTCTACCTGCTGTTCGGGCTATCTATGGGGACTGCAGCAGGCCATTCACGGTGTTATTGTAACTGACACTCTAAAACGAGCGTTCCTAGCGCAAAAGGTGTAAGCTTTTCGTTGAAACTTCGACTATCTGAAAAAGAAATCAGCAATGTAGTGATAGGTGTTACATACCTATACCACTATGGCACGTGTAACCCGTATATGCGGACAGAAGAGTACTTTTTTTTTAACGGGGGCGAAGTACCAATCCACTCATGTACCATGCGCTTGGTGCACGTTGATGTAACCCAGGTGGTCGAAATTAACGTCAAGTCTTCCACGTAAAACCCAAGTATTTATTTTTTAACAAGATTGTCTTCAGCAAAAAAGTTGCATGGTTAAGCAAACCAAAAACAACTTGCAGCTTATGAGTCCCTTGCTACGCATTTCTATTTATTATGATTGCTGGCCGTTTCATAAGGCTGTTGCGTAAGGCGTTTTTGGAACCAATTACACAACTTCGCAGGGCAAGAAGAGCCGAGATATCCGTATCAGTGCTAGAGTGGTTTCCTGTAAACCAAAGGATCTCCTTCTTTTACAGTAATCGAAGAGAGAAAACTAATGACCTGAATCTTTTTTTAGGGCCACATATACGTCAGATAGAGTAGAGTGGTCCGGAATGATCACTGCGACATTCTTTCTCTTCTGGTATTTCTGGACGGCGAAGGCCGTCGCCAGTAATAAATCGTGAGCTTTCAAAACATTTGTCAATCCAGATGATTTTTTCTTTCATTTTTTAATGCATTTCTGAGGAAACGTCGCCTTTACATCAATCTGAACCTCAGCTCCCGCGAGCTTCAATTAGTAATAGTACCGAAAATAAAATTTACTACCTTGAGTTATTTGCGCAATGTCTGACAATGAAGATAATCTAGGATCGTCGCCGTAGAAAACACTCAGTGATTAAAGAAAGCAAAGTGATAAAAACTGCTGTTGCTTTTTGGCTGCCAGACGAAACCTTTTAATTCGATGAACAATCGTAGGTTGTCACTTCCTGGTATCTATCTATGTGAGGATCTAACTGTTTTCATTTCGCGCCAGCTTGAATAACCAGGTATGTGACACTGGGTGTGTGCGACTCTTCGATGAACCTCTTTGACGTTAGATTGGGTCACTGGGTATGGATCATCAGGTATGTGCCGATGTGCATCATACGGAAGAAGAAGAAAATAAACTTTATTAGAAAAATGGTCCGGCTGTTTTGGTTGTGGTGGCTTCAGCCGAAATGTTGTACGCGTGCATGACATGTTGGGTGGGGGGTGGGGGGGGGGGGGGGGGGAGTACGCGTACGTTTTGTGCGCATACGGATCACAAAACATAGACGTACAACATGTCATCACTAATTACACACACATCCTAAGATATATTGCTAATCACATTAACGCCGTGAATCATGTACAACGCATTAATGTGGGGGGGGGGGGCAATTTATTTGATTTTACTTTAAAAAGCCTACCTGTTCGTTTGTTTCTTCTTTTCTTGCGTGTCTACTTTCTATTTCCGCTATTACTCGCACCATAGTTTTCCTGATTTTCGTCGCCTAGAGTTGAGTATCAAACCAGAAGCCTCTCTGCATCTCTATTCTCATTTATTTTTCTCTCTCTTTCTCGTGTTTCCCGAAACCAAATTACGATGGCCTGTAGGTTGAGCTGAGCTGAAATGGAGGACAACCGACAGTGTCGCATGGCTACACGTTATGCGGCACCGTTGGCAGTCCTCCGATTGTCCTCCAACAAGTCAGTGGCACCGTTGTCAGATTGGGCGGGGGTACATACATACAACTAACTGCCTGAACGTTTCAGATGTCTTTGAAAAGCTGGTCCTTTTTATCGCATTGCATTTATAATTAGACATGTTTCTCTTTCAGAATTTTCCTGAAGTTACCTCTCAGCGATGAACACCTGTGTACCTATGGAAAATTCCACCATGTCCATATCTGTCATAAAAGACAAAATGTGACATGAAGGGTAAAGCATGAACGGGAAGATTATGCGGGCAGCTGGCGATGCCGTAGTTTTCAGATGACCTCGTGCAAAAAACAAAGAGGAGTATCAGCTTATTTTTATTCTTCCCGATTCCCTCGGCACACCAGCTCGATGCTCTAGCCATTAGACCATGGAATACCCAGGGTCCCAAGTTGGCGGGAAAACGGTTAGAGAGGTAGAAACAAACAGCTATACGAACATCCCAGAAAGTGCGTTAAGTATCCTGAGAATGCTTACCGCATTATTACTTACGAAAGGCAATCACTGCAATGAACGAGGTAATGGCAGAATCACTTGCCAAGTACATATTACTATAGGAGGAGGCTCCCTGAATCCGCTACGCGGGTGGGAATATTAGCAGCATTCGGGAACCGAAGTTGTCGACGCTGTGCAGGACCTACCCGTGCAGGACCTTCCCGTGCAGGATACACGCCGTTACATCAAGCAGGCGCGGCCGGGTCCCACCGGAAATTTATGAGCCGATCAAGCCAAACATTTCGCGCGTATATCTTCGACTCCGAAGAAGTGCAATGCGCACGGCATCGATTCGTCCGCACCCCGGTACAGCGTTATTTTGCTCGCCGACTAATGACCTCGCGAAAAGGCGCACCACCGACGCCTTGCTAAGCCTTCTCGCACGGCAAACAGCCATTTCTCATTCCCGCACGTCCAGCCAGCTGGCCGAGGGTATTCCGCTTCGCTGGTGCAAATTACCGTACCGTGGCGATTGCCCGCCTGCGTGACCGGTATTGTTCGTCGCGGAGGAAGCAGACGACGAAATTCTCAACTGATTTATTTGCCGGCTCCTGGAGCCATTAGACCCTTCCAAGGCTGAGTAATCGCTGCGAAATCGCCAGCCAGCGAAATCTCCCCTAATGCACCCAGAAACCGCATTGTTCCATAGAGTTTTCGCCGATTGAACGGTTCCACTTATCTTTCCCCCCTGATGTATGAGTTTGTTTGCCTGCCTGAGTGCGAAAATCGACCCGAGAGATAGGCTTATCTCGTTAAGCGAAGCGGTGCGGGAACCACGCTACCATCAGTACCAATTATGAGCTGCTCAAGTACGTGAGCGCACGGAGAACGAGGGCCCGAAATAGTAAACTTTATTATAATGTAGCCTCCGAACCTGAAGCTTTTCCTTTGAGACTTCAGTTGCCTACCAGCTATGTGCCGCTGAGAACGTCACGGAGATCATGAGCAGCACCTGGTGGCAGAAACGTTAAGACCACAATGGCGCTCTGAGGAAGAAAAGCGTTGGAGTGGTGCGGAACAACAGCTTTGATCAATGCCGCTCAGTTCGTAAAACATATCTTTTCCCCGTCGACAAGTGACTAAACTGAGAAGTTTTACAAGCGCGGATATCTAATGCATTTTCACCTCTTCCTTTTCTATAGCCCCGACCTGCGTACGTACCTCCTTTCGATTGTAGCGAGAGAAACACAACCGGGCATTTCTTCCTGGTAATATGCGACTTTCTTTGATGCGACTTTCTTCCGGGCACTTTGTTCCCTCAAAGTGCCCGGAATGAGACCAAGAATACTACTCATCAAAACAGCGCGCTCGTCTCACAAAGTGCCCGGAATGAGACCAAGAATACTACTCATCAAAACAGCGCGCTCGTCTATTACATATACATTAGAGATAATGAAAGCATGAACCCAAGCACTTTCGGCGGTGAATATTAAGGTACCCGAGAAAAATGAGAAATCAAATAAAGTCGCATACTACCAGGAATAAATGCCCGGTAGAGTTTCTCTGCACAACCCCTGGACGGCATTTCCTCTCTCACCGCACTTCGAACTTCTGTAATAAAAGAAATGTCACTGATTCTGGGGGGATCGTACCTCTGCCTTTGAGCAAACCAGCCGAATGCTCTGTACCACAAGCCCAGGATTGTTTTTTTTTATTATTTGTTACCTAGTTAGCAAAAAAAATACATACACACTTACACTGCAGGTCATTCGCTGCTGAAAAAAGAAATAGTTTGGCTAGACTGCACTAAGCTAAATGACACAAAATCGTCAAGTACCTGAGAGCACTCAGGCTGGTCAATCATATGTTCGGACGCATACTCAGCCGACTAGCCCATTGGGACGTTCGGCACATGCGTCACGCGCACGAGTATCTGGTGTTCTTTGTTTGCGGCAGTCGCCCTTCGAGATGCTGCGTTAGATTGCGCAATCTCCCTGATCGGCCTCCCGTACTCATTCAAAGAAACTAACGCCATCTAGAAACGGTATAAAATGGGCGACGCTGTACTACCTTCATTTTCGGCTTAGGTCGAAGAGGTTCTAACGCGTTTGATCGCCTGAGCGCAGGTGCCATCGTCGTTTCGACATGCGCTTTAAAGCGCGAGAGCGTATTGCCAAGGTTACTCTATACATCGAAAGTAGGCGAACAGGAAAGGAGCGTTAGAGAAAGAGTTACAGCATGCGGGATTGAAAGCAGCCGTCGCCGCTGCTTAGGAACGCGCCTCTCCTTATCGGTTTCCAACAGAAGGCGCGGCTTCCCTGTGGAAAACGCTTTAGGATACACCTAGGGCACGTCGGCCACCCATTTCCAAGGAAAACATCAGCGGCAGTGTAGGAGGGAGCTTGAAGAAGGGCTCTCACTGGTCATGCATACAAAAACGTGACTGATTTTCGCCACGGGACCACAGGGTGCGCAAGACATTCACGAATCGAGTGAAATGAAAACGAGGACTCTCACGAGTCCTGTACGGGTCCCGGTAAATATATGCTTGTCGGACGCGGTGATTCAAAAGTCTCAAGCAGAGCTCTGCGCAGAAAGGGTAGTCTTTAGTTGAGCTACTCCAGCAGAACGGGAAGCGGATTCTATCTAGTACCAACGCTGTATCAGAGTTGCCCTCTACTGGGTCATGTTGAATGAACTATGGCTTTGCATTGGACCCCGGTTCCTGCGTTACTTCGCTATATAATTATTTTTATCTCTCTCACCTATCGCACCCCTTTGCCGCTTCTCCGGTACAGGGCAGCCAACCGGAGATAATCGCTGGTTAACCTCCCTGTCTTTCCTTTGTCTTTCTCAAGGGCATTTGAAGAATGCGCTTGCAATTCTTTATATTTTTGGACTGTGCAATAATTAAGAAACTTCAACAGGATTCGTTAGCGCGATAGGGGTTTGAAGTCGCTCGCTTCTTGCTCACCTGACGATGACGGGATAATGCTCGCACCACTAGTGAAATCGGCGAGGGCGTGACAGTCGAGCTCTTTAGAAATTCCATTTCGCTCTTTCTGAATAAACTAGCAAGAATTTATTACGCTTCAGGAGTTCTCAGCGTCAGTTTCTTGCGTGTTTGAAACCATTTATTGATTTCTCGGATGACGGGCTTCAAGTCTTAAATTATAGCATCAATTGCCGGACTCCTTTCCCTTCATTAGTAATTCTAAGATGCATGCCTGGTGGTATACCTTGTGTGGTATAAAATGTTTACCTTCTTTACTTTCGGTTAATTAGTATTGCATATTTAAAAACAGCCTGAACAGGCCGTTATTTCCGCAGGCACTGCAGTACTACGAGTACTGCAGCGCATGTGAAAGTGCTAAATTTTCTTTTTTTCGTAAGCAGTAGAGTGAACGTTTAATATATTTGGGAACGTACTGTCTATTTCTGAAACATAGAAAACACAAGAATGCGCGCATCTTTCTGTTTCTTGAATTGTGTGGCAAGTAGGGTGCCGTGAAGAGATCGCGGCAACCTACTTGCAGCGGAATCCTTCGTTCCTCCGCTTCTTTATATCAAGAGTGAGAAATGCGTTACCAAAGCGTTGCCACGCGGCTCATATCGCACGTAATACGCGAAAGAGTCACGGAACTTTAAAGTGCTAATCAACTCTTTTTCAACACCTTTGCGCACTGAGAACTGAGGCAAAAGTGCCGAAAATTTCGGCTGCGCAGCACTTTGTCCTATACATTGATCTCTGTTTCAGAGTTCTTGAACCCCGCTACGTGCGGCGCTCACTCCATACCTTTCGACCCTCGGCGCACGGTTGTCATACAAAATACATCAATATTTGTGCGAATGGTAGTTTGAGGTCGTAATACTGCGGTACCATAGAGCGCATTACATTATTGCGAGGGGAAAATAGAAAAGCAGACTAACGTCTCCGTCAAAGGGCGCCTATTTATGCGCTTCATCTAGTAAGACAACAGCATTTTATCAGACAAATATACAGCGCAACCTATAGTAAAAAAGTTGTTTAGCCTTAACTTATGATCTCTGAACGTAAGGTTCAAAGATCATTTTGTCCGAATTTGTCCGTGGTTAGCAACGAGAGAGTGGAGAAAAAAAATCGTTTCAAGGGCATTTACGCTATTTAGGGGATCAGGGATCATTTTACATCACTCGCTTTCAGCTGGGTTTGCTTTCTTGAATATTGTTCGAGCTACTTTGTGTAATGACATCTTTACATCTCTCGTTGATCGAATCGAGCCTTATAGATTTCCGTTTACTGCGAATAGGGCAATTTGAGAAGCAGAGGGGAAGATTTGTTCGGCAGTTTTTCTGAATCGTTTCTTCCACGCCGGGCATTCAATGCGTTTTTTTCCCCGTTCTATAGGCACCCTCTCTTAGTCCGAAAGGACCCGATACAGCCGTCAACGCGCTCTTTATACATGGCAGCCCCGCATAGGAAGACAGAGCGGAAGAAGCTCAAAAAAGAAAGGCGACGGAAATTTGACGTTTACCCTCGCATGGCTGCACTCTGAAGCACGGCTTACTGAAAATCTATTCCTGCTATTCGTCTTCCACCATGTCCAGACTGTACCAGCTGACAATAATAGATCCCTCCCCGAAACTCACAGGTCTCTCCTCCTATTGAAATTCATTTTTCTTACAACCCACCTCCCCTCCCCTCCCCTCCACTTCCCCTACACACTTTTTTTTAACTCTTGTCTTCCTTCTTGGAGGTATCCGATATCTTCAGTCTCAATTACTCTTTTCCACCAGAACATAAAATCTATTCATCTGATCTGTTTTACCACGCTCCAGATATTGTTCGTGCATTAATGGTTAAAGAGGCGTGCTCTTTCTTCCCTTACGTTGAACCTCTACGCGTCCCTATTTTGTTCATGTTTGGTTAGCATAGTTCACAGATAATAGTCCTTTTGCTTTCATCCATAGTTCTTTTTTTTTAATCGTTTACTAATGCCCAGGGATGAATTGGCCATTCCCTGCAGGAAAATATTTATGATTCTTAGGGAAGTTGTACGACTCTGGGCTCCCGGGCAGCGACTGTGAGCGAATTAGCACGTTAGGTGGTAATTAGCGAATTAAGTGAGTACGTCCGGTGGTACTGACGAAGTGAAAGTGGCGACCTCATATAGCGTTCGAAACTTTTCAAAGATGACTATGTAAGATTTAACAATATTTACTGAACATTTCTAGAGACTGTTCACGCAAATATAGCGCTATAAATGGATTGTGGGGCACTTACTATACTAAAGGGGGTGGGGGGAGCAATAAGCGGCGGATTCCTAGTGAACAAAGCAACGAGTCTTTTCTTCTTTATTTTATTGCGTTCTTTCTTTTGCAGGATGGCTCGGTGGAGCATAGGGTGTTCAACACTTCTAAGAGAGGCAAGGTGCCGTTCCCTTTGCTGAAAAGGAAGAAACAAGTGTCAGCTTCCCTAGCAGCTAAGTGTTTGCTGTGTCGCCAGAAAGAGTAATTCAGCGTGACCTTTCCTTAGGCGGTAGTAAATATAATTATAATGTAACTGCAGGAATTTTGAGTACACTTGTTGTACGCTGGTGCAGTGCATTTCATAACAGACCAGGCAGTGGTTCGACTTTTTCTCATTTATAACGCGGCGTTGGTGACCAAGCACCTGTTGGGATTGCGTCAAGGCTTGAGGATAACCCAATGTGAAGAGGAATGTGTTTCATTCGCGAAGCCGCCGTGCGGCGGCAGAGTACGGCAAGTTCAAACGATAAACTGTGACACAAAACAGGAAATGCCGAAGGGCACTGAAGCAGTGCCATTTGCTCGTAATGTACTCGAGGAGCATCATGGACGTGACACACTACTTTCACTCTAAAAAGCAGTGTATGGAAAATGGCAAGACAACAGCTATGCATTCCCAGTGCGTCATTATAAGCTTTATATTTCTGCTGTTTACACATGAAGCTGTGTTAAACAACTTCCGGGGGCAGCCTTCTTAACTGTGCTTTACTCTAAGCCATTCTGGTAGTGGCACGTGTGAACATCGTCTTGCCAAAAGGACCTTCGTTTCCTCACTTTTGCGAGATCTTTTTAGACCCGTACAATGGGTGTAATATGGTACGAAAAGGAAAAAAAATGAAGCGAAAGAAAAAAGGCAAATGGAATCGACTGTAAGTTGATCGATGTTTTCCAAGTGGTTCTCTCCAATTGAACGTTGGAATGTTGGGTGAAAAGCAATACGCAACCCAGATAGATCGTCAGAGAGAAAAAAAAAAAATGTCGCATTGCGGCACATTTACTATGCAGTGAAAGCTATACCATTTAGGAATAATTATGTCATTTATTTTTGACATTTCCATCCGCTCTTCCACTCGTGTATGTCTGGGTGTTTTCTATTGTCAGCGTATGGAGGAGCTGTTAAGAGTACCCTGTAGTACAGTGAGTCATAAGAGTTTATGGGAGAAAAAAAAAGAAAAAAGAAGCGCCAAGACAAAGCGTGCGCGACACAAGTGTCCGCACTGAGTGAATAACAACCATAAATGTCGCACCAAGACGAAAAATTTATCCGACAAAGTTAGGACTAAATGAATGAAATTGTGTTTACTGCAGAGCACCAGATCGACCGAAGAGAGATGAAAACATTACATAATGCAGCGTAGCTCAGTGTATGGGTGGAATAAGGCGTACCTTGAAATGAGCCCACACCGATGAAATGGTGATAAAAAACAACCAAACAAGGGACAAGTACATGCGCGGACACGCACAGGAGTTCACTACGTAAGGATTCATTTCGTGTGATTCCATGAATTTTTTGCTATCCATCCCGCTGAGTGTGTGATCTCGGATCATCATATATATAGCGAAGCATGCATTCATGCTAAGCAATATGAAGAACGACAAAAATTGAGAGATAATGAAGAGAATCATTGCGTAATTCAAGCCCAATACTCATATATTGAAGCCAAATTCCATGCGTATAGGAGAGGCACTTCTTGTGATCTATGCTTTATAAAACCAATGAGCTTTTTTCTGCTTATCTGTTAGCTTTTCGGCATTGCTGATGCCTTTCGCTTTTTTGCATTGTGTGTTCTGTTTTCTCGAAGTATCTTATCCCCAGCCACTTTCATCCTCGTCGCATATGGAACTTGAAGTGTGATACCGATTTCGAACGGCACAGTTTAGCTAGACGACACAGCGCCGCCAGAATAAATATAATTAGTTGCCCCTTGTAGGATCAGGATAGCTACTCTTTGATGTATCGTCTATAAAGGCTGTCGGACATTGCAAAATGAGCAATTTGTTGAATAATTGACCAGTTTTGATCGAGTAAGATTTGTCTGGCTTTACTAAGCAACAATAGTGCGAACTACTCAGTTCTTCCACATACTTTTTTTGTCACAACACATATAGGCTGTGTTGAGTAGGCACCGATTTCATTAAGCATAACAGTTATCTTCCCCTGTTCGCTTGCTTGGCTGCGCACGCGGTAGCAAATAACAAATTGAAGGCATATAATATACAGGAAGCTCATTTTCGACAGGAAGTATTCTAACGGATCAATTCGACACTTTACAAGACGATGGATTTAATGGCAGCAAACCTGAAGTCGCCGGATCTTGTTTTGCTTGAGCTTGGCATGCACCGGTCGTGGCATTTTCATCGCGGTTGTATTTCTGATAACGATGCGGCGTTGCTAATTTCTTTGTTGGGAGCCGGGTAACCGACAGCGCGAACGCAGCAAGAAGACGTTGTCGGTGCCGGTCATGCGAGATCACAGGAATAGTTATCGCACTTGAGTTGGCACTCGGCGGAGGGGAAGAGATGAGAGGCAGCTTCTTACGATAGCTCTACGTTTTTTTTTCTTCAAATGTTGTTTAAGCAGCTCCATTGCACCACACTCTTTAAAAATTTAAAGGACGCTTAAGCTTCGTCTTTGAGAGTGGAACGCGGTTGCATTCAACGATCCCTGACAGATTCTCACGCTTCCAGGCAACTGCAGCTTATGCAACGGTAACATTTACCGTGAAACGCTGGCGGTGAACGCTACGCGCGAAGTCGAAGCTTCCTGGTTGAAACGCAAATCTTTGCGTGGGCCGATCAGGGAGGTAGTGCACAATCGCGCCGATAAAGTTGCTTCATTTACAGGTTTGTGTTATCGTTCCGCACTTTTTATATTTAAGGTCGAGAAGGTTTAACGTAAAATGCATGCGCTGACGGTACGTTGTTTCATGAATATCGTTTGTAGGTTATTATTCTCAAAATTCTGAGAAATTATTTTGTCAAAAATGTAAGACAAGGTATGAGCAATTTTAGTGATAGTATGGTGTGGCAATATAACCCTCATATACAAGGAGGGGCATATGTCATATGTCATATGCATATGTCATATAGCAAGGCGTGGCATATGTATATACCTAAATATATCCGGAAATTTTCGCTCATGGACAACTCTGCCCACACCGGCGCCGACACTCACACCGGATTTTCTGCGACACAAGGCCATTAGCGCTATCGCAGTAAAATATTACATGCATTATAAGAGAGAGCAAACGCATTCTGTGAGTAATTTCTCGTGAGTGCTAATGCGTGCAGATTTCTTTTAGTATACAGACAATGTATTTGGCAGGGATTTGCAGACGCTTGCCTCGTATGAGGGGCACATATTCTTGTGCTCTGATCAGTGGCGTCACTAAGATGTAGGCGTAGTGGGGGGGGGGGGGGGGGCTCTGTGCTGCGGTCGCCACGCGAGCTTTTCTGTTCGCGGCTCTTATCCGAATGCGGTACACATATGCGCCTGGGTGAGCTGAATTGGCCAATGAAGAGAATGGAATGGAGCAGAGAGAAGTGCTGAGGAAACAGCGAGCGTGGTGTAAGCTTTCCGGCACTTGTATACGTGGCGATAGACGTAATGAATCCAGCAGCATCATTATTTTTGCCTAAATAAATGCCAGATTACAGGTTAAAGTAGGAGCAGTGCCCCTTTAAATTATTTTGCATTCAATAAACAAGAAAGAGAGAGGGAGAGAGATAAAAGGAAGACCGGGATGTTAACCAGTCAAGAGACTGGTTCGCTACCCTGCGCTGGTGGAAGGGAGAAGGTGAATAAAAGAAGGGAGAGAAAGAGAGAGTAGGAAGTAGAGAGACGGGGTGGACGAACAGCACTACAGAGTCAAAGGTGCTCGCACAAGCCAGACGTTCTCAGAAAGCACAAAAGAGCCTTTAGTGCCTTCGAAAAATCGGCGTTAGGAAATAGGAGAAAGTGGCAAGAAAAAGAGAATAGGGGGGAGCTGGGACTACACACCGAGCAGCGCCACCGAGTGCTGGGTTGCCGAGAGACGCCAGCTGGCACTTTATGTGATAAGAAAGCATTGCGGAGCACGAAAAGCACTTAAGGAAGGATTCCCTACGAATCGTTCGCCAGTTGTGACACGGCCACAGCCCATGAACACAAGTTCATTGCAGCTTTTAGGAGGAAAAAAAAGAGAAACAGAAAAGAAACGTAGAGACAGTTTTGAATTGACAAACAGCGGCGCCGACACGCCACGCATCACATTGTCAATACACACACACACACACACACGCACGCAAGGTACGTGAAAGTACACATTTATGAAACCATGCCCACTGTGGAATTGCAGGAGTAGCAAACATCTATACGTGCATTCGAATGGGTGTTTAGAAACGCAAGAAAAACATCAGCCTTGTCTAGATTACTTATAAGTTTCTGATGCCTTCAAGACGTTCCCGTTTGTTTTCTACCAACACGTTAAACCACCTGTATTTTAGCATTCCGAGCAATCACGGTTGTGTATCACCTGCAGCTTTTAAGACTCGCGTCGCATCTCCTTCATCTGCCGCAGCAGCAATGACGGAACTACTTTTCGACCTTACAAGCGGAGAAATTCACAAAAGACAACCGATGAAATACTCCGTTTGCAACTTCTTCACTTAAAGCGGTAGTCCGATCATTACTAATAAAAGAACAGAAGCAGGATTTCTGCCTCGTTCTTCGCATCTTCATTGTCTTTTTGCCAAAGGAACGCTTTAGCAGGCGTTAACTGTCTGCGTTACACTTTGCACCGATCTCCACTGATTTTCGTCCGGTCTCTGATCTTTCCATCCGCCGCGATGCTGCCCACGGTACCAGGCCATCGCAAACCGTTAATGAGGTGGAAGTATAGTTAAGCGATTCCTGCAGCTGCTCGCTATGTAAGACGCATAGCTACAAACACTTCCCACATTAATTTCACTTACAGGTCTCGTGTGGTGATTTATTGTTTGAAAATGCCGAGTACCGGTGCGCTCATTCGCACTACATTGTTGACCGAAATTTTGTGATACGTAAGCCGCAGTATTCGATGGCGCATGCTGTTTTTAAGAATGGTTCCGCTGATATATAATAAAGAAATCGGTGAAGTCAATCAATATGCGCTACTTTATTAGTACGTTCTCTGTGTGTTATGTATACCCATGTGACCTACTATGTAGTGATATATGGTTTGATGACGCCAAAGAGTTATGCGGTTACTCGCACTATTGTGTCGGTTAAGATGCAGTGCTCACACGAGGCTGCGCGTGAACTCACCGACCGCGCTTCCTCTGCAAGAAGCACCGACTCCCCTCCTTCCTACGGCCACGGGGACGCTCCCGCTACTCACAACGAGATTATTAAATTCTTCTACATGTCTAGAAGGGTCTTTCCACCCCCTCACCCCAAGCTGAATAGGGCGCAAGCAGTTTCGCTTAGGCTTCTGCAGACCAGTACGTATCCGTGTCTGTCCGTTCTTCACGAGGCTTACCCGGACGTGTATCGCGACGACGCCTGCCCCTCCTGCGGGCAGACCTCCACTCTAGCGCACATGCTGTGGGAGTGCGGGTCGACATACCCCAAGTTCATCAAGGAGGAGTGGGACTCGCTTCTGCGTAGCCCCGCTCTAGAAAAGCAAATCCTGGCTGTCCGGCGTGCCCGCGACCGGGCCGGTGGGCTAGACCTGCCGGTCCCGACGTGGGACTAGCCAAGTGCGCGACGAGTTCGCGTCCTCGCCGGACCTGCAATAAAAGTTTCTTCACTCACTCACTCACAAAACACGGGTGCCTAAGCAATATATATATATATATATATATATATATATATATATATATATATATATATATATATATATATATATATATATATATATATATATATATATATATATATGCTAGCTAAGTAAACAAAGAAAAACAATATAGGCCGCACACACTAACACATACATGCACACAAAGTACACCATATAGCACAAAACATTTACAAAATCTGACGGAGGCTTGTATTCCGTAGGGATGCAACAACCGTCATAGGTGGCCCTTCTTCAGAGCCAGAACACTGACATGACCTGAGAACGTCCCTTTGCTCATGGGGCGTGTGTTGTCACATGTTTAGCGTGTTTCTGACGACAGCGCTTAAGGCTGTAAAGCGTGTGCAAAGGCAAATTAGGTGGCGTAAGTCCACGTCAGCAGCGCAGGTGATATACGATGGCGGGCTGGACAAATTAATGTTTGATGTCGTGTCTCGTGTAAGCTACGTTCAAGCAAATGCACTGGGCGGTACCACGCTCTCGTGAAAATTACAGCTTTCAAAGACTCACTAACAGCCTGCCTTCACACAGCACTCAACAAATATAAACTAACAGGCGAAAAGCCAAGGCCATACATCTAAGAACACATTAGTGAAAATACATTGCGAATGCTTGCTTTTTTTCTATTTTGTGTGGGCAGTGCTTTCTGTTTCTTTTTAACCGTATCGTGTTTGGAGTTTCTTATTTTTTTGCGTATGCTTCTTTTTATTGCTAGTAATGCCACAGGTTTGTAAAAAGAATGTGTTGCCATGTTTCCTGCCTAGTTTCACGGGGAGGTGGGACTAGTGAAGCCGCCGTTATGCAGCTTTTATCCTACCATCCTCCACCACTTATGTGCCCAATGCATTTAGGTGGTAAATAAAGCCTGATAGTCTGACGGCTCTCAACAAATTATTGTATGATATCGGACTGTACAAGAAACTTCGAAGAATCTTGGAGCGTGCAGGATTCTCACCACCACATTCATCCGCCATAATCAACTTTTTCTCTATTCTTTCTTTCTACACCCTTTCCCCTTCCCACAGCGCCCAGTAGCAGGTCAGAACATTGATTCAGACCGATCTCTCACTTTTTATATTAAAATAACTACCCCTCCCTCTCTCCCTCCTCTCTTTATCTCTCCTGCGTCTTATATAAACGCACGTTTGATCATGCATGTCAAGACAATGTGGCTCATGAAGGTTACAGCTGGGGTCGAAACGATTATGTGGTTCGTATTACTCCCCTGCGTCACACTTCAGGCTATATCCTGCGGCTATATCCTGTAAACCATAAACACAGCTCTAAGTCTTACTGCTACATTTCGGTTGAGCTGTTTTTTCACTCAGTCTACGTTTCTCGTGCTGGTTCCACGAAACTAATCGCGAAGATAAAGAGACCTCACCGACGTGGCACCCTTTTGAAGTTAGCGTGTTTTGTACAAGAGGACTTGCTTGGACACAGAAAGAAATTTTGATCAGAATAGTTCAGCTTGAATTCTTAAAGTCTTGAATTCCTAATTGTTTCGGAGTGTTTTGCTGCATCCCGTGTATAAACCAGGAGACCGATCTCGTTGTCCTGAAAAGTACACGGTTTTTGCATCCTGTCTGCTTTATTCTTAATATGTTATTATTAACTTGCTGTTTCATCTAACTGAACGTGAGAAAACACTATAGGTTGCAATTTACTTTGGGTCGGTTTGCCTGAATTCTTTTGCTCTCAATTTGTGGCCATGCATTTGCTTATCTTATGCGACGCACAGTGAGATTACGGCTAGAAACGCATACGAAGTCGAGGTGCACAAACTATAACCCACTATTTTGCCCATTTAATTGCATTTTATACTCTTTCATATAAAATGAACTTCCTTTGCGTCTGGTAATTCATCTGCAAACAAAGTTTCAGGACATCGAACTGGTCGTTTCGAAACTCTCCAGAACACTCTGGCTGCGCGCCTCTACACTGAGCTGGTCAAAATGGAGTGCTCCAGGCGCATTCGCCTGGTTCGTTCGAAGCGCCGCACTCGGACACAAAGCGCTCGGAGTCGCTTTCTACTTCGTCCCGAGAGCGCGACCGACATCCGACAGCATTCGAGTCACGTGGCTGCTACTATTTCTACTGTTGGCGCGGAATCTACCACGGCTGTCTTTATGGCTGAGCATGCCTCGACTGTCCGCCGTCTTTGCTTTCAACAGCAGCAGCTTGGACGTGTTTGCGCTTGCGGCCTCCGATTGGTCTGGGCTCCGCGGGGTTGCAATTGGAGCCGGGCAAGCGGTAGAGACCAGTGGAATGTGCCATTGGAGCGCAGGTTACTATAACCTGCACTTGAATTGGATAGACGGTCATATACAACTCTATGCAATAAGATAAGCATACCAAGCGTCAACGTTTCTCTCACCATTCTACGGAACACGCAGCGGGGAAATAAACCTGAGATAAAGAAACAGTGTGACGTGCATCACACAGTATGGTACAAGGATGCAGTCAATATGAAGGCATTTCAGATATTGATTGCATGCGAATGCCCATCCTGAAATAAACACAGGTTAGTAGAATGTGAGCTAAACTCTTCGTACATTTAAACTCATTTAAACTTATATAATAAAAAAAAACAGTTTACATTAGCAGAATTGGCTCATACTATAGTGCTCAATTGTAGAGGGGCGGAAGACTTATGGCGATATTTTTTTAAAATTAGCAATAAGCAATTTTCCCAAATTTGGCATAACTGGAGATATTGAACATACGGGCTGCGTCTTTCGTGCTCAGCATTTGTGTTCCTATAAACCCAACCGTACAACGGTATCTAACGCAGCATTGCTTTCTTTTTTTCCCTTTCCCACCCCCACTACCCCGTTCCCGCTTTTTGACGCAACAGTGGTGCTGGAGAAGTTTGTGGCCAGCGTGTACGACGTATACGTGGTTCGCGGCAACTCAGCACTGCTTCGCTGTCACGTGCCCCCCGCAGTCAGAGACTACATTTCGGTGACATCGTGGGTGCTCGACGATGGCGTCACAATTGGGACGCTCGGAAACGATGGCAAGTACCGATATTTCTAGCGTATCACTCGACGAATGTAGTTCGAAAATGTACTAAGACAATTTAGCAGTTCTATTGCAGTTGTCTGGAAAAAAAGTGGGTTGCGATTTCTGTGTTGTGGCTATGCTTCAAAGTTTCCTTATTGAGTTTTTTTTTCTTCTGAATAACAAGTACAACTATGCAAGAAAACAAACATTACCTCCTTATTGATTATCACAAAAATACATGAAACACCGTGCGGCCAGAGGGAAAACTTCAGAAATTACGAAATCTGAAGAAAGAGAAAGGTAGTAAATCAGCGTGATCTTTGTAATCAACTGGATCAGCAGTGCGGAAAGCGAAAGCGCTTCACCACCTTGGACATAGCTGTGCAGTGACGCCTATAGTTTTAGGGCACTAAAGGAACGTTGTGTTTTCTATCTCTCTTTTCTTTTTTAGCATATGTATGCGTGTGCGTATTGTTAGCTCTGCGTGGTTCGTTAGGTATTGCACCCTATGCAGATTTAAATGAACAGTCATGTGCTTGAAAAAAATTTAAGGACGTCTGGCCAAAATCTCTCTTGAGTGGCGAAACCACTGCGACATCCGGCTTACGCACTCTTTTTATCGTGAATAAAATACATTAGACGCTGAAGACTCTTGTCCAAGCGAACGGGCTTATGAGCATTATTTTTCGCAAATCCGTTCACTCTGTGCATGGAACTCAACAACTCAGAAGCACCGGTACACAGTGCGTGGGACCGAAATAGGTTACCTTGCTCCTTTTGCTGGAGGCCATTGGTTCAAATGTGCTGGTTGGCGAACAAGTCCCCGCTACTCGCGTCTGCAAAAGGATAGGTTCGATTTTCTGGTGTAAGAGCAACTGAGGCTATCTTACAAAAAATTTGGGACTATTTCATTGCTGCAACAAAGTAGGATACTGCGAGTGACATGGCGAGTGACATAGAAACAGTGAAAGTAGTCACAAATTGGTTTCGAAGTACACGGAATTTAAATGTATATTAGCGCGTTGTCGCCAATTTGCATAGTTCTGACCACTAGCCCGGTGTCAGCGTTCCTTGCTCGTTTGAAAGGCCCTGCTGGATTACCAGCCATACGCTTCCTCTGGTGGTGCAATAGAGAGTTCTGTTGAATTCTTTGCTGTCAGTACCGCCTTCACTCCTGACGGAGGCACGCAGGGTTGTCATACTCGTCATCGAAGCATGAAGTCAAGTTTATCCTCGAGAATATCACGCATGCAATGCTTTAACGACTTAAGAAATATTTGTAAAACCGATTTAACGCGTCCAAGCATTTATGCAGGAGTGAGACGAGCATTCACTCTGGCGTAGGCTGCGAGAAGCAATGGCAAGAGCATGGCTCTGTAAGCGACACGGTTCAAAAGATACCAAGTTTTCTGAAATTAAATTTGGGCACCATCTGTCACCCCGCGACGTGATTTGTCCTGTTTTGCCGAAGCTGTGACAGATGACGTCATTGTCATAGAGTAATTGAAATTGTAAATAGACAATCAGTAGCTGTGAAAAAAGTATGAGACAAACAGAGACGGTAATTCGATGCAAAACATGGAAAAAAATATTACCGTAAAAGGTTACAAAAACGGCAAGAAAAAAATTAGGAGGGAAATCTGTATTATAACGAAAAGTGGAGTGGCTTGCTCTCTGAGGCCTGAGCTGGCTGCGTGAGGACAAACACGTAGTGGAGCAACTATGCGCCACAGGATGAGGCGTCTTTAGGCTGCAAAAACGAAAAAAGAAACAGAAATGACTCAGCACACCCTAATGACACGCCAAAATATTCATTCAGTGAGACCCGAAAGGAGTGCCACCTTCGAGGAGCATTTGTAGTAAGAGAATATGTAAGGATTACCTAACCAACAGTCGATATAAGAAGAGACGATCAGAGTATTGGAGGAAGAGAAGCGGCGAAGAGATTGATAGAACTGGAGTCACGGCAAGTGTAGGTAATGGTACAGTGGTAGTGATAAAGGTTCTTAATACGAAAGTTAAGATCGAGATCACATAGGCAAAAAGGCTAAGTAGCGATGTATGCAGTAAAACTTGAATTTATCAAGCAGCCTATAGGGCACTACTTGTCCCAGCTGTTTCAAAGGAGATGTCAATAAATATAATCGTCATCACTATCATCATCACCATCGCATCATTACAGTGACTCGCCAGTTAGCTCTGTGTTATCATAGACTATGCTTTCGTCCCTTGATATCGACAAATAATCACAAAAAGACCACCAAGATAGTGACCCAACGTTACTGAAGAGGTGAGATAAAACATGGCGAAGGTACACAACACCGTTCACTTTCCATAAAGGGGGAAAACGGGTTAGATAGACCCACCCGCTGTGCCTGAAGCGGGCAGACCTAGGCAGGCCAGGTGCCGACACATCAAGCGACGACGCAGTTTTCGTTACATCCGAATGTCTGCGGGAGAACTTGACAAAGACCACTTCTTCGGTAAAACAACTTCCATGTGAAAGGTAACTCTGAAATTTCAAATGGGTCAAATTGATGTGCCAATTTGATTTACTCAACGTTTGTTTAATACATTTGTAAGCTTACAGAAATTAAAAGCATCCCTTAACGACATTACTGACTATTCTTCAAGCGAGCGGCCTGGATTAAATCGTATAGTTTTACAGTGACAATTCGCTTGTACAATCCGCGAAGGACATGTTCGTTATCGCTCACCCGTTTCGCACATGTTATGAACATGTAATTGATGTAGGGAAAATGTCGCTGCAATGGAAGCAATCAAGGTCGTTTGAAATGTAGTATAGAAAGCGTGGCCGTTTCGATTTTCGTACACTTTCTGCGTTTTCAACGCTTCCTTCTAAAAATAAAAAAACAATTTTGGTGCATTCTAGTGGTTATATATATATATATATATATATAGTGCATTTAACACCAGTTAAAATGCCTAGTATCGCCCCTCTGCGCCGTTTTTTGAGTCACAAACGCAGGGACCATAAATACGTCTTTCGCTGTCCCCAAGAAAGCTAACAGAGTGCCTCAACCATCATGCACCAACATTTAAAAGACGCAAATGCCAAGTAGCTGAACAGAACCAAGGTCACGTTGTCGGCCTCCACTTGGAGATACTCAGATTATCTTTTGCCTAGCGCCTAATTACATGATGAGTCTGAATTGCTTTAACAACAATTCAAATATTAAAATTAGATGAAAAATCTCAATGAAAAATGGCAGAGCGACATGAAAAACTCCGGATACAGCTTTAAGTTGCTGTATATGTGCTAAATAAAAGTGCTTTTCAGAACGGGAGAGAAGCGCCTTTCCTGTATAGAGTGAGACCGACGTATCAATGACGCTGTTTTGGCCCTTGATTTTAATGAATAAAGCCTCTGATGAAGCTCGTACTGCAGCTTCCTTGTTCTTTGCTAATATTTGTATGCCCCAAAAACGCGGCTCACACCTACATGCAGAGAAATATTTGCTCATGTTCTTGAAAATAGGCCTTTTCTATCCGTGCTTCCTGTTTCTCTCTTGCCACAACATGACTGTTTACGGTTCTTTAGATTACGATAGGGTCTGAGACCCAAAGGGGTACGCGAACAGCACCTTCCTTGTTGCAAGGCCGGCTCCTCAATTGGCATTGGGCTGATCAGATTTCAGCGGAGCTCTCTTATGCAGCGAGTCCGGAACCAAGGACATTCCCTTCTTGCCCAATATGTCGCAATGCACTCGTATCCGCTCGGGACTCGATCTCACTGAAAGACTGCGCTGAAAGCTGCATTTTATTCGCTTCTCACATGCCATCGGTTTTTGTTATCCTAGCTTGTGCTTTGCAGTCGCGTCATTTTCTTAGGAACGTGTACGCAGTTTACAATGACAAATATCTC
This sequence comes from Dermacentor andersoni, assembly GCF_023375885.2. NCBI lineage: Eukaryota > Metazoa > Arthropoda > Arachnida > Ixodida > Ixodidae > Dermacentor > Dermacentor andersoni. Next base: position 85,867,998 of record NC_092817.1, read on the forward strand.
TACGTATTTGATATCAGATAACGAGGTTCACTGAACACAGTGTTTATTACGTACTCCTAAATGATAGCAAACCTATGCATTGAAGTCGTTTAAATGGAAGGAAAGCCAAGCGGAATTTTAAACTAGATAATCCTCATCACCAAAAAGGAAACCTATCCCCCAAGATTAAAGTACTAGGGGACATTTGTTCTTACTTGCATGATTGGATTTGGCCATAGAACGCTGTCATCGCGAAATTAACTTAAAATGCCTGTTAATACTACAGACATCGAACAGAAGTTCTTTCATTCATTTTTTACCAGAGTGATCTAGTGCTCTTGTGTTTGGTGCTTGCGATAAAAAGAAAAGCTTCTTTACGAAGAAGCCATTCATTTTACTATATATGATGCTGCATGGAAATCCATGTGGTTATTAGAAAGAAGAATGAGAAGCATCTTAACCTCTTCTAGCTATGTCTCGACAATCTAGTTTACCGAACAAAGCACCATCTAGTACACGAAACATTTCCTCAGTCGTCTTTACACATAGTTATCACTCATTAAATAGTAGAAGAGTCAACCTAACAGGGCGCGTAATGAGTACAAATTAGTTTATAGAATTAAACATGGTTTGACTGACCGGTAATTCCTTTCTATGGTTGACAATATTATCGGTTACATCGTTAGCATATCACCAAATCAGTGGTCTGTTAATCTTGTCACCCAGTAACAAATTAATTTAACGAGTAAAGAAAACCCCCCCCATATCCAACCTAGAAATAATTATCCTCTTGGAAACCGTAACCTGTGGTATTTAAATATAGACTCATGTAGGCCGGTGTTCGGGAGCGTGAAGAGTGTTTTTTTTTCTTATAGAGGCACATTTAAACGCATAATATTCTAGTCTGTTTGTATGAGCTTGTTCCGCTCATATGCGGCCTCTGATAAGCCAGTTTTGCTTCTTACTGGTGGAGAGAGAGAGGGAGAAAGGCAAAGGAAAGACAGGGAGGTTAACCAGAGATTATCTCCGGTTGGCTACCCTGTACTGGGGGAGGGGCAAGGGGATGCGATAGGTGAGAGAGAGAAGGATTAAAAAAAAAGAAAAAAAAAAAAACTACACACACATGCACGTACACACAAACTGTTTCTGTGGGCACTGTCACGTAGCCCGCAAGGGCGTTCCTAGTGTTATGCAGTGCACCGTACAATCCTGTGCCACACAGTGAAGTCACAATCTGTCAGAAAGTTCAGTGTCCTTTAAATACCGCAGCAGCGCCTTCATCGCCGATCGCGCTGATGTTCGCGTAGGCCAGTATCCAAGGATCTTGTTTTCTGTAAGTGGGCGCTTGTCCAGTTTGTCTAGGGTGGCTGAGAGGACTGCTCTTTGCGGGTTGAAACGAGAGCACTCACAAAGAAGGTGCGCGATTGTTTCATTGCACCCGCAGAAGTCACAAAGTGGATTGTTGGACATTCCGATAAGAAAGGAGTACGCATTTGAAAATGCTACTCCAAGCCATAGACGAACTAGAAGGGTACAGTCACGTCGTGGAAGCTCGGGCGGAATACGGAGTTGTAAATTAGGGTCCAGGGTATGAAGTCGTGCACTTGTGAAATCGGATGAATTCCACTGAGCTAATGTCAGGTCGTTTGCCAGTACGGCAAGTTTTTTCGCTGCGTCGGCTCTCGAAAGAGGAATGGCAACGCAGCTGACGCCGTCATGGGCAGATCGGGCAGCTGCGTCTGCTCGATCATTGCCGTGTATGCCACAGTGACTAGGCAACCACTGATATATGATATCGTGTCCTTCGTTAACTATGCGATGGTGTACTTCTCTGATCTCTGCGACGAGCTGTTCATGTGATCCATGGCGCAGTGCTGAGAGTACACTCTGTAGGGCTGCCTTGGAATCACAGAAGACTGACCATGCATGGGGTGGTTCCTCCTGAATGAAATGAAGAGCCGCACGCAAGGCTACCAGTTCAGCAGCTGTCGTTGATGATACATGCGACGTTTTTAGCTGTATTTCGACGGATCTTGTTGGTATCACCACAGCAGCAGCTGAACTTGCAGATGTGACTGAGCCATCGATGTATACGTGTACGCGGCCACTGTGCACCTCATGTAAAAGTTCTAATGTGGCCTGCTTCAGGGCAAATGACGGGATGTTAGCCTTTTTAGTGATTCCTGGGATGGTGAGGCGTACTTCAGGTCTGTGCAGGCACCATAAAGGTGAGGATGGTCTTGCTGCAGGCATGTAGTTCAGTGGCAATGAGGTGCGATTGGCAACAATCATACGACTGATAGTTGCGTGTGGCCTTTTTGCGGGTAGAGCGGCAAGGTGGTGTGAAGGTAGTCGGGCAACGTGGCGAATATGCGCTCTGAGAGCGTCGGTTACCAAGTACGTTGATATTGGGTGATCTCGTGCTATGACAATCGTTGCCGCTGTAGACGCACACCTCGGAAGACCGAGACACGTCCTTAGGGCTTGAGCTTGTAGTCCCTGGAGTACACGCAGGTTTGTTTTGCAGGTGTTACCAAGCACAGGGAGGCTGTATCTTACGAAACCGAGGAACAATGCGTTATAAAGCTGCAGCATTGATCGCACCGATGTGCCCCATGACTTCCCGCCAAGAAATTTGAGGAGATGTATTATTGTCAGCAACCTCTTCTTTAGGTACGAAACGTGCGGGCTCCATGATAAGTCGCGGTCGATAATTACGCCTAAAAAGCGGTGTTTACGTGCATTTGCAACTGCTTGTCCGTTAACACTTACAGAATAACGCTGCATTGCCTTCCGAGTGAAAGTAACAAGGCAGCATTTCTCTGAAGACAGCTCTAAGTTCTGTTGTCGCAAGTACAGTGATGTTAAGGTAGCTGCCTTTTGTAGCCGTGCTCGTACCTGCAGTCGTGTAACAGCAGACGCCCAAATGCAGATGTCGTCGGCATAGATTGATACTTGAACTGTGTTGGGCAAGCATCTGACTAGACCAACGAGCACTAGGTTGAATAGCGTCGGGCTCAACACTCCGCCTTGCGGTACTCCACGGAACGTTTGGTGTTGAGTCGTGGCGCCTTCCTCGGTCATGACGAAGAAATGCCTGTCGGTCAAATAACTGCACAGCCACTGAAAAGTGCGGCCACCGATTCCTGCTTTAATCAGAGCCTCTATAATGGCATAATGTGCTATATTATCATAGGCGCCTTTTATGTCAAGGAATAATGCCGCAGTGAGTCGTTTCATCCGCTTTTGATGTTGAACATACGTGACCAAATCGATGACATTATCTATGGATGAGCGCCCACGCCGGAAGCCAGTCATAGCATCTGGGTACACGTTGTAACTTTCCAGGTACCATTCCAGGCGAGTCAAAATCATTCTTTCCATTATTTTTCCTATGCAACTGGCCAGAGCGATGGGGCGGTACGATGACAAATCTAACGGGGATTTGCCAGGTTTGAGAAGCGGAACCAAGCGGCTGCATTTCCATTCACGTGGAGCCATACCATTGCGCCAAGACTCGTTGTAAAGGTTTAGCAGCATGAGTCGTGCTTTCTGCCCAAGATTGGCGAGCGCCGCATAGGTAACGCCGTCCGGCCCAGGTGACGAAGAGCGCCTGCAAGTCGCTAGTGCCGCTTCAAGCTCCTCCACCGAAAAGATTACATCCATGCGGGGATCCCGTGGCACAGGAGTGGCACATGGTGTAAGGGCGCGTTGAGGCTGCGAGCTGGCAAGTCTTGAGCAAAATTCTTCGGCAACGTCTATTTCGCTGCGACCTTGTTGCAAAGCGAGGCACTTAAAAGGAACACGCTGTTGCGGTGATACGCGAAGTCCACGCACAGTTCGCCATATCTGAGGTAGTCGCTGACGTGGATCCAACGACTCACAGAAACGTTTCCATCTTTGAGATTGAAGTGCATCAATGCGGCGTTGAATCTTCTTTTGCATCCGCCTTGCCTCTCTGAGATCATGGATGGATTTGGTTCTCCTGTATCTTCTTTCAGCCCGCCGGCGAACTGCTCGTAGTCGCTGCAGTTCGGCTTCAAATTCTTCGTATTTCGGGAAAGGCTGAAAAGCACGCGTAGTATTTTGCATGGCTTTTTGAATTTCGTTTTCCAGACTTGAATGGTTCCCTTGCTGACATACTTCCTCCATGTGCGACCGAAACGCCGACCAGTCAATTCTCCGGAGTGTCGTGGAGGGGCATTTAGATAGTCCCTTGATCTTCAGGTACGTCGGAATGTGGTCGCTTCCACGGGATTCGATGTCTGGAAACCTTTGCACGTTTCTTTCAAGACGCCGAGAAACCAGGGTCAAGTCTAGGCAGCTGCTGTATGTAAGCCCGCGTAAATATGTTGGACTACCATCGTTGAGGCAGTAAAGGTCGTGCTGTGTGGCAAAGGATGCTAGTCTCCTTCCCCTGGAGTCCATCTTCAAACTCCCCCAAAGCGGATGGTGAGCATTAAAATCTCCGGTGAGAATCGTAGGGTCGGGTGTCGCTGATAGCACGTCGTGCAGTCGCTTAGAGTCGAAGCCGCGTGAAGGAGCAAGGTAAACAGCGACGAGTGTGAACGAAAGTTTGTTCATTTTCACAATTAAACAAACGTACTGGTTGTCGTCGTGAGATGGGACTGGGTGCAACACGTATGTCAGATCACATCTAATATATACAATTACCTTGCTCACATCACCACAGGTTGAGGACATGAATGCCTCATAGCCAGAAATGCGTATAACATTCTGCACGTTCGGTTCGCAAATCACAAGTATGGGAAATCGGTTTTCGAAAACGTAGTGTCTAAAATCAGAAATTCTCGATTTGAGACCACGGGCATTCCACTGCAATAGAGATGCTTTCTTGACTTCCTTGTGGAAGGGCAGCGAGGGGCGGGCCATGGTGCTATGCGATGCTTTCAAGTACTGGAATCAGCGCGTCCAGCACTTGCAGTGCACTACGAGCAGCCGGAGTGTCCATGTTTGTCAGTAGTAGACGCATGACATTCGTGAGGGATTTGAGCATAGCAATCACTTGTGAATCCTTGTCTCGCATTTGGTCAACTGAAGTGACATTTGACGTTAAGTGGCGAGTCATGTGCTGTGGCTCTGGCGCATGGCATGTCTTCGGCAGTGCTGGCCACACCTCACTTGATGAAGCAGGAATAGCAGGGCCGCTTTTATCGTTGACATTCGTGCTCTTACTGGTGACAGATGGAATAGGAGGTGGCGTTGTCGGACGAGACTTTTCCCTTGAACCGAAAGAGGATTTCGTAGACTTTCGTTTCCGGGAGCGGTGTCGCCTTATCGCTGCAGAAGCATCTCTGTGTGATGATCCGTCTCTGGCCATTTTTCGCAAGATTTTCTGCTCTTTCTTTAGGCGTGGACAGTCTTTTGAGGATGCGGCGTGTGGGCCTTGACAATTAGGGCACTTGAGCTCTGTTGCACGGCAAGCGTCCGTGTCGTGTTGTTCGGAACATCGTGGGCATGTCGCTGTATTTCGGCAGACAGCGCTCACATGTCCAATTCTTTGACACCTTCTGCACTGAAGTGGTTTGGGTACGAAAGGTCGTACTACATGCCGAAAGTGTCCGACCTTTACATGTGACGGTAGGCAGTCACCTTTAAACACGAGCCTTACACAGGTCGACTTGCCGAGGCGCCGAGCTTGTAGTAAGGCAACACCATCTGTGGCAGGTTTGATTAAAATTGGCAGGTCGCTGTCGCTAATCGATGTGTCAATATCATAAACAACCCCAGCCATGGTTTCGTTGTCCTGCGGAATGAGGTAGTGGACGTTGATGTTGCCCAGGAGCTTTACTGCCATCAAAGCATTGATTGCGCTTTGGTTGTGGACATCAATAGCCAGGACGTTCTTTCGAGTATTAATTCTGATATCCTTGATTTCTCCTGGGACAAGAGCCTCCAGAGAAACGGAAATCGCTTGTCTATTAAGGCGGTTGAGGTTGTCGGCAGGTGTGTCCGGTACAAATAGAATTGTATGCGCAGATGGCCTTCGCTGTGGCATGACGGTAGACTTACTTGACGAAGACCGTCCGCTGATGTTTCTTCTCTTGGCCTTGCGATGTACCACTCTTTCGAAGCCTTCGTCATCTGAGGCGTCATCGCTTGAGCAGGAGTACAGCGCAGTGTCCTCGCTGTCAGGTTGACTAGGAGGGCAATTTCTCTTCCTCGGGCCGGTACCTGCCGAAGCAGCCACGTCGCGTCGGCATTCTGCCGACTCCACTTCCATTGCCGTGGCAATGGGAGCGGCGTCACCCAGTAAAACACGGGTAAAAACCGAAAATACTGCAGCGCGAAGGAACAGTGGTCTCTACGAGAATCACTTCCTCTTACTGGTGGAAGCAATAAAAGTTAACCACCAGTTAAAGCAACCTCACCTCCCCAACGTTCGTTTTGAACTCAGGCTTACGCAGGAAGCGTTAAATTATCAGGTAGTTTTTGAGAAGTCTGCATGGTAAGGCATAGTTCTTTATATAATCTGGCGTCTGTATGTTTAGTTAGTTATCTTAATCAGGCTTGACAAAAGGAGAAATTAGTTTAACTCGGTAAACAGATTAGCCACATGCAGAAAAAGAACGCGGGTTCTCTTCATTGAGAAGAAAGGGGGCCTAAGTGCTCTGCTTGACCTGAATCTGGTTTTCCTCTTCAAAGTACACCAGCAGAACCAATATTTGTGGAATGTATTATCAGCGCACTCAGAAGCTTTAGTGACGAATCCATCAGCTGAAAAGAGACTAACAAAACAGAAACCATTACTGCTTCTGCTCTTTTCTCTGTAACAGATTATTTGCATTTAGAGCATAAAGAACGGCAAGTTATCTAACATAAATTGCGCGCGCGAAAGACGCATGTAAGCTCGAATAAGAGTATACCGTGTTTCTGTCCTTGTATCCCGCCCCGCACGCACCGCGCCCGCGCCCGCCCGCACACACACACACACCTGCGCGCGCACACACAAGCACACGCAAGCACACGCACGCACACGCACACGCGCGCGCACACACACACACACACACAGAGAGAGAGAGAGAGATTTACGAGTAATTGATTGTGCATTTTGCACCTTCAATGTGTCGCCCCTATCTTTATTGTCTATCTGGGCATGGATGTTATGGCAAAAGAGCTGCCACAAGACCATATGATCTAGAGTAGGCAACTGCGTAGCAGCTCTGCGCTGAAGAATGAGTACTCACGCACCTTCACAAAGTGAATATTTTTCGTGTTATCAATATACTGAATATTTTAGAATTAAAATATATGTCTGGCAAACAACGAATAACAATCCCTTCGAAGTTTTCCGGTGGGCTTCGTGAATCAAGTTTGACCTTCGTTTCGGCAGCCACCAGCCTCTCACACGTCCCTCAGAAGCGCATGATGCAAGAATGTGGTGGTATGAGTGCAACGCAATAGCACTTATTCCGAGAGACACATACCATCGGCACGATCAACATTCAAGCGGATGATGATCGTAGAAAACGTCGACGTTATCGCTGCTGTTGTAGTCTCCTGCATGGACCACCATCTTGGCGTGCAGTAAGAATAAAATAAAATTCGCCTTGGCTAGGCCTTAACATTCCAGGTACCAAGAAGAAGGTACAAATTCGGGAAGCAGGCAGCATTATTTCTACTACATAAAATCCACTATGATCGCTCAGACGTTTACACCGATGGGTCAGTGATGCATTCTAGTTCCGCAGCGGCAATATCTGTCCCAGCAAAATCTACAGAGAAAAAATTCAAGACACCGCACTTGACATCAACGACGGCTGTCTAACTTGCCGCCCTGCGTGCATTACTTCAGTTGAACAATCAAGAAACACCCCAGAAATTCCCCCCGCCCCCTCCCCTCCCTTTCAGAGTTTGCTCTCTGCATTACGCCGTGCAAGCACTTGTTGCAAGCACAAGAACGTGTTGCGAGCAGAAGAGAAATGTACCATAGGGCAGTTTAGAAAGGACATGTCATTGTCTTTCAATGGCTGCGAAGTCATTGTGGTATCGTTAGAAACGAGCAAACAGACGCAGTCGCTCGATCTTCACATGACAGCGCCGATTGCGTCGCTATCCCGCTTTGAAGAACAGACGCAGCGGAAAAGGTTCGTGTGCTTGCTCGTGAACTCACGTTGGCCCAATGGAACTCGGCAGACATTACAAACCAGCGCCTTTATTCCCTGGACTTTCATCTGGAGCTAGACTGGACTTTCATCCGCGCGGCTTGCCACGACCGGAAGTAGCTCTCATTTGTCATTGCAAACATCACTGATTTGTCGTCTACGGCTTGAAGTAACATTTACTAACGCTTACTCCTACATGATCGGAATGGCTACAAGTTCAGAGTATGAAACCTGCGGGCGTAAAGAGACAATTGCGCCCTTTCTGCAGTGTGCGATTGTGGTCGTTTCAATGTGTAAATAAACGTCCTCAGCACCACGCTCGACGAAATTTACAACCGTACCCTTACGGAAGCTAGATTTCTTGGTCCCTGGTCTCAGCTGGCGTCAGCACAAACTTTTTTAAAATCGCTAGCGCCCTTTTTTTTTTAAAGCAAAGGGAAAGGTCAAAAAGCTATAATGTGTGTGAACTAATGCAGATTTCCCATTTTTTCTGCCCTTGCCCTTACCACAGTGCAGAGTAGCAAACCGGAAACTAAATCTGGTTAACGTCTCTGCCTTTCACCTCTTGTTTTATCTTTGTCTTCGACGTTATTCGCTGGTAACCCAGGTAAAATATTATGCAGATTTTGGAATTATTTTGGAATCTAGATGGCGCGAAGCTACTTTGAGTTACCGAGATGGAAGCAGTAGAGGAACACAAGAGCGCAACCACGTCGCCTGTAGCTGTTAGCTTTCCCCATCCAGAGGACGAAGGCGATATGTGATGCTCGTCGAAAGAAGAATATGTTGTGAGGTGTATGCGCATAGAAATACGACACATGTATAAATATCATCAAGGCTATACACACAGCCCTTTTATCACTTTGACACATTCATTCTGGGGAATTAGCCAAGAGTGGTCACGCAGCCAGCGACACATAACCAGTTGCATGTACCCAGTGCGGAGTTACTATTAAAGGCTTCATATTCCTTATGCCATATCGGCACATCCATTCTTGGGAATTGACCAAGAATGCGCAGATATCCTGTAGCACATGCCCAGTGACAAAATGGTGTGTTCTGGCTCGTACCCAGTGATACATGCATAGTGACTTAAGTTCTCTACTAAGCCAGACAGCAGCAAGCAGCAAGTTGTGTACTTGTGCAGATACTCAATAGCTCACGTAATCTATCAATACCTGCAAATATATCGGGCGGTAAATCATTGACGAATGGCAAACGCTGGGAAAAAACCACAGAGAGCTTCGCTTAAGAACCCACGATAAGTAGCCGATATGTTACGACTGCATTTACGTACTTCTCACAAGTACGTGCTTTGAAGAGCCTGTGCTAGGCCTACACGTGTAGAATATACCGTAAAAGTAGTTCTCTATATTTTTATATGCGTGTGCCGATCTTGCGCGCATGAGTTTGTTAGCTTGTGTGGTGTATTTGTGTTCGTGTACATGCGTGCGTGTGCGTACGTGGGCGTGTGTATATATATATGTATGTGTGGGTTTGCCAACATATGCAACTTCATAAAATGATGTTGCTCAAATGGCACAAAATGATCCTCTTTACGCTCATTAGATATACAGCTCGAAAGTGACTAAATATCAGTAGCCACTACTTCTGCCTTCAGCCTCGTTTTTTCCAGGAACAAATACATGTGGTTTTATTTCACATTTGCATTAATGAAGCGGTTGATACGCCACAGTGCTGATATTGATTCCGTTATTCAAAGTAGACTCCTCCTCAATTTTTCCACCCTCATGACGCAGGCCTGGACAGCCGCTATCTCATGCTACCCACTGGCGAGCTCATGGTGCGAAATACCGAGAGTACAGACACGCAGCGTTCCTATCGCTGCCAGGTTCACAACAGACTCACTGGAGAGGGCCACTTGAGCAGCAGCGCAGGAAAAATTATCGTAACAGGTAAGCAGAAATTTACCGTACTGCACGCGTGCTTATTGGCGCGAGCACGGGGAATGGCTGCCAACAATTCTCGCCTAACGAAAGCGGTTTTGAGAGTAGCCGACTCACAGGGTGAAAGGTACTTGAAGTTATAGGTTATGGGCCTTGAGGTCATACCGTTGGCACCACCTCTCGAAACGACTTAAAGTTGAATAAATTATTATGAATTCACGTTAATGAAAGGCAGGCGTACAAACGTGGACACCAGAAGGAACGAAAAGTGCCACACAAACGCCCAATATCAGCTCAAATGTCACACGGTGTCGGGAAATTAGGAAGACACCGCAGCGTTCCCATGAGACTGCGCAGCTAAATTCTGTCTCTGCCGTAGTGGTGGTGCGACTCAGGTGCAGTTGAGCTTAGACTGGCGATAGAAGCCGCCAATTTCTCCGCCTTAGCGTCTCTTTTATTGTGACTGAAATATTTACTATTTGTCAAACAGATCAGTCCGTCTCAGAAACGTTAGAAAAAGGCGTAAAGCTTCCTTGCGGGCTTCCTCCCTCGCTTCCTTGCCGCCACTGGGCGAATTTTCTGTTTATAGAGGGCGTTCCAGTTGCCCTTTTCGTCTTGTGTTATGTCTGTGTCTGCACGCCTACCTTTCACTAACATGGAGCGCTTGGAAGCTCCGCCTTTGCGGCGGAAGCCGGACACCGCATGGCAAAGCACCTTATAGGTAGACGACACCACCTTTGAGCTCAGTGCTCTGGATCCGACCGCCGCACTGATATGTAGTTCGCATGAGCTTCGGACGATTTTGCAAAGGAGTTAAATTGTTTCACTGAGAAATCACTTGCGTTGCCGCCGTGGTGTAGTATTTAACCTGCTGGAGCAGGCCGCAGGAATTAAGTGGCGGCGTTTTCAATTCATGCGCTCAATTTGATCAGCGGGAACGAAGTTCATGAAATAGTTGTGATTTTTAATGCAAAAAGTGTCATATGGCTCATTGAGCGAAAGAAATCGACGTTTATCTTCCGGATAAGCGGAAAAACAGTACCTAAATTTCCATTGACTACGACACGACGTCACGTCACAAGTGCGCCTCGATGGAGCAAAGCAGGTGAAAGGGAACACCTGCTGCCCCCATACCAAGCCAGGCGTTGCGTGGTGGCGAGAGGGCATCGCTGCGACGCCACGTCACCCTCGCTCTCGGACGCCTGTTTTATCCGCGCAAGTTCTTGCCTGCGATCTAATTGCGCCTTGGTAATTGCCATGAAGAAATTAATGTATAAAATTTACTGGATTTTTCGTAATCGATAGTAGATGTAAACATGAAATGGCTATCGGCAAAGCAGATTTTGTTGGAGATGGTATTAGTCACAACCTTAAAATGGGTTTAGTGCATATTCGCAAGGCAACACCCCGCCACATCGCACCGCACCACGCTATACTGGGCACTGGTTCACATGGACACAATAGTTTTCTGTCACAGACAGAACCTCATTGCAAGTATCGTCGCGATACAACGGCCATTCGCGGGCCGCCGGACGCTGTCGGTTTGGACGCTGCCGGCGCTGTTGGCGTGTCTGATGCGTCCCGAAACTTGCGGCCGCTGGCACTGAAAAGAGCACACGGCGCCAAAAGATGACAATCAAGTGCATAGTGCCCTACATGTGCCTCTTGAATGTCTCTATTTGAAGTGACCTATACATACTGTGAACATTCGGAACAAGTTGGAATCAATATTTTTTGTAACTTGTTTCGGAAGTAACTAGCGTATGCAATGCTGTCTGGACTGGTTGGCCGGATGATCTCATTTTGTTCTCGCAAGTTGCCCGGATATATTAGTTTGAGTGCACGGATAACGGCTCTGGCTTTTCGCTCAAGGTCACTTGAAGGTCGCCGACAACGGGAGCTAAAGGCATTTCATGCTTAAAAAGCAGAATAAAATGAGCGGGAAGAACTGCAGTGGCAGCAAGTTTCGAACCTACGGCTCTACGCTCAGACGCCGAGTGTCTTACCCACTAGGCTAAACCAGCGCTTCCTATAGTTAGCAAGCCTGTGCACTTTGATTTATTTCGTCATGATACTTGGACTGACATTTCCATTGCCAAGCCCGGCATGATGAAAGCACTGACATCAAAACAACCGTAGCTTGCTCAGGAGCGTCGCCATTAGATTTTATGGCAATCGAGCGAGGTCGCATGATGCCATGGATCGTAGCAAAGCGTCTCAACACACTGGCTTGCCCGCGAATACTTCAAGACTCGAAGGACGGCCCAGTGGCGTTCAAGTGGACACTGATGCTTTCGCATTCACAACTCGTAAGTGCTTAGTTGTCCTTGGACCAATTTTGCACTGCTGTTTACTGGGCTCGCGGCGCCATTGCCTGTCTGGAATAGTATGCGGAACTCCGCCTGCATGGAGAATGCGCCGCTTTGTAATACTTGAACGTCCACAGCCGTTGCCTTTGGAGCGATGCGAAAGACTTGCGCCCTGCATTTTGATTGGCTGAGCATACCAACGCTAATATACGTTTATTGTGACGGTTGTGCAGTCGCAGTGAAAACAAGCATGCATGCATATATATATATATATATATATATATATATATATATATATATATATATAATTTGGTATGGAGGTTCGAGTGAGTACCGGTTTAGATTTTATTGCAGGGAGCGTTTGCAGCATGGTCCCTCGGAAAACCACTTGTCGGTGATTTTTATACTGTAAAGACGACTGATGACTTTCTAAACGCTATAGGTTTCTTTTGTAAGCGCTACATATTTCTCCTCGACAGGTCTTCAGGACAATTTCAAATGCAGCATGTTAATGTGATGAACAAGTCCTTTCGTAGCCTTGAAGCCCTATGCATTTTTGCGGACATTATGGCCGCCACGTATCTCGTCTTCGCGTGATAAGGCAGCCGTTCGCAGATGCGCATTCATGTTCAAAGCACCCGTCGTACTAAGCCTGGACTTTTACATATCCTTTATTTTTATTTTTGCCTTTTATCAAACTTTAGAGGTTAACTATCCCTAGCTACGCGCTGCATGGTAATTGGCTAAAATATATGTGTTCGCCACAAGTCATCGATAACACGCGGAACACTTTGTGCCCAAAATAGTATTAGTGGACGGACTTGCTCAAGTAGTAGTGCAAGAAAATTACCAAGCTCGAAGAGCGGCGATAAGCCCGGCTTCTTGCATTCTGAGGTATATATATATATATATATATATATATATATATATATATATGATCGAGCTCTGACATGGCGTGCTATAGAATAGAACGGTAAATCCCTACGTTTCACGTGTTCGTACACAAACTTCTACTGCTATTGTAGTCATGAAATCTGTAAACAGGTGAGAAGGCCGTAGTTGACCAACAGAAAACACAGCTACCTGCGTAAGTTTTGAACACATTCTTAACCGCTTGAATAGAGAGTGAGATAGCCGGGGATATACTGTACCTAATAATATACGTACAATAGAATTAATTTGTAACAGTGCACGTACTTGACGTTTATGATGCAGCAGCATTTGACTGCTCCAGAAGTGCTGTATACCTGCCCATTTCAAAGAATGTTCACTGCATGCATTTTCTAACTTTGCTACGGATGCACAGAATGTGCATAAAAGAAATGAGAATGGCTTAGGTCTCCTTTACTGCAATGAAGGTTTAGTGTTTTCTTCTATTTAAGCCTGATTACTTTATAACTGCACGAACTTCAGTACTTCACGATATATTCTAATCGGAGCATTCCATTTAGCCTACGTCATCTTATTGCTTCGTTCAGAAATGCAGACATTAAGAATCTCGAAATGTTGTGGCAAATATCCCAGTTCCTATACACAATTGCAAAGCCCTGAGCTCCGCTGCTTTCGCGGAACATCGAAAAATGCCGTCTCACTAATTATTAACATCTGTAAAATGTAGTCGCGCAACCAGGAAGTGCACGAAGCTCAAAACGCTGTTCTGCCTCTATAGTGTTAGCAAATGATGCACCAGCTCACTGTTTACGCCGTGATTTTACATGAAAATGACCGAGATTCTGTTCCTTTTAGCAACAACAACGAAGAAAAAGAAAGAAAACGATACATCCCTTCTCTCCACTTGCTAAGGCGCTTATATAAAGCTGTAATAACAGAACGTAAGCATAAGCTATAACGTACGTTCCACGAAATTATAGTGCTTCGCTGAGTTTGAAACGAATGAGAAAGGACATCACGCTTCGAGCTATTGCTTCCTAATGTCTTCTTAAAGGAACCGGGCTCGTAATTAGGCCCTGCATCCGTTCATTCTAAAAGAAGTAAAGCTCGAAGGTTAACGGGAAATTGGAGTTTAATGAGTGGTGGGTTGAGTTTCCTAAAACTGCCGATGCCACTACTATGCAGCCGTCTAGGTCTTCAAGCGCGGTCATTCAGCCAATGATTCGACGGCGCACCTAGCTACGTACTCCGCGGCTCGCGTTCCCTCGAAAATTATTTAATTAACTCAAGCACCAGCTTCCTCGTCGAGCACATTCAAATTTTCCGAGCTAGATTATCTTTTATTCCACTTTTGATGAATATTTCTTTGAGATTTTCATTTTCGTATCCGCATTATACCGCCAAGCCAAATTTTATCATTGGCTCCTGAACAATTAAAGTTGTTTAGCTTCCGCAGCCGCGACCCTAATGAACATGAAAAGAGTGCAGCCTATGTAGTTGACCTTAATTTCGCAGTGCTTTAGAGAGGCTTAGGGACTGCTTTGATTGAGCGGTGGATTTCTGTTTATTCCATTTCTTTTTCTAAGATTCAAAAGCATCGAGCAGGCTAATTATTTACATTAGATCCATAATATTGCATTTAAACACCACTTTCTCTAAATACGATCCAGAAATGCGAGGCAGCAACGGAAAGCTATTAGCACAGATGCAGAAGAACGCTGGGTAATTGGTATCTAAGACGGAATTTCTGAATCAGGCACCGCGCTAAAAGCGGAGAACTGCACATTCGCATATTTAAATGTGAGATGAGTTCAGTTCTTTTCTATCGCGGTATATGGTAGTTACAAGTTGGTGTTCAATGCAACATAAGTAGTTATAGTTAACTCTCAGGACATCTTGCTTTTTGTTGCGTAAGTGGCTCGTGACCAGAAAGTATCAACTATTAGTAATTAATTCTTCACAGGAAACAGGTTTTCGTTGCCTCATTAAAATCAATAAATTAAATTAAATAATCTGCAAAAGACGTAAAGAGAAGCCGTGATTTGGCCATAATATTTATTTGTGTTTAAATATGCATAATAAAGGAATTTATCTAAAGAACTGATTTGGGTAAATTTAAGGAACATAAGGCAAATTTCGCCGTGTTTTTTAAAGCCTTCCTATTTTATCTTCCCTCCTCAAATTGTGTGACGCGAGGAGAAGCTACCCAAGGAACACAGCAGGTGCTTAATGAGCAAGAAGAATAAGGGGATACGACGAGCTTGGTAATTGTTTGTCACACCCATACCAAGAACCAGTCAATACCAGAAGAGAGAGCACAGGGAAATGAATTGTGATGTTTAAGCGAAATGCAGGAATAAGGTAAAGAGAAATGAAAGTAGACGGACAGATAATATATATATATATATATATATATATATATATATATATATATATATATATATATATATATATATATGTATATACTATTTTCTTGTCACAGCACGTTTAACGAATGTTAATGGAATGGTAATGTTAATTGTTTGAGGTCAATAGCTAAGTTATACATTCAGCATATAACATTTATAACATATGTTAGTAACAGCTAGAATGTTCTTATTCTTTCAGTGCTGTATTTATTTAGTTACTTGCTATATTGCACAGAGTTGATACTTTGCAATGTGTTTAAAATTTTGCTGTAAACAGCTTTGATGTTTTCTGTCATATCAGTTGTATTTGGTTTTATTAGCAAACTGCTACTTCTGCTGCTCCAGCGAGGTAAAGGCCTTTCTCAGGAGGCTTACGCCCTTCTTTTGCCTTACCTTGCGGGCAAACCTTGTATTTGTTTTGCCCAAATAAAGATTCACATCACCCCACACACAAAAAAAGAAATGTTGTCGCAGATGGGAGATGGACGCTTGCATTCCGTATTACGCCTGAGCTGTCACGTTGTTATGGTTGACCGCAGCGGTCACCCTCCCGCAGATATTCTCGTCTATTTGTGCATGCGCGCGAGATCGGCCGTGTGAGTGTTAGCCAGTTCCGCTCACTGCACTAGTCCTAACACCGTCTGCTATCGTTAGCACGGTCTGTTAATGGATCTTGCTAGCGGTCCTTGCCCAAGTGGTTCACACGTTCACGACACAGAATAAACGATCTGGCGTTGTCTGTCTTTCGGACTGCCCCTTTACCGCAGAGCCACACAGCCTGCTGCCACCACGAATGGCCGAGTACCGTAGCACGGTTCAAGTGGAGAAAGGAGAACGAGCCGTGCTGCCGTGCCTTGCTCAGGGGCATCCGCCGCCAAGGAACCGCTGGTTCCGCGTCAGCGGTGCAGAGGACCAGCAAGAGGCGCTTGGACCAGGTTCTTCGGATGGCGTAGAAAGTGCCGTGCCAGTCGCGCTGTCTGAAACGGTGGCAGTCCTGCCGGGAGGACCCCTGCTCTTGCACGCAGCTGGCACGCAGGACAGTGGAAGGTACCTCTGCGTGGCCAACAATTCAGCCGGCGAGGACAGGGCACACACAGACCTCCTTGTCTCTGGTGAGGGTGCACATTTGCACGTTTTGCAAGTGTCTTTATTGGAATTTAACCGGAGAACTTGTGGGGCAAAATGGAGTGGGAAAAACAGTGCAAGAGGCGACGCAAAAAGCATTTCTACCACCCTCAGAAGATAGTAAGATGGTTTCTGGCATTGCTCGTCGTCGCCTCGGTAATACTCAACTACTGCAGTTGCTGAGCAATTTCCTTATTTATCCGCTAATTTCTTCTCCTCCTTGGATGCGATATCAAATTTTACGCATTGCAGTACATGAATCTTGTCACCATGGAGCCTCTCGCGCGTCATATGCGCCTAAGGTGTGTAAATCACTTTTTTTTTGTTTTATGTGTGGTAGCAACTCATATTCGTCTTCGAACTGAACTGTGTTGTGTTCACTTAAGTCTCCCGATCATCGTTTGTCGAATCTCGCAAGAAAAAAATTACAAGGGTGCAGACGCAATGGCGTGCAGCGAAACCTCGGTGGCTAAAGCTGCTTTCACGAAGTGCTCGCTGGAGGGCGCCACAGCACGGTGCGGCCTCAAACGCGCAGGCTTCAACGAGGTCGGGCAGTGTATGCGCCTTGCTAGTGCAAGTTCGTAAACGTGTATGTAATGGGGAATGCAGTATCTTAATGAGCTATAACACGGATATCAGTGGCAGTGTGTGAAACGGAGATTTGAACTTGCTCTGTCAAGTATACTTGCGCTCGCTTTTTACACGACTAGCTTTGCCTATTTTGTCTCGTCTTTCATTTTATCATTCAGTCCTTAGTAGACGGTTCAGCTAGCTGTACCTCATTCGGACCAACCTTCCTTTCTGTCCTGATTATGTACAATCATTTAGTTCAGCCCAAATTCTACAACGCCAGCCTAGCATAGCTTTCTTTCCTATATGGTGTGCCCTTTTTCTGTGAGCGTTCTTTACCTTGCCTTCGAGGTTTCCGTACTCTCGAAACACTTCCCGTTCGTCCTCCATGAAGTTGAATAAAAATTTGCAGGATCCTTAAGCTTCACCTTTATGAGTGGAACGCGATAGCATTCAAAGATCCGTGACTGCTTCTCACGCTTCCCGGCAACTGCAGCGTAGGTAACCGTAATGTTTACCAGGAAACACTGGCCACGAACGTTATTCACGAAGGCAAGCTTTGTGGTGGATACGCGGCCTCTTGCGTGGGCTGCGACACGACGGAGGCGAGCGCCAGCTGGAGGTATTGCAAGGAATCGGGCGCGCCGCTCCGTGGCCCCCAAGAAACCCGCGTGCCGGGGCGCGCAAATAGCGGACGCCGCGGCTGGTCTGTGAATGGTAGAAACGCTGGAAGAGGGGTTTCTTTGAGTTTTTACGTAACAGAATTTCGTTTTTTCGTATAGTCAAATTACAATCCAAGACCTATAATCTCTGTAGGTTGTGCGTAAGTCATAGTTTACAATTTTTCCACGTAATCCATCTTGAGAAATTCAGTTAGTTCAGTAAATTCCTTGCGTCACAGGAGGGCCTGGCTATGGGTGGTTCGAAAATCTTTTTGCTGAAACTAAGCTTGACGACAGCGCCAGATTTTCTGCCACACGGGCTCCTTAACGCTGCCGCGCTAATGTGCTGAACGTAAGCAGCACTTTATAGTATGGCTCGAGGGCAGTAGTTCGCTTGCTATGTTGCCAAGTAATAACGTAAGTTTTGTGACTGAATACTATATAACACCTTACCGTACAAGTAAACTCGCCCAACCATACCTTATATATTCAGCTTACATTTGGCAACACAGTGAATCAGCAGCAGTCGCGCCATTGAAGCCTTTGCTAATTGGTGAAATGCATATCTGATGCCATCCCATTGTTCTATTCGCGACGATTAACCGTTCACACGCAAAAAATGCAATTGTTTTACCCAGTCTTTTCTCACTTTTTAATTCCTCAGTCTGCGATCGGTTGGCAATATTTCTTATTCTAACGAAGACTTAGGATTCATCCCTTCTCTCTTTTTTGTGCACGTTGCGTTACGTTTCGATCACAACTGTGCAAAGTGGTGTGTTCTCCTTCATACCTAGGTATTGCGATACACATTACGATGACCAACCGTGAATGGAATCGCCTTCTTGCGTTGACTTAAGAAAGAAGCACAAACAAAAATTCTATATAGCTTTTCACCGTGGTTTTCTTTCTTTTGCTACTTGCTTTGTGGTTCCTTAGTTGATGGATTGCAGCTAATCGCTCTAGCCTCTTTTGCATACAGTTGGCCACAAAAATTTAAACGAAATTAGTATTACGACACATTTTGGCTCTGTTGAGACCTGACATTTTCCATTTCATGGATGACTGCGTAGGACTAACGAACTACCGAACATTGAAACTCTAAATTTGAGGTTATGTACGTGGGCTTCGGCGATAACTCGGTTTTTTCGCAAACTTCGGGTCGCATAAACTTTTGCGAGCGACTGTCTTGTGAGCGATCGTTGTCCATTAAGTACCCAGGCAGACATCTAATCGGTGAAAAACAACTTCGCCATTGGTGAATATCTCGTGAACGCTTTTGTTTGCAGTGCCCCTGTCCGCAAGAGTCGATCCGTCCGTACAAGTAGTGGACGTCGGCCGGAGTGCAAACTTAAGCTGCCGCGTAACCGGGCATCCCGTGCATGGAGTCCTGTGGACCCACAACGGCCGCACGATTACGCCCTCTTACCCCTCGCGGTCGGCGTCTTCCTCCTCCGCTATGCGCGGCAGCGGAGAAGCCACCGTGAGCTCTGATACCGCTTTATTGAGGATCGCGGTGCTATCTCGGGACATGCTTCACATCACCGGTGTGAACCGGCAGGACCGCGGCATGTACCAGTGTCTCGTCTACAACGACAGAGACTCGGCGCAAGGCTCAGCGCAACTTGTCATCGGAGGTAAGCGCTCATTCAGAAGTACGGACTTCCTGCTGCGATTAAGTTAGTGCCGCTGTTGTTTCTTAGCAACCTCCATGCGCTCTGACAACAACTACAACAGCATGCTCTAATGAGATACTACGTAAACAGTACGCGAGATAATAATTTAATGACAATGAACGTACAAACAAAATGTGGGTAAAAAAAAAGTATAGCAAGTTAATATTCCGGCCGTTTTCGGAGAGATGGCAAACACATTTTGCCGAATGGCGCCAGAGTGAAAATTCGACGAGCACGTTTAAGCAAGGGACAACAACTTAAGTTCTTATAATGCTAAACACCAGTGCGATCCCATCGTCACGCTTGCGTTTACGCTGCCTCACTTTTGCTTCGTTGCGGCTCGCAGAGGACGCCCCGGTAATGGAGCACGTGTTCGCCGAACGCCAGGCGCGACCTGGCGGCACCGTATCCCTCAGGTGCTCGGCATCGGGAAATCCACTGCCGCAAGTTACGTGGTCTCTGGATGGTGCCCCTGTGCCCGAACACTACCACGTCCGGATAGGGGACTACGTCAGTGGTGAAAGGTAAGCGCTAGACGCCTCTTAATACCTACGCGGTGTTTGCGGGTTGCTATCCCGTAATCATACGCAGTGAGTACTTCGGGATATCCTGGGATGTCCACCCTGACAAGCGGTACACGGTAAGTGCGGCAGTGCGTAGGAAGCCATGACAGCGTGACTCTGTTGTGAAGGTTATAAGTGCGGTTGAAAAGGCTTATCAAACAGGGTTACTCAAAAGAATTATACATAGTCGCACCCGTATACAGAGAGTGCCTTTTCCCTTCTTCGACAGCTGCTCTTATTCATCAACTTCTCGTGGTCCTAACTTGCGACGTGATCCTGCAGCCCTTTTTATGTTGCCTCTCGTAGCGAATGCTACGCAATAGACGTGAGCCTTTAAAAGTGCACAAACAACGTATGCCCTTATATTCAGCTTCTATGATGCTATATCCTTTCTATGAAGCAGCCATATTTCGCTCGTGTTGTAAGTACAGCTTTTTCCCCTTGGTGGGCTGCGTGCAGCAACAAACTGACGGAATGATGAGGGACAGACGGCACAAGCACGAACTGCTGATTTTAACGTGAAGAACGTACATATACCGTGAAAGATAAAATGAGACCTTGTATATATGTATATATATAAATATATATATATATATATATATATATATATATATATATATATATATATATATATATATATATATATATATATTGAGCAAAGCGAATGTAGTTGATCACGTGTGTTGCCGGTTCCTTGTCTCGACACCTGTTTTGTCCATTGGCTGGATTCATTCATTCCTTCATTCATTCGCATACTCTTAGGCGTTACAGAGGAAAGCGAGAGTGTATGTACTATAACAAATAATTGTTTGAGCAGGTACTCCTTTTGCAAAATGCAGCTTATTACCGGATTACTTTAACTGCAGCATATGTGAGCGGCTGCGGTGACGCGAGAATGCGATTCTCTCTCTCTCTTTTTGTTGTTTGCAACTTACATTTTTGCGGCTTGCCGCAGACTGGTGCACAGCTACGTGAACCTGACCGGCGTGCGAGTGGAAGATGGCGGCCTCTACGCTTGCGCGGCCCGCAATGGGGTTGGCCGGGTATCTCACTCGGCCAGGCTGAACGTGCTCGGAAGGCCCATGGTGCGACCCATGGCCAACGTGACGGCCTTAGCAGGACGCACCATGCGGCTTCACTGCGCCGTCGCCGGATATCCCATACAGAGCATCGTCTGGCAGAAAGGCGAGTAAACTCACTCGCGGCACACAGCGGTCGCTTTCGAACGGCCGTTTAGGTCACGCAAACGCCCTGCACCTCATAACCTTACTTGCGATTCCCATTTACATGTGCAAGTGATAGCACGGCATGGATACTGGAGTCGGTTCATGCAAGCCCCTTTGGAAAAAAAAAAAGAAGAAAAGACAGGCGGGAAAAAAAAGCTTTCGCCTCGGGCTTACTTACGCTGGCCAAATGATCCCCCCTCATTTTCCAAGTAACGGCTATGGCAAAAGCGAAGGGCATGTCATGCAACGTGCGCACAAGTACACGAGTTGCGCTGAGCTTATCGACCCCTGCCGTTTGGTTTGTGTTCTCTCTCAGAAGTACGCAGTCACCCAAAGTGAACGTATATAACGTTGCTGAGTGATATAAATCGGTGCAGGGCGTCGACTACAATTCAGAGGTCCCTGCATTTAAAAAGGCTCCTACTACTGTGTGTGGTGCTTTGCCAAAGTAAACATCTTACCTCTACTTGTGAACTTCACGTCGTGTATTATTCGCTGATGTTTTGCAGAAACAACTTGGTTGCGCCAAGTTGCCAAAACCTAGCTGTGTTATCTGAGCACATCAGAATGGCTAGCCAGGAGCTTAAATCATAAAGGCAACATTGCGCGTTGTTAACATCAATACGAGAAGAGAGCGTGAAAGCACAATATTCACCAGAACATTTTTTAAGCATGTTGACGTTGATATTTAAGAATCAGTGAAAAAAACAACAACGAAAAAAAGAACTGGTCTTGATTTTTTATTTAGCCATTTAATTCTATACACTGGTAATCTACCACGTCGAGTGGCCTTTTCTTGCGATTACGACATTGTTACCACGTCCCACAATATGGCGGAGGACAAAAAAGAATAGAAAATGAAGTCGATCGTCACAAAGTACGGTCCCTGAGCAATTGCAACCAACTCCCTATCTACGAAGACGATATTACAGGTTCTGTGTGTTGTTTCCTTACATCCAAGCAGCTCAGAAAAAAAAAAAAAAAACTCGCGCTTTGAGCTGTCTAAATGACTTAAACGACGCCACAAACACGTGAAGTTGATCATGAAATACTGCTAACTGAGAATTTCTCAATCTTTATTTCGATATTACAGAGGGGTCCTACTATCCCAAAAGACACCTTTCCGCCTGTATTTTTGTGCGATTAGCACTTTTTTCGTTTCGCGTAGAACGGTAAATCTAGGTATACGGTCTTCGACCTTGCGTTTTGTCGTTGGTATTGCAACGACCCCTGACGTTTCGAGAAGCCGGCCATCAGTGTACCGAAATATATCAGCACTCTGAGATATAAATACAGGCTTAGAATTCTTGTGCAAAATCCAGAAAAACAACAACTTCTAACGGCAGTGTTTAGGAAAGTAACCACTGTTTGGATCGCGCATGGATTAATCGATTCACTAAATCAATCTATTACATCGACCAACCGGAGGGAAGTTGTAAGCATATTGAAGATGTAAAGCAATAAATATTCACATTCACGTAACACAGGGGCGTTCACTCTCTGCACTAACTTGCTGCCAGAAATCTTCAGAATTTAGAGCAAGGCATTTCAACGAACAGTAGCTGATCTTTGTATTTTTTGACGTGAGAAGCTCGCTGCTCTGATGAGCTCTCAGGAAGCATTCGTGACTATACGAAAACGCGTATTTAGTGACATTCTATGTATATCTACTTGAATCCGACGTTAAATTTCTTTGAGGTTTCTTTTTCCTTTACACAAACGCCATTCAATATAAAGGAGTCGATCGCCGTTGCTTGTTCCATTTAAAAAAAGAATGCACATGGCTTAACTAAATGTTTTTGTATCCGATTGCAGGGAAACCGTAGCAAAATGTAAAAATAAAGAACCGAAAATTCCATAAGCGATCAAGAAACTTGTTTTAAATTGTGTACACAAGCTTCAGAATAAAAGCTATATGTTCCAAGATCAATTGGAAACCCATACAATCATTTTAATTATTTCTAGTTCGAACAGAGGTAAAGAAGTACTCCGTGACAGC
Source organism: Dermacentor andersoni (assembly GCF_023375885.2). Lineage (NCBI taxonomy): Eukaryota > Metazoa > Arthropoda > Arachnida > Ixodida > Ixodidae > Dermacentor > Dermacentor andersoni. The sequence continues at coordinate 85,891,436 of NC_092817.1, forward strand.
GCTGTACTGCCTTTTCATATGTATTTGTGGAAAATGCAGAAAAAGCTTGCGTAAAAATGACAATATTAACCTGGTTATTTAAGAAATAATCACTTTTACGTTTCAATTATTAACTTTTAGGAATGTTCTAATTGCGAAATTGAAGTCGAGCCACAGTGAAGTTATGTTTGCTTAACGTAAATGGCAAGACAAGGACTACCTTCTAGCTATTAGGCATTAAAGTGTGTTAGGGAATGCATTGGTATTCCGCTTAACAGTTTCCCAAAAGCGTGTCTCAATCATTTCGCGACGGTCTTAACTACAGCACCAAAGCATATTTTAGCAGACTTGGGGGACGGATGCCTCGGAAAGGATGTCTATACAGTATGCCATGAGTAAGCACACAGGACGGCACTCTTTCTTGGTATGATTGTCGCAATCGGAACTTGTGTCCTGAAAGGAAAGAATAGAAAGGTAACAATTGAATCTTTTTAATCACCCACTCGCACGTTGCTATGTGACGCGCAATGCGCATTTGCTCTAGTAATCGACCTGGAATACGCAGTTGTACGACTTGGTTTGTATGGTGTCAGGTCAATGACTATATATATATATATATATATATATATATATATATATATATATATATATATATATATATATATATATAGTGTCATCATCGACCTGTCACCGTGCTTATCATGAGGTATAGGCTATGCAGTAGTTCGACAAGGACGCGCATACCGACTGTTTAAGCCTTCCTTTCTCGCGTAGCTTTTAGGCAAAAAAATAAATAAGAAAGTCGCTTTGATCGTTTAGTGTGTTTCTGTAAACTGAATGTGAATGGCGTACCGACCGTGGCGACTAATGGCTGTGGCGTGTTCCGATGCGGCGGATGAAGCCATGTGCACCATCCCGGCGGCAGTACCCGCATTCGGATGGGATCGGAGCGCAAGAATGCTCCGTGCGCTGGGTGCTCGTTAATGAACCCCAGGTGCGGTAAAAATTATTCCAGATTTACTGCGGCTCCCCTCATAAACAACTGTGAAGTTTAGGGACGTTAAAGAGCACACCTTTCTTCTTTAGAAGTGGGTGGCGTGATGGACAGATGGGACGGGAACTGCCGCGTTTATGTCTCAGTCCGCGCAAATCACCTGTTTGAAAGACAGCTAAGAGCCACTGAAACTCGTGGCAGGCCACTCGCTTTGCTTTAGAAGTTATACGTCGAGATGACGGAGCAGGCCGCGATTGCATGGAGAAGGGTACACAAAGAACGCTCCTGCTTACTTTTCGGTCAAATCCTCGAAGTGAATACTTTTACGTCATATTTGCCACCGCTTTGTCTCCTTTCTTCCGCTTTCCTGCTCTTGCAGATGGCCGATCGCTGCCGCAAAACCACCGCCAGCACAGCTTTCCCAACGGAAGCCTGATCGTGGCCGAGGTGCAGCGTAGTGTCGACAGCGGCTGGTACGCATGCGTCGCCCGGGACGCCCAAGGAAACACGGCCAGAGGACAGCTCGCCGTGCACGTCATGAGTGAGTTCGTGACGTGAACACATACGCCTACCCGACATTTACCTCATAATTATCTTTCGCGCACTGTACCCATTCATATCAGGACGTTACGTGTTTAGCACCTACCGTTGGGTCCAGACAAGCGACCGATTGCTTTACTCTTTCCGCCACTGTTGCTTCCAAGTGATGATTTAGTAATAAAAACAATGCAAAAACATAGTTGAATTGAAAAAAAAAAGATATTACTTCGTTAAGAAGAAGGGCTGGGATCGAGACGGAAACTCAAGTGTTGGGTATTTGACCACTGCGACGCATATAGACCCCTCGCTACCCAGACACCTTGCGCTGTCACCCTTTTCGGAGAGGTATAACAGCAGCGAAAGCAGGAACGCCCACATAAGGCACGAAAATTCGCCCACAGGGCTACCGTTGTTTCTGGTTTCGGTACTATATACCGGGTGTTATAGCAAACACTTTCAAAAATATTTAAAAATTGCTGTGGCCGGTAACACAACTCTAGGCCATGAGCTGGTCTACTAGAACAATAGTTGCACAAAAAAAGATATTGAAATACATACTCGACTAATTAACAATATTTCCCTAATTAGACTTTAAACTAGTTAGCTTACGGCACATATTGCAAGTTACAAATTCTAGCCGTGGAATTAGAAAAGCGGATGCAGTTGTAAGGATTTCTCTGGATGACACCAGTTCTGAGAGATTCATTCCCGAACTTTCCGGAGCAATGCATTGGGGCTCTAGTTACTTTTGCGCTTCAATGCCTAAAACCACGTTTTGTTAAGGAAGTGAGTGGAACAACAGCGCATTTTTACCGCAAGTTTGACTATGCATACCTCGTAAATGGCATCATCCACACAATTCTTTTCAACTGCATATGCGTTGCCGTATCACCCGCAAGAATTTGGAAGTTGCAATATGTTCCATAACGTAATTACATAGAAACTGAATTAGTGAATTTTCGTTAGCTAGTAGAGTACGCATCTAAATTTGCTGTGCAAGTAATGCCTGCCTCTTCGAGTAGACCAGCTCAGGGACTTGAATTGTGCTATCTACCACACGTAATCTCTAAAAAAATTCGAGCTCGTCTCCCTTTCTCTCTCCCTCCTCCTTCCACTCTCTTTTTCTCTCCCTTAACCCTTCCCCCGTGCAGGGTAGCCAACGGGAAATACCTGCCTGCCTTTCTATGCATCCTTTTCTCTCTCTCTTCTAAAAAAATTGAATTCGTTCGCCTAAATACTCTGTATGAGGCAAGCAGGCAATGAACCTAGAGGAAGAATACGTCACCGTCGCTTTGAGTGGCGCTGGCAAAAACGTTCAAGACTAATTTTGTACGCGTGCGCGAAATGCCCAAGAAAGTTGACGGTCGGATGACTGCCGTGCTAGCCTGAAAGGAAAGCGCTGCAGACGCAACGCGGAAGATGTCGGTTCAACTCCCAGCTGCGACTAGCACTCTTCGTTGCATCCACTTTTATTTCTTTTAAAATTAAGACTCACCCTTAATTTCTTTCCCGAGCTTTCTGTGGCCCAATTGTTTTGTTCGTATGGATGTAACTCACGAAAACCGAGGCGCTCGTTGCCCCTCGTTCTGCGCTCTCATCGGTTTCGCTACTAATGTGCATCTTAACGAAGTGGTTGCAGCGGGCCCACATAAAGACAGTTGTGAACTTCATGCCCGCGAAGGATTTATGTTCAGGTCAGTTTACCATTACTAAAACTAGCGAGAACAGAGTTCAAGCGAACTTCTCATTGTGTAACGCTGAAAAACACCGCCAACGATGGACTGTACTACTTGGAAAAACCACCGAACTCCTTTCAATCAGTAATTTATCGTGAGCTTGTTCAATTGCAACTGCTCCATATAAGAACACCAAATGAGCCAGAGACATTTTAAGAGGAAATGCGAGGTATCCGTGTTGAGAGCTTTGTGTTTTGTAGCACCAGGGCTCTTATCTGTATTACCTGCGCCAAGTTTCGAGATCTCGAAGAAACTTGAGTCGTTTTTCAGCTGCCGGAGATATTAATTGTGCCATTTGTCAGAAGCTTTCACGTTCACAAAAAAAGAAAAAAAAAAGGAAATAAGAAGTCAATAAAGTTTTATGCTTTCTGGAAATAATATTTTTGTTACCTTCCCGTTCTGTTTCTTTTTTCAATATTATTAGCAAAGGACTGCTCATCATACGCGTTTGCTTCTTTCGTTTATCTTTCTGTTTGCTTGGTAGAAGTAACTTTTCTTCCTCTCGTATTTCTGTTGTCGCTCCAGTTTATTGTCTGTTATGCCTATTTCCTTCGGGAGTCACTTGTCATCCCCGCAATGCTGCAAGATTATTCTAAGCGCGAAACGCACGCTAGTTTATCCCTGCGTCTACCCTTTCTTTTCTTTCTTTTTCCTTCTTACTTCGGGAACGGGGGGGGGGGGGGGAGGCGGTTGCAGTGCGACAGTAAAATATCAAGTTACGCAGAAGGAAACGCAAGCCTGGTGCATACGTTAGCTTTCAATTTCGCAGATGCAGGCGTGAAACCCAAGAGTGCACCAGAAAATGCTAAACAGGTTTGAAGAGAAGCAGTGCGGTTATCTGAGGCCCACCAGCACGAGCAACGAAATTGGATGATAAAAAAGAAATCGCGGTGAGCGAATCTCCATAAGAAAACAAAGCAGGCTGAATGCATTCACGGGTGGCGTCTATAAGCTTTAACCGCAGCACTTTTGCAGGGTGCGTAAACTTAAGTGCCCCATGGCGCTTTTGGTTTGGTGGAGGTAACTACGAGCTCTGTTTATATTACGTGTGTAGAAAGTTATTCAAAGCTGACGCGGACGCAACTAAGCGCTAAAATTGTCGAACAAGAGAAGTTTTCTCGGCATAGTATAAATAGACTGCGCGCGAAATGAGTCAGAAACTACGGGTGTTTTCAGACAGCAAACTTGGCGTTTAGAAAGTTGATATCGAGATGCCCGGTCGATTTGTTTTCATCCATGCGTCTCTTTACGCCTCTCTGTTGAGGTGGGAAATCGGGATTTCGCTTCCCAGTAATAGCAGTGCTTATTTGGAGCTTTTCGCTGCGCATTCCCCATATTTTGGCTTTTCGTGCATTTTACGAGTTCCTGTCCCGTAATATTTATTTATTTTTTTAAGGGCCTTTCGGTTCGGAAATGGCCTGCGATAACGGTGAAATGTGTTGTAAATTTAGTGCTGATTATTTAATAATCTGATTTGCTACAGGCACGTTGCTTGAATCATAGCAGTACCTTTGGTGAAAAAAAGCATAGTCTCTTATTTATCTAACAGGGATTGTGGAACTAGGTGTGGAAGATTAAAGTTTACTTTTAAGCCTTAGGCCCGTATTCAGAAACAGAACTTAAGTAGGGCGTCAATAAGTGCGGGAAAAGTACAAGTGTTAGGAAAGTTTTAGGCGAGTACTTCAAAAACGACACTTAAGTATCGCTTTCGAAAGTAACACTTCTCGAGTCAGGTATGTCGTCTGGTGTCGAGGATACGTAAATATTTTACGTTTACGATAGGTTCAATCGCAAAAAAATAAAATTTGCAGCAGATTAATGTGGATATAACTGTTGCAGTGCTTTCTCGCGCATTCTTCTGAGTAAAATACAAAGAACGGTTTGGTTTTAGCGTTTTACTCAAGCTCGTCTGGCCACAAGTTCACCTTGGTTCTCGCAGCCACTGCGGTTCTGTGTTTTGCCGTTGCCGTCTCGACTTTTTTTTTTGTTTTGCTGCTGAAAACTTGCGGTGTTCTTGCGCAGAGAGTGTGTGTGCGTTGCGTGTTTTCAACCCGCGCGGACGATGGAAAAAAGGAAAACAAACTTTTCCGAAGAAGAACGCGCCGTGCTCCTTCAGTTCGTTTCGCGCCATCGCAGCCTTTCGACCGCGAAATACCTCCGCGTCATCTCCTCCGGGACTTCTGATGGGTACATGAGTGCAGTCAATGCCCCCGCTCACACGAGGAAACCGTGCGGTGGTGTAGAACTCCTCCATTACGGATGCCAAATCATTAGCATTTGGCAACTTCACGAGCTGCGGAAACAATGTCTCGGCAATCATTATTCACATTCGTGCAATGATTCGAGACACAGTTGCTTGCGAAACATTAACGAGGTTCCCGGTGACAACCTGAAATGTTCCGGCGCCATAGAATCGCAGCGCGATTAGAAGCTGGAGCAGCAGCGGCACGGGGTGACCGCGTTCGTTGTTTTGGGGGACCAGTGGCAGCATTTCCAACGGCCGTAGCACCGCTTGCTTGGAAAAGTGGTACCGCCACGAGAATTCCGCGTCGTTGTATACTTCCATGGAATTCTGTCGATCCTTAAGCCGTGGCCGTAATGGCTACACGTATCGGTATGCTTCGTCATCCGTAATATTGTGCACACGTCCGGCGAAATCGGCAAAGTCGTCGAGGCTGCCGTAGCAGGCGGCCAACTTGCTTGCTAGGCGAGAGTAGCGAAAGTCGCATTTAAGGTTGCCAATGACCGTACTTTTCTTTCCGGCACTGAAGTGTTGATTAAAGTTTACTTTAAGTACAAAATTTGTCCATGAAACGCGTTAAGCATCGACCGGCTACTTAAGTCATAAGTTAAGGGTAAGTTCCGTTTGTGAATACGGGCCTTAGAGTGCATTCAGTGCTTCATCTAAAGGTTGTGCATTCAATATCATCACTAATATATATAGATTATACAATCGTGCCTCCCAATCTGAAATATGGCGCAATCGTTGTGGTGGTATGTTTTCATGAAAAAAAAAAAAAGAAAGAAAGAAAGATGCAAAAGACGTCTAAGGGCAAATAAAATATGTTGAAAATTTCGGTTAGCCGTTTTGTTTCTCGTTCTTTTTAATTATTTAAATGTATATATGCTATATTACTGAAAGATTGCAAAGAAACCAAAACCAGATGGGTTAACAAAGGACGCTTTCAGTTAGCTTTACTATCCAGGGAGAGTAAAAAAAAGAAGAATAAGCAAAAAAGTGACAAGGCGAACAGAAACAGTATTAGCGTTTGATGGAGGTACACATCAATCGAGTGTCTTCAACGGTGGCAGAGTTATGTATCAACGTGCTGTGTTATTGAAGCACAGCAGCGCACTCGATGCTTTCTGAAGACTTACCATAAGTTTGTGTGGCAGTGAGCGATAAAGAAAAGCACCGATTGCGCGCGCCTAAAGAAACAAGCGAATGATTCGAATCAGCCTCACTGGTGGTTATATGCAACGCTACATTTTAATTGTTATTCAGTAGCTGCCCACCACTTCGTCTTACAATTTGTGTAGGCACACTGCAACCCGTTTATGGTATGCAAAATGGAAGGAAAGAGAAAGATGACTATGCTTTAAGGATGTCTTTCTTTCCCTATCACTGATGCAGCAACCAGCACACGAAACAAGCCTTGTTCAGCATTGTCACCAGTGCACAATGTTTTGAAGCTTTGATCATATGCTCAGCAGCATACTGCAATACCTACCGAAATAGCGTGGCCTTTTCGGCCATCGTTTTGCTTCAAGGTCCCAGCAATACCTTGCCCATTTGTGATTTATTTTAGCTGAGACGTGTTCTTACACTTAGCCACACAGATAATTCATTACTAAGCTTAAATGTTCTATCAGGTGTTAATTCTTAAGCATTACAGACACAGCGACTTTCGTGGAACACCCTCAATAGTCTCCAACTGTCGTCTCCACGAACTTGATCCTAGAGTGAAGCTGCAGATTCCATCAAACTTCTTTAGCCGTGATGCAACTTCACTGTGCCGCTTTGGTTAAGGGTGGCACTTACGAAAGCCTACTCAGTCCTTATCGAAATGTCAGACACACCTATCTGTGACGCACGCAACTGTGAAGATACGATCATACCCGTGTTGTGTTCTTGTGATCGCTATGACATCCAATGCGACGTACTTCGGAGTGTGTTAAACCGATTAGATGATGGACTATTTTTCATAGAGAAAGATTCTCAGACCATGACCTCACATGTCGCAGGCCTACAATGAGAGACGGGTATTGCTACGGTTTGTGAAATCGACTGGCCTCTGTGACCGACTGTAGGCGAGATGTGATGAACAAAAACACGTGTTCGCATTGCTAGTACCTTCCTCCCTCCCTCTCTTGACTGTATTTTTATCCTTTAACCTTCCTTCACCTAGCGTAGGGTAGCAAACAAGACGCGTGTTTTGTTTACCTTTCTACCTTACCTTCCTTTAAGCATAGGCAATGCAGTGCGGCAAACACTGATGAATAAGGCACACTCAAACAGGACGGGCGCAGCAGTCTACTTTTTTTTAGTCTTTCTATCATATCTTTCCTTTAGTTTCCTTCTCCTCCTGCTCTTTCAGCATCGCACTTTCACTCGAAATTAGTAACATAATCTTCCTGACTGCAGACAACAGCTGTGTTCATTGCTTCCGTTGGAGCTTTTATCTTTGGCCGAAACCACTTCTTTCCCCGCCCTCTTCCCCCTCACCCAGAATCAGAATCAGAATAATGCTTTATTGAGTTGTTGAGTGGAATACATAAATGAAAATACAGACACAGTCCCAGAGCCCAAGGCTCTATGGGGACCCAACGTCGGCATGATAAGCAAGTGCTGGTATTCATACTCTACTATCGCATCCCACTTATGCTGCCGAAGCAAATGTGTTTGTGCGGCAATTTCGCAGCCCCGCCCGTTGTGAGCCCGTTCAGCTTTCCGGACGACCTGACCGAGGGCAAACGGGCTGGTGCTGCATGCATCGTTTCTGACGGGGACCTGCCCATTACCATCGAGTGGTTCAAGGACGGGCAGCCGCTCGACTCCGTGCTGGAGGCTTCGGTCGCTAAGGCCAACGACTACACGTCGTTCCTTTCCTTCACCGGCGTCCGCCAGCTGCACACGGGCAACTACACCTGCGTCGCTTCGAACCCGGCAGCCTCGGCCAACTACACAGCACCTATGGTGGTACAAGGTGGGTGGATACGTCATGGACCTAAGAACGTCCAGGGTGGCTAGCTCTTTCGTACTCATTGTCATTGAATCTAAATGTAGCATCGAGCAGAAATGGAGGCCCACGTCTCTGTATATCCATTTATTTGAACTGTACACTCTACATTTGTACTATAGCTGGTGCTGAGGACAAATATGCCATGGTGATAAATGACAGAAAAGTGCAGTAACGCGCCATATGAAGGTTAAAGTGCTGGCTTTCACTGTTTAAGAAACTTGGTGTCCGGGGGCGTTTTCCGCGTGGCGAAGAAGAGACTACACAAGACTATCACGTCTTCTCCCTCAGCGATTCCTAGTAGCAGCCATCACTCCCTCTTAGATGTACTCGCTCCAGAAACTGTGCAGCGTAAAATTGGCCGTGGTTATATCGGGATCTTAAGCGCAACCGTAGATGGAATCGTGAGGGCGTTCCTTAATATGTGCAATTGCATTTGATTGGGGTGATCACTGCTGCAAGAAACAGTAAAACAGAAAGCGGAGTACCGATAGTCTTGCTAATCCTCGTCTCCGCCGCATCCTCCGGTGGCGTTGTTATTGAAACATTTGATGCTCGCGCTTTACCTTCATATCTTAAGTGAATGTGTAAGTATCATGACAGGCAGCACAAGAGGAATAAAGGCAGGTTGTATATGAAGAGTGGGAAGGGTTAAACGTCATCGTACTTGCAGATTTGTAAAATGCAGGATATGAGTTTCCTGAAGAGAGCACAACATGCGATGTAAAGCATGCACAAAATTCGTGTAGTATAGCACAATTTTTTTATACGATTCTCACTCACGTGACAGATACTATGGTGGCCAGACTAGAGATGTATCAAGCGAATATTGAAAGTGCACAACTATTTTGTTTCTGTATTTCAAGATACTGACAGCCATGTTTACTGCTGCGAAAGATACAGTTGCTGGCACGGTTTGGCCAGATCACAATGCTGCCTACTATTGTCGCCACAGAATAACAGAAAAAAAATCATGAGCGATTCTACTCTGTGAAGGTGGTGGACCAGCGAAGCTGTTTACGACATGACACGGAGGTGACACATAATTTAGAATTAAGGTACGAACACACTTATTGTACTGATCGGTGATCATCGTGATGATAAGTACGCATCACGTCGTATTAAATGTTATCTCGTATCACCTCTCTTATTAAATGCGTAAGCATTTCTTTGCCTACCTAACAAGAAAGTTGTCCGTCACGAAAAACAATGGATAGCTCGTACCCCGTAAGCAATAAAAAAAATTGTCTGCCTGAATGTCTACTGATCTTGAAAATGGGGCTCATTGATAACTAATCTACTGAAAATACATATCCCAGTGAAGAGACGTATAAGCTTTTGCATAGAATGAAGCGATTTACATCTAAATTCGGTATCTGAGTTGTTGCACACGCCGATTTGTTGACGGACACAGAATCTGCGGAACCCAAGCTATAAACAGCTTCGCTGTAGAAAGTCAGAAGCGTACGCATGCGTTATGTAAGGTATGGTGTGTGCATTAGCGCTGAGATTGTTGGTCAATAGTACGTGTAAGTATCTGGCATGATGGGTGACCATAACGTAGTTTCTGGCTTTCTTTCACTATTCATTTTTCTTTTAATTTTACTCTCTCGTTTTGTTATCTTATTTCACAGCAAGCAACTCTAATTGTTAGTGGTGCGTGAGTGTGTGCACCACATTACCTTGGCAGCGTTGAGCCTGCACTAAAACCAATATTAGTCAGTTCATAGTTGCGCTTAAAGCGGCCTTTTTTGTATGGTCTGTCATGTTCAGTACTATAGAAGAGAACACATTGTTATTACGGGTCCACCTCTGTGCCACATTTATGCATTTTGTTTTGTCGCATCTCAACGGGGCGCACTTCAGGGAACAAGTGGCATAATTTCAAAGTAGACTCAAGCTTTAATGTACGCCTCAAGTTCTCATATAACTGTGACATCGTCAGTCATCCTCTGTCTCCCAGCCTCTTCGGTCGACGTTCACAGCTGATCATGAAACTAGCTGAGAGGGATCAATAACCGACCCGTGGCATGTGTCAACCACGTGCTGCTGGTTGTCAGGTTGTGACCCTACGTACATGAGACGTACAGGAGAGATAAAATCCGAATATATCTCAGTGAGTTTTAGGGAACATTTAGTTCATTTGAAAAAAGTAATGAAGGCAATGGCTTGGAAAGTTACAAAACTATACCCGTGAATAAAAAGCTTGCGTTCATGCAGGAAAGTCCGAGTGGCTCTACGCACTTTTTATCTGTTGCCGTGCATTCCCGATTGCTAACCTATTAGTTCATGTGCAGCTTCAACTTTTCCGACATCTTTATATAAGGGTATCCTGTTCTCACATGTATCATTATGGCCAACACTTTGGGGAGAGAATGACGGGTTGCCTATGTACTCCTAATTAACTCTTTAATTTACTACCTCAGTATCTAAATTCATAACCTGATTATTTCCGTTTATACCAAGCGTACGTCAAGCGAGTCTCTTAACGTCAAGGCTGGAAGCCAGCTGTCACTTAATGCATAAGTATGATGACAATTCAGTACATAAATACGATGGTAATGCTCCGGAACTTTCCGAAAAACACGAGTTGTGTATTCAACATTTCGGTTGACACAGTACAATTACGTTCGCTGAAGAATGAGTGTCCACCGGCTGTAGCAAAAAAAAAAAAGAAGCAACGTAAAAACGCGTCACAACGTTTTTCACCGAAGTTGGATCATACTATTGCTGAGAATGAACCGCGGAAGCTAAGGTGTGTGTGATTTCGTAGTCTTCCCCGTACCGCTCAACTGAAATATTATTCTAATACACGCCAGAGCATACAAGAAATATAGTATTTACGATCATAAGCTGTTTCATTTTTCTTTAGAATGACTGTAAGTCGGGAAAAAGTGGGAATGAACTCGTTTTAAACAAAGCGCGAAAGTGCGAGAAGAACAGTCGTGGTAAGGCTGTGTCTTCGTCGTTTGCTTTGTGTCGTCCTTCCTTTGCGCATAGTTTATGGGCGCTGTAGCGTAATGCTATTCCAAGCTATTTCTGTTCGATTTAGGTGATCAGGACTCCATACTTGGTCAAGTGATTTTCGCGCCACCTCCACTTCACCAGTCTGTCACGCGAAGCTCCCCTTGTGATATGACGTGTACACACTGATTATGCTCCATTTAAACGAACAAACGAAGGATCATTATTTGTCATTAGACGCCGTTTTCGCCATTAGCCCTTTGCCACTGCTCAGCAGTCTTCGGGCTGCGCCCATCTTCGCCTCTCTTTCACGTGACTTCACAAACAAGCGCCATTTCACTGCGTCAAAGTGACGTGTACGCATTAAAGATGCAATAATATGCTGGACAATGTTTTTAGGAACAGCCACAGATTGTCCCATTCCAAATGGAATAGAAGATGGCTTCTCGCTGATAGCTCAGGCACTGGGTGCTCGGAGCTGCCGGGCATCATGAATTTATTTTCCCATAATACAAATTTTTGCGTCGCAGTGTAACGTTACGCGCCCCTTTTGACACGTATACGACGTAGCTCCGCCAACCCTTCTTCCATAAGTATCCGTTACAGCACCATCTTTAACCTTATCTAGCATGCCGCGGCGATTTTCAAACAGCCACCGCAAGCTTATCAAGGGGAAGTGGACCAATTTCAGACGGTGGCACCACCCCCTTTAACAGGTTATCTACTTTCACTGCGCTCGCTCGGCCCCACCGAGACCCCCTCCACTTGAGCGTGATCGTCACCTCTTGTCAGCCAATCAGATAAGAAAAAAACCACTCAATGTAAGCAATGCTATTCGCTTTAAAAGCAAAAAAAAAAGAGACCTACTACAAACCAGGACAGCTTTTGATTGGGCTCTTCAAACAACGCTGCTGGCTACCGTCCGATGTTTGCATTGGTGGTTACGTGAATTTGATGTCAGGAGATTGAAATACTTTTGCTTTATAGGGGCCTATAATGTTTCTTTCTTCTTAAGTATAATTCTGGACCCAGGAGCTCCCCTAACCTGCTTGAAATTTTCTTCATGCTTGCGTATGCATTTTCACATGGCATTCTACAGAAAACTTGTAGAGAAAGATTTTGCTGCTTGAAAGGAGCGAGATATTTTATTTGTTCCTTACTCTTCATTGATTCCTATACGATAATGCTCATTCACACGCCACGAAGAGACGACGGTTGCTCTTGAGAGAGGTTTTCTTTTCCTTACTTTTTTCTCTATTTCACTTTTTTTTTTTTTTGCTCTGACCGAAGGACTGCCCTTCTCTTCTACCTATCGCCTTGATGCTCCTCTTAACTTCAGCGGTTCAACCTCATGAAACATACACGAGCGCCTCCATGTATTCTGCTGTGCTAACGCTGCAGAAGAAGCTAACGAAAATAGTGGGCGCAATGACGAGAAGCGGGTAAGCGTGGATCGAAAACCGTGAGCACTTACGGCGGCGTTTACTTTCCTTGCGCTCTATTGTTTACACTTGCCTTACTTTCCTGGGAAGGGCATACTTATGTTTGCTCGAAAAAAAGTCCCCATCCTTTTGTCTCACCGCTTGCCTCCGGCAGCGAAAGCCGCGTCGGATGCAAATTGGGAACCCGCTGTGTTTGCTTAGTGGCTACGGTGTTGGGCTGCTAAGCACGAGGTCGCGGGATCGAATCCCGGCCACGGCTGCAGCATTTCTATGGGGGCGAAATGCGAAAACACCCGTGTACTTAGAGTTGAGAGAGAGAGAGAAAATGATAAATGAAAGGTAGGGAGGTTAACCAGGACTGAGCCCTTAGAGTTGAAGTGCACGTTAAAGAACCCCAGGTGGTCAAAATTTCCGCAGTCCCCCACAACGGCATGCCTTATAATCAGAAAGTGGTTTTTTCACGTAAAACCCGATAATTTACAATGCAAGTTGGGAATGCCGAAACCAGTATGTGGCGAAATTTCCGGGCTCTGGCTCATCGGTCTAACACTCACGGGCACATTGATCACTTAAGTATATAACCATTCTATAAACATCAATGAGCCAGCCAAACTCTTGGAATTCTTATAAAGACTCGCAGAGGTGGTGCAGTGGCTTTGGCATTGTGCTTTTAAACCGGAGGATGCGAGACCGAATCCTAGCCGTGGCGGCAGCATTTTGACGGGAAAGAAATGCAAAAACACTGGTGTACCGTTCATTGGGTGCACGTCAAAGAACCTCGAATGGTCAAAATTTTACCGAAATCATAATGATATTGCGGTTTTGGCACGTACAACTCCAGGATTTGAATAATTGTTTATTTCCCATGAAAAGCAAACGCAACAGGACGTGTAGGCGCGTACCAAGATTGTACAGTACGGATTTTACCCCAAGATTCTGGCATCACCGTACAAATGAAGCACCATTAAAAGGCATTCGTTGCCCTCTTTAAAATAAACTTTAAACTTAAGCACTGATGTATGAGTCACCCGTTGAAGAATGTAGCATAACATAACTTTGCTAAGAAAGAAAGCGCACAGATCTTTTTTGTTAGCATTACCTTTGGTGTTCGAGCTATCCGATGCGAAGAATTCTGTATCTGTTTTGTAAGTATTGTAGCCTTGTTCTTCATTATGAAGGGTGTTGCGAGAATTATGAAATTCGTAGAAAGCTCCTCAGCATATGTAGCCCTCTTCTTACAGCAGTCAGTGCTGTTTTGACCTTTCCAAGTTCTATTGGTTTAGCTCGTTCACTCCGCTGAATTTTGCGCGTGTAGCTTATCTTTCTGTTCCCTCTTTCCCGTCCCCCAGAGCAGGGTAGCCAACCAGGAGCATTTCTATTTAACATCTCTGCCTTCTCTCTTTATTTCCTCCTCCTCCTCCTCCTCCTCCTCCTGTACGTGTACCTGTATCTATGAGAAGTCACTCTCTCCTCTGCACCGAAAGGGCGCAGTGCAAAATGAGGAATTGCGAAACTCTCATAGTCCTTCTTCAAGCAGGCAACGAGGTAGCCACTATTCTCTATAGGCCTGTACCTGGTATCATCGCTACATTATGATACCTCTTTCCGTAATGTAAGTGTGCTTAATCAATTTCCTTGGCGCTGGGCTCTTTCTGAGTGGAAACGCTGATTGGGTGTCACCAAGGGGCCTGTACAGCCTTGAAGTTATTGCCGTTGTACCCAAACTGGCTTATACCTGCAAACGGGGTTGCTTTTGAAACATTCAGAGGCGAGAAAGGATGCGAGCCTTTCTACGTTTTCATTGTTACTGTTGAAAAATAAAGAGCCCTTACACTTGTTAGCAATTGCAAGTGTTTAGTATCTGTGCATCGGCATGATCTTATGAAAGTCCTGCTTTGATTTCCAAAAGTTCTTTGCTGCGAAGCCGACTAACGTTGACAGGCGCGCTGGGCTAGGGAACTAGTTTCTTCTTTCGGCCCTGTGCTCATCTGTTCTCTTCTGCAGAGCCAAACCAGCAAAATCACTATAGAGTTAGCAGCTACAAGTGGTTAATTCTTCCCGGTTTCTTTGCACAGCAGAAAAGCTAGAATGTTACCAAGCACACAAAAAAGCTGTCACTCTGACGTAAGACTTATTCAGCGAATCACAGTCAAGATATCGAATACTGGAACAGGTGGCGCTTGCTGAACGATGACTCGACATCCGGGAGTGACTACTTGAATGCAGAACTCTAATTGGTTAAGTCAGTTCTAATGTCTCGAACCAACACCAGCTTTATGGAATAGAGACGCCGTATCGGAGGCACTCTGATGAATGGCGACTACGTGGGGTTGCTATAGATGCTTTCCGAACACACCTTTTTTTAATCGAAACATATCCACTTCGAGTTGCTGTGGCTAGTAAGCAAACGTACGACCTGATGCTCAGCAGCACGTCGCCAAACCCATGTGGCCTTGACACCGGTGAGTAACATAAAGAAGGAAACACAGCTTCTCTTGTCTATGGGCTTTCGATGCATATGCATATTTTTTTTGCACTTAAATGTCCTTTACCAGTAAAAATAATTTGAAGCTTGTTTACCAGAGCTTCATCGCAATGAAGCCTTCAAAATACACTGCTGCCTTTAAATTAAGGGGTTGCAAAGCAGAAGCTCTATACCCGACACACGCGCTTTCTTTTCTTTTGTTGTTGGCAGTGACTCCCAGGTGGCGTCATGAGCCTGTGGATAAGGCAACCATTATGGGCCAGGCGGTGACCTTCGACTGCCAGGCTGATGGATTTCCAGTGCCAGTCATTCGATGGAAAAAAGCGAACCGTGAGTATCGATAAAAAGTGTATCACTGAATAAATGATACGACGGAACCCGCCGTGGTTGCTCAGTGGCTATGGTGTTAGGCTGCTGAGCACAAGGTCGCGGGATCAAATCCCGGCCACGGCGGCCGCATTTCGATGGGGGCGAAATGCCAAAATACCCGTGTACTTAGATTTAGGTGCACGTTAAAAAACCCCAGGTGGTCGAAATTTCCGGAGTCCTCCACTACGGCGTGCCTCATAATCAGAAAGTGGTTTTGGCACGTAAAACCCCATAATTGAATTGAATTGATACGGCGGACATAATGGTTGCAGAAATTTGCTTGTCTACTTTGCCAGGCCTCGTGCTGGCCCGTTAACTGGGCCATTCGTCTGCATTGCGACACGGTCCATGTCTGTCTTTTTTCATATGGCTACGCACATCTGCGTCAATTTCCTGGTAAATTATAGCAACTGAACCAACCCATTTGTTCCGTACACAAGTTGTTTTTCACTGAAACTCTATCGATAAGCAACATGCATAAAGCCCGCATTCACAAAACGCTCTTACGGTGGAATTGTTCGCAAGCGCAAGTTCTGGCCAATCATGACGTTGGACATATTATCAGTGAAGGCGGCCGACCAAAGGCAAAGAGTACTTGCGAACGAAATTCTTTGTTAATTTGGCCCTATATTATTTCAGGCAACATGTAAGTAACGTATACATTGAACATCTATTCATTGTCTTATGAATAATACGACCGGAAGTGTTTCGCCTTGTACTCCGACATCTCTTCCTGCGCCTTATACCAGTTCTTGAAGTGTCAATCGCTCGTGAATTCAAAGCATCCTGCCGTGGTTGCTCAGTTGCTATGGTGTTAGGCTGCTGAGCACAAGGTGGCGGGATAGAATCCCGGCCACGGCGGCCGCATTTCGATGGGGGCGAAATGCGAAAACACCCCTGTACTTGGATTTAGGTGCACGTTAAAGAACCCCATGTCGTCGAAATTTCCGGAGTCCTCCACTACGGCGTGCCTCATAATCAGAAAGTGGTTGCGGCTCGTAAAACCCCATAATTAAAAAAAAATTCAAAGCATGCAGATTGGTGCAGCTGTCGTACCACTTAAGGCAATTTCTCAAAAAAGGAAAAACGCAGATACCCGGCTGGAAATTTGAAATAGACCAGCGTAATGCCTATGCAAAGTAAATAAGCATGCAGTAAATATTAGATTTACGGCTAAGTGTCGCACACAGAAACTGATATAGAAGTGCTTTATATTTTGGAGACCACCTAAGCGAAAGCAGGTGCAATATAAAAGAACAAGAACGCCGAATTTTTTTTCATAAAAAAAAAAGGCTACTTGTCACTCGCACAGTCGACAATGGCGTGTGAATATCTACCGAGTGGCATCCCTGTACAGCATTTTAAACTCGCAGTGAGCCTTACTTTTACGCTAGACATAGTTAAATGTGTTGGTCAACGGCCGTTTTTCTGTTATGTTAGGCCGTACCATTTATCAAGTAGCCGAATAGCCCTTTTTTGCTCTTATTGAAGGAACTAAAATGCTAGCGTCATAAAGCCACGCTGTTCTTCATAGGACAACCACCGAGTACGTGTACATACCTATTTCTATTTTGCATCTGTGTTCTCACCAGGCTCGGAAGGCGGCCGCGACTTCTCCGTGATCATCAGCAACGCCAACGTGCAGATTTTGGAGAACGGCTCGTTGAGCATCCGCGAGGCCGACACCACCGATGCTGCACATTACATGTGCCAGGCATTGAATGGTGTCGGGCCCGGCATCTCCACCGTGGTTAAGCTCGACGTGCATGGTAAGTGTCGGCAGATGAGAAGCCACATCTCTGAATCATTGATTTCAGTAAAGCTGGAATCGTCATTCCGTATTCTACTATGTCGTCTTTTTTTTTTTTTTGCATTCCCTTGCGAAATGCCCAAAGCAAAAATGTCGAAATGTAAACTTCAAAAGGAAAGGCGACAGCTGAACGAGAGGGTGTTCCGTTTGCTAGCATAGGAAGGAGATGGACAAAAATAAAAGAAGAGAAGCGGTGTTGCAGCCCGGCGCATTGACGATGGACACACTCGAGAATGTGTACATCATGAATATGGTCGTTCACTAATATCTATGGATTTAGGCATTGTACAAACGTTTTTTTTTTCCTCCTGAAACAGATACCATCTTATCCCCATCAACATTTCCAGTGATGAAATAAAGTCGACGATTTTAAATTTTAGCGCTCGTGACCTACTGCACACCGTATCGGAAAAAAGAGTAAGGAGTGAACAATTGAAGAACCGTATCCCGATAACACCCGGTGTAACAGATAAGTATCGCGAGCGGCAGTAGAGCGGGAGCAAACTAATGGATGGTAAAATTTTGCAGTAGACGAGAGCATTCTCGGAGTTCGGCAGCACGTTTGAAATCGGATAACAACGGATGAGTTATGGATGGTTACCTTTTCGTCTTCACACGAAGCTTTCATCTATTCAATGAGAAGTCATCTCTAGGGTAGATACGAAAAACTAGTCCCTGGCTTGTACGATTTTTCAAGGAAGACCTCATCAACGGCGGCATGCTGCCGCGCTGTTCCTGCGATGGTCTTTGCCAGTGCCACGCCCATTGCAGCGATGACCACTGCGAGAGCCTGCTGTCGCAGTAAATTCAGTTTATTCGCCGAAACCTGCAGGTTTCTCTATGCATCCGCTAATTTGCAGTGGCTGCACACTTCGAGCGCAAGTTCCAGGCGCTTACCGTTCGTCGCGGTGAGAGCGTAGCCCTCACCTGCCGTGCCGTCGGCGAGCCGCCCATCACGGTCACCTGGACGAGGGACAGGCACGCCTTCAGCCCGACAGCGGAGCCAAGGTAGGCATTTCCTTATTTAGCCAAAAGATGGTCGCAAGAAGTTTTAAAAAAAGGAACTACTGTGCCCTGGGGCAGAGTCGATCCGTTCTGGACTAGAAAAGCAGTCACAATGTGCAGGCCTCTGACGAAGCAAGCGCCCCGTGTCAAGACATGACCTTGCGCATGCGCGTGCTCACGGGCCTTCCGTTATGTCAACACCTGGCGAGCCTGTTGTCGAAATCACGATGGATGCAATAGGTTACGCTGGTAGACTGGTGTCTGTTTTTGCCGGCACAAAGTGCCATTCATTGTTGCACGTCACAACCGTGAGATCATTCAATGCTCTCCCAGCGTAATATTCTTTGCACGCATCGTGATTTCTACAGCAGGCTGCCCAAAAGAGGCCGCATTTTCAGGCTTATGAGCATGAAATGACGCGCATGCACATGTCCATGCACATGCACGGCCATGTCCCGACACCATGCGCTTGATTTCCTATGATGTCGGGAACTATTTCATTTGAAGTTGTTTTTAAAGCACAAAGTTTTCTGGTGTTTACAAATATGACTTTAACTTGTTATTGTTTGTTTGGACATAATTCATGAAATATTGCTATTCGCTTCCTCTTGTTGCGTACCTGTGTATGTTTGAAACCTTGTCAAAGGTTAGCTCGGAAACACTAAATCAGGCGCTCATCTGTGTACCTCATTCTTGCCGCTATAGAGTTGGCCCAAAGAAATTCAGTTCTTGGGCTTTACGTGCAAAACCATGATATGATTATGAGGCACGCCGTAGTGCGGGACTCTGGGTTCATTTTCAGTTTACTTCCAGTAAGCTACGTCCATCCAGTGCATAGTACATGGGTGTTTTTGCATTTTTCCCACGTTGAAATTCGGCCACCACGGCAGGGATTTGATCCCGCGACCTTGGGCTTAGCAGCGCAAAGCCAAATCCACTACCTCACAATTGGCCACCACGGTGCGTAAATGTACGGTTTGCTCATCGACTGGAGAGCAACAGGCGCTGCGAGAGCGTGCTCTACAGAGCGCACAACAAGATATGCGCGAATGAGATGCCCGCTGCAGAGGCTGCTGCCGCAAGACGATCGCAAGCGTAATCAGATACAACGCCTATGTATCCTCTTCGTTAAAAACTGCAGGTACGTGGTGGAGGAAAAACCGGGAACCGACGCCCTCCAGTACGTTGTCCGCATCCCAAGCGTGGACCGCAGGGACTCTTCGCTGTTCAGCTGTTACGCGGAGAACGCCTACGGAAGGGACGACACGAACTTCCAGGTCGTCGTCCAGGGTGGGTGGGTGTGAAAGTATATCTGCTGCCATCACTAGGACTACATTAGAGAGAGAGAGAGAGAGAGAGAGAGAGAGATTGTGGAGCTTTACATGGGTAGGAGTACTTTGTGTCGTAGTAGTATTTCCATTAGAAATTACACAGAAAACTAAATGCCATCAAAATAAGGCTTCTAACGATTCCCAAAGCCTTGGCTGTGAGCGTTCGTATACACATATTTCAGCCTCTGTAAAGTTATGCGGTTGTGTGACAAGTTTGTTAATTTGCCTTTTGTGGAACTGCCTCGAGCGGCCAGTCGCGCGACCATTTTTCGTGTATTCGCGGGTTGTTCTCATGCTTGAAAAAAACACTTTTATGCAGCACATATTCAGAAACCGAAAGCTGTATCGGGAGCTTTCTTTATGCTGTTCTACATTTTTTTTCATTCTCACTTTTCATCTAACTATAATATTTCAGAACTCATAAATAATTAAGACTAATTATGTAATTAAGTGGAATGCAAAGAATACTCGGAGTATCTCCATGCCGCGGCAAACAACATCACCTTTATTCTGTCCAGCCACGTGGCATTTGCATATATTAATTAAGGTTTGGCTCAAGTTACGTGGGACAACCGGTATAAGCATGACGTTTTGCAATGCAGATGAAAGTGATGGGAACGATCCCTAATGTTCATTCAGGATGACATTCTTCCAGTTGCCTCTCAGGTTTAGCGCAGGCACGCGCTAAAGCTACAGTGTTAAGCAACGGCCCGTGCCGGTGATTTTAGAGGCGATGTGACATATATATAAGCTCAATAGTCATATATAGCGCTTTATGAACTGCGTGATCAGCTTGACAAAGTAATGCTGATCTCCAAACTGGTGGGCCCCGCTCGCTTGCTTGCTTGCTTGCTTCCTACATTATGGCATGTGCCCTACTACAGCAGATCGGCCAAGAAGCCAGCAGTTGTTTCGAGTCGGAGTAATGCATCGAGTAATGCATTACCGAGTAAATCCGAGTAATGCATCGTGAACAAATACGAGTTGCGAGAGAAGCATTTATGACGTTGCCTTTACGCTCTCGTCTACTGAATGCATCGTCCAATCAGAGCCCCCGGACAAACCACGTGGGCTGGAAGCGACGCAGACGGAGAGTCGTGCTGTAACACTGTCCTGGTCTCCTCCCTACTCCGGAAACAGCCCCGTGCTCAAGTACCTGCTGGAGCACAAGCGGAGAGACGGTGAGCATTAGGATGCCTTGGTAAAGGTATATCATCGAGATACTTTTTTTTCAGCTGTTGCCTTAAGTCTACTTTTTTTTTATTTCTCTTTACATTTCAGCTGGATAAAATCATTCACGCAAATAGATATCAACAATTCCTTCGTACACGTAACGCTTGACGACTACGAGAGAAATCTTACCGAAAATTACCGAAACTGAAACTTTGTCAAGATGCCTTGAGTAGCACTCATCCATAACTAATTTCACCAAAGTGAAGTTTTGTTGTACTTTGCTTTTGACTCTTTCACCTGCTCAGGTTAGCCAACCAGGACGTGGGCCTAGTTGACATTTTTTTAACTTTCCTTTATTTTACGAGGAATGTACAATTTGCAAGTTGATAGCGATACCCCAGGCTGCAACATACTGCCTCTCTCTCTGTTTTGTCACTCTTGTAATTACGATTAAGATTTCGTTTGCATAATGTTGGGTTTGGGCTTTGTCTTTTTTCAGGTTCCTGGGAACATGACTCACAAATAACGGCCATTGAGTCTACCGAATTCTCACACGTGGCAAGTGGGCTACGCCCGAAGACGAGCTACGAGTTCCGGCTCAGGGCAGAGAACGCCATCGGAGCCAGCGACCCTAGTGACACACTTGTCCTCACTACAGAAGAAGAAGGTATTCCTACTTTTTTTTTTTATCATAATCATACACTTTGTCCTAGCCAGTCATAGTGTGTTCCAGAGGGAGAGCAAGCAGGATAATTCACAGCTGCTCGGAAAGCGATGCCAAAAAAGAAGAGCACGTCGCGCTTGGTGCTGCTCCCGCTACCGGCGCGAGAGAGCATATTTTTCGAGTAGTTTGCAGCTGTAGCCTTTCTACAAGCTGCTGGGCTAGCCACACGGCTTTCAGGTGCTGCAACATTCTGGAATTGTATACACGCACCTTTTTCTATAATAATAATAATAATAATAATAATAATAATAATAATAATAATAATAATAATAATAATAATAATAATAATAATAATAAATCCCATTTTCATGCTCGTCCCTTTTCTCCAGTGTAGAGTTGCAGGCCCCAGAGCAAGTTATAGCTCTTTCTTCTGTAGGTAATTTTCCCTCTCTCTTGTGTACTCCTGTTTTCCCACTAGAATGTGCCTTAAATACCCCACTCTTCAGCATAAAATATTTCCGACTTGCAAGATCAGAGGCTGTGGGAAGGCTAGTTATTGCGCAGAAGTAACCGCTATAAGACGAGGGCATTTCAGAGCATTTTCGCAGCATTTTGACGTTACAGTCCAGTACTTTGAGACCGACAATCAAGACGAGGTGAGCTAATTTTCATGGCACATGGAAATTCCTAAGGTCGTGGGACACATATTAAGATATATTCATAAATTGGGCCCTTTATATCCGCCTCCACTGTTTTCAGCATGACAACCGGAACAGTCGGACTCGCCGGCACTACGATTGGAGCGCTTGAATGTTTTCGAGAAGACGTGCCAAACATGCTGTCCGATATCTTTTTTTTCTGCGGTGGCAAGAATAATTATACAATTTCTTAACTAAGCTATCAGATGACATTTTGGTTTCTTGCTTCTTTCCTTTGGGTTTTAGTTGACCAAAGTTTTGTACATAGAGAGACATGCACACAAGTTTGGAGGAAGTATAGACCAGATTGGCTGTACTGAGCGAAATGGTACTTAAAGAAATTTCAGCCAAATGAGTTTAGCACTAAATATGCTTCACATGGAGCTATTGAAGTCGATACTGCGATTGGATATTAGTTTGAGAAATTAAATATTTATGTATTTATTTTTTGAAGGAAAACTTAACGTACACATTGCTGCAGTAGCGGTTATTGTTTCATAAATAAAATCATGCGAGCGATTTCATTAGTTGTAAGCCTCAACATTATCAGAGGTAAGAGCAGGCTCCTCAATGAAGAATGGTTTAACGCAGCTCCAACTGGTGCGCCACGAGATATCAAAGTCACTCCGACTGGTTCCCGAAGTCTGCACGTCTCTTGGAAGGTAAGCACTGGCTACAAGGACCAAAGTATCAGGCGGTTACAATCATAGGCTCTTGACGGGTGGGGTCTTGTTTTAATACACTAGGACGATACAGTTCAAGTTGAAGGTAAAGCTCTACCGCGCAAATACTGGACAATTTTTTGTATTGTAGGCGCATTAGGTTAGCAGCGCAGAAAGTCTGCGCAGCGCGTGCGACGATTAATATTTTTTTTTCCACTATTAATATACAATTTCCATAACAGGTTGAGGGCACGACACGTGGAAGCTACAAGAAATAGGGTTGCGAAAGAGAATAAACAACTCGGCGCTATATACATACTGACGACGACGCTCTTGTGTACCAACTGATGCTTACCTCTTCCGAATTCGGCAGCCCCCGTTGGACGAGGAGTCCAACGGTTTGGTTCAGGGCTACTACGTCGGCTACCGCGTTCGCGACGCGAAGGAGTCGTTCTCCTACAAGACGCTGGAGAGCTCTGCCGCGTCGCCGGTGCAGCAGTGCGAGCTGACCGACCTGAGGCGCAGCAGCCGGTACAGCGTCGTCGTGCAGGCATTCAACGCCAAAGGTGCGGGACCCGCTTCGGAGGAGGTCTTCTCCCAGACGTTGGACATCGGTGAGCTCTATTCTTGGCATTTTTAGTGCGTTTGCATCAGGAGTGTCCAAGTGGAGAAACATATATATATATATATATATATATATATATAATTCAATGAGAAGTTCTGTAGGCCCACTGCATTAGTAGCTGAAGAAACGACGGTGCCCACTTACGAAAATTGCATCTTTAATGTTTTTAACGTTTCGGCCCTGGCACGGCCTTCGTCAGCATAAACTTATTGTTTTATTGTTCTAACTAAACCTATATTTTTCTATCATAAACCTATAGAATAACCTATTGGTTTATTCTGACGAAGGCCGTGCCACGGCCGAAACGTTAAAAACATTAAAGATGCAATTTTCGTAAGTGTGCACCTTCGTTTCTTCAACTATATATATATATATATATATATATAGGCTGTTTCTGCTCACTTTAGCCACAGCTTACAATTCTGCCGATGTACTCTAAGAGGACGCGGCCAAAAGCATGTTGTAGCTCACTTTTGTATGTAGCGTATCTAGCTATAATTTGTAATTTTGCTTAATTATATAATTAGTCAACATCAATTGAAATAACGAAGCTAAGAAAACAATTCCAATTAGAAAGTTGCAGAGCGGTTTGCAAAATACCCGAACAAAAGTTTGTCTAGGTTAAGTATTAGTGCTTTTCAGCTTTGTGATGGTGCCCGCGAAATAATAAAAAAAAATATACGTGACATGCCCGCTTGCGCTTCGTGATTGCGCTGCTCTCATTTGTTCCATGCACAATTGTGTATTATATATTATATATATATATATATATATATAGTACAACTAATGGTGGTCTGCTCTGGACCACCGTCAGTTGCAGTTCGCTCCTCGAAGAGGCAGGATGCGTGTCGCGTGAGTTCCTGAACAACGCCTTTGTAATGTGGCGAACGCGGTTTAAAGCACGGATCATGGACATCAATGAGGTGCCACGTAATGCTAATGCATTTCTCTCGCATTTGTCACTAAATCGACACTGAATTCTTTTCTTGTTATTTCTCTACTATACCACATGAAAGGTCGCTCCGTGTGCAAAGGACCACGCGTTACCTTAGCCAGCAATCGGTATCTCAGTTGGCGGCAATTACAGCGGCGATAGACACGCAGGAGGCAATGAGCAAGTGGAGTGAGGGCGTGGGAATGCGTTCGAATATTTATTGACTACTAACACGTGCACACACTACGCAGTTGAGACAGAGAATGAAGAAGGTAACTGTTTTTCTTTTTATTGCGATAGCAACTATATGGGCACTGCAGGTGCATTTTCGCCGTCGCCGTCCGCGTCACCGGGATGTTCCCTATAAATGCCAAAGGCGATAACTCCGTCACCGCGCGTCGTATGCTGTATGCGCGAGTGACAGCATGCGAGGGAAGCCGACGATGGCGGCTCAATATGGCGCGCGCGAAGGAAGAGTAGAGCAAACGCGCCGTCTTCCGTCGCGCGAAACGCCGCGGAGGGATTAAAGGGAGGGAGGGAGGGAGGGAGGGAGGGAGGTGGGGGCGGCGTTGGGCTTCTGCAGTGACTGCGTACCTCGCGAGTGGGCGCAAGGGGAACTTGACGATCGCGGCTCGAACTCGCGCGCCATATATGGAGGAAAGCGGGGTGGCAGCGCGGGAGGGAAGCGGGGTCTTCGACTCCGCCGACAAGTGCGTACTTTGCAAGGTCGCGCGCGCTGTACCTTGAAAGGGATCGGCAGACGGCTCATATACCTTTGTGCGCGTTGAGTTTTCGGCGCTCTTGAGTTGAAGCGACAGACCCCTTTCGGTCACTTCGCTCTCTGCTGCTGCCGCTCTTGCTCACACCAGCGTTCTGGCAGCGAATGTCTGCACTCATCGAGTGTGATGGGGGCATGTTGGTGCGCGCTGACACCGCGCTTGTTAATTCAGTTAGTAAGCGATGTTTCCAAGTATATATGGCCTATAAAACTACTGTCCTTACTTCGTGTTGCTGTGTACTAATTTGCTATCGCAATCGATGCTTTGTCTTTATGGCGAAACAGCGAGGTTTCTTTTCGTGTTTTTTTGTGCCGCCAAAATATCCTAAGGAATGGGGCAGTGAATTTGGACGAAAATGCAAATTGCCGGAAATTGGAGCCAAGCCAACACGTTTCTCATTAATTCTGCTATGTGCCCGACCATTGATTATTGCGGTGCCTATCTTACTGTACCCTTTCGTGCGTGTTTTCGTATGTGCCCTAGATCTAGCCCTGGGTGTGTTACCGACTGCCAATTACGGCCATGGTGGCAGTTCAGGTGCCGCAGCCAAGCAATGCGTGCAATTATTTTTTGCCATAGAATAGTATTCCCGTACTGGTGCGCGGAACGCCGCTTTTGGAAGCATTACCTTATAGCACTGTGATCTTGCATTCAAATTCTCATATCATCAACCAAGGCACAAGACACATTATGCCACCAGCTAAACTTAATTCCTTAAACTCACCTATTCATCCATTTCGAACACTTTTTTCCTGCCTAATACTCAATTTAATATACACTTTCATGTTTCTACATTTATATCAACTGCACGACCCCCTTTCCCAAGTACACCAGCCCCCGTCCGCTCCTGCGCACGTCATCCTCCTATTTGTTATTCCTGTTTCGGTTCCCCCCTCCTTCTTTTTGTCTGTTTTAATTATATATGTTTTAAACACCCTCGCCAACAGATTCCAATGTCCCAGACGCCAGCATACCTTTTTCAGCGCCTCAGACACAGGGTATCGCCATTACTGTATACTGCCGTAACACCTACGTTCAGCTACTGGGGCTAACGTCCCTTGAAAGACTATGCCGCTGCCTTCCAGTTACCCTATGCATTGCCCCGCAGACTGCTTGTCGCCATCTTAACTCCTCCAAAATTATTCGACGCATTTGCTGCTACGCTACTAGAGTCACTATTTCAACTGATGTCTTTTTTGGTCTGTTTTGTTACTCGCGAACTGACCGCCTGACCGACTCTTCTAAAGCCACAAGAGCATGCCGCCAACTACACTCCTGAATGCTCCCTAACCTCTCGCTTCCCCAACACTCTCCCATGCCCCTTTTTTTAGTTTTTTGTTCTTTTTCCCCTCTTGGTGTCCCCCCCTTCTTTTCCCCACCTTTGCTTTCTTTTCTCCCCGCCTTCCCACTCTCCCGCTCTTGTCCCCTCGTCTTGGGAACCACGCTCACAAACGTCAGGCGATAGCGCTCATTCTCTTTGAAGTCTCTCCCTTTACAACTAGCCGCCACCGACAACAACCGCACGTGACGTCACTGTGCTAACCTTTTAATACTAACATGTCCAGGATGACGAGGACTCCATTGACGAAGACAGATCCTCCTATCGAAACGTTAGCCAGCCTTTCTGAGGCACTTTATCCCTGTTTATAACCTTTATACCCCAGCGTCCATCTGTCAGCCCCTTTCTTGATTTTGTTGGGAGTATGCATTTCTGTCATATATCATTGTACTTATACGACCATGTACGTTAAAAGACTTGTGAATATTTTATGTCTGTAGATTCGTAGTGTCGTGAGAACTTGCTTAAGGTGCTTTAGTGTGCTAAACGAATCAGCATATTCAGAACCACAGTGATGATGATTAGTGTATTGATGGCTTGAAATGTGTCCTGCGCGCCCAGCAGCTCCGGTAGTAAAGTGTCTGGAAGAATCTGTAATTTTGGGTTTTCTCACTGCGATTCTAATTTTAGCGATGAAATTCTTAGGATTGTTATTTTTTTCCATTTTTTGGCAGGACATACCCTGTTTAGTGGATCAGAAACTAATTGTTAAAGCTGTTAAACTCGGCAGATAAGTTAGGTACATGTTTGAGCGAGTTGGTTGCATTTCATGAAAGTAGGCCTTTATCCACAAACTTGAGAATGGAGAAAGCAGACTCGAGAAACACATGCGCTTATGTTTGTCAAGTTTCGTTCTCTGGTTTGTGTGCAAAAGCCTAGCGTCACGGGTTTGCAGATAAGTTTAAAGTTCCGAGCTGCTTGAGAGTTTACGCGCATTCCGCTTTTGCGGCACTGCCGATGCGACTGCACTTCGCTTTGTTTGGTCCCGTTGTTTACCCACCCAGATGCCCCTGCTGCGCCACGGCTAAAGATGGTTTCGTCTACATCCTCTTCAGTGCACCTGAGCTGGGATGTTGAGAGAGAGCAGCCGATAAACGGTGAGCAAGCCATTCTGGGAGCGAGAACGAAAGTGCAGTAATCCCGAGCGCGCGCAGTGAATGAATGAATGAATGAATAAATAAATAAATAAATAAATAAATAAATAAATAAATAAATAAATAGAACGGTTGAATAGGTTTCAGAATACGCCATGGTGCATCACGCTTCCTCGATGATGTGCCGTGGAAAAATACGGCTTAACTGTTTACGCATTATTTGGCAATATATTCCGCGCCTCTTATACTCTTCGAAGTTTTGCGTAAGGGCAGCACGTTTTCCCTTTAAACACGGAAGCGGAGGTTGGGGGAAAATATCGAGAAGTGGGTCGTTGTGCAAATAACGACGAAACAGCAGTGTCTTTTGTTTACATATATGCAGGGGGGTTCCCGTTTTTGTCTGTTCATTTTGCCTCTTATTTTGTTTCTGCTTTGAAGAGCAGTGTTCGCAGCAACTCACGTAATATCCACCTGTTCTCATAGAATTCTTTTTCGGATTGACGTAGTAAGTTGTGCAAGAGAGAGAGAGAGAGAAAACAAGGGTAGGAAAGGCAGGGAGGTCAACCGGGACAGCATCCGGTTTGCTACCCTACACTGGGGGTGGGGGAAAGGGGAATAGAAAGAGGAAGAAAGGGAGAGAGGAAGCACTGAGTACGTGTGGGAGCGACACCATACACAAGGACACTATAAACGGTCTGTTAAGCCCGTGCACTTCAAGTACCGCACTAGTGCACGAATCGCTTTTCGAGCCAGTGACGGGTGTGGCCACGGTCCGAGTATCTTTGACTCGGTGAAACATCTCGAGTCCAGTCTGCGTAAGGTTGCCCGCAGAGAGAGGCGTTGGACATCGTAGCGAGGGCAGGTACACAATAGGTGCTCGATGGTCTCCTCGCACCCACAGGAGTCGCACATCGGGCTCTCGGCCATTCCCATACGGTAGGAGTATGCGTTCGTGAACGCCACTCCCAGCCACAAGCGACACAACAAGGTTGCTTCGCCGCGGGGAAGGCTAGATGGCAGTTGTAGCCGTAGCGTGGGGTCCAGTTTACGTAATCTCCAATTTAGGCCACTTGAAATCCAGAGATCTTGGGACTTCTTACGCGCAAGTTTGCGAAGTTCTCTGGCAGCGTCCGACCTCGCCAAAGGTGTTGGACGCGTCTTGATATCTTCGTGGGCACACCGGGCAGCCTTGTCAGCTAGGTTGTTGCCCACGATGCCACAGTGAGCAGGAATCCACTGAAATATAATGTGGTGTCCACTTTCCAGAGCATGGTGGTGCAGTTCCCTGATATCAGATGTCATTTGCTCGTAAGTTCTGTGACGTAATGCGGACTTGATGCTGTGAAGGGCTGCCTTTGAGTCACAAAATACGACCCATTTCTCTGTAGGCTCTTCGGTGATGTACATCATAGCGGCATGGAGAGCTGCAAGTTCTGCCGATGTAGATGTAGTCGTGTGCGACAATTTGAATTTAACTGTAACGTTCTTGGCTGGAACGACGAATGCGGCAGTTGAGCTGGTAGGTGAGGTGGAACCATCGGTATATATATGTATGCGGTCATGATACGTCTGGTGCAGTAATGTGAGCGTAAGTTGCTTCAGAGCCGGCGATGGATGATTGGACTTTTTTGTGATTCCAGGAATAGCAAAATTCACTTGAGGCTGTCGCAGGCACCACAGGGGAGAGGAAGGCTTCGCCGCCGGTGTAAATGATGCCGGTATGTACTCATGATGAGCGCTAATAACTCGTGAAAAGGTCGCTTGAGGTCTCTCGGCTGGTAGAGAGGCCAAATGATGGTCGGGGATCCTTGACAGATGGCGAATGTGCGCTCTGAGAGAGTCGACAGCTATATGTGTCTGGATTGTATGGTCTCCTGCGATGGCGATTGTCGCTGCTGTTGAGGTGCACCTAGGCAGCCCTAAACACGTGCGTAGGGCTTGACCTTGTATGCTCTCCAAGGCGCGAAAGTTCGTCTTGCATGCATTTGACAATACTGGTAGGCTGTAACGAAGGAGTCCGAGAAACAAAGCCCTGTACAGCTGCAACATAGAATGGACTGGTGTACCCCAGTTTTTCCCGCATAGAAATCGGAAGACCTGAGCAATGGCGACTAGCTTCTTCTTCAGATAGACGCAGTGAGGGCTCCACGAGAGGTTGCGGTCAATGATGACGCCCAGAAAGCGATGCGTCTTAACATAGAGTACAGCTTGACCATTGATCGTAACAGGATACGATGACATTTGTTTCCGCGTAAAACCAAGTAATCCGCACTTTTCAGTAGACACACTGAGGCCTTGCTCTCGGAGATAAGAAGCCGTCATGGTTGCCGCCCGCTGAAGCCTGGCTCTTAGCTGAGGGCGAGTCACCGCAGAGGCCCAGATGCAAATGTCGTCGGCGTATATTGAGACATGTACTGTCTGCGGTAGGTAATCCGCTAGTCCTACCAGGACGAGGTTGAACAAAATAGGGCTCAACACTCCACCCTGCGGCACACCACGGCAGATGTAATGGTCTGAAGTTGGGCCGTCTTCGGTCTGTAAGAAGAAACGCCTCTCAGTCAAATAGTCCCGAATCCATTGATACATCCGGCCACCAACTCCAACAGCCTCAAGTGAGTTTAGTATGGCCTCGTGGGCGACGTTGTCGTATGCTCCTTTTATATCCAGAAAAAGTGCCGCAGATAGGCGCTTGAGGCTTTTTTGATTTTGGACCCATGTTACGATGTCGATGACGTTGTCGATGGACGTGCGACCTCGACGAAAACCTGTCATGGCGTCCGGATAGATGTTGAATCGTTCTAGGTACCATTCCAATCGAGCAAGAATCATTCTTTCCATCACTTTGCCGACGCAGTTCGAAAGCGCTATCGGACGATATGATGAGATCTCAAGCGGAGACTTTCCAGGTTTCAGAATGGGGATCAAGCGGCTCGATTTCCATTGTTTAGGAACGGCGCCGTTCTGCCAAGATTCATTGTAGTAGTTGAGCAGCTCATCACGTGCGTCATGTCCAAGGTGGCATAGGGCAGCATACGTGATGCCATCAGGTCCTGGTGACGAAGAACGCCGGCAGGTCGCCAACGCAGCATCGAGCTCTTCGAGTGAAAATATCGCGTTCATTTCTGGTACACGTGCCTCAGGGATGTCATTCAATGCTACGTCAGTAATGATGGCCACGGACCCAGCAACCCGTGCACAGAACTCTTCAGCCACTTGAAGCTCCGAGCGGAGTTGGTAGAGGGCCAGAGCAGCGAAGGGCTTCCTTTGATGCGGAGATGAGCGAAGACCCCTAACCATTCTCCATATGTGCGAGAGCGATTTGCGGGGATCAAGCGACTGACAGAATGCTTTCCATCTCTTATCTTCCAATTTATCCATGCGACGCTGGACTTTCTTTTGTATGCGTCGTGAAGCCCTCAGATCCAAGACGGACTTCGTGCGCCGATACCTCCTCTCCGCTTGTCGGCGTGCTGCACGCAGCCTCTCCAGTTCCATGTCCAAGTCTGTTCGCCTTGTTGACCTTGGAAGTGATCAGATGGATGTTTTCAATGCTTCTGCGATTGCTTCTTCGATAGTGTGTGAGAGGCCTTCCCGACATGTGTCATCCATATCCTGCTGAAATTTTGACCAATCAACTGTACGCAAGGCAGTAGAGGATCGTTGCTCAACTCCTCTAATCTTTATGTATGTTGGAATATGGTCGCTTCCATGTGTTTCTATGTCTGTAAACCATTGGACGCTCGAGGCAAAGCGCCGTGACACCAAACTTAAATCCAAGCAGCTACTGTAGGTCGTGCCTCGCAGAAATGTAGGGCTGCCGTCATTCACGCAGCACAAATCATGGTCGGCAGCAAAGGAGGCAAGGCTCTTGCCTTTGGAGTCAATTTTAGTGCTTCCCCATAGCTGGTGATGCGCGTTGAAATCACCTGTGATAACCCAGGGGCCATTGTTCATTAGTAATATTTTCTTTAGTCGTTCACCGTCAAAGTGACCCGCTGGGGATATGTAGGCTCCAATTAGTGTAAATGACACATTCTTCTTTTGGACATTTACGCAGACATATTGGTTGTCGTCATGAGGCTCTATCGCATTAGCGACATATGTTAAGTCCGTGCGGATGTAGATGATCACTTTCGTGCTCGCACCGCATGTGGACGAGACGAAAGATTCATAACCGGACAGTCTGAGTGGAGTTGATGTATTTGGTTCGCAAATGACCAGTATGGGGAAGCGATGTGTGAAAATGAATTGGCGAAAGTCTGATATACGGGTCCTTGGACCCCTGGCATTCCATTGAAAGATTGACGAACTTTTAAGTTCAGTGCGGAAGGGGACTGTTGATCGAGCCATGATGCTTAAACGATGCTAGCAAGCACTGGATTAAGTGCATACAGTATTTGCAGAGCGCTTCGAGCTGCTGGTGTTTGCAGCTTGTTCAGTATAATGCGCATTGTATTAATTAGCGATTGCAGCATATCAGCCACCTGCCTGTCGTGGTCGCACAAATCGCCGACAGTAGACGTCGGGGGTTGTCCAGCGAAAGCTTGCTGTGTGTCTGTTGGTGAATGTTGTCGTTTCGGTAGAGCCGGCCAAGATTCGGCAGATGCGGTCTTCTCAGTGGACTTGTTGACGTGCAAATGGTACAGGCAGAATATTAGCGTGCCCGGAATTGAACAACTTACAAAAAATCAAAGAAACTATGCTATGGTAGACTCCTTGCATCACCAAGGTAGCAGTATGAATCTTGAAACGAAACGTTGCCTGTCAAAAGCTCTGTCGTGTCACTGACGCACTTGGAGGATTCTGTATAACAGCAAGCTATTTCTTCACGCCATCGCTTCGCGAATGTAGCAGCCCTATAAACTGGCGGACTAAGGTAAACTCTGTATAGGTTGAAAGTAGCACGGCGACCGCTGCGGCATCAGCATGCTTTTCATGAATTCAGTTGCCTCACACACCTCACGCATGTTGGCTCCAAAAGTGGCCTCATTTTCTTGTCGATCCACATCTGCTTGTCTGTTTCGCCCCCATCGAAATGTGCCCCCCCCCGCCAGCCCGAGTCAAACCCGCGGCCTCAGGCTGAGTAGCGGGATGGCATAGGCACTGGGCCGCCATGTAGGTTAAAGTCTCCTCTTAAATTGAAAGAGACCCCTATTTTACAATTTCTATAACTATGCCAACTCAACCAGCTGGTAACAGTATTGAGAAACCTGCGGTCAGCGCTTATACCGATGTTACTATGAACGACGAAATTTCGTGCTTCTTTGTGTGTGTGTGTGCGCGCGTGTGTGTGTGTGCGCGTGTGTGTGCGTGCGTGCGCGTGCGTGCGTGCGCGTGCGCGCGTGTGTGTGTGCGTGTGCGTGTGCGTGCGCGTGCGCGCGTGTGTGTGCGTGTGCGTGCGTATGTGTGTGTGTGTGTGCGTGTGCGCGTGTGTGTGTGTGCGTGTGTGCGTGTGTGCGTGCGTGCGTGTGTGCGTGTGTGCGTGTGTGCGTGTGTGCGTGTGCGTGCGTGTGTGTGCGTGTGCGTGCGCGTGCGCGCGTGTCTGTGTGTGTGCGTGTGCGTGCGCGTGTGTGTGTGTGTGTGTGTGTGTGTGTGTGTTTGTGTGTGTGTTTGTGTGCGTGTGCGCGTGCGTGTGTCTTACTTAACATGGACGACAACCTAAAAATTGTCGGACAAGGACCCATTCACCACGTACCGCAACAACATTATCACTTGGCATTCTTTTTTCTTTTTTCGTTGCGGCAGGCGCTCCCTCGAACATTGTATTCCGCGCACGCTCTGCTTTCCTCTCCTTCAAGAGAACAACTATTTCGCTAGTCGAGTCTTTCAGCTAGAAGGATGCCGACAACACATCAGAGCAAGCATTCTACTCTTTCAGGGTTTGTGCTGTTTCACAAGCCCGAGCCGTCCCCAACACCTGACGCCCAGTCTACAGAAGATACCGGGGACTGGTCTGAGGTGCAGACCGGAGCGGAGCGGTCGGCGTACGCGTTTCGCGGCCTTCGCTGCGGCCGCAAGTACGCGTTCTACGCCGTGGCCTTCAACGCCGCAGGAAGGGGTCCGCGGAGCAACACCGTTCTGGCCAAGACGGATGGATCAGGTGCACTTGTGTTTATTTTAGAACGTTGCTTTAAAGAGGAAAACGCTATTTAACTTGCTCCTGGAGAACGAAAACCAGCAAGAAAGCGGAGACACAGAAATGTACTTGCGAACTTGCTAAGTCGTGTGCTGGACGATTACTCTTTTTCGAGGGCACTCTTTTTTTTTCATCTGAGCGCCTAGCCAAACACAATGAAAACGCCGGATAGTGGTGTAAAACACGCTCAAAAACAGCGCTTCTCCGTAGAGAACCACAGTATGAGATGCTGCATAAACGTGTTGAACTTTTATACTTCTACATTTATTTTCTTTACTGCGAAGCTTATTTTTCTTACCTTCTCGTAGTGTTCCTTAGCAACCGCAAGAACGGGACGGGAAGATTGAAGGGGAACCGAGGGGCATGATTTTTTTTAGCCACAACCATAAGAAGCCAAAGGATGATGAAGTCAAGGAAAGCATAGGAAAAATCGTTTATTGTTTTAATTTAAATGTAGAAATGATAACGTAAAAGGAAATTAAAGGTGATGAAAAAGACCGCTTGCCACTGGTGGGAACCGAACCCACAACCCCCTTATAACGTATGCGATGCTCTTCACATTGAGTTACGGCGACAGCTGTTTTGGTTTTATTCAGAAAAGAAAGGACGCTATATAACTTCTCCCTACATCAGAAAAGGTCACGTGCTAAATTACACAAAAAAAAAAAATGCCTCTCCACTTGCCTTACTCGAAGCTGGTAAGCACTCGTATTAAAATGCCAGCTTCTCTAAACTGTAGAATTTGAATCTGCACAGGCGAACGTCTCATATTTACAACTGATTGTTCTGTATTATAAACGCTACATAACTACGGGTTGCAGCGGTGGAAGAGTGCAAATTTTTAGCAACCGGCATTTTCTGGCACCTGCCTTCACGGCATCAGGTCAGTAGGACATGAGACATCACATCCAGGCATCGAGTCGTGATTTTATCGAATGTCGCGCATGACAATACAGTTCGTGAAGCAATGGTCCTTCTTACTACGCGCAGCACCCGTGGCGCCTGACGAGCGCGACGTTCTGCTGTGCAACGTGACCTCGGTGACACTTCAACTCGGTTCGTGGAAGAGCGGCGGTTGTCCCATCCTCTCGTTCGCCGTGTTATGCAAGCCGCAGTCTCAGAAGGAGTGGTCACCGGCTACCGCCACCCACCTTGTACCGGACCACAAGCAACCGCCTGTATTGGTCATTCCGGACCTCAACTCGGCTACCTGGTACGACCTGCTCATCACGGCGGAGAACGATGCCGGAGCCACGGAAGCAGAATATGTCTTCGCGACATTAACCCTGTCTGGAGGTAAACGGCGAAACATGCCCTCGGTAGATATTCGTGGCGCATGTCCGTAGAACAGTTATTTCTTCACAGTGTAGCAGTACAGCTACAGCGTTGCTTTTGTAATGTTGTATCCGCAGTTAATAATTGGACAGCTTGTGTAGTGTTAGCTGTGAATACGGACTCTTCAAATAAGCAGCCGCTACGGTTTTTCCGTTTGAATAATGTTTGTGACTGCGCGATGGTATTGCTTAACTGAATCAAACAAGTTTTGTTTAGAGGTTGGCACCGTACGCAGCTATAAACTAGGAATGCGTGAAGAACAATTTTTGTAGTTATATTTCTCCTATTATTCTAGCGCGCGGGTGCCATGTATAGAAATGTTCTGGTTTCTCACGACATAGAGCAGGCCTGTCCAGTACGGGACCATGGGAGAGAAGCGCAGCTTGGTATTCTTGTGTTGTCAATACGATTTATTTTCTTTCGCATGAAAGTTGCAACTTAACTTGTCTCTCTCCTCGCTTTTAAATGAAAAATTATTCATTGAAAGTCGTGCATTAACTAGACAAAATTTGACTCGGAAGTACAGTGAATCGTCGTCAGTGTGACGTCAGCACGGTTAAGCTTTCAGTGAGTCCTGAAAGCGTGCTCTGAGAAGCTTGGCTTAAGATTCCTTCGGCGCCACTTCCTACGTGCTCACGTGCCCGCTCTGCTCGCAACCTTTCGCGTATATCGACCGGCACCGGTGCGATAGAGGGCACTCTGTCTTTCCGTAGGCACCCTACCGCCTCCTCAGTGGACGAAGGCTGTCGACTCACCAAACCGCCACATCCGCATCATCATTCCTGTCGTGTGCACCATTTTGGCGATGTTGCTCATCTCCGCCGCCGTCTGCTACGTGTTCTCACGCCGACGCCTGTCGGCAATCCAGCGGCCATACCCCGGTGAGAACTGCACTTGTAACAGCAAATCTCGTAGAACACACTCATAATCTTCCCACACAGCGGAAATGTTTCACTCATAAGGTTTGTTTTTCGTGTTTACACCCTCTTTCGCACCTATTTAGCACCTATGTATAGTCATCACACTCCATATAAGGGTGTGCACGAGAAAAAAAAAAACGATAAAAGACGAACACCAATAAGGGTGTTGAACGGGTGCTTTAATATATATAGCTACAAACGTGCTTATGCTTGATGGCTTGCTAAGCTTGTACTCTATCAGACATATTTGAAAGTATTTATGCTTTATAACAAACTAAAAAGTCAAACAATACGCTTGCTTATAGAAGGTTGAGAGCTTTAGTGCTGGTTTTGCATTTGGAGAATTGGGGGATATGGTAACGAAACTAGAATGGGGAAACTATAATATGTGTCCAGTCAGTAGCCATGTAAGGCTTTAGTGTAGAAGCCAGACAAAGGAGCACTTCCTTCCTCTTTGGCTCAGAGTGTTTCCTAACGTACCGAAAGCACGAATACAAGCATAAGAAAAGAGAGAGGCATGCAGTTCCGCGCACGTGTCGAACTTTCCCTCTTTTTCGTCTACTGTACTCATTATTTCTTTTCAGATCTTTATAATGAGCGCGTAATAATTCGGAATAATAATCGCCCTAGAGAGTCCCTAGACGCTACAACCTATCGAACAGGGATGACAAAAGATGACGATCACATTCAAAAAAGCACCACTAAGCCTATAATCTCGCTGTCGCCATATCTGCCTTCTCAGGCGAAAGTGACCAAGCTCCAGAGGTCACCAAGTCCGTCGACACTGTGCCGATGAGCGTGTGGGAGAACCCAAAGCACCAGCAGCAGTTTCAAGTGACGCACCAGCAGCAGCGCCCTCTTGAGCGAGAGCAGCTCTACTGTCCATCACCGTACGCCACCGGTGGAGGGCGCCTTGGATCGCTGTACACGACAGAAGCACTACGGTCAGGCTGGGCCTCTGCTCGTAGCCTACACAGCGCCATGGAGGAGCCAGCAGATGAAATATCAAGGCCACAGCACACCTATGACGTGCCTTTCCCGCGGAGACCACCCGACTCCGAGCATCAAGAACAGGTGCAGATCATATTCAAGGAAGAACTCTAGTTGGCCGGATTTCCAAGGAGGCTTCTATATACGTCGCGTGGCGCTACGTCATCCGACTAATCTACAAAACGAATGTGTTGTAGGGACATGTCTAGTGTTGTCCGAGAGAGAGGGAAACATTCTTGACGGGTGTTGGAGATGCTTGGTCTGGCCATGCGCGTAGCCTGCTGCACGAAATGACGGGTATGACGTATGAAGTGACACATTCGGACATAGTGCACTCGCACACAGTATACACACGCACGCAAAGTAACAAATAAGTAAATTGTCTGGTAGAGGGCAGTCCCCTTGAGGAGGGCTAAGAGCACATTCGCGTTGTACGAGTGTACCCGCTTGGGTCATCATCGAGTGGTCGTTTCAGAGGACAACGGTGGCGCTATAAAATCGAGTTAAGAGAACAGTTAACTTATATTTCAAGTATAAGTTACCTCTTACTCATATTCAAGCTTCGTTATTTGAACTAGGGCCTGCTTAGTCTTGGAATAAGGCTGAGTTGCTTCTTTATTGTAATGCTGGCAAGTGTAGCTGGCGTCACAAAAGTGACAGTGTCAGGAGTACAAATCAGGGGAGATATCCTGTAAGAGTCCACCTAGTGGACATGTCCGTTTCGTCTGCTGACTGCTGATTGGCTGTAGTACCGAGTTACTGCGGACGCGCAGCCCAGCCAAGCCAATCAGAACTTCAACACCAGACGAAGTGGACATGTCCACTAGGTGTACTCTTAGAGGATACCTCCCCTGGTGTCATCTGTACGATAGCTGGACATTTAGATAAAATATAATCTGTGATGCCCCCCCTCAATGCAACTCAGGGAGTGTCTTATATGGCACAAATTTCCGCAAGGTGGAGGAGGAGGAGGAAATAAATAGAGAAGGCAGGAATGTTAACCAGAAATCCGTCTAGTTGGCTACCCTACTCTGGGGGACGGGAATGAGGGAATAGAAAGATAAGATAGAGAATTCCAAGAAAACTATAAAGCCAGAAGTTAGGACCATATAAAGGAGGCACACAGCAACTGTTTTTGCCAGCGTACCCATTTGGTATAGAACTCCGTGCAGAACATGACTATAGAGATACGCAATGAAGACCAGGCAAAGGTAAAACTTGAGGCGGCCTGCTTCTGGGTTTTGACAGCACAGCTACTGAGCCGCAGGGGCCCATTTCTACGATTAGTATTTAGTGGCTAAATCTGGATGTACAGCTGTGTCAGGCTGCGCGAGGGAATTAAGATGACAGCGCCAAATATGTGTCCCATCATTTCCAAATCTATAAAAATAGTTTACGGCCTTCGGAGGTTACGTCATCGTCCTGTAACAATATGCCTATCTTGCGCGCATTGTCAAGCGCTCGCGGGCTGTGCAAACATTGTCTGCTCACTACGCGTTAGCGGCATCATTGACAATGGATACCTCAATTTGCTACGCAAGACTTGTAAGCCACAGCTTTGGGAAAAAAGATGTAACTTCCGTTTCAAGTGCAATCATTAAGTGTTGTAGCATTGTATTGCAATCATTAGAGTAACCTGTTTTTCGTCTCAATGGTCGTTTTTTTTTCTACCGTGCGCACAGCTAGGTACGGATGAAGACCTGACAAGTTCTACAGAGCGCCTTGGTGACCACATCTACTCCAAACCTGGTAGGATATTTGGGAACTACTAAATAACTTGCAAAAAGGTCAGCTCGAGTGCAATAACTCGAGGTGCATTCGACATTTTTTCTTTGTACTGTTTGGGTTTCAACAGAGTATTCGAGGTGCTCTCAACTAGGATAAATTTAAACAATCAACGTGTATTTCAAGGATGATAAAGAAAACGTATGGTTGATCTTATCTCTTAAAAACGGGCTAGGTAAGAACATGGTAACAGCGCGTAAGACAAGGACATGTAAAATAACGACCACACAAGTGCTGTAAGGGAAAGGAGCCCGATGCAGCGCGTGTGTTCTCGTTCTTTCCCGTGTTCTGGTCTTACGCGCTGTTTACGTGTCAAAATATGCAACACCAAGTAGCCCAACGTCGATCCATCACGTAGGTAAGAACACTTGGCTGGAAGCGTGCTTTACCTACACTTCAATTACATTCCAGGCTTTAAAAAATGACGAAAGCTAACAATCATTCGTTTACTGAAAATGCGATTGGAGCACTCGTAAAATCTCAGAGATTTTCTTTCTGCTTTATCTTTCTCCGTCTTAGCGATCACAAAATTTAATACACGGTTAATACAGCAGGTGATGTGTAGTGGCACTTAATCTGAATTTGGGAATCCAGCTTGCGGCATAATATATTCACGGGGTTCTTAGCTATATTAATATTTGCTCCGTGCGTACCTTGTCTGCTTGTAGTAGCATCCTATCTCTTGCTGTGTTCTGCTGCATCACAGTAAGCTAACAGACTGCTACCGATTTTCCTCCTCTTTCACAAAGCTGCAGTGTACATGCCTCCCGATAAGTGCAAGGGTTCCCGCAAGTCCCTGCAGACACTGAGCATCATCGAGGGCTACCCTAAAAGCAATGTCTCGTACGTCTACTCAAGACCAAAGAAGAAGCACTGGAGCAGCAACGATGAGGAGATGTTCTACGCGGATCACAAGATGCGGAATCTAGCTAGGTGAGTGGAATGTTGGAAACATCGTAATGTTAGCATTGTTATCTGTGTACCTGCATCCGACATTCCGTGGAACTATTTTGGAGCTCTTATGTGCCCGCTCCTGCGGCGAGCATCGGCGTTTCGCGTAGCCAATCGAACGATGAAGGAGCTAACGCAGAGCGCAGCGGGGGATGAAAGACAGCGATAGCAAACAGAAAGCGAGGAGAAAAGCGGAGGAGGAGGTTATGGCTAAAGCATCAGAAGAATAGCTTAGTGCCACGCAAGAGAGGCTCTGCGGCGACGATGGCTACAAGATGGCACCAGAGTAGCGCGCATCGTCTGTTTACCGATAACGCCACCGATAACGTATCTGTAAACAAAGCACTGCATGAGCGGAGGTCTGTCTGCGGCGGCTACTTTCACTCACTCCCACGCGTTACCCACGCGCTGCCTCTCGATATGTCCCGATTAGCGAGGCAGTCGCGCCACACTTCGCTCCGTTTGCAACGTACCCCACGAGACAGATTGTCCACGCCAGGTAATATATAGCGAAATGAAAACACGCATACAGCTACGCTCAAATTTCGCATTCAGAAGTGTCGTATATATAGTCGTCGGGGAATTGTTTGAGAGCGACTTGCCTTTGCGAGCACCTTTGACTTCGTGTTATTGTGCACGCGCGAGCTCCTCTGTCTATTCCTTCGTCTCTCTCTGTCTCTCTCTCCTAATCATCATCGTATTGTCATTTTTATTTATCACAGCATACGGCAGCTAACTATACGCTATATTGGTTAACATCTTTTGCTTCTGTCTTCCTGTTCCTAATCTCCGTCTCTTAGAAATTTGCTACATATGCTCTGTAAGTTTCCGCAAAGAACACGCAAAACGGAAGCCAGAAGATCGAAGAAATTGATTCAGGTGGTGTGACTGAAAAATTACACATTTCGGTGACTTCTAATACGATCGCTTGAAATTGCTAGAAAAACCGTCGTGGTTGAGAGACGTGTACATGAGCCACAATGCGTAACATTGCATTTGCTGCAAGTGGCTTTTAAGAGAATGATGAATAAAATACGTTTGTTTCCGGCATTTGAATACAATCACAATGAGCAGTGTAAATGTTGCCGTATAATCGTTATCTATCAAAAATATTTCGATGATGTTCCTAGCAGCTGCAGCCCTAGAAATTAAATATCTGCTAAGTACAAGAAATGGAGCGCTAACAAATGCCTTGACATAATGAAACGAAGCTTTCTTTGGCGCTTAGCGGATCTACTTTGCGTTAATGGCTCTTGGGCTGAGTAAACTGGGACCACGCTGCAAACAGTGTAATCAAAGGCCGTGACTTGGCAGCCCAATTCAGACAGCAGTGATCGATATCGGTACTGTTGAGAGTACTAATCACATTGGAAAATGAGGCCGATCCTCGGCAGCTGCGACGTTATACCGCCATTAACCAATAGAAGTAACCAATAAGCGTCTTGGATAGGTAAATGTCAGCAGGTCCGCCAAGAAGCTATCGCTTGACTGTGACAATCATCCTTGCATAGTTTCTGCCCGATTTTTTCATCCCTTCACTTTGCTCGGAATGTAATGCCGATACTTGTTCTTTCCCAGGTACGCAGACGAACTGAAGCAAGCGGAAATGGACTCACGCGAAAGTGGCCTCGAGTTCGCTGCCGATGCGTACGAACTGTCCGAGGCCGAGTGTGACATGCCAACGAGGCATTGCTCGGTGCAAACGTAGTCTGCTACGCAGGCTTACGCCAGTCTGCTACGAATGCTTTGTGCCAGACCAACACAGCCAAGTAGCGATCATTGCCCGTTTCATCCGCAACATTTATGTGCCGCTGTGACCAGCGCTGCCGTGCTGAACGTGGTGCGACGCACGAAGGACGGCGAGAAGTGTTCGTGAAGACAATTTTTGTGATGCAGAACTCCGGATTACCTGAACATTCTTTAGTTCTTATCGCGACTTTGGCAGCTCGCAGGAAAGCGCTGTCTTGTGAAGTAATTTTGGTCGTTTTGCAATAGTTCTCAGGAAACAGGAGTGCGCTTTTTTTTAATTATCGTTTTTCTTTTAGGTTCCAGTAGCGGGCTGAGGTGTGATGGCCTTATTCCTGCTATGAGACTTAATTTGCGGAGTGAGTGCTTCTTTCCTGTCCCAGAAAAGCTCCCCAAAGTTCTTTCGTAGGCCTGAAGTCAAGAACTGGTCAAGAACAATCTGGCGATATTATCACGCCTAGTGGATGTTCATACTCACAAGAATGGCCTATATCGCCGGTGATGAGACAGGTTGGCGTTGACAATGTAAGCATTTATCCCAATATTTTCTCCCATGTTCATTGTTAGAAGGTGCACAATTTGCTCACGATGATATAGGCATGTCAATGAATATTCTTATCAACCACGGAACCTCACATAATTGACGATTGTTCTCTTTCAGAGGTGGGCGAATGCCAACATTTTTTGAATACGAATCGAATACGATTATTATTATTGTATATCAAATTGAATAGCGAATACTCAAACACAGACACGTATATTCACAACACGGTTTCTTATTTTTGTATAAATTGGTACGAAGCTTGCACTGACTATGTAGTGTAAGAAAGACAGAGAAATACCAAGAAGAAAGGATCAGTTTTAGACAT
The DNA here is from genome assembly GCF_023375885.2 of Dermacentor andersoni. Classification (NCBI taxonomy): domain Eukaryota; kingdom Metazoa; phylum Arthropoda; class Arachnida; order Ixodida; family Ixodidae; genus Dermacentor; species Dermacentor andersoni. The sequence goes on from NC_092817.1 coordinate 85,934,031, forward strand.
ATCGTCCCAAATTATCGGTTTAACAACGCACCAAGAGCCGCTGAATAATTTAGGGCCTAGTTGCAAATAAATTTTGCAAGAAAGAATGGTTGTTATATGACTACCTTTTCAAAAATGCTAAATAAATGGATCCCCCCAAAAGGTCAGAATCTACGGGTTAAGAAAGCTGCTGTAGAAATTTTATTTTGTAAACAATCGTGAAAGGGCCCACTGCAAGAAAGACATCACAGGTTGTAGTGTAAAAGATAAAATAGCTGCATTACTAGACTTTCGAAAACACTAAATGACAGACTACATGCAGAAATCACTTCTTTCTATCTAGGCTTCCGCCACAAACGCGAAAACAAAGCATCCATTGCCCATTTTATTTCCGCAATGCTTCGAAAACTTTGGTCGTTGTCCCACTTCTGATAATCTGCGATACCTTTTTTCAGTCAACGCAGAACAGCAACCAGATTAACTATCGGCTGCTGCGAAGTATTTGGTTACACTGAAATATTTAAAAGAATGCACAGATTCTTTTTCAAATACGAATTCGAATAGTTAGTGTGTAGTATTTTATTCGTATTCGTAATCTTCGAATATTCGCCCACCCTTACACATATTTAATATCGTATCTGGCTAATATTTCGTGACTGACTACAATATACCACGTAAATATGAACTCATTAATGTTTTTATTTTACTCAAGCAATAAGCTAACGACCCGCAACAGGCTGTCGTGAGCTAAAAGAAGAAAAAATAAAAGGAAAATGAAATAAGATCAACCATTTTATGTTAGATTAGCACACCTGTTACTTTATAACTAAAAAAATTAAATTGTGAGGTTTTACGTGCCAAAACCACTTTCTGATTATGAGGCACGCCGTAGTGGGGGACTCCGGATATTTCGACCATCAGGGGTTCTTTAACGGGCACCTAAATCTAAGTACACGGGTGTTTTCGCATTTCGCCCCCATCGAAATGCGGCCGCCGTGGCCGGGATTCGATCCCGCGACCTCGTGCTCAGCAGCCTAACACCATAGCCACTGAGCAACCACGGCGGGTCACTTTATAACTAGTAGGATTTACATAGAAACCTAACACTTCATCCAAAGGCATAATTTTCTTACTCAGACGTGATTCACTTACCCCCCCCCCCCCCCCCCCCCCTTTACAATAGCAAAATAATGCGCAAACACTTGGACCGGTGCCCTTTGAGTAATATGATTATATTATTTACACTGCCTGAAAGAAAAATAATTACCAAACTGACCAACAGAAACGTTACCTTCATGATGAGTAAAATAACCTAGCTCTGAAGAAGAGGGCTTGAGAAGTTAATATATCGTCCTTGTAGTTAACGGTTTCGTTAACAAAAGAATGTTCGGTCGATAAATTGTTGCGAAATTGTTGTTCCCACCGCTTAACTGTTATAGGCTCGCGATAGCAAGAAGCGAAAAAAAAATGTTATGAGCAAGAATAGAGTGGTTGATTTTGTACATTGTCTATCGGTGAAAATGTGCTGTGGTGATAGGCAGAAAAACTTGCCGAACAACATGAGAGAGACTTTTTATACGTGGCTCCCTACAAAATGATTTATATTTTGGCTGTTTACACGAATAAATGCCGTCTATCGGCCGGTTTCCCATTTTGCCGTTTTGTTGCTTTCACACAGTATTGGGCTAATTGATTGGGGAGCTGATGATACATCCAATGACCAGTGCGAGGGTGGTTACTTTTTCTCAAAACATTGCTAATACCTATATACACCATAAATGATTGCCGAAAAAAGCAGCAGTTTCGCCTGAAAGGCGAAGCATCGATTGCGAGAGCAATTTAGCATACAGCTATACAAAGTAAGGATAGTGGTTTTATCGGTCGTATAATCTTGTAAACATTCCCTTACTAACTAACTTACGAAGCATGGTGTCACGCGCGAACAAGCAAACATGAACACATTTCACTCAATGGACGCAGAAACTCGCTGTCAAAACGCTGAAGTGACGAAGTGCGGTTGCAGCAGCGAGCGAAATGACCTTCGTGCTGCCCCCCCCCCCCCACCCTTCAACGCGAGCTAAGAGGCGAAAACACAGCGCACATGAAGCTATGAGTCGTTGGTGCACCTATAATCTGCACTCATCGCAGAAATCTTTCAAGATAGGGCCTGCGCACGCGGTCGCGCCATGCGCAGAAGTCGCTTGAGTAGAACGCCTTCCCCTCTCTCCCCTCCTCCCGGTGCCTCGCGTGCGAAGAAACATGGCGCGCTTCCTCCCCGCTTTCCTCCCTTGCGCGCATGAGGTGCAGTTGCCATCGTCGGTTCACCCTCGCACGCGTTCACTCGCACAATCAGCACGCAGCACGCGGCGACCATGTTATCGCCCTTGGACTTTATCTGGAACATCACGCCGACGGCGACGACAAAAAGGAACCCTGAGTGTCCTTATCATAGCTATCGCAATGAAAACTGAATTCGATTCGAACAATAATTGCAAGGATTGAAAAAAAAAACTAAATACGTTTGAGAAAGATAATGACAAAATAAAATACCATAACGTTTTAAGTAATTAGCAAGGACAAAGAAGGGAATGTCCTTCTTCACTCTTTCTTCGTTCGAACTAATCCTGTGTAAGATGCATTCTAAGGTCGTTTGCATTCCAAGAAAGCGCCACTGCCCGAAGGTCTCGCTGGTCTAAAAAAGAATATCACTTTAACTTCAAGCGCCGCAGAGTCACCTTAATAACGACGATCGGCGAGAAAGCTCGCCGTTGGACAAGTCACAGGTTGAAGAGCCCCACAGGCTAATGAGCAGTTTACCGCGTTGCTCTAAGCCAGACACGGTGGCGATGGTAGCCAGCGAAATCAACCTTACTACTGGTCGCAAACAGTAGTTCAATGAGTCTCTGCACAATGTGCAAGTTTATAATACACCTTCGCAAGCTGATTCCAAAGAAAAAGAAAACAAAATACTGCTGGGTGTGTTAAAAACGCTCGATCACTCTTGCTATCCGCCCATTTTCTGAATAATCCTCTCTCGCTTAGGGGATATACCGACCGACGTGAAGTACAGGTGCCAGCGCGTTCAATTACAGTCGCGTTGTTGTTGTTGTTGTTGCCTCAAAACACGGCAGTCTTCATCACGGCTTTTTGGACCGAAGATTAGTACCAAAAGGCACGCGTCCAAATGAACAGCACGACCACCAGTTTTGACCGCATCTGTCCTCCCTGCGCATTTGACCGGCCAATCAGATTGCGGCCAAAATACGTTTATCCGCTGGCTCTACGTGCCGTGGCCTCGACTGGTACGCTGTTTGAGGGTGGCTGCGTCGGTAGCGAAGTCTGCATCTTGCTGGGCAGACAGGTTAAACCACAGACGCACCTGGAAGACATTCTTTATCTTGTAGCCTACCAAAGCCGCCGCCTCCGTCGATCGAGGCAGCTGAACCAGTGATGCGGCTTATAGCGCACGAAAGGACGAGGATATAGAATGACGTGGTGCACACAGCTCCTGCGTGTACCACGTCTTGCTGTGTCCTTGTCCTTTCGTGCGCTGTAAGCAACACGTGCGCCATTGCAACACGCCCGAAACGCTGCATTACTGCACCAATTAGCAGCGTTCTTGTTGGAGAGTACAGGAAACATGGCGTGCTGACGTTGGTTCATGGTCAATAGTAACAGCATGGTAAAGACGAAAACGAAGACAGGCAACTCAACCCAAGCGCCGTAGTCAATAACGAGGACACGTACAAAACGAGCAAATGCCTTTCACGACATGGCGCGGTGACATTACCAAGCTTCTGTAGTAGAGTGCCCAGCCTAAATTTTTACCTGTATAGATCTGGTTTATCTGTAACTAACTAACCTCTGCTCTTTCTTTAACGAACCAGAAACTATTTATTTCATTCCTAATGCCGCTTCTCCTTCTTCTGCAGAAGTTTTCTCTTATTTCACACTGAAAATCGGGGTATTGCAATTCCAACACCAACCATAATATTGTCGTTTGGTGCCTGTCAACTAGGCACATGCCGCGGGTCGGATATTACTGCTCTGGGTGAGTTCATTGAAGCGGCAAGAAGGTTACGCTGCTAGGGCACCGACCTTAGTGTACTTTACTCTTCTTTTTCCATGTTTCTGAATTAACCTTCTAAAAATCTTATTATGCTTTAGTTGCCGTATGTTTCGTTTTTTTTAATTTCTGCTTTGGCCCCTTTTCGTCCTTCATTGGGTGTACTTTTCACTAATTCCAGTGTGGCCAATTCCCCTCGAGGTATGGGCCAGGTAAGAAGTGCTGACGCTGGTTGCAATACATTGGCAGTGTACTCTATTGTAGTTTCTAGAGGCCGTCGCAGGCGAACGCCGTCAAGTGTCGGGAAGGCAGAGGCAATGAAGGTATGCAGCGACAGGGACAAGCACAATGAATCTTAGGGCTGGGTGAGCATTACCTTGGCGAAACTTGCGGTTACCCACACAATGCTCGTTACACACGCACACACACACACACGCACACGCACGCACGCACGCACGCACGCACACCCCCCCCCCCACACACACACACGCACACGCACACGCACACGCACACGCACACACGCACACGCACACACGCACACGCACGCACGCACACGCACACGTACACACACGCGCACACGCACACGCACACACACGCGCACACGCACACACACACACACACACACGCACACACACACACGCACGCACACGCACACACACACGCGCACACACACACGTACGCACACACACACACACACACACACGCACGCACACACACGCACGCACGCACGCACCCACACACACACACACACACACGCACGCACGCACACGCACACACACACACACACACATACACGCACACGCACGCACACACACACACGCACACGCACACGCACACACACGTCCCGTAATCCCCATCATTGCACGATTCGCAGCCCAGGAGTCGAGGTAAATTTTCTCTGCGCAATATCACTATTGCTCTAAACTAAGTCGACGATGTACGTGTGCCTTTAGAAGAGCTCACTCGCATACTTAACTATCCTTTAAAATATTTTAATCATGTTTTGCGAAGAAGCCGTGGCGAGTATGGACACCTCGGTCCCAAGATTCTGATTGCCCCACAGAATGGCTAGGCGGAGGCTTTAATATTACTATAGAGATTGTAGCATAATACTACAAAATTTCATAAATTAACGGACACAGAAAGATTCGAAAACGCGTGTCGAGCTTTTATGCTTTTTGCCGCCTTCGCGCAAATGAGTGGTAAATATTCTATGAAGTTCTTGAATTACTCTCTTAACCGAAACCTGCACGCGGAATTTCTGCCACTCAGCCCGAATGAGACCCACTTAAGACGATCGATGTTCGTGATTAAAGCACAATCAAGCTCCTGGCAATTTCGCTGGAAGCAATTCTTCACCATTACCACTATATTTCTTTCTCGTTGGTTCCCTAAACTTTAATGATTCATTCCCGATTTCCGTGATCCGTGGGGATCATTGCCCGCTCCGTCGTAGTAGCCAATACGCACTTTTATAGAGCTAAAATGCATTTAAAAACATATTTTGAGTCACTAAGAAAGACTGCGCATTAGTGAAGCAAAGCCGCATGCCGGTGGTGCGGGCGTGTCAATTATGGAGCGCCAAAGCAAACGGCATCGACCAGGAAGTTTCAGTGCGTACTCCCTTAATGTAAGTGGTGTCAGCCACGCTAATGGTAGCCCTTCCGTGAGAGAACTGCAACTTATATTCTGTCTTGAAGGCTGTCCTTTAGGTTAGTTGTACTGTAATAAAACGTTTTTGAACACGGCGTACTGTAAGAACCACACCAATATTTAACTATGTATTCCAACATGGCATGCCAACAGGCTCTCATTGCGACAATAGTCGGCCTCAATAAGGCTGCGCATAGTCATGCCACTTGCTAGATCCACGCGCTATAGAACAAACAGACATGGAACCCAGTCGCTACAGCTGGGTGGCTGCCTGATTCCAAAGGCCGAATTCACGGAGCTTTTCTTTCGTAAGTACTCTGTCCTATTGGTTGGCTGCCTTCAATAATAATATGCCCAGCATCAGGATTGGCTAGAATGTTCTCTTACGGAAAATTTTAGCCTAAGAGCTTTTCTTTATGAATACAAGCCCATATTCTCAGTGGGTTACTCTAGGCGCGAGCATCTATAATATTTACGCCGAAATATAGACGCAGCTGACGCTACGGCAGTCTGCAGCCGGTGCCTGGACCACCATTGAAAACTGTGAGTAAAAATGCAAAATAACTTCCGGGGCTTTAAAGGACGAAACTACGATTTCATTATGCGGCACGCCGTAGCGGAAGATAAAGATATAGTCGGAAAGTAGAGCTAACCTGCTGTTAAATTAAAAAAAATGCAAACTTGGGCAGAAATAGGGCTTTCCGATAACCAGCTTTTTTGATGACGAGTGTGGCCCGTCTCTAGACACACTTGAGGAAACCCTACACCCGATGCTGAGGCGAGCCGAGACACTGCCCTGTTTCCGGCGATCGCCAGTGAATCAACAGACAGAGTCTCTCGCGTAGGCTAATGCACCCGTACATGGGCTCTGCGACGGGGAAAAGAGGAGTTAGGCACAAAGGGTGTTAGGAGGAGCACTTACTGACATTCACATTGTGTGCGTTTTAGTGTGTCTACATCTCGAATAAACAGCGAACGAGTGACTGCAAACGGCCTCTTCTGGCGAATCTGTAGGTCTGCATATACATACATATATATATATATATATATATATATATATATATATATGTGTGTGTGTGTGTGTGTGTGGGTGTAAGGGAATAAAACATCGAGTGTATCCAAGCCATGAAATTACATAGTAAAATAATAAAACATATGTAAAAACCTATGCACTATGAACTGACATATTGGAATCCATGTGAAGTGAAGCTTGCGTGAAGCGATAAGTAAATGCTATGCGACGCTTCTTATCTCCTGTAACGCGTTTCACAGCATAACCACACTCGGGCCGTCCCGGCAACTCAGCAAAACGGGGAATGTAATTGGCGGTTGTCGAAGCCCACTACTCATCACGCTATGTTCGGGATCAGCCCGATTTGCTATTTCTCAACCTCCAGGACCGCCACACCTTACGGCATGATCCTGCATAGTTACGGCACACCTTAAAACACGACCCAACCTAGAAAACACGCCAAACCCTGGCAAAAAAAAAAAAAAAAGAAACACAAAGTTCAGCTCTAGTAAAGGGATTATGCGCTTGAAGGCTAATGTTTGTTGCACCGCGGATATCCAAGTAATGATTGCTGTTTCATTCCGTAATACCGTAGAGAACGCGGCCTGCCATAAACAGTAGCGATAGCGCTAAATATAGGCCGATTTGTTATATCACTGATACAGCCTCTGCAGGCGTTATTCGGCAATACAGCAGCAGCAGCAGCAATGGTCAGCAAAGTGCGGGAGAGTTCACCTAAAAAAGAATAAACATAGTAGTTCACCGACGATTACGATGATCCCTAATGCAAAATTTGGGCACAGCTGCATATGTGTTTTCATTTCGTCATGTATTGATTCATCGCAAAGATCACCGCTTCCCGGCAACTGCAGCGTGTGCAACCGTAATCTTTACCGGGAAATGCTTGCGGCGAGCGCTATGCTCGAAAGCGAGCTTTCTGGATAGTTTTTTTTTTTTTTTTTTTTGACAACGGAGCAGTATATTCCTACCCTCCCATAAATTATTCAATGTCCGTGCCTCAAAACTCCCGCGCCCTGTATCAGGAGGAAAAGCAAACCACTAAGGCATATGCTGACACCTGGCGGAGCAAGAGGAAAGCTACGAAACGGGTGACATGCAGCAAGGAAGATCGTGCCCGAGAGGCTGCGGGCTCAATAGGAAGACGGGTGCAACGAAGCGGAGAATGCGGAGAATGCGGCGAAGCAGCGCAGGTACCACGCCAGCAAAGTGGACGAGCAGAAGGGTGCGTATGCGAAATTTCAGGGCGACTTTCTGGACAGACATTCCGGATTCAGTTGTGCGGTGTACGACAGACTGTGGTTCGGGAACGATTTGATGTTGATTGGTAACATTCGAGATGTCGCGAAGCGTGAATGTGATGCGGTTGTACATGGTAGTTAGGACTCCCTAAGAGAAGCTCGCTTGTGAAGCGCAACCGCGTGAACTTAGACGAGAGTACGATCGACGGCAGCGCGCAGCAGCCCCATCGAAGATCGTGCCCGAGAGGCCCACCGTAAGCGACACGCCAGACGGGAACGACGTATGTCGCGAATCGGAGAATGCGGCGAAGACACGCAAAAGTCTCTTCGATGTGGAAATGCGATATCGAGAGGTTCATGGTTACTAACTTGGCGTCGGTTAGTGGCGATGACACTACCTCTGTGGTTGTTGCTAATTTCTATGCGGATGTTTCGTGACCGGAAAGGGAGTATTTTACGCTTTTCATGTTGGAGACATTTATCTTGCGATGCCACACCAATCCATCCCAACAGAACACCCAGCGGTGAACATGAATCGATTTGACATGATCAATGAAAGTGTCTTCAATTCCGAGTCTGCCGGTCAGTACATATCACAGCGACCACAAAGCCACTGTGACCGTTTTTACTAAGTGACAGTGAGTGATGCAATAAAATCTTTACCACAAGTTCTCTTACCGCGATATTTACAGCTTCGCTGGTCATCCACCTTCGCAGGGTGGGATGACCTGACTATTTCTTCTTTCCTCCGCACGGGCGGTTACATGGCTGCCGCGAATGCGCGGACGTGAGCGCCATCTGGTGGTGTTTTATGGTGGGTTTCTCCGCTTTCCTCCTTATATTTTCGCTGCACCCTCCTCCTCCGCTTGCAGCCTCATGCTCTCGTCGTTTTTCATCCGCCGCTGCGCTCCGTGTTTGCTCTTTCATGCTTCGCTGTGCTCGTTCACTCGGTTACGCCGAGGTACAGCACCGAGGAACGCCGAGGCACGTCGATGCTCAACGCAGGACTCAACGATGCTCAACGCAGGCCTAAGAGCTGCTTTCTAAAACGCGAAGCGACTCAACGTCTGAGCGAATTGCAATATTTCGTTAAAAGGAGCTGGAAATAAGAAATGGAAGATGCAGTGCTAGCAAACGCCCACGAAGATGACGAGTGCACTATCCCGGCGGCTTTGTCACGTGATGACACTAACTCGCTTGAAATTTTCGCGCTAAAGGAATTGAATTCTGGCTTTCAATGTGCTAAAACGACGATCGGATTTTGAGGCTCTGGGGGACTGGGAACAAGTCTGACGAGCTGGGGTTCTTTAATGCACAACCAATGCACGGCACCGACTCTGTGAGCATTTCGCTCCCATCGAAATGCGCCATTTTCACCGGGATCGCACACGTCACCTCGAGGTCAGCAGCACAATGCCATAGCCATTACGCTACCGCGGCATGTTCTTTACAGTTAGTCATGCCAAGAGCATGCGCATTTTTTGGGTAAGTACTTTATTTTGGCATGATCGAAGAACCAGGTGTTGCCGCAGAAATTTCTTTTTTTGGCGAAATCATTTCTTTTGATTGATGCTATCCTTTAGACGAGTTTTCAATAAGACCAACTCCTATTATCTTAAATGAAATGAATTTTTTTTCCCTTTGAAGATATTGTTACGGTTAAAAAAGAGGACAAGCTGGTCGACGGCGAAGACGACGAAGTGGAAACAGCCTCTCGGGATTCTGGGCTGCTCTTTACATGCGCATTGTGTAAATACATCGTGTAAATAGTTTTAAACTCGTGACATTTTTGTGGAGGTGCTGGGTACGTGTCTTCGCCACGGAGTTCCACAGCGGACGTCTCACCCAGTCTGGGACCATGCTTCCAGTGGAAGGCACTGCGTCTGCAGCTGCAATGCCGACTACGCATACCCAGTGCGTTGCTCTACCTAAGCCACAAGACCCCGGTAAGTTCACCGGCCTCGAAGGTGTTGAAGTAGAAGAATGGTTGAAGATGTATCAGCACGTCAGCAAGGTGAGCAGGTGGGATCCGACCATAATGCTAGCCAAGGTCGTGTTCTACCTCGACGGAACACCGTGAACGTGGTTTTACACACATGAACCAGCCGGGACTTGTTCAAAGAAAAGCTGTCCGACGTTTTTGGCAACCCGGCCGGTCGACTACTAGCCGCCAAGCAGCAACTCGCCACACGTGCCCAAACTGCTACCGAGTCGTATGTTTCCTACATTCAGTACGTCCTAGCCCTCTGTCATAAAATCGACACGTCCATGCCAGAGGCTGACAAAGTTGGACACATTATCAAGGGCATCGCGGACGACGCATTCAAACCTTCTGGTCTGTAGAAACTTATCGACTGTCGCCACCATCATGAAGGAATGCCGCCGTTACGAGCAGGCGACTAGTCGCCGTATATACAATCAGGCTACATGGCGTCCAAATACTGCAGCGACCTCTTCCTGTACCTACCCACCAACCAATCTAGCTCGCCACCACCAAGCGATAACGTGACCCGAATTGTAAGCCGCGAACGTGAAGCAGCGTTTCCTGCTTCGTCTCAACAGACGCGTTGGAACAACACTGCTGAGACGATATCGTTGATCCAGTCCGTAGTTCGCCAGGAAATCGCTAATATGGGTCTTCCCAGCGCCTGCTCCTTGTGTCGCCCTGACACCCGCCCTGCTCATATGCCTCGGTCATATCGCAGTCCACCTCACAGTGTCCGTTATCCCTACACTACCAGGAATCCATGGGACTAGCGCACACCTGACGACAGGCCTATCTGGTTTCTGCTGCGGCCGAATTGGTCTTTGGTCACGTTTTCCATCACTGTCGGAGCCGTTGGCCATCCCCTCCTCGAAACACCTTCCGGAATTCAAGTTCCGGAAGGAGACCAGCCCCGGATGCCGGAGACCAGCCCCCTACACCGCCATTTAAAGAAAATTGTTACGCCTGCCATTACTCGGTTCGTACGAATCGCCGACGGTAGCACGGTGACCTTGATCGGAACGTGTACTTGCACGTGTGAGCATTTCCAGCCGCCATACTGTCGCCTTTTTGACTGTGTTTCACCAATGCCCCCATGACCTCATACTAGGCCTAGACCTCCTCTCCGCCCATTCAGCGCTCATCGATTGTTCCTCAAGTACTGTGCGTCTTGACCTGCCTCTACTGGACGTTCCTCCGACACCACACGAAATTCGCCTAAGACCGACTGATTTTGTTCACGTTCCACCACAGGTCTTGACATACATCGAAACGTCACCTTCTACGCAGTTCCCGATGGTGATTACATCTCCACTTTCATAACTGCCATCGTTCTCACCCACAACGTTACTGTCCCGCATACAATAGTGAGGGTCACCGACAATCGTACGTATCTCCATGTGGTGAATTTCGGGCTCGCTAAGCAAATTCTGCCTAAAGATATCACCCTGGCTACAACCAATGCTTTCGAAGTTAGTTGCTTTGAGACTTTTGCCGTCGACGCTTCCTGTGAGCCTTTCCGGTCTGGTAAATGTACTGACAACGACATTAAGAAAATGATCGCCCGAAATCTCACTCCTGCAGAGAGCGAACAGCTCTGAAGTCTATTGCTTTCCTACAAGGATATATTCGGCCTGAACAACCGACCCTTAGGCCAGACGTCCCTTGTCGAACATCGTATACATACTGCGATAATCCACCCATCCACCGGCGACCCTACCGAGTTTCAGCTTTGGAGCGTCACTTCATCAAAACGGAAGTATAGAAGATGCTATAGCGAAAGATATCAAAGAAGGACGGTTCATGGAGATTCTGCGTCGATTGTCACCACCTCAAGCGCAACGAAGACGGACGTCTACCCACTACCTCGTATCGATGACGCCTTCGATTGCCTATACGGGGCACAGTATTTTTGTCCATCGACTTGCGGTCCGGATATTGGCAAATTGTTGTCGATGATATAGATCGTGGAAAGACCGACTTTGTTGCGCCTGATGGTCTTTACCAATTCAAAGTTATGCCTTTTGGGCAATGCAACGCTCCGCCAACCTTTGAGCGTATGATAGACTCATTACTCCAAGGATTCAAGTGGTCGACTTGTCTCTGCTACCTAGATGATGTTATTGTGTTCTCGCCCTCATTCAGCAAACACATTGAGCGCCTTTCAGCTGTACTTGCCGTTTTTTGCAAGTTAACTCTACAGCTCAACTCCAAGAAATGCAACTTCGGCCCCCGTGGGGTTACTGTTCTTGGACATGTCGTCAATGCGACTGGCATCCGACTGGACCTAGAGAAAATTAGCGGCGTCAAAGAGTTCCTTGTTCTACTGTCCGCAAAAGATGTCCGAAGTTTCGTGGGCCTTTGCTCTTACTTCCGCCCCTTTGTTAAAGATTTTTTCACCATAGCACGCCCTCTCAGAGATACCCTGAAGAAAAGTATGCCGTTTTCATGGGGATTCTCTCAGGCCACCGCCTTTTCTCACTTTACCACCATTCTCAACACCCCACCGATTCTAGGACACTTAGCTGCTTCAGCCACTACAAAGGTGCGCACCGATGCCAATGGCCACGGAATCGGTGCGGCCTTGGCACAAGTTCAACAAGGCCATGAACGTGTCATCGCGTATGCCAAGCGTTTGTTGTCACCTGCGAAGCGAAACTACTCTATTAGCGAGCGCGGATGTTTGGCCGTTGTGTGGGCAGTGGCGAAATTCCACCCCTAATTCTACGGCAGGTCCTTTTCCATTGTAACGGACCACCACGCCTTCTGTTGGCTTTCGTCCTTAAAGGATCCTAAGGGGAGGCTTGGACGATGGGCTTTGCGGCTGCAAAAGTATTCCTATTCGGTGGTGTATAGGTCTGGTCGCCTAGACAAGGACGCCGACTGCTTGTGCCGTTACCCTGTACACACGCCCGCCAACGCCAACATGGACGCTTCCGCAAGTGTTCTTTTCGTTTCTCAGCTTTTGGACATGGCCAACGAGCAACGCCATGACGCTACTGACCCTCATTCACGGAATGGAATCTGCTCCTACTGATCCATCGTTACAGTGGTTCGTCCTCAACGACGGGATATTGTACCGACGCAGTTTTCATCCTGCTTGTCCTCCCGTTCTCCTTGTCGTTCCTCAACACCTCCGCTCAACCGTGCTGCAGGAGCTTCATGACGCCCCGTCTGACAGACACCTTGGGTTTGCTCGCATTTACGACCGCGTGCACCACCGCTTCTACTGGCCCGGCCTCGCACGCTCCGTACGGCGCTATGTAGCTGCTTGCAAGTAAAGCCAACATCGCAAAAAGCCAGCAACATTTCCCGCCGGGTACTTACAGCCGATCGACATCCCACCTGAGCCATTCTTTCGCGTGGTTTTTGAATCTCCTTGGCCCTTTCCCTGAGTCCAGCTCCGGCAACAGGTGGATCGCTGTCGCTACTGATTACGCGACGCACTGTGTCATCACTCAGGCATTTACCACGAGCTGCGCAACCGATGTCGCCTGTCTCCTACTCCGTGATATTATTTTAGTACATGGCGCCCCGCGACAGCTCGTTACTGACCGCGGCCGCACTTTCCTCTCCCAAGTCATCGCCGATATCCTACGCTCATGTTCATGAGCGTAGGATACTGTGTCGCTTTACTGTGTCGCTAGAGGCTGGGCGTCGCTCTGACAAACGCTAACTTTTTTCGCAACGACACAACGCCAATGCCTCACGCAACGGTTGTGATTGAGACGAAGCCTCAGAACGCACCCTCAGCACTGCACCTATTTTAATGACGTGTACTTTTACGTGTTGGTTTAAGCCGACTTGACTACAGAGTGTTCACTGAGCCATGGGATTTATTATCATCACCACAAAAAGCCACCAGATCGCTGATGCACTATTTGAAGACAAGTATGGGACCTAGAAATCGCTTGCACTGCTAGGTGAACTCTGTTCCATGTGTGCGCGTATCACTTCTATTGTGTTGTTTTCTCCTTTTCATTTTTCATTCACTGCTCCTTTCCCTTCCCCCAGTGTAGGTTAGCGAACTGGGTGCTACCTGGTTAACCTTCACCTTCCTGCCCCTACTCCTCTCTCTAACATATATATATATATATATATATATATATATATATATATATATATATATATATATATATATATATATATATATATATATATATATATATATATATATATATATATATATATATAAATTGCACGTTTTACAGGGCCATGGTGTGGTACAAGACCAGGTAGAGGCAGTGTACATAGGACTCATTTAAGATCAGATATGCGATCTAAGATTTCAGTGTATGTCTCGTCATTCAGGACATGGTCACTAAGAAGAACAACGTCTAGAATAGAACAAGATTTGCGTTGGATACGTGTGGGGAGGCGTACCAGCTGCTTGAGGTTAAACTTGAACAACATAACCAATATGACGTCTTTCGCAGCACCTGGCACTTTTTTCACGGCCATATCATTTCAAGCAGGTTAACATCACCAGCCATGATAATCTTGCCATCCGTCATGTGATCGTACATATTGTCACGTGGTGGTGACGTTAAATAACACAGTTGCAATAATGTGAAAGACAAAACTAACTTTTATTGTGCGAACCTGTGTCCACAAAAACAGGCTACACTTATAGCACAACGATAGCGGTGAACACGATCGGCGAAAATCTGATCAGCGGGTCAAGCGCGTCGGCTTTTAAAGAACAGTCGTCGAATGTTCCAGACTAATCGTTCGGACCCGCGTGCCTTCCACAAAGTTCTACACCATTCGGGTCAGGTGATGAAATCAGATAACATAAGGTTCGGGGACAATAGACAGCGGATAGAAGCATCGATAACTTTCCAGAAACTTCGGATACATGCAGGCACGTCCCACGCTGTGCGATTACATTTGTTAGGCGGCGAAACGTGGTTGCCCGATAAAGATCAGTACACTTGTCATATAATCTAGAAGAAGTTCCAGATAGCTTGTCGCAGCGTTAGGAGGTCTGTAGATAGCTCCTACAAATATTCAGCCTTTCTGCAGCTGTAGTTTGCGCCACACTACCTCAATTTCTAGGTTATCTGGTAAAACGGGGTATCGCAGTTCTTTCTTGAAGAAAAGTGCGAGGTCCCCGCCTCTAGTGCCCATATCTCTGCGTACAATCACATATACCGGTGGCGAGACTTCATGTTCTAAGATATCCGACGGAAGCCACGTTTCTGTGACAGCAATAATGTCAGGTTTAATTTCTAAAACAAGAGCTTGGACTTGGTCTGCTTTATTTGAAAGACTTCGCGCGTTCACATTCAACAGGGTTACTTCTGTCGACTTCGAGTGACCATCTTTTGTAAGGCGTCTTTTTCTTCCTGTTATTGGACTGCAACTAGACCTTCACGGTACCTAACACAAACAAAACGGAATTGGAAATAGAAATGGAATTTTAGAGGGCACAGAAAGGAGAAAACACAAGAACTAGGGACACAGCCTGCCCTCTCTTGAGCCGTTCCAGCCCCGTTGCCACGTGCTTTCCATCATCTGTCACTGACAGCACACAAATCCTGTTATTGCCAGGTCGGCGTTGCCGACGCACAGAGGAAAAAGGAGAGCACGCGATGAAACGAACAAGATTGCTCTTGATGCTTTACTTGTTTTCTGCCACTTGCGTCGCTACTTTTTCTTAACGTCTCGTTCTTACGTGGAGCCTTTCGTAACTACAGGGCCTATTATTGAGCCAGCAAGACAAACATATCTCATTACAAATGAATTCTCTGTGCTATGTTCTCATGGCGGGTCGAAATTACGACGGCTTTTGTGTCATACCAGCTAGCGAAGCGGAAATTCTAAACTTCACCTTTTATAACGTCTCTACAATGCCTAGGCCAAAAAACAGACCTTAAACGCAAAGAAAAATAAAAAAGACCTGTACAACACGTTGTCATAGAACAGCCCTCGCTCTCTTAGCAACACGCTGACGAAGAAGTCGCTTTGTCTACTAAAATAAATACACGCGTATATTGCTGAACCTTAAAACCAATAGATACGACTGGAAATAGTCACTAGAGAAAAACTTCCTTGCATTGTCCGGTAGCTCTACCTCTTAATAGGGTCCGCTCAATGCTCTCAAATATGCCATATTAAATATAACCGTTGTATGCAGCGAGCTACGATTCGTGTGTTCGTGTCGTGACATGAGGATTCATGTACGTAGACGATGTGCCGCCCACACTCCCAAATTGGCATTCACCTCCTCATTTCAGCACCATCTGATTGAGCTTACGTAATCGTCGTTGTCATCATCAATGTGTTTCGTCTTCGATATAGTATTAGAACCTCTCCCAGCAATCATCAACTACTGCAATCTTGAGTCAGCCGAATCCGTGTTATGCCTGCAAATTTCCTAATCTAATCGCCCCTCCCATTCGTCTGCCGCGTACTCGACTGCGTTATCAGTTCTGCGCATGACATGAACTTCCCAACTCTATTATGTTCTCTTAGTCTCAACTAGAATATCTGCTTCTCCTCTCTGCACTCTGATTCTCACTCTCTCTTCTCCTCCCTCTTACCTTCGTCGTCCCACACAATATATTTTCTCTTCTATTGCTTGTTGTGTGGTTTTTAGGTTTTTCCCAAGATACTTTCTTATGATATGTTTCCACTCTACACATTATTACTATACTATAATGCGCTGAACGTACATTTAAAAAAAAATGTTGCAGTCGTTGTAGTCATTGTTTCGTCTTTTAGCTCCTGAAAACAGTTTGTCGTCGACCTGTTGCATCACATTAACATTCGTATGGTATCGTATGGTAAAACTTTATGGAGGTCCTGCACATCGTGAGATATCATGAGGCGGGTCGATTCCACGTGAGAACCGGAAGCCCAAGGCTGTCGACCACATCGTGGGCCCACTGGACAGCCTAGAGTTGGTCAGTCAGAAGAGAGCTGCGCAGAACCGCCTCCCATATGGCCGAGCTGTTATCGATAATAGAGCGTCACAGGGCACTCCGGCAGAGCATGCGTCATAACCTGGCTATTTCTCCATAATCGCGGCAAGTACCATCCGTGTAAGTATCCAGATAAATTGTATGTAAGAGTGACGGATTGGGCATACGTATTTGTTTGCAGTAGACAGAGCGTTAGTGCTTAAGCTCTATTGAGCCGCGCATGAGAAACGAAGTAGGTTCTACGGCTTAGATAGTAATGTTTAGCAAACTCGTTGTAGCTGGAGGGAAGCCGTTTTCACTGAACTGAGAGGCAAGAAACGTTCAGCTTAAATCCGCGCGTCAATAATCGCTTCAGGCATCTTCAGGCATTTAAGCTGAAGGTTTTTGTCTCTCAGCTCAGGGAACAAGGCTTCCGTGTGGAAGCCGAAACGTTGAAAAACTTTCGACGCCCCCATTTTAGTCGGCGATTTGTATTTTATTTTTATTAGGCCGTTACTTCCCGACCAGACGAGATTACGTGAAACTCTTAATTTCATAGGTTGATGTCTCTGTCTTCTAACGATGTCCACCCCTTGGGCCTTGGACCACGTTTCTTGGGACTATACAGTCGGAGTTCCGACTTTAAGGAGGAGCATCTGAGACCGGTGGGTTCGAGATAGGTTTCGATAGTGACTATGACCTCCTGTAAGGCTCCTTCAACTTAACCATCATTGCCTCCTGTGCACAATATAGCGATATCATAAGCATACATGATATTGGTGTAAATTATAATTAGTGGTTTGTCACCTGATACAAATGTGCACGGTATAGTGATAGAATTTCTGAAGCGCCCCTGCCCAATTTTGCAGCATAAAGTGACAACTGGCATTTTGTAGTGGGTATTAAAAAAATTAAATTATAGGGTTTTGCGTGCCAAAACCACTTTCTGATTATGAGGCACGCCGTAGTGGAGGACTCCGGAAATTTCGACCACCTGAGGTTCTTTAACGTGCACCTATATCTAAGTACACGGGTGTTTTCGCATTTCGCCTCCATCGAAATGCGGCCGCTGTGGCCGGGATTCGATCCCGCGACCTCGTGCTCAGCAGCCCAACACCATAGCCACTGAGCAACCACGGCGGGTTTTGTAGTGGGTATTACCACTACACTGCCAGGTAGAATGACATAGCGCATTCTTAAAGGTTTTTCTACAACGGAGGTATTGTGTACCATTTAGGGATGGAAAAGAAGCACCGATGAAGTATGTACATCTTTAAATAACAAAACAAATGTACATCTTTCAATAGTATCAGTGTAAAGTGGTTTCATTAACGCGAAATTGACGTCATGATGTCCTGGGAACACTTACTTTTGCGACGGCAACGGGAATGTAGTATTTCCCTCTATTTATGCCGACATATATTCGCATGGGATGGCAAAAGAAATTTATGTAAAGAGCGTAGGCACCTGTTGTCAGTTCTATCATCTCCAAGTGTATGTGCAAGAAAAAATACGAAATGATCGTGGTAGTACCACTTCACCAAATATTTTTTTAAATATGAAACAAAATATAATAATTGTTTTGTGCGCAAGATGGTGCGTTTAAAGATGGAACACGGTATATCTGCGAAACTGCTGTGAACTTCATTTGTAGACCGTATGTAACACTCTTGTCTAGACAAGAAGTATGCAAAATCCAGAGCCCACGTCTCTCATAGGCTCATAGTAAATACTCATGTCCCCTGTACTTATTGTCTAGCACGGCAGCTTTTCCACCGTGCACGCCGAATGCCCATTTCATGTTTATCTCTCGAGCTCCTCTACAAGAGCTGAAGGCAACAGACTTGATTTCCCGACTACGAATACGCTGCACCTGACTTAGCAAGTCTTAAAGTGAGATGAAGATTTACCTGTCCTCCTTCTCTTTCACTCTCCCGTCCCCTTCCCCCAGTGTTGGGTAGCAAACGGAAGAAAGTCTAGTTAACCTCCCTAACTTTCCTACGTCTATTATCTTTCACTACTATTCATTTCCGCCTTTTCATTTTCGTTGTTGACAATTATCGTAAGTTCCATAAAAAAATTCACTGACGATTGCGATATTCCCTAATGCGAATTCTTCAGCAGCTGTTTAGGTGTTTTGAATTCGCAGTATACTGCGGCAAAGAATTTGATTCTGAACGATAGAGTCTTCTCTGCGATGGCGCTGAGCCTCTGCTCGGGCAGCTCGTTTAGCAGCTGCGGCAGACGAAGCACTTGCACCAGTTTTTGTCACTCATTGTTCATAAAGAAAGCGTGAATACGGGAACGCGTGGCTCGCTTGGAGTGCCTTCTCTAGCGGCGGCAGCGCCGGAGGAGTAGAGCTTGCGCAGTGGGTCAGGAGGCCATGCCAGTGTTTGTTTTCAGATATCGTAACGGTGGACGCGCTCGCTGCATGCCTGGTCGCCGCTCCTCCTCCTCTTTCCATCTCATGCATTCGCCGCACCCTCTTCCTCCGCTTTCACCTTCGCGCCCTCTTCGCTCTCGCAGTCTTTCATCCCCCGCTGCGCTTCGCGTTCGCTCTTTCCCCCTTCGCTGCGCTCGTTCGTTCGGTTACGCCGAGGACGCCGAAGGACGCTTACGTTCAACGCAAGAACGGGCACCTAAGAGATGCGTTCTGCTCATTGAATTTAAAGCCCCTAAACTACACAGTGGGTTATGAGAGGCGCCGTAGTGTAAGCATCCGGATTAACTTTGACCACTTGGTGTTCTTTAAGCGCACTTAAATCTACGAACTTTTGCACTTTGCGCCCATCGAAATGCACACATGACTGTCGGGGAGTAAAACAAGTGACCTCTGCAGTATAGGACTATAGCCACTGTGCTACCATGGTGGGTAGTTCGTTCAAGGTCATGTTCGATCAAATCACTCTGTACGTGTATACTATTGCATTACTTCTGCAGCATTTCTCAACTTTTCATTGTTATTAAAATAGGGTATTGATGTGTAGCTTGCTATAAGCGTTCCCTGACCGATGACGGGGCTTCAGGCTGAATAGACGATGCTGTCATGTGCAGGGAGAGCTATATGGCTTAGATAGACGCTCAGTGACATGTCGTAGGCGTTAGACAAAGACCGAGATCAGCTTTATCTTTCCCTCTAGTACCCCTTAAGCGTGAACCTTAGTTTAGATAACGATGAATTGAGAGAGAAACGTTAATTAATAAAAAGCTAAAAAAAGCATGCCTATTGCACGAGCGAAACATCAGACAAATTGTTGTCGAAGCAAAATTGATAAGCACTCGTGACAGCAATATCCACTTAGTACGACAGTACACCTGTTGCGGCATTGATACAGATGAAAAGCTTGTAAAGCGTGACCAGATAGTTAGGAACCATCACTTTCATTCCCTCTCCCCCTCTCCTTCTAAACTCTTACCTCGCGTCTCGCTTCTAATCTAGCCCAAGCGAAGTGAAAGTGTTTCCTCCCTGAGGCAATGCGTTGCTCATTCATCTTTCTTCATTGATAAATATTTGTTGGTTGTTGTTGTTTAAAAAAGGTACTTTTTCAACATAGATCGCAAAGAGCATCTAGTTTTTGACAGTGCTAGTTCTAGAGTAATGATCGCGTGAGGGCATTCCGCCTCTTGACCTCGTTCTTCAGTCAAACGGATGTGGTAAATGGCAACTGAACAAATAAAACAAATTACATTGACATTGGTGTTCTGTGTGCGTGTCCTAGAGTGACACTCGAGACTTTGAGTTGGCGTTCACAGACCACCATTGTTCTGTAGGCACACTGTCTTGCTTTTCGTGACCTTTCAATGGAAAGGGACGAGACGTGATTCGGTTGTCGAGCGAAGGCACTCTTTTTGCCCCGTCGAGAGGCTCGTGGACGTGACAGATGATAGTGACACAAAAAGTAGTGCTAACATAAGCTCGTTACGACAACGGAGTCCTTTATTTCAACTATGATTTTCTGGATGGGTATACCTCAGCGGAACAGTGGTTTGTTTTATACTTCCTTGACATGAGCGAACCACTGTTCCGCTCAGGTATACCCATCCAGAATATCATAGTTAAAATAAAGAACTCCATTGTCGTAACGAGCTTAATACTTCCTTGATATGAACAACTCGTCGCGCTAGACCGCTAATACCAAAGCTGAGGGTTGGCTCCGTGAACGTGCGCGAACGTTTATATAGACAAGGACGTGTGACCAGTCCATCGTTTATGTCTTGCGGCTGCTGCGAGGCACTTGAGCACCTAATATTTGAGTGTTCCGCTTTCAGTGCGCAGCGCATGTCGCTAGTGAGAGACTATCATCTCCTTGGCCTACAGTGTACGACAATCGACGAATGTTTGCACCCAAGTGGTTGTGCTTCTCGACGTGATCAGGCTCATCTAGCCTTTCTTACTTTATTCTAGAGTTAACTAACTTAGGTTCACGTTTGTAGCTTCGGTACTATTTCTTGTATTTACCATTCTGTAGTTGCGTGAGCTTCAGTGACTTTAAATTTGTCCTGTTGCTCCTTCTTTCCTGTTTCCTCCCCTCCTTCCGATTTTCCATTTCTGTGTTGCTGTCACCTCCCTTCCGAAGAGTAGGCAGGTGTTGTGCCCCTTCCGGTGGTAGGTGCCAGCCTGCTGCTCGCTTTCCCTTTCCTGTTAAATATATATATGTGTTCAAACATGAACAAATGGCCCATGTTTGAACACATATATATATTTAACAGGAAAGGGAAAGCGAGCAGGCCATTTGTTCAAACATGAACAAATGGCCCGGAAGAAGAAGAAGAAGTGCATCTGTTCGGTCGCTGTTTTTATGTGGTGCTCTGAGTTTTCTGGTTTTTTGGATAGTTACAGTTACCTTTGACGACGATTGATTAACAAGACATCGAGTGAAGATTCAACGAGCCAGGCGCCTTACAGGTACGACATTTCTTTCTTGAAAACCTGACTATTACCCTGCCGCTACGGTGGTCGGAAGCCGAGAACATCGTCACGAGCCTTATGCTCGTCCAAACGTAACAAGCCATGTGAATGACGCTACGGGCCGTAATGAAAAGCCTGGAGCCTTGCAAGCGTCACAAAGCTTCATAAAGCCGGCACGTTTGGTTCTTCCCAACTCAGAATCAACTTCAGCGAATTCAGGAATGATGGCTGATGGTGAAGCCGAGACCAAGAAACCTCGCCTAGAAGACGGCAAGTACGATGATAGAACATCGAATTATGAGCTAAGCGATGAAGAAGAGATGGGTGAAGATGCACCATTTACTGTGGTCACGTATAAGAAAAAGCGAGCCGAAGGCATTCCGGTTGTCTTTCGCCCAACAAGTGAAGGTACTACTTTTTGGCAAGTAAATCCAAACCGAGTGTCTGCCGAAATAGTTTCCGCTGCCAAAGAAAAAGTACAGTCTTTCAGGACGACCAGAGATGGAAGCTTCAGTGTCAGCGTTGCTTCCTTAGCATCAGCGAAACGCCTTTTGATGCTCTCAAGTGTAGGCGGCCTGGAAGTCAAGCCATTCATCCCAGAGTCGTACACGCGAAACGTGGGCAAAGTAAAACATGTGCCTCTGCAGTATACAGACGATCAACTCCTAGACTTCTTGAAAGACGCAGGAGTTATATCGGCACGCAGACAGATAAGGTATTCCCGCCAAGAAGATGGAGCAGTGAAGTCATATCCACTTCACACGGTAATTCTGACTTTCAGAGACGACCGCCCTATTCCTGGAAGAATTTACTTGGGTTTCACCAGTCACCCTGTCGAGGAATACCTAGGACCCGCACTTCGCTGCTATAATTGCCAGAGATTTGGGCACATGGCGAAAACCTGCCGTAGCACACGTCGATGCAAAATCTGCTCAGAAGACCATGACCACAGGGAGTGCAAGTCACTTCTTCAACCAAAATGTGCAAACTGTGCGGGGAACCATGCCGCCTCCTTCTCAGGCTGCCCACAGAAAAAAGCAGCGGCACAAATGCGTCGACATGAACTAATTCATGGAAGACAACCGCGACGCAATGAACCTGCACCAAACCTCGAGATTGTTAATCCAGTGCCAGATCACCCACCTCAGCGGGCACCGGAACTACCACAGCCAAGAGCATCAACAAGCTATCCCTCCTCTAGAGAACAACCATCAGTGCAATCAGGAGACCAGTCCAGAGGATCACAGTCAAGCGCCCAGTCTTATGCATCAGTGCTACGGAAACCCAGACGACAGCAGACAGAAAGTAACACACAAGAAAGCTCCTGTACTCGCACACATTTCTCTCAGCGACCTTACGCACCTACTGCTGAAGTAACACCAGCTAATAGCGAACATACCACAGCATCGGTGACACAACTGATTTTGCCAATGCTCTTCGCAGCTCTTAAGGCAATCCTATCTGCTTTGCCGGAAGCAAACAACCTGCCAGAAGTAAAAGCCTTGCTGCCTCTAGAAGCACTGTTGTGTCAACAATCCGGGCCGAAACTGCGGCAGGCACTGCATGAATAACCGCTTCAAAAATGTCTCCATATTTCAGTGGAATGCCAACAGTCTTCGAAGAAAGTGTGCTGACTTTCGTAAACTGCTTGTACAATACAACTTCCCAATACTTTGCATTCAAGAGGCGGGAATCACTGACGACTTTCGCCTCTCGAATTATGTGATATATAAGACTTCTCGTCAAGGTGCTGTTAGCAGAGTGCTCCTGTGCGTCAGAAAGGACCTACCATCTTATCAAATTCAGTCCAGTGATTCAGACTTCCCGGAATTCATCGCATGTAAAGTATCCTTTGGCAAGCTCTGTATAACAGTGGTTAATCTATATCTACAACCTTCAAACCGGATTTCAGTAGATGCGCTAGTGGATATCTTCAACATAGCTCATTCTAATGTATTTATATGTGGCGACTTCAACGCACACAACATCATCTGGGGCAGTGATCATTGTGATGCACGGGGTAATGTTATTGAGTGCGCCATAGATAAATGCAACTTGACTGTTTTAAACGATGGGTCGCCAACATTCCTTCGTGGATATAACTACTCAAGCTGCATAGATGTTACCCTGTGTTCACATGATCTAGTGAATGGTGTTGGATGGACAACTGATATAGAAACGCGCGGAAGTGATCATTTTCCCATCCTTGTTAACCACCCTAGCATGCACTATGATATCAGGCGTTACAGCAGACTAACCAACTGGCAAGCTTTTCGGTACCGCCTAACGGATCAAATTACCCAACATGCAACAGTGGAAAAATTTACAGAATTTTTGCAGGATAATATGAACATATGCACAAAGAAGGTCCCAATACCAAAAGATTATGCTGCAGTTGACGGAGAATATGAACACCTAAGAGCCATCCGACGCCGATCCGAAAGAGCTTACCGACGGTGCGGAAGTTTAGAAGCATACAGAAACGCTCAGAAAATACACAATGTAATGCGCAGACGAATGGAAAGCTTAGGCAAACGGCGCTGGCGCGATTTCTGCGGCACGCTGTCTCCTCACACGGCTGTCCCACGAATTTTTCTAGTAATTCGTTCTTTAAGCGGACCTGTAACACAAAGCTTCCCATTTCGTGCTCTCGCTGTAGCCCGGGACACGTGTGAAATAATAGTTGCAGATGAATTTTGTGACCTTATTTCCAGATCTGCTTTTTCATCACAATGTGCAGAATTTGATATTTCAGTAGAGTTGGCTAAGCGAAAAATTACTGCTTGCTACTGGGCCCAACATCCTCAATTAGATCACACTTTCACATTAAGCGAGCTTAAATGTGCAATTGCATCATGTCGCCAAAAGTCCGCTGCTGGGCCGGACGGCATTACGTACAATATGCTAAGAAACCTCGGACCGACAGGTACAAATGCTCTCTTAGACATCTATAATAACTTATGGATAGAGGAAACTGTACCTGACTCTTGGAAAGTCGCTCGAATCATACCAATTTTAAAACCTGGTAAGACGCCCTTGTGCCTTGAATCCTTCCGCGCCGTTAGTTTGACAAGTTGTTTATGCAAAGTAATGGAGAAAATGATTGACGCGCGACTACAATGGTGGTGTAATGAAACGAATGTGCTGTCCAACTACTTAGTAGGTTTTAGAAAACATAGATGCACAATGGATGCAATATTAGATATAGTAACCTGTGTGGAGCACGAGCGGGCACGTGGAAACATGACTATAGCAGTATTCCTAGACATCAAGAGGGCATTTGACACTGTTAGTCACGTTCATGTTCTGCTAAGCATGTTGGAACTTGGTCTGTCTGGCAGGTCCTTGCGATGGATTTCTGAATTTTTATCAGGTCGCAAAATATTTGTTCAGACTGGTGAAGGAAAGAGTGCTGAACATATTGTCCAACAGGGAGTACCACAGGGAAGCGTACTCAGCCCCTTCCTTTTTAACTGCGTCATGGCTGATTTAACGCGAAGACTGCCATCACAGTTAAAGTTTTCACTGTATGCAGATGATGTGTGTATTTGGACATCTGGGTCTAATGCTCAACTACTTCAGATGGCATTGCAAGACGGCATAAATATCATCAACAAATTTTTGAGAGAAAGAGGAATGGTACTATCACACGCAAAGACTGCTGTATTGCCCTTCACTCGGAGGCAGTTAAAAAATTTCACTCTTAATCTGGAAGGACACCCTTTAATGATCGTCACACAGCATCGATTTCTTGGTATAATACTTGATAGGCAGCTATCCTGGGCACCCCACTTAAAGAAACTCGAAAACGAGGTCAATGCCATAGTGACTGTACTTCGCAGACTTGCAGGCACATCATGGGGCGGATCAGTATCGTCCATGCTGACTGTTTACAATGCATTAATACGACAAAAAATTGCATATTCCGCGCCCATCTTACACGGACTTTCCCACACGTCAGAAGAGAGACTTCAAAGACTTTTAGCTAGAGGACTACGCCTATGTCTAGGAGTTCCACGAGCTACTTCGAGTTCTCTTGTAATAGCTGAGGCTCGCCAATCACCATTTCCAGTTATGCGAACTACAGAAACATGCCGGCATTATTTCCGTCTTCAAACCCAGCATAAAAACCACCCATTGGCTCTAGACATAATGAAACGAGATAGAAGTTATGTTCATATAGAAATTCAAAAAAATCTTCACATATTGCCAGGAAATGAATTTTGGAACTCAGACATTGAATATCCTCCATGGCTGCTTACAGTTCCAAAAATCGAATTGTCAGTAGAAGGGATATTCAGCAAAAGAGACATGTTCATTCAAGCTGCTCAACAACTAGCACTATACCAGATATATATGCGGTATTCAGGGTACACACACGTCTATACAGACGGCTCCAGTACAGCAACCTCTTCAACTTCATCATTCATTATACCGCACCTCAACAAACAAGAATCATTTAAATTATCTCGTGCGACTTCGTCCACAACGGCTGAACTGTTCGCAATCCTATGTGCGGTAAAATTTATATTGTCAGTAACAGAAGCGCAAAAATGGGTAATTTTCAGCGATTCACAGGCGGCTCTAACATCACTCTGCAGCACAAAGGGGAAAACATACAGCGACAGTATAATATATGAAACACTTAAAAACCTCACAAAGGCAAGCGAAGCGAAACATGCAATAGCATTTCAGTGGATACCAGGGCATTGCAACATTCCTGGCAACACAGCAGCCGACGAAGCAGCACGACAAGCGCACCTGAAAGATGATACGGCTCCGCTCCCAATATCAAAGAATGAATTACGTTGCATTATAAGGACAACGTCTTTCAACATGTCTAGAAACACTTGGTTTGATCAGAATTCTAAGAGCTCTGACTTATATCATATTGATCCATTTATTGAATTCAAATTTTCATTGTCATTACATAGAACTATGGAAACGCTTATTCATCGATTAAGGCTAGGCACTGCCTACACAAAGCATTTCTTACACAGAATTGGCCGAGCGGAAACCCCCGAATGTGACTGTGGATTTCTAGATGAAGATATATATCACCTCCTTCTAGATTGCCCACATCACGACACACCAAGATGTCGACTTAAATCAGCGCTAAGCAAATTAGACCGCAGACCTTTCAGTCTAAGGAAACTTTTGGGCCCTTGGCCAACAACGGCCCTGCAGAAGAGCGCTTTAAAAGCACTAAAGACTTTTCTTGAGGACAGCGGCATCGCTGGACGTTACTAGTGCTTTCATTGTTCTGTTCATTTCAATGTCACTCTATATATGGATCTGTTTGGGAATTATGTAATGTTGACTGTTCTCTTGTGACTGTATGTGCTAATATATTTACACGATGTATATACCACCCGCTGACTAGACAATGTGTTATTAGACGACAGTATCGTTTGTACTTTTGAGACTTTCGACTACATAAGTGTGGAGACATTTTTTTTTTTTTCCTTACGTCATAGTCTTCCTGTGGAAACGTTGCGTCCTGGTGCTTGTGAGAAAAGATTATTTGATATGTAACCATGAACCCTGAATGATGTATGACGGAACCACCCAAGAGATAAGGAGTAGCCGGCGCCCTAAATTGCGCGCCAACATCTCCTTATATCATATCAATAAAAAAAAAAAAAAAAAAAAAAAAACAAATGGCCCATTGAGAGCAGTGTGCTACCTAGGACACAGCACAAGAGCTTTATCCTACAAGTACTGCTAGGTAATTTCAGTCAAGATGGTACATTTTTACTAAGATAAATAAGCCTATAAATGTGCTGCTCTGATGGTGCTACGTAATATAGCTATTTCTTGTACTATCAGCGTCAAATCAAACATGAACGGCGGAGGACGTGGCCCAAGCATAAGTTTAGGTATAGTGCGCGCCTTCCAGTCATCACCATTCACAGTTGCGCACATCCGGTTTGGCCGCACTGCTCAATTCCTTTGTATGAAATATTGCGGCTTCTCTTCTGTTTCTCACATATGAAAGCGAGAAAATAAACATAAAAGGAAACAGAGGCTTAAATATTGCAGTTTACGGCGAGTATTGTCGCACAGTTTGCCAATACCAGAAGTGCTATCGACGTCAAATGAAACGCGAACAGGAATGCACGTACTGCCGTTTGCCCCGTCATCATGAGCGATAGATTCGGTCGTGCTGTTTGCTGCTTGCGCGTAACATTCTTTCTTTCGATCGGCAAACTTGCGCAGCGCGGTATCGCTGGCGGCCGCCATGGTGGCCGGCGTGGACATGCCGAGCGCGTTTGGCCGTTTGAGGGAAGAGAAGCGAAAATATCTCACTATAGGGAACTAGCGTTGACCAGGAGGCGCTACGACAGCTTTAGTGTGCAAATAAATTATGGTGACACCATCCGGTAAGGAGGCTACGAAGATGGCGCGGCATATTTAACGATAACAGACGCGCGCCTGTATCGACGTTTGCTTAGCCAGATGCGCCCAGCCAAGTTCTGGCCATGACCATTCTCTTTGCGTTGAGCGCATGTGCTGATACGTCCTAGCACGTCGGTTCCCGGTGAGGAGCCGTGAAAAGTGTGTCTCGAGACGATCGGCGAACCTGCTGGCACAAAATCACGCTGTGTGCTACTGAAAGCTGTGTTCCCCGCTCGCTAGGATGAGTGTTCTGGCGTTGGGGAGGACATGCGAAGCTTCAGCATTGGTTGCCCATACACACTCTTAGACAAAGGTACACTTTAGGTTGTATAATTTCCACACAATGATAATCGCCATCTGTGTTGCTTGCGTTTACTTCCTTGAAAAACGCTGCGCTCGCAACTTTCCTGTTGAGAATGCTCTGTCATGCTCATAACACGCATGCCGTTCGTCACTTGGAAGTACCGGGCTAGTAGCGTTCACTCTAAAGAAACGTTTACACCCCTTAGGTTGTATTCTGTCCCCAAACAATAATCGTCATCTGTCTTGCCCACACTTCTTTTCTTTAACCCTGCGAGCCCGGTACTTCCTAGTCACGAACGGCTTGCCCGTTATCAGCTTGACACAGCATTCTCAACAGCAAAGTAGAGAGCGCCAAGTTTTCAAGAGAGGAAACTTAAGCAAAGCAGGTGACGATTATTGTTTGGGGACAAGATAAGCGGCAAAGGGTGTAAACTTTTTTTAGAGTGTTAAAGAAACGAAATGCGGACAAGACTGATGAAGATTATTGTTGTGTAGTAAGACCCAAAGGGTGTAATTTTGCGTAAGAGTGTAGCGGGAAACGTGCAGTGCGTCCAAACCAGAAGTGCGCGCCTGGCAATGGTGTTGACTGGACGGTGGGCACTATACACTCCCTTGAGCTTGGGCCACGCGCTCCAGTGTTGATGTTTCTTCTGAAATGTTGATGTTTCTTCTTCTGATGTTTCTACTGAAATTAGTTTCAGTAGTGTCAAGATATGTTTCTTTTATTTATTGGAAGGCGTGCTATCGGTCTGTTGAAAGGTCAAGCTGAACAAAATATAAGAACGAATAGAATATATTCAAATATAGAAACGAACAAAATATAGAAAATTATCAGGATGTAATTAAGTCTTGCTTAGTTTTTCGTGAAAGCATGAACTGCCGCTCGCCTGGCTGGGCGACTTCCTCTGGTATTGTTCTGAGGACGGCAGACTTTGTTCTATCGCTAAAATATTGTCCAGTTTGAACTGCCCTCGCAAGGTACTACATAGAGACAAATAATACGTGGGCATCAAACTAGAGCGCGAACTATACACTTGGTTCATTTTGTAAACGAAATAAGTATATATTGAAAGTCAAAACAGAAAGATTACGAGTATAAAGAAAAGCAATGCAAAGTCATGAAACCAAAACATTGCTGAAATATGAAAAAATACGTGGTAATGAAGGGGTAAATGCGAGAAAAATGCGGCATAATTGCGTCGCGCCTCTTTGATGTCCGGGATCCATGATTTAAACCACGCTTACCGCATTGTAAAAGTGGTTACACAGGAGCTTGTTCAGGAGCTCACTCGACAAACAAACACACAAAAACAGACATCTCTACCACATGACCGGCTTTCTACATTTCGCACACACATTTTACCGCGTCGACACTCATAATGCTAAGGCATTAAAACTAGCACAAATGCCAACTGCCAAGAAGGCCGGATTGTGCCGAAATACAATCGCTGACTCCGTTAACAATACCAACGGGGTTTTAACAAACTGCTCTTCCTTTGCATGTTCAGAAGACAGTTTTTTATGTCTTAATGGTTGTCTTCGTCACCAGCACATGCTCCAGTGCTCCAGGATAGCGGTGCTAGCCAGCCGCGGGGCCCACGAACATTTTCTTGTAGTGTGCAGGAAGACGCCTCATTGCCTGTAATTGCTGGCACTAATTACGAATAACCGGCCGGAATAACTCCGTGGGGGAGGTACCTCACAGGTTACGGGATAGTTTTCTCAAAGATCTCAGTACCGTTTCAAGTAAAAAGAAAACTTTCAAAGAAACGCTGGTACGTCAGGTTCACCCGTACAGCGCAAGTGAAAATACATAGCCTAGGCGCTAATTGACATCCAGAAGCGGAACGCGCCACGCGTTAATGAGCAGATGGCGGTAACTAAGAAGACGGGACTTTGTCTTCACGGCGATCGTAAAAGGAAATCAGTCGCTCATTGCGCAATAAAAGCTCATCATCGTGTTGAAACGCCGCGGTGCTACGGCGAGCTTGAAACGATCAGGCGAAAGAGATTTCTCACCTTCATATTTAACATTCGAAGGTCAGTTTAAGGAAGCCGGTGGCGAGACAAAAATAAAGCTACAAAAATGCTGGCCCCGAGAGTCAAACAGGAGAAAGAAACGCCCACAAGGTGCCGCTGATATCTCGGTGATTAGCCTTTGCGAGGCCGGGTCAGGTCAGCTCGGTGCGCAGGCGCTAATGCATGACGCAGAAGCAGACGATTTGGAGCAAGCTAAGGAATTAGGGAGAAAGTGATAGCGGAAGAAATTAGAAGGAGTAGGGTGGGTTTAAGCGGAGACATAACGCGCCGTCGTACGCATATGTGAAAAACAAAAGTGTGGATAAATAAAACCAGTAGCGTAATTGGGTTCCATCTTTGCCTCGCCCTCTGACGAGCTGCGATGTATTCCCGGAACGCAATGATGGCGACGTTCAGGGGGCAGGAGCAGAAGAAAACATTTCGCGCTGTCGGGCACATAGAGGTGCAAATTAGCGCTGCTCCTGATTGTGAATTTGCTTTCTTTTTTTTTCTTTCAGCATATTGTTTTTTGTTGGTTGCCCGCAGCAGCTATTAGGCATTAGCAAAATGGCGCTTTTCTGCTAGTTTGAGAGAAAAAGAAGGCTCTCTCTTGCATCCTTCTGCTCGACTAGGTCGTTAGCAATTAGCCAAGGACGTGAACAGAGCACCCTAGGTGTTTCTTCACAGCTTGGTGCGACTGGGAGTCGTAGGCGTGTGGATAGAACACCTATGTGGTGTTTCTCAACGGCATGACTTTCTTTTCAGCTTTGCTTCCTCCATCTGCCATTATAATATGACGCTAAAGATAAACATTTTCCTCCTATGGCACCATTATCAGGGAGCTTTTACTACAAGGTTCTCGTCTGTGTTCGAGATGCTGGTTCTTTACATACCTTCATCATGGCTTCCAATTTTCTTAGCGCAAATACGGAGACCCATATTTTGAGGTTAATAGTAGAAGCGATGTATAGAGGTGAAGAGCGTTATGCCCACAAAACACTTACAATGACCGTTCCATGACATTTTAGACAATTAATTTACATAACGGGGTATACAAATAGGTAAAGCACCGCTTAATGCAATGTGCCCTCGGAAGAGAATGGAACAAGAGAACGGCTATAGTCGCTGGAGGTAAGAGGAAGCTTTAGCTCGGGTGCTCCTATCTAAATCCATGTGAAAAGAGAATCCGTTTTTCTCGTCCGCCACTGCACCAAAGTTGACGAGGTTCGTTGCATTTAAAAGAAAAACTTCAGGCCTAATGACTGTTTGTTTCGAGTTCTTGATTTAGGTCATTAATTTTTTATTGAAAATTGTCAAAAACTGAATATTTTCAGAAAACGAAACTATCAAGTTTAATATTTTGTTACTCATCAACGAAAAATGATATCACAATTCTATGGATTGCATGTCATAGTACATCTAAAGCGGACATTATTGATATGTTACACATGAATTTGAAAAAGTGTGGTAATATGTAAATACAACTTTTACAGAACCCATGTACACAGCGTAGCAAATTCAGATAAAACATTAACTGACATATGGAATTTGTCCGCTTTGAATGATATAATGGATGCCATTTACAGAACCGCGATACTTGTCCTTCATGCAGAGCTATAAATTTGTAAACTTTGTGTTTATATATTTTCGAACTTTCGATTTAAAAAAAAATTCTTTTCACAGAATTCACGCCCTAAATCGAAATTCTGCTTCCAACAGTCATTATAATTTAACTTTCTATCTCAAATGCAACACATTTCATTAAAATCGGCCCAAGGCTTTCCTCAGAAAAGCGTTTATACATTTTACATGTATTTGAGTGGGCCGCGTCGGAATTGGGCCCGAGCTAAAGCTTGCCTTTAAGGAACGAGGTCTTCTTTCAGGATCGCATGCATCCTATTGGCAATTTCCATTGGCTTATTGTATTTTTGGCGGTGCTACTCCACCGCAACTCATTTCAATGCACTGTTCACTGTGACAAAAATGAATTTCCATTAATTCCCGAGTGTAGTAGTTGACGTATAGCTAACAAACTAATATTAAAGGTTACTGTAATATTCATTAGAAATTGCGAGCACTCTAACCAGTCTACAATATAATACTCATTGAATCTGCGTTTCTTTGTGCTTAAAGCAGGTGAATGCAAGACTAAGGAATACAGCACGTGTGAAGTCGACTTCATTGCGTCGCCCCTTGCTGAAGTGTGCTTCTGATGTTCCAGTATACGTGTTGTGCTCTTGTAATGCTGGTATTCTACCGCGAAAATCGCGTATCACAACAGCACAAATAAGCTTCTAAACGCTTTTTTTAATATAACAAAAATGCCTTTTGCTTATAGCGTCACAACTTAACGTTGAAGAAACGATTTTTCCTATATATGTAATCCACAGACCGAAACATACGGCCTGCTCGATATGAAAGCAAATGTCTTCCGAGGATCGAGTGCAAGCCTTATAGTTGAGCTTAAAGCAGCCATTCTTAAGACACAATCATAAATATTGCCAAAAAAGTGCACCGACACTGACAATATTTTCTAAACTTGAGCCCAGCTGTTTAGGTGTTTTGAATTCGCGATAGGCTGAGGCAAAGAACTTGAGTTTAAATGGCTGGCTGCCCCGAGCGGTGGCACCGTGCCTCTGCCAGATGATGATGATGATAGTGATCTAAAGAAAGGAAAGACGCTTGATTCCAAGGCAGTTCGTTTAGCAGCAGCGGCAGACGAAGCATTTACGCCGGTTGCCTCGCGCGTTGTTCAGAAAGAAAACGTGAACACGGGAACGCTTGGCTCGTGCGAAGCGAATTCTTTAGCGATGGCGGCGTAGGCGAAGCAACGCAAGTGCAGCGAGTCCGAAGTTCACGGCAGCGCGTTGTTTCTGTATGGTATCGGTGGATGCGCTCACCGCATGCTTCAGTGATGACGTCATCGCCGTGGGAAACGTCCCGTATGGCACTCCGCTTTCCTCCTCACCATTTCGCCATACTCTCCTCCTCTGCTTTCCTCCTTATGCTTCCGCCGTACCATCCTTCTCCGCTTTTCTTCCCGACCTCTCTTTGCTATCGCCGTCTAGGAGCTATACTTAGGTCTAATAAAATATTTTGACCTTGAGTGAGCCTTCCGTAAAAAGAAATAGATCTTCGAAACGGTGTACTAAAGAAAAATCGCTACCGACTCTTCGTAATACAGCAATAAACTCCGTTTTGTTTGTGTGTGCAAGGATATATTACACCATTATTACAAAAAACAATATTCATATGTGTACAGCGTGAAATAAAGTTTTCAGGGGTACTGGCTACTTCGAACATTCGCTAATGTACGCCTGTATAGGAAGATGAGAAAACGCCCTACTGTCAGTATGTGAGCTAACAGAGCATAATAACTATGAACAATGCGTATTTTTCTACGGCGTGACTCTGGCCTAATGCATGGTCTTTTGGCGTTTGCTTTGGAAGACAAAATTTATGTTGAGAATACCTAGATGTATCACTTGTTTCAGAAAGCCCTACTGATTTCACCAAGCACTAGCCACAGCTGAGTACCGCTGGTTTAACTTGCAGCGCATCGTTAAGAAGATGTGCTGTCAGCAGCAGGAAAAAAGCCGCGTAATAGGACAGCGAAACTCACAATCACGGCTGCTGTCATGACGAAGCATACATGTATGCACGTTAGGCTTGTTTGACTGAAATTTTACTACAGCATCCTGCACTGATGTAAAACCAAGTACCGAAGAGCTTTCACCCCTACGCTGAAAGGGTTAGGTAACTAGATAAATATGAAAACCGCCATAACCGTTGCAGCTCCAACACTCATTTCCAAAAGGCCACTAGGTGACAACGCCAATTACTGCCTGGTAGACAAGCGCATTACGTCCCATCAAACAGAAGGAAAATAGTGCGGACGCCAACGTAAAGGGTACCGCTGGGCCATTTCAGCAAAAAAAAATAAATAAAGAAGACCCGACTGCCTTCGGGGAGTGGGCGCAATCTTTCTTTTTTCATAGACGGCAATAAATTTCCACGTAAGCGAAATACATGAAGAAAATGCTAGCGCGAAACAAGAATAAATCGGCTTGAAGAAATACAGGAACTGTTCCTCCAGCCATCAATTAGGTTTCCAGACCGAGGAACAAAACAAGCCGACCAGGCATTTCACTGATCCGCAATTTTCTTCCGGAGTTGGTAACATGCTCGACGCGGTAATCCTCCTCATCTGGAACTACTGACTTCGAGCAGATGGGAGGCCCAGTCTCGTGCTCGTTGGGACAGAGCAATCCCAGATGAAGCTTTGCTTACGTTGCCGACAGCCATGTTTATGTTACGGTACTTGCAATGCGACTGACAGGCAAGGCACGGAGAACTCGTAGAGAACGGACAAAAGGCTCTCCTTTGTTACTGCGCTTGTTGCATCTGAAATGTCACTTCAACTGTAGTGCAGCTAATTACAACCTAAACGCAGTTATTTAGTTCCGGCGATAAGGGAACTACAATACTTGCTCGCTGCCGGAAGAAGAATGAAAGTGAATCGAGTACAGAAAAAAACACTCTTGGACCCCGGTTGCGAACCTACATCGCAGTCGTCTTGGATAATTTGCAGGAGCGTGCGCTGTTGAGCTTGGACTTGTGAAAATCATTGGAGTCTTCTGGGAAGAGGTTTCAAGGATAGTGCAAAATAATTCGATTTAATTATCATAAAGAAATGCGGCTTATGGCTACTGGACATATGACAAGCGGGGTTGGAGCTTGGTGATCATTGCATATATATAACGTTTGCTAATCTATTATAGCATCAAATGAACGAATTCATAAGGCGTGCAGCAGTTCTTATTCCTAATTTACGAAACTAGTTGCAGGAACATCGTTACTCTGCAAGCAAAACCTCACCTCCCTCCTTCGGACTTATTGAGTATACGCGCGCAGTGATTCACTTTGTTGATCATAGAAAGTGCGTAAAATGTTAAATGCGGTACCGCGGGAAGTGTGCTGCTTCGCTGATGATTGTAGTCATATAGAGTAGGCTCAGTGGTCTAAATAGCTGCGATGGTTTGCGGTCATCGCGTTAAGAGCTTTCATCGTTGAATAGAGAACTTAAAGAGGCTCAGCAACACTTTTTGAACATAGGAAGTAAATCATATTAGACGCTAGGCAAGGCTTCTGCGAACACCTGAGCCAAATGTTGCTAACTTCCAGCAGTGGAGAACGTATAACGTCGCTGTAAAGATGAGCTTTGCTTTTCTGTGGCTTCGTCAAACCTCCGCGACAATAACTGCACATGATGCTGCAATTTAAGGCGCCCTCACATGACTATTGGCTCATTGTGTGAAAATATCCAGTGAAATAGTAAATTTTTGAACGGCCACAAAAGTGCCTGCAACCATAACGACATTCGTGATACCGTATATATTTAAAGATTGCGGGGTAGCACTGCGTTCAAGGCGTCGACATAAAAATTCAGTTTTGTACTTCCGGTATTCGGCGGCCGTCGTCTGCTCGAGTTGTGCCGGTTCCCCAACAGCGCAAGACCGTGGGGTCGCTGAATTTTTGCTGACGCTACTGTAGCGCACGTCTGAATGTGCCTTTGTCTTAGTGTGTAAAATATGTGCCTACCTAGACTCACTTGAATGCAAATAAAACGGAATTAATCGCTCAGCATGAACGCAACATCTGTTTTGTTCGCAGTTATGGAATCACGCTTCGCAAGCCATTTGCTCAGAATGAATGGTAAACTGTGAGGCCGCTGTGCAGTGGCAGAATGCAAAGGTCTCAACAGCAATAAAAATACGCTGCACCGGTTACTACAAGACACGCAGCTTCGGCAAGCCTGGTCACAGTGCGTCGAACAACGAGCGTCCAAGCAGCGAAAGGACATTTATATTTGGGATCGACATTTCTCTGCGCTCGAATACGCATATGCAGTCACTCCACCATAAGCTGAGGGAGAGCTTCTACATTTAACACGCCGGAGGTGCCAGTACCGGGAGCAGTGGCGTCAGCGTTAACTACCAAATATACATTTAAACAGACGGGATGGTTGCCTTGCGGCAACCACTGTCCCTGAGCAGTGGTTGCCACTGCTCGGCAACGGACTAAGGCACTGAGCGACGGGACTGGACGAAGCCACTGAGCCTTCGTCCACCTATACCCTGAAACTGGTTACCAGCAGGCGATATGATTGCCGTTGCAGTGCTGCCTATACTTCTGAAACATCGCACGATGGGCTGGAGAGTTCTCTTGAACAGAGTTTTCCAAAACCCGGGGAGTAAAATATTCGGTAGAAGCAGGCCGTCTGAAAGCTATTTTCCTTACTTCCTCGGCGCGATCACAAAGCATTGTTAAAGTTCCAGCCGTGTCCCGCGGCCATCCAGTGTAATTGCGTTCTCATCCGAAGTAGTCGTCTACTATTTGTTGAAAAAAAAAAAAAAACTTGACTGGCGGAAATTGTCCCACTGCCTCAGGTCTTTAAAGGCTGAGAGCAAAGGAACTTAGTTATTGATAAGAAGATAGATGGACTACCTCTTTGAGGTAAGATTGCAATGCACTGAAAATAAATGAGCAAAGTAGGCAAGAGGACAAGTTATGATAAGAATAAAGGTTGCTCCGTACGTAGTGAAACACCCGGCACAAGAATAATAAGGTTGTTCTTACTAAACACAATAATTTGGGACAACCAGTCAAGTTGTCAAGTTGCTTCCCGGACAAATATTGTTACAACTTGCCTTCGCATTACCTCAAAACTCTGGAGCTAAGAGCGAACTTTAACACTTCCCTAAGCCTTCAGAATTAAGGTGAAGAGCCTGTAAACAGCAATACTTACAACTGATGCGATAGCGCTGCTGAGTCCTGGAATAAAGTGTCGCGGAGGGCAACATGACAACGGCCACATGCGTCGCATCTGATAAAGTTACAGTGTATTCACGTGACGTGGGTATGGACGCTATCTGCCATGCGAAAAAAAAAAAGAAATTCGTGTCAATGCCCTTGCGATGGCGTTACATAGGCATATTCGTAGTTCTGCGTTTGCGTCAATATAGCTTCACATTTGTGCGTACGATTGTATTGCATGTGCATCATTTTCCGCTAACATTAGCGCCGCTATTGTTAGGTTTGCATAATGTTGATTTACGTTTCGGCAAACATCAAATAGAGTTCTTATCACAGGTCCCCACACATGCGTGGGATACGATTTTTCTTTTAGTTTTTATTTGTTCGCTTTACTTTTAAACTCCACAACGTACGTCAATGCAAAACCTCTTCGCGGTTTAGATACACTCACTTCCGGGATAACTACAAAGAGCTATTTTGTTTAGTTTGTTTATTTATTCTATTCTATTTTATTTTTTGGCGAACAAGCCTATAGAGTCCGTATACGTGTGGCTGTTTTCCCGTGATACATAGAGAAATAAGGGAAATATTTGTTTTCATTCTACAGAAGACAGAGGAAACGCGATAGCTAGTGAATATCCTCTGTCAGCTTTGGCAGGGTTAACAGCCGTTTCTTAGAAAATCCGAGACGCGCGACAAAGTAGGCCATTTGTTTTTAGGACAACCTTTCTCGCGAACCCAGAAAACTTCCGGCACCCAGACAGCCTTACTGGTTTACCGTTTGGCACAATTGAATGCAGCCGTGTTCCACCAGTATGCAATCTTGCTGCCTCTTGCAGAAACGACCAATACTAGACGGTCAAAGACGTTTTGATTTTGTCTGGTTTCTGCACATTCCTGAGGCATTTCATTCTGGATCACCATTAACCAGCGAACTGTACAAGCGAGGTATACGATGTTGTGTAATGACCTACAGTGACGTTCGCATCACTGAAAACCGGAAAGAAAAGTGAGGAAATGTGATTCTCAACGAAAGGTGGCGCCAGTATAGAGGAAGCGCGCAATCACTGCAGAGAAAATGGAACATTTCGTTCGCAGAACTTTAATGTTTCAACTATTTCCGTTACAGGTTTGCAACCTCTCCGAACCTCCTTTTTTTTTTTCGTTCACTTTACCCGGCACCACGTTTGGCGTAGACCCCGGAAAGTGGTGCCAGCTTGGTAAATGTTAAGATACGAAACTGCTGCACCGTTTGATATTGCGTGATCTGCAGCAAAAGTGCCCATCGCGGCCTTCGTGGAGACTTCGTCAATCTAATGTTTTGAGCTGGGTAGCGCGCCTTCGGGTTTTATTGGGCCTACAGTGTTAGCTTTAAACTTTTGTGGAAGGCTCAAAACGAGTCTGTGTTCAGGAAGTACGCCAGGCGAGAAAAGGTTGCGAAGGCGATGCTATAAGCACTTCGTAGAGTTTGTCCAACATGAACGCTTGTTTATGCTTCCGGTATGACAGAATGCGTTAAGAAAAACACTAGAATAAACTCTTCAGCTTACAAAACAAGACACAGAGCTATCAATTGCTTAGAAAATGCAAAAAGGATCATACAAAATGGATACCTTGAAATGAGAGCACGTATCCGAGGCAGCTACGAGGCTAAACATAATGTAGAGACTCACAGAACGCGTCGTTACTATCGTCCACTTATGGACCAAAAGAATTGACTAATCAATCTTGCGCAACTCAGTTATACGTGGGCCTCTGAGTTTTCGGTTTTCACCAAAACATGCTGCACAATATCCGCCTAAATTGGGGATGTGGCAAACATTGAAAAATTTTCCTTTGTATGATGCTATAAATTCCGGCTAGTGGGATATACTTTACAGATAGTTTTACAGTGAATGTCAATGTATATGTTGCAAAAAAAAAAAGTAACAAAGTATCTTTATTTATTTATGCTTATTTTTCCGGGACTGAATCGCATACACGAACTTGTTAGCACCCAGAGTATCCTGTATAACGTATTTCGTGGCAGAATTTGGGGATGGATATTTATAAAGGAGGGCTATTGTCGAAGTATACTCAACTGGAATTCTTTCGTAGAGTGACCGGCTTCAATTACTGTACTGCAACATACGGCGCGAATACGCGCTTCTAAAGGCAAAGCGAAAGGCGACATTTACTTAGCTACCCACTAGTTGTTACACATTTGCCAATGTTTAACTTGACTAACAATGCGTTGCCGCTATAGCGACGTGAACTAAAGGAATGCGTGTTGTTAAAAAAAGAACAAGGCCCTCTTCGATTGCAAAGCTGGTGTGTAGCAAGTGGTCGTCACCTCAGTTCGTTCTATGGTAATGGTAGACATATTCGCGCTTTACTCCCCCTCCGACCTTCTGCGTTCTGTTGTTGCCTCATGATTCGGCAATAAAAAAAAACATTAACAAACCAAAAATAATCTTTAGGTATTTTAACAACATCATGCTTTCATATTTTCATGTTACGAGGGAAGTGTTATCGAGTTTTTTTTTAGATTTATCAACGGTTTAGCACCGGTTTTCACGAGGAAAGCATCCTTCATTGTTATGATGCACATATAATCTTTTTAAGATATTGAAATAAAATGCGCTTTAATAACAAAGCGTTCTACAGCAAATGTCAATTTCTAAATGTGTGAGTACGACAGAACTAAATGAAAATCATGCGCTAGACATCTCATTAGATGCAATAGATAACGCTCATTGTTAAGCTTTCTGTAGACACATGCGGCGTTACGCATTAGAATGAAAAGGTAACAGAAGTATTAAGAATGTATTAAGCCTGCATTTCGAAGAAGGCTCTCGCCTTCCCAGCGTCTGCAAGACAGAGAACTTAATAAAACATGGACCTCGCTTTTTAATATATATTTCTCACTTTGGTAGATATATCAAACGTGTGAGTACCTTTGTGGCGTACGTATTTTAAATAAACACAACGCACTTATATATAGGGGGCTGCAACATCACGCATTGCGTGTCTGGGCTGACGACGCATTGCGAAAGCAGAACGTTAGGTATAGTGTGTGTTGCAGTACCGGCCTACAAGATAACTGTAGTGTCGCAATGTGTACCTATTCACGCAGTTTTTCTATGTCGCGCATGGCAACAAAAAGCTCTGCCTTCCAATAAATAGCGTTTCTCTCTCTAGCAAGTTGCAGGTAATCTTATCAGGGTTCGGAAACGTACTGTACAGCCTTAGGACACAATTTTTTCTCTACTTCTTCCCGGGAATAGTGGGGTGCCAGCTTTGAGTTGTTCTCACTTGGAGCGCTTTCAGACGCCTTGCGACAGGCGTTCATCTGAAACTCTGTTGTCGCACTTCCCTTCAGGCCACTTAAATTCGAGAGCAGTTTCTTGCTTACCCTTGCGTGCTTCGCTTAATCAGGATTTATGGCCTCTTTGCAACGCTGGAAGCCTTCATCAAGAACACTGAGTGTGTCTGTGTCCCTGTCTTCACCACCCGAGCTTTGTTCGGAATGTGCTGATATAAATAGCTTGTTCAATGATATTTTGCCACAACCACAGTCCACGAAAGCGCCGCACTGTTCAAGAAAATCAATACCAAGAATAACATCGTGCGAACAACGAGAAAGAATAAGGAATTCCGACACAAACACTTTCCCAGCCAACAAAACACTCACAGCACAAACACAAAGGGGACGAAGCCACTCGCCGCCTACTCCACGAAAGGTAATACCGTCGTTCCAAGAAAACATAACTTTGTGGCCTAGACGGTTTTTGAAAGCGAGGCTCATCACAGACACAGTCGACCCAGTATCAACTAACGCCATGGTCGGTATTCCGTCAATCGAGACATTCACTTTGTTTTTACATCACAACAGGTAGAGGTATTTCTTGCAAAGACCGTCCGGTGACCACACCTCCATTGGCCGCGGATACTAGTTTCCCGGCGGCGGTGAGGAAGAACGGCACCGAGGGGACGGAGAGCGATGGGGATAGCTATTTGGTGGCGTCAAACTCCGCTCAGATGCTGGCGAATCGCTGCGTCTGGTCTCGTGTGAGAAGTGATCCCTTGGAAGCAAATCGGTCGTCCGCAAGTCATACGAAGTACGGGTTCTGGGTGGCGAGATCATCGATGGCGTCCTACGTGATTGACGGGCTTGGCGACAATACCGAGCTATATGGCCTGTGGAACTGCAGTTGTAGCACACGGGAGGGTCGCGGTTCACAGCGTCTTCCTCGAAACGAATGGTAGACGGCTGCGGGCGGCGAGACAGTTCGTGGTCATGTGGATAACGTGTCTCTGCTGCTTGCTGAAATCCGTTATATCTTTCATAAGTCGCGTCGTGGTAGTAGGGTCGGTGCTGTTCTTGTCGCGGCCTGACAGAAGTCGCAAGGCCTCGGGGGTAAAAACGCGGCTGCTCGCGTTGTGGCCCAGCGTCATAAGTAGGGCCTCTGTCGTAGGGACGTGGCTGCTGTCGGGGCGCGAGTTCATAATCCTCAGTGCCCCTTGCCCCAGGATACGGGGAGAAGGATGCCACGTTTGGCTCAAAATCTGGTTGTAGGCGGAAGCTATGAGTGCCTGGATGTGTCACTTGCGCGTGCAGGCTGAGTTCTTCCCGAACTATTTGTCGGATCGTTGATGCAAGATCAAGGGGCTGGTTGCTGTTCACGCTTGCAAATGTCGTCACATTGGCTAGCCTGCCAAACTTCGGCGTTATGCGCCTCGTCTTTAGTTGCTCGAAAGTGCGACAGTGCCGAATGATGTCATCGACGGAAGCCAGGTTGTCTTTTGCGATGAGGAAATTGTAAACATCCTCGGCAATTCCTTTTAGGATGTGCCCGACTTTGTCTTCCTCGGACATTCCAGAGTCCACCATCCTACACAGCTTTATTACTGCCTCAATGTAGGTCGTGCAGGTTTCACCTGGCACTTGCGCACGTTGCAGTAGCGTCTGTACTGCCCTTTTCTTTTTCGTCGCGGAGTTGCCGAATTGCTCTTTGATTTCCGAAACAAATCTTCCCCATGTTGTGAACGTGTCCTCGTGGTTGTCGAACCACAACAACGCAGTATCCGTTAGAAAGAACACGACGTTCGAAAGCTGAGAAGCGCTGTTCCGCTTGTTGGCGGCACTCACCTGGTGATAATGGATGAGCTAGCCTCCACGTCTTCATCCGATCTTCCGGCGAAGGGACGCGCATCTCTCAGTTGCAGAACAGAACTTGTCGGGGCAGCAGTTGGAATGGGCCGTTGTTCGTCTGCGTCGTGGGACATATTCAGCTCCGGTGGATTCGGTGGAAGTCCAGCAAGGTGACGGCTCCATCGAAGAACTTGTGGTTCAGCCTCCGTCTTCGGGTGTCGGTTACCCCGCACCTTCCACCACAACTGTTACGAAGAGTTGCGAAGAAATGGTTTTATTTACAGGAGATGGACGATGATCGGAGCGTGATCGTAGCGCAGCCCGCCCTCTCAAACTCCTCGTTCTCTTCGTCTTCTCTTCTCTCTTCTTGTCCGCGCCTTTCGTATCCGTTACAATATATATACAACATGCGACGCCGGCCACAAGCTATCTCTTCGTCCCCTTTCCATTTTCCTTTATTACTTTCTACATTTCACTTGCAACCACAGCTAATTTCCCCGATGTTTACCTTGGCATTCTTGTCTGTTGGCTTTATATAGCCATGATTAACAAAATTGAGCCCCTCCGCTTCCTTTCTTCTCTTTCATGATATTATATATGCACACACACACACACACACACACACACACACACACACACACACACACACACACACACACACACACACACACACACACACACACACACATATATATATATATATATATATATGTATATATATATATATATGTATATATATATATATATATATATAGATAGGGAGAGAAGAAGGGTGTTTACCCGATTTTTTTTCATCAAAGGAAACCAACAAACATGAAACCAAGCACAGAATGCAGAAAATTACTTGTAGTTATTATTTAAATTAAAGGAATGATAAATAAACGGAAATGAAAGTGGATTAAAACAGAACTGGCCGCAGATGGGATATACGAACCTACGTCTTTGCATTACGCGTGCGATGCATGCTCTTATGAATAGAGCTACCGCGGCGCTGTTTTCCCGTCCGCTTTATGGGGTAACTATGTTCGTCTGCTAGAAGTTAGCCTGGGAGTGTTAGCCAGCGCTAGCACTACCAAGCCCTAGCAGCGGATGTGGAACACCCTTTCTTCAGCAGGCATCACGCGTACTTTACCTTTTTTGGCTGAAGGCAACTGGTGAATAAACTCCACGTGCTTCCTGAAGGCATCAGTGCTGCCGGATTCCAGACCCTCGATTTGAAATGAACGCGAAGAAAGGAAACCGAGGTATCCGATTTTTATTAGTGATATCTTTAGAAGCGAACAGACACCAAGCACAGCATAGGGTAAATTACTTGTAATTATTTTTTTAAATTAAAGA
This sequence comes from Dermacentor andersoni, assembly GCF_023375885.2. Lineage (NCBI taxonomy): Eukaryota > Metazoa > Arthropoda > Arachnida > Ixodida > Ixodidae > Dermacentor > Dermacentor andersoni. The sequence continues at coordinate 85,977,807 of NC_092817.1, forward strand.
AATGATCAATGATCAGATGTATGAATAGATAGATAGATAGATAGATAGATAGATAGATAGATAGATAGATAGATAGATAGATAGATAGATAGATAGATAGATAGATAGATAGATAGATAGATAGATAGATAGATAGATAGATAGATAGATAGATAGATAGATAGATAGATAGATAGATAGATAGATAGATAGATAGATAGATATGAAGAGAGTGAGAGTTCCAAGTGTTTAAGCAGTGCGAATTTTAGCACAGCGACCTCCGAAGTAAAGCTTCCAAAACTTTATCACGATACAATAGATAGGCACAACGTTTTTCTTGAGAAAAACATCTTTTGTGTCCTTTTCACCACAACAGGTACTGAATTCCAAATTTTGGTACATGAAGCTCAATCAATCGTTGTGTACCGTTATGTAAATTCTGGTTTCAGCTTAAAACAAGCCTTGACGGATCACTGCTGATCACTCCAAGTGTTCGCTTTCCTTTGAACTTTTGTCTTGTTTATCACTGACTCGGTGACTGAAGTGTTAAATATTCCCCGATGGCTGAAGTGTGTACGACAAGTCAGGTGGATTCCATTATCAACTTGGGCAGATTCTTTCCCAAAGCCATACAAAGGTGAACAGCACATTCTGTTGCATCGATGAGCGTTGATATTTGGTTTGGTTCAAGGAATGCATGTTCTGATTTAGAAACCTTGCATCGGAAATTTGTGCACCTTAACCTCGGACGAATTGCAACAGCAATATTTATTGCGAAGCGATTCACATTTTCAAACGATGCAGGTATGTCTTGCACAAACAGTGCAACTCGAAAGGTTTGGCTGCGTATCGTGCACGCTCTGTACATGGGGCTGCAATATAACTTCGAAATTATTACCATTAGTGATTGCACGGGGCATGTTCACCACACGATCAATCCTAACATAGGTTATAATGTGATCTTGTTCTTTTATTGCGTGCTATATATTCAACTATCAAATTTATTGTTGGCTCTCAAGTAATATGGCACCTTATCGTTAAAGTCAAATCTAAAGTTTGCAATTAAGGTACACAGAAGAAAGGCAAACACGTCACGTCGCCGATGTACTTTGCGAAGGACATGTGCAGCGCACGACATCCATAGGGAAGTAAGCCGCGAACTTATTCCATGGAAATATTCGTCAACGCTTTATTTCTCCGTCGAAAGGCGCAAATGAGAACCTATTGTGTTAGGCCGCGCGTGTGCTTTCGACTTTGATTATGTCACTTTCGTACGTGTTACTTCTTTACCTATTTTTACCATGCTTATATATTTGATAAAGAAATAGCTTAGAACCATTTTGCTTGAGAGATCCTGCTGCATTCTGTCGTGTACATATGTAGATTAAAAAAATTAAACGTGAAGCAATATATGCAGCGAAGTGTAGGCTCCTCTTTTGCTAATTTGGATGATCTTTTGCTGTTCACGCAAGCTTGCCCGACGCCATCAAATGTGCTTTAAGACATCGCTTAAATTGCTGTAGATTCATCTTATGGGCTTACGTATAGCTTGGTTTTATATCATTCCGCCAATTCTTAATTCTTTTTCGACTGCAAGTTATATTGGCGGCAGTATTTTTTTTGCTTTTGCACTTTGTTCTTCAAGGCTGAAGAAACTTTCTTGTAGTAATTTGTGCACAGAACTTCTGCGAAAAGGCTAACGTGTATTAGTCGCGAAAGAATTGCTTTTCTTCACTTCTTTGTGAACATTACTCTGTTATACACGGAGCGAAGAATCCCGACTGGGAAACATATGGGGAATGTAATTATTATTACAATTGCACAGAATCTCATGAGAAAGATGTTTTAGAGATGGCACGTGCTCGTAGTTGTTAGGTGCCTTGCAGGCACTAGGTGGTGGAAGGCACTATAATTGGGCGGCAGCTTGTCACACCAGCATGTATACAGCAAATACACACACACTTATTCGGCTGGGGTCGCTGCTTACGCAGTGATACCCATGATCCCCTACCTGCCAGGAAAATAGCAGTGGGTATTTGACATATTGTAGTCAATTCTATCGAATGCCGACGTGAACTGTCGTCGCAGCAAAAGTCGGTCAAGGCTTTGTTGACTTTTCTACGTGACAGTGGCCTATTATAAGAGACTATAATGACCCCATTTTATCCCTTTTCATAATTTTTTCTCACGCTTTTATTTTTGTCACGCTCTTCTTTCCGTCTTTACTTCCCCTTTCCCTTCCCCTAGTGCAGGGTAGCAAACCGGAGGTTCTAAGTCTGGTTAACCTCCCTGCCTTTTTCTCATTTGCATCTCTCTCTCCGATTCTGCAGCACTAAACCCAGATGATTCACTGTCTGTGTGGACAAATCGTTGAAAAGAAGCTTGCGTTTTCGCTCATCAGATTCTAGACAGTGTTCTCGTTGAGCGCTTTTTGTCTATGTCTGAGTATGATGTCATAAAAACATTCCGGCTCAGAAATACACAAGCTAGCAGTGACAGTTATTTCGGTCATGTTCAGTGCTCCTCTTTGCACTGTAGGTAAATGTACCAGCGGGACACAAGGGGGGTTGAAAAAAAAAACAGTAGACCTCATGGACAATGACGTTATCACACATCCAGACAGTAGCACTCGAGGACGGCTCTCGATGCGTCATCTACGTTGCACAACTACGCACAACTTTCAAAAATACTGCAAGCTTCCTATATGTCTGGCCACCAAGTCTGTTTTCAGTAGATTCCAGGCCGTGTAGATATTGAAGAAACTGAGTCCGCAAGCAGATTGGCTAGTAGCAAGTGTAATGACATGAAAATGGCAGGTAAAAGGACGCTTCTGTAGCCAAAGTCACTTTCAGGGAGCCTGCTTGAAAACGTGAATTCAGAGGTACGTCAGTAAAGAAAATTCAAATGACATGTGCACGATTCGCTCATTCATTTATGGTTCGTGCAATGTACCAGCCGGGCAGCCCAGTAAATGTACTACAGCGAATTTGCACACTCGTTCTTGCCTAGCCGTCTGGGGATCATTTAGAAATTGGAGTTCTCACCTGTCAGGCCACAAGAGGCTAAATTTCGGCATATGGACGCTTAGTATTTAAAAAGAAAAAGATAAATTGAGATAAATATACCGAATAACGTCTGCAAACACAGAAACTAAGCCCTCCTCTAAGTGCTCGCGTCGCCTTTGAGATGGCATCTCGTAGTATCGTTCTTCATAATCCTGTTTGTCGAGGTGATAGTGCTTTCACATAGAACTTTTACGCGTTTTTTTTATATTTTTAGCCGAGGCTGTGTTGCTCTACACAGCAATCTCAGCAACACTCGTTCACGTCTGACGTCGTGCACACAAAGCAATGGCTGTGGCGCTGTGCCTAACAATGTAGTGAAGCCCTTAGTTCAATTATATTATGCTTCGCAATACAGCGGTGAATTCGCGCAGTTTTCATTTAATCGGATACATTTAGACTGGTGTCCTTGGTGGAGTCACTTCGAGAATAACTTGGGAATTGTGCTCGTCAGGCAGCACTTTGGTTTAATTTGATAATTTATTTGGCAATTTAATCATTGCCGTTATAAATTATGTCCCTACCCACTTTATAACCTGTGTTAATGAATTGAAATCTTCTGGCACTTTCTCTACTAGTTCTCTCAAGAATTTAGGCCACGCCTTCCGTCAAATGCCTTCCCGGCTATTGACGGCTTCGTTAATATCACCTTCCTTCGCAGATACTGAAGCCGGAGCTCTTGATATATTTTTCGGTTATGGCTAAATGTACGCACGTATGCTTCTAAAAATTTTAGGGACACGTTAAAGTGATCTGGCCACCTTTTCTCTCTCTGTCTTTCTTTTTTTTTTCGGAGAATTACGTCCAACGTACCTGATCCATTTCAGGATGTCTCATATTAAGATACCTCGGTTGTACGCGCCCAATTAAATAAAGAGAAGTGGGAGGAATTGTGTTATTTTTCAAATAAACACATCCTACCCCTCCTAATTCATTTCTGCTAACGTATCCCTTGCCATTATTTCCTCAATGTTTGCAGTGCACATTGAATGTACTCGGCTACGCAGTACGGGAACAGGAAAAAGTAGTATGAATGTTCTGTCGACCACAATGACATTCGAAACCTAAGCTCTTACTTACGTAACTTAAAGGAACGACCATATTGTCAGCACATAAAAGCGTTTTTATGCGTGGTTCAAAATAATGTTTAGCAATGGTGTTTTTCCCGACGATGCATCATATTCAATTTCGGAGGTATGCCAAGTTCCCTACACCTGCATCTGAAAGTTGTGTAATATAGCCGCGAAGCGCTGCGTCGCTTCATTGTATGAAGGATACCTCTCAGTTTAAAGAGACCTGTATGAAATTATGCGTTTTCGTTTTCAATTCTTCTGCGAGAAATATCCCTTTCATTCTTGCATGTATAATGAGCGTACTTACTAGCAAACCTGAGTTTATAGGACATACATGCCATCAGAGGCAAACATGTACATACCCTCATGAGTTGCTCAAAAAAATAAAGGAAGAAATAAACAGATAAAAAAAACGGTGGAAAGATGAAAGAAATCAAAAGAAGCAAAAGAAAAAAAAATGACAATTCCCGGTCAGGTACAAACAGCTGCACACGATACAAACAGACGCCACAATCCGCACGAAACAAAGAAATAGAGAGACCGGAACTGTGTTCAATATAGAAGAAAAAAACGCAATAAAAGGGATGATATTCGTTTATTGTGGTCCGCGGGGATGCCTCTTATTCCTTTGTGAAACGAGTGACACATATGCAGGCGTTCAAAGTCGTGGCCACAGCACAGATGGGCGAGATTCTTAAAAAAAAAAGATATTACAGGCAACAAGCGACGACGAATACCGAGAAGGAAGACTAAAACTGTGGTCGACACGGACGACGGGCAAACGCGAAAGGCCGCGAACTCTTCCACTCACTCCACATATGAGTTTGTCGTTTTCCTTTCGCTTTTTGTGAGCGAAGCCTTTCGCTGAAAATGCACCGAAGCGCGGGAAATAAAAGTGCACGCCTGACACCTTTCTCTTCTTTGCAACTGCGGAATAAAGCTTTGTCTTCTCGCCAGGGCAGGAAATGGAGGGCAAAATTTTGTTTACGTTCTTTCCAGCGCGCAGCCCAAGAGAGAAAGTTGTAAACTGCCGCAGGTAAACGAGCAGGAGAAAGCCAAGCAGCGAAAGGGAACCGGGCGACTTCTCGCACATCTCAACAGTGTTTTTCTTTGTTTTCTTTGCTTTCCTGGCCGAAAAGTAGTGATTTGAGAAGATAGGTCACTCGGCCTCACTAGACAAAGACTACCAGAAACGTTATCTGTCGGGCAGGGCAACGCACATTTATTTAGAAGCGAATGTAGGGCGTCGTTTTTTCCTTCTCGATGTTCTTTTTTTTTCTTCTTGCATATATTGTGCGGATTCACGCGGGTACCTTTCTTTTTTATTCTAAAGTGTCCTTGACTTCTGTTATTGGGAAAGCGGTCTACAATATAAGAAAAAGAAAGTCACAGTTTTGTGCCTTTGACTTCTGTTATTGGTGAAACCGTACAATATAACAAAAAAGAAAGTCACTCTTTTGTTCGAAAGAGAGAGCATTGATAGCTATAGCGGATCATTATACAACTACACGAGGCAAGGCTCGTCGTTTATAAATTGCTCTAAAACGTTCGCGCACTAATTAAATTAACAAACATTGTCTTATGAGTGCAAAGGCGAGCGCGAATAGATCTCACTGAATGATAGCGAGCACTCGATGTCACATAGCTGGCGTGAAGGGGAAATGGAGAACTTAACCAGCAGGTAGGAAATTAGGGACCGGGCTCTTTCAGTCTCACCTTCTTATTTTCGTAGTGTGTGCCTGTGTGTTGTGTGAACGTTATCCATGATAAGTTTTGTTTATATAAAGTATGGTTAGGAGTGCGTAAATGAAAGGTCTTCAAGGTCCTATCAAGAAAAGTAGTCGCTTCCAGATATGTGTTTTAAGAGAACTATGCAGCAATAAAGACTCTCTTCACTTTTTACTCAAAGAACACCCCAGTCAGTAGGGAGCGGTCGCTTCGTGATGCCTCTCTCCTTGCCGCGTCTCCGAAACTTCCAATTAGGCTACTTTTAACACTAGGCGCACGGGAAGACAGCCTGCACGAAGCCACCAAGCCACGTGGACTCACCTTTAAACTTTGCACCCTCTGCAGATTAACTGCAAGGTAGGGCGCGCTGGCTCCGTATGCCCTCAGCCGCGGAAAAAGAACTATGCGTAGCCTAGGCCGGGTCAGAGGAGACGCACTCACTCCTCCCCTAGCGCGCGCCGAACGGCGGCGCGCATCAAGCCGCTATCCTTCTCGGCTCACTCTCGCACGCATCTCCTCACACCGACGGTGTGCTGCGCAGCCTCCCTTACTCGGCGGTGGAACATGTTCCGCACCCTTACGGCTGCAACCTACCTCCCAGGGCGCTGTTCCGTGCTCTGCTAACCTTCGCCAATGACGTTGGTCTTGCTAACCGTCTTTGAGCTTGTCCCGTGACGAGCCTATATGCATCCTCTGTTGTCGCTGTTGCCTCCCCCCCACCTTTCTTCCCCTTCCCCTTCCACTGAGAGACAGTTACCGCGCTGCACTTAGCCCCACCTTTCACCCCCCAACCATGAACCTCTCTCTGCTGCGCAGGACGCGATCTTATCGCACTTGGACTTTATTCTGAACATCAAGGCTACGGCAACAACAATGACGACACAAAAATACACTTGGAGTGTCCATATATAATTGCTATTGCTATCCATAAAAAAATGTATCCCAGGAAAACTAAGTTGGGAGCCATCTTAGAAAAAGGCAGGCGAACGAGGCACTTGCAATTGGAAGACGTGACAGGAGCTTGCCACAGTGACGTCTTAAGCTCTGGGCCGAGAAAAATCCTACTTTAATGCCTTAATCTTCTTGTTAAATCCCAACATGCAAGTGTTGCAGCATCAGCGAACTGGTAAGCACGTAAGAGACAGGAGGTTCTCGCTCTCACCTTTTTCCTTATTTTCTTTGCGGGTGTGTGCTGTGAACGCCATCGATGAGAAATTCTCTCTAGTTTGGTTAGGAGTGCGGCAATGTAAGGTCTACCAGGTTCGATCCAAAATTTGTAGTTGCCCCGAGTTCAGCGTTCTAAGATAACCGAGCTGCAATAGACGCTCGTTTTCGTTTTCACAAAGTACTGTGGTGATTGTAAAATATCGCCAGCTGGCTTTCCTCAATGACGCGGCTTGCGTGCGGTGTGCGTTAGGTTGCGCACTTTTCGTGAAAGCCAATGTGAACGGGATGTATACAACGTTTATCTTCATTGGGCCTGCGATTTAATACCACGCCTTTTGTATTATGTGGCACTGATAAATTCCCTTCATTGAGAGGGTTACCCACACGACTGGCACGTAATCCTTAAATTACGTTTAATCTCAAACGTCAAACTTCATGGTCGTTGATATTCGTTATGTTTACTTGAGATTCACGTGTAATACACTTGGGCCTTCAGAACACAACAGTAGAAAGAAAATCCACTTTTGTAGCGTTCATCTGGGATGAGCACTTGCACAGAGCCAAGGCCTAACATAGCCATATATTACATACGGCATTTGTGAAAGTCTGCCTCAAGACCACTTGAACATATTGGAAAATAAGATATTGTTGCTCCTTTTCTTGCTCTTGAACTCCAGCCGCGAGTATACGCAAGTTGTCTTACTTAAATAGGCAATATGCCTTTCACATGTCATATAACGTTTTATGAATCCCTAACAAAGGAAATCGTATTCAGCCAGAAAGTTTCGAAATCCTGTTGCCGTCGTCTTGAAAGCGGTACAGTGCTCATAGAAATTGTTGCGGGACCCATATTTTAGCAGTAAAATTGGCTAGCCAATATCATTCTTTTTTTTTCTTGCAGTGAGCTTCTCCCATTTGTTTTATTTCTCAAGTTTGTCTTTCGTCTTTATCTTTTGGGGGCAAGTCAAAGCTTTGCTGGTTCTCTGAGGTAAGAAAAATGTTTCTGTTGGCCTAGGATCGATTTTTGAAATAACAATACGACGCATCAAAGATGCTACTTAAAAAAAAAATAGAATCTTCGAATACGGAAAAGACCCCATACGGCTGCATTACTCTCAGATCAAGTCACCTGATCTGTGAAGCAATGCAAATAGATTCAACGCATGAAAAAAAAAGAAACAGTATAACTTTCTCGCTCTCATACAACGCAAATTTTCTTCAAAAGCATACGAGTGTTTAAGGAGGCACGTCATACTTTATGCCTGGCCGCGTCCCGGCTTCTGCTCAGCCATCAAACCGCCTTCTTCAAGGGGGAGCCAAAGCCAAAAGCGAACTGATCGAATATTTCGGTGCCGTCTCTTTCTTGGGGTGCATGTAGCCTTTTCTCCGTCGAGGAGTCGAGCCTGACGCAGGACTGATAAAAGTGTCACGAAGGGTTGGTATATACAGTCGGCTCAGGGGTCTCGCATGCATGCATCCCGTCGAAGGCTTGAGCTACGCGAACCTCGCGATCGGGCATACCGAGCCTCACTGTGTGGCTGGCGATGTTTCTGTCTGCCGACATCACGATACCCTATATGACGTTCCCTCTGATTAAGTTTTTTTTGTGCAGTTCCAACGACTTAGTAGCGTCTAGGAGATATTGACCAACATGCGTATATACGTGGCATATACACAACACACCGTTCATTGACATAAGAATGCATAAGTAAAAGGTTTTGCACGCGCGCCTTCCTAACAGAGATGCCAAGAAGCATGCAAGGGAAGTTTTAGAACGACAGAAAGCTGAGCTAGTTGGTAAGGATTCATAATGCAAAAAAGAGGTGAGGCGTGCAGACAGGACACAAGAGTAGAGAAGTGGACAACACGAACGCAGGCGAAGAAGGCAGTCGTGTTGTCCAATTCTCTACTCTTGTGCCCTGTCTGCATGCCTCACCTCTGTTTTGCATTGTGAAAGTTTTAGAACTTGCAGCCATTGAACAAGACTAGTTCTAAGACATACTTGTGTAGTTACCGAGCATTTAAACAGGCTCGGTCTGGATTCAAGCTGGCTGTACAATTGTAAGCATAAATGTGTTGCGCATGTTTCAGTCGTAATGATGTAATTAACTGCTCATTAGGTAAAGATTTACTGCCAGAATATCAATAACGACGTTGGTGAAAGTGCTTGGTTCTTTGTTATTGTTTAAAGCTAGTCAAGGATGGTTCTTCCATCTGATGTAATTATGAATATTCTAGCTTTGTTCGCCTTTAGCCATCAAGAACTACACGACAACCTCCATCAGAACAAAGGACAGGGGCGTTTTACTAAAAAACAACAATTTAAAATTCCACGATTTCCGGTTACCCACTTGCACACTAAATCAGCCCTGAGCAGCCAGTTATTTACATGCGGTGGTGAATTTTCACATTTGCCACGAGAGGCTACATGCGACTTCAGTCGCTCTGACTTTCTTGCTGCTTTCTTTATGTGGTCGCCTCCCGAAAGGACTTCAAAAATTTCAAAAGCTTACGAAATAGTTTTCAATAGCGCTGAGACCACTGGCACTTTCCGTTAGTCTGTTCAATTTTACATTTATTTACTTACTTATCTATATCATACACAGATTACAAGTGAATATGGGCCGTGATTCATTTTACTTTTCTTCCCGAAGCGTTTTAGTTTTTTTCTTCAGAACAATGTGACTGTGAAACAGCTTTTGAATGGTTGTTTGAGAGAAAATGAAAAATGCATGGACGTAACCTTCGCGCGCTGACATTTCTGATACAGTGAGCTCGAGAGCTCACTTCAAGCGACCTCTCCCCCTCCTCTGGTATAGAAAAAGTATGATGAAAAGAAAAGTGGTAAACGAATATAAGATAGAGTGAAAATAAAATATTTCAATGCAATGCAATGCAATGCAATGCAATGCAAGTCGATGCTTGCGACGCGGCGCATGATGATTCTGTGGTACGTGCCGAAATATAGACGACTGCTGGTACGAAATATGTTCTATTCTCTACTGAAGCAAAAAAAAAAAATGCATACTACACCTGCATTGAGGGACACGCATACATTTTGTGATACATTCTAATGTAACTAAGCCCGCGAGATTAGGGCTTAGCGGAAGTATAAGCTGCATAGACCACTAGATTAAAAGACGAGGATCGAGAATCGACAATCTAACAGAATGTTCGCGGTTATTATTTTACATGTTCGACGTTAAGTGTGAAATTTGCGCTGTCCGCATTACTTTGAGTTTCTCAAGGTTTACAAGAACTCAAATATAGAACATATTATGGTCGACGTTCAATAAGTAACACATCTCACAGCTAGCGCTCCGCATTCCCCCCCCCCCCTCCTTTTCACCTCCTCAATAATACAAAAATGAAGAAAAAGAAAAGGTGGCTGTGACATAGCGATACGAACATAATGATTTTCAAGAAAGAAAGATAGCGCCGGCCCGGGCGATGAACGACAAAGCCACCCGTGTCGTAGGAAGCGATTACTGGTTTCAAATTTGCGCAGCTCGCAGAAAAACCCGTTGGCGACGACAAGTAGCAAAAATGAAAATGAAAAACAAAAACAAAAATAATAATATTTAACTTTCGCTACTTTAAGGTGCTAAGACGTCTACACGTAAAAACGTCTCCACGTGAGTCTCTTCTCTCTGGAAAGTGTTGCGACATGCTTCCATGAGGCTGAAGTGTGGGAAGAGGAGAAACGTGGGTCGGCAGCAAGGGAGAACGATTTAGAGCCGTTCGATACTTATTCTGTGGCGCATTTAAATGGGCCGTGAGACGATAAAGAGCAAGAAACCGAGGCGGGGGGAGGAAGTATTTCACAAGAGCGCATCCCTTTCATCAGCTGAAGCTGCTCTTCCCTTTGCAACGCAGTATTACAATTTGTTCCTACAATTTGTTTCTTTCAGGTTCGAGCCGAGAGAAGCTCCCTTGCTTCGATTTCTTTGTTATTTTTTGCTTATGTTTATTTTTCATGATTTTTCTACCTTTCATGTTGCTACGTTCCCTGAAAGGGAGTCGATGATCATTTATGTGACAAATCACCGAGAGGATCAGTGTAATTTTAAGTAGTTTTTAGTTTCTCGCTTTATTGTAATTTTTTTCTTGTAACTTTTGTGCTAGAGACGCAATAGAGAAACAAGAAAGGGAAAATGCGAGTCTTGCGTCAAAAATAAACAAATATATAATAAATAGAAATTATCTTGGACAATTGATTATGGAGCACAATGTGTCGGTTGTACAAGGAAGGGCTGACTGAGAACCCAGAGAATTAGAAGATACGCGGCTTTCCATCGTCACACCGGAAGTACGCCCATACCGGAAACGCGCGATATCACCGTCTTATAAACGAGCTAGTCATTCTTTCTTACGTGCACGATTGAATTCTTGTGCCGGCATCGAACGGAAGTAATATTATCTTGTGCGATATTGAGCTGCCTCCACAAGCATTCATACACTCGGAAATAACTGGTTGGAAGAATTTCGCTGTCCTCTCAGTCTAGCACTATTCAGCTCAGACAATTGGGGAAGCTTGTATGGTCATATAATAAAATATTGCAATTAAAGTTACGGGAACGACAATTGCTAATTAATTTTGCCAGAATATACTGCGTCCAGAGCGTGCTTTGAACACGCCAATGTTTCAGAACTAATCCGCAGAAGTTGAAGCACCAGTCAGCTCCCACTAAACGAACGAAATCCTAAACTAGATCAGCCGTCTGATATTGGGTAACAGAAATGTGCGCCTGGGGGGGGGGGGGGGGGGGCGAGCTTGTATCAAGTATACCGCAGGCCCAGACGGCATAACCTACGGCACATTAAGAAATCTTGGTCCCACAGGAACATATATCCCTTTGGAAGTGTCCTCAGTGACCTTTGAACGCCCCCCCGGCTTCCTGCAAAACGGCGATAGTAGCTCCAGTCGTGAAACCCGGCAAGAGATCTCTGTCTGTGAATTCATTTCTTCCAGTAAGCATTGGAAGATGCCTCGGTAAAACAACTGCGCAAATTATTAGAGGCCGGCTTCAGTGGTGGGTCGAAAGTGCCCAGAGGCTGTCCAGTAACATTTGATTTGATTTGATTTATTGATTTCCATTTACACACACACATGTACAGAGGAGTGGTAAATGGAGGTGGATGAGGGAAAAAAGCCGCACAGACGCGGCTTGAGGTAATCTCACCCCCTTAGGTACAATATGGCTGCATGGGGTAACACATCAAGCGCCATATAAAATACATTTATATAGTGGCCATAAAACATTCCAGTTATACAATATATGAAAAAACAGTGAAATATTTCCACAATAACAATGCAAAACACACTGCGGCATTGAAATAGATAAATGATATACACTTGGTAACATAGACAAAAAAAGGAGGAACATACAATACTTTAGTAATCATTAACAAACGCGCTCCAAAGAGGTGACAGCAATAGAGTTTTAATTTCTGACAGTGATAAATCCTGTAAATTGTGGCCTGCTCTGTCATATACATTCTGTAATCTTGGAAGGATGACGATGGAGTCCCGAAGATAGCGTTGCACCATGGACGCAGTGGTGAGTCTTCTTGTCATGAATGTACAGCATGGATGGCAATGCGGTACATTTACAGTTGTTGTAATTCTCGATAATAAGCGGGTTTTTGATACCGCAGGCCACCACCATGTTTTATACGGCCTGCTTCTCTTACGCAGCTCTGGCTTGTCTCAGCGTTGGATTGCAGATTTTCTAAAGGAACTCTCAGCATTCATTAACAAAGCTGACGGAAAGAGCAAGTAGTACCGTGTGACACACGGTATTGCACAAGGAAGCGTGTCCAATCCTTTTCTATTTAACTGTATTATGTCTCAGCTGCCTAGTGCATTGCCTGCCTCCTTGAGCTACTCAACGCATACAGACGATCTAGGCATGTTGTTTTTAAGCTCAAGCGTATATTTCATACAAGAGAGTCTGCAATAAAACCTAGATGCTATAAATTAGTTTTAATTTGTCGGGACATGGCTCTTTCCACCTTAAGATACCGCTCTTTTCACATTCACAAGAAAACACCTGAGAAAGTGTGGTCTAATGACAGATGTGAAACCTCTAAGTCGTAAGCGGCATCACAAGTTGTTACGTGTTGTTTTTGTTACAGAACTAAGAGGGACAGCGCAACTAAAATACACGGAACAAAACAATAACAGCTGTGATAAAGGTTCATCGACGCATTCCGGGATCGAAGTGGGGCTGTTCAACATCATCACTGCTTCGAGTGGGCTGTGCAAGCATAAGACGAAGCATGCATTTCCCCACTCCTCGGTGGAAGCTCTTGACTGTCTTGTATATGTCTAGGAGTAAGTGCCACGTCCGTCGGCAAGTACGCCAAGACATATAGCAGATGCACGCCAATCTTTCTTTCGGGTACTCAGATTTGTTGAGGCAAGCCACCATTATTTTCGTCTGGCAATGCAGCATGCTAACAGTCGCTTTGTTCAGGAAATAAATATTCAAAACCGTGCACATGTAGACGCGACAGTGCAACAATGCAGTAGCATTGTCCCAGACAATAAGTTTTGGCCAGCAGAAGCTGAATATTCTCGATGGCAGCTTTGAATGCCTGGCGTTTGGACTAAAGCACCAGGCATCTCGCGCCACTCTCATATCGGCGAAAATATTGGGGCCATGCCCAACCATTGAACTGTAGAACGTGCAGTTAGTGCATTAAAATAGTTTTTCCAAGTGACGACAATTGCCTATAGTTACTGGAGCGTACTAATCATGTTCTGTGGATATGCATGGCATGTTAATAATTTCGCCAAGTGTCCTTGACCATGACTTAGTTGCAGCGTATAGTCCAAGCTTGTACAATATTGTGCGGTAGAATGGGTTCAGTTGAAATACAATTGAATTGCAAGTGAATATTATATGTTTAGGTGACATTTCTTGCTGCACAAGTTCTGTGTTGTGACGTACCGCGCGACAACTCGAATTTTGTCTGAACTTGGCGTCAGTGGTATTGTATTTAAATCTACCTTTTATGTTGATGTTGTATCTCTTTTTTGTGTCTGCTTAAGCTGGCCTATTTTCGTTGCATGCTGCTTCTGTCTTTTTATTCTCGGTTGCTTCCTGCAGCCAGCCAATTGTTTTATACGCTTAATTTTTGCCTAAGATAAGAGTAGCGGGTAACACCCATTATGCGAAACTCTCCTGCACTGATGTTTAATAAAAAGGCATTTCTAGTAACAGGCCTCCCGGGGCAAAAAAAGCACCATAAAAATTTCAAGCAATCTGTAATAATCTTGGCTGTGGGGGAAGCTACAATTCCAATTTTAAAGCGAAATTACGTTTAAACATCGTACCTAAAAATTTCGCGCATCCTGCGCACTGAGGAAATCGACGTAGGCGAAGCTTCCTGTGCTGTTTTTGTTGATTGATGATAATTGGTGGCGATGACGGCAAATATTTATGTACTTCAGCGTTTAGTGCAATACGACAGTGGTTAATTGATGCTAAACGTTACCTGGCGTGCACCGTACACTTCTGTTTGTGTATGTGGTACACAGAGCACGCAGAGAGATGTGTTTGCTTGAGGCTTGTTATGCGCCATAGCTTATAGCCTGCGAGAAAGTTATCATTGTCATTGACTCCCACGGCGCATCGCACCAGGTGTGAAGTGACAAACTTTATTGTGATTATGGGGCTATACGTGTCAAACAAACAATCTGATTATGAGACATGGGATAGTTGGGTACTCCGGAATTATTTGGTCAGCTGGGATTATTTAAAGTGACCTATTCTAGTAATCAGAGTTCTCGCAATTCTCTACCTTCGAAATGTGGCTGCCGTGGTCGACATTGAACCCGCGACCACGAGCGACGCCATGCCCACAAACCTACCATGTACAGAAGTGTCGATTCGATGCGCGGCCGCTTGTCGTTAGACGGCGCAGTGCTTCAATGTGGCTTCGCGTCTACACGCTTTGCGTCAGTTGTCTGCTTGACAAATTGTCACGGTGTTTATTTTTCAGAAATAGCCGTAACGTACAGTCGCGGACAGAATAAAATGGACCACGGGATCTCCGAACACGTTCAATTCCCGAGCAGCCTGTAGCAGTCCCAAACTGCCCACTACAACGTTGTGAGCATATTCTGGTCGAGGTCCAAAATGCAAATACCAGATTGCGTTGTGAGGTTGCGGAGATATTCAGCTTTTTCTTAGATTTCATGGTCCATAATATTCTGTCCGCGACTGTACGTACCGTAGCGTACCGTGAATTTAAATTTATCCAATTTATCCGCAACTGTTACCGTGTCTAATAGTAGCGTTCCCTTGCTTATTTACGTTGCCTTTCCCTCTCCTGCGCTCCCCCCTTTCTGCGGGCTGCTACGAGCGAAGAGGGGCAGGGCTCTTATCACGTTTTGCGATTGCGTCGGTTCTAGCCACCTCTTCTCTTTATCTTCTCTCTGCCATTCTATCTACATCCCATCTGAAGTGCTGCGCGTTAGTTCAAGGTAAGCTCCCCAGCTTCTATGCTCCTTTCATTCTTTATCTCTACTTTGTTATCACTTTACCTCCCCCTCCCCTCACTTCCCAGCGTAGGGTAGCAAACAAGATCTTCTCCTCTGGTTAACCTTCCTGCCTTTCCCCTTTCTTCTGTCTCTCTCTCTCCCCGCTTCTGCAATGATTTTGCATAGGGCTCACGGGTAATAGCAGCAGTTTAGAAGGTATTGTGGTGACGCCCAGAAGGCTCCAGAGGGAATTGTGGCGATGCGATGGGAAGGTACAAACGAGTTTTTCCCGTTGATTTTCTTCTCTGCCGCACACCTGCTATTATATACACGCTCTTCACCACCCATCACGAAGTGTGCCAGTCAACAACAATAGCAACAACAACGACGACAACAGGAGTGGCAGAAGCAGTGGAAAAGTCGAAGTCGAAGGAAGAAGCAAGGGAAGCTTCGATTTAAAACCCCCTGAAAAGAATACAGCTGCCGAAAGCAATTGCTTCGCGCCATGGTCATTTTTGCCACAATTAGTCAGCTGTCAGACATCTGGGATTGGTAAGCTTTTTTCTCCCTAACTTGGAAACAGGGTCATAAAACATGATGAAAGTCAGCAAAAGACGTGAGATGACATTGCATGAATCTTTCCCAAATTTCCCTCTTGCATTGCCAATGAGGCCATGTATGGTAGACGGTGCTTCACTAAATTCTCCCGGGGAACTGGCAGACAAATTCCGATTTCGCCTCTCCCGTTGGCTGGAAGCGCAGGTCATTTGGAAGAATATCGGTGGGACAATCCAGGCAATGGACGTGCGAGGCAAACGGGTCACTTAGATAATAGCCATTTCTATTCAGACAACGTATAGTTGTTATGGGCATCGTTAAAGAAGCCGACACGACCACTCTCGCCTTTCGTAGCGCGATGTCTTCTCCGCTGTAAATGTCTGACCCCGGAGAGTCGGGCACAGTGCAATCGTGCAGTTTTTCCCCGAGTTCATAGCTACTGTCAACTTTCCCAATGCGCTATTGCCCGATGACCGCACATTTGAAAGCAGTACACGGCAGCTCGGAATGATCGTAACGCTGTTTTTTTGATGCTTTGACTTGTTCCGGTGACACGTGGCTTAATACAATGGTGGAGCTTCTACAATTTTCGTGTTTGGTTTTATCCAAAACACAAGTTTTCTATAGGGCCCTTTGAAGATCACTAGTGCGATGCTGGCATAGATATGCAGCTGCTTTTTTTTTGTAAGCATTTGTTTCTACGCACTTATACTTTCAGAAATAAAAGTGCCACACTGGTGGAAACTGTGCAAGGAGACAGTCGGGGTGCGCAATACTTCCTGTAGCACACTCACGTTTCTTTACCTGCTTTCTCGATTGCTTGAATTATTCATATTGCAATAATATCATAAGAAACCAACAAAAACTGACACCAAGGAAACGTAGGGGAAATTACTTGTGCCTAATAAATGAAATAAAGAAATTATACGTTAAGGGAAATGAAAGTAAATGAAAAAACTACTTGCTGCGATTGGGGAACGATCCCACAACTTTCGCATTTCGCGTGCGATGCTCTACCGATTGAGCTATCGCGGCGCCGTTTCCCCATTCACTTTCTCGGGTATTTATGTTTCGTAGTAGAACCCTGGGAGTGTTAGCCAGCGCCACCACAGACAGACCTTGGCGGCGGATGTGGAACATCATTTCTGCCGCAGGTGTCACCAGAACGGGATCTTTTTGGGTGAAGGTAACCTGTCAAAAAACCCACACATGCTACCTGAAGACATCATGTTGCCGGATTCGAGACCCTCTTTATGTTATAAACGAGAAGAAAGGGTGTTAACCGAGTGGCCCAAATTTTTACTAGTCATATCAAATTATTATTATCATATTATTAGTGGGATCTTTCCCCACTTGCGGCAAGTTGTTTTTTCATCCGCTTTCATTTCCATTAACTTATCGTTTATTTCATTTACTAAGTACAAGTAATTTCCCCTATGTTTCCTCGGTGTCAGTGTATGTTGGCTTCTTATGATATGATTAATAAAACATCGGGCCCCTCGTTTAACCCCTTTCTTCTCGTTCATATTGCAATAAGTATTCTATGGGGAATAGCCTCGCATGAAGTAAGCTGGAGGTCGCATGACCACACCCTCGGTATATACAGGGATAGTTGCATCGCGTAATACAACACGCGGCATTGCATGATATGACGTTCTTGGTTTAGCAAATAAAAACATACTGTGGCCTTCCCCTGCAGCGTAACGTGTGTACAAATATCTGATGCTGCGTGAAAAGTCCTGGGCTCTGTGTTAAACCACGACATACCCGCTTGCGATGAAGACGAGCACGAAAAATTCTGTGTGCTCATACCTTAGTGCATGTATGACGCAATGGACTTAAAACAATCGCTGCACTGTGCTAAGCCAACTTTCAATATCCCTGACAAAAAAAAAAAACTTGAGAGCTCTGTTTTTTCTTTATTTGATGTAAAACACTGGAAGTTTGGTCACCGAAAGGGTCGGCTGTTTCAAAATATTAGTTAATAAAAACAGCAAAAAAGAACAAATATATAATGAAATCACAAAACACCGACGAAAGTCTATAAAAAATAACAGTACAGTAACAGAGCTAGTACATGGATTAGGCAGAATATAAAGAGAAAAAAACAGGCTTTGGAAAGCACAAGAACTACACAAGCATGAACAGGTTATGCGAGCACAGGGAAAACTTAATATGCACATAAGCTACCGTTGGCAAAAAATTTCCAATATCACCACACATCAGAAAATCTGCTGAACCTTAATACCTAATCTTTGTTTGTTGGGAGATGACGAGAATGCAAACACTTTCTCCGCAGGGAAACAGCGCCCATCTAAAAGTTTGCAGACGACTGCGAATCATAGCTCGCTGCTTGTCACAGTGTGGACATTCGATGAGACAGTGCTCAGCAAGTAGTTACTGATTATAAGTTAATTGGGTTATATTCAATTTAGGTGGAGTTTTATGAACATTTACCTTTTCGTATGTATATATATATATATATATATATATATATATATATATATATATATATATATACATATATATATACCGCACGCTCTGATAGCCGAAATTCATCGTGCCACAGTTCCACGGTTCATTGCATTTTTGCAAATCCGAAATTTGATACGGCCTGTACGCAGAGTCGACTTCGATTTCCTCATTACGATGAGCCCGCTGAAACTGAATGTTTAAATGGGATTCAATTGATTTTTGTTAATTAGGGACTAGTTACCCGGTAAGACTTATCTCCCCGTGGTCGGAATACCACTGATGGCACGTCTCCGTAGGAGCCGTCTTTAAATTTCAAAACACACACACACACACACACACACACACACACACACACACACACACACACACACACCACACCCACACACACACACACACACACACACACACACACACACACACACACACACACCCACACACACACAAACACACACACACACACACACACACACACACACACACACACACACACACACACACACACACACACACGCACACGCACACGCACACGCACACGCACACGCACACACACACACGCACACACACACACACACACACAACACACACACATACACACGCACGCACGCACACACACGCGCACACGCACGCGCACGCACGCACGCACGCATCCGCTCTTCCAAGCTCTTCCATTAGTTGAGGAGGGTTAGTTGAGTGTTTATGCAGTCCAAATATTACGTTAATAAGCAGGTTTTCAAGTGCAATTCTCCCAACGTGATGCGTCGACTACACCTATAACTAGGCTGCACTTCCGACATCGACACCCGTTATCACAATATGCTGACGCGCTCGTTACTTGTGTTGTTGTGTTCAATGTCTCTTAATTTGTTTTTCTAATTTGTTAGTTTCACCTTTCCTCTTGCTCTTTTCAGCCGGCTAGTCTTTGAAACCTTGAGAGAGCTTGCCCTAAAGAGGCGCACCTGGGAATTTTTACTCACTTACTAATAAATAACAGTAATAACATTAGTGGGAAATCCCTAAAGTATGTCGTATCCACAGCGTGCGCTTCTATCTATGACCGACTCCATTCGACGGTATGTTGTAAACTTGTATCATCTATATTTTCGCGTCCATGTTTTTATCTCTCCTTCTTTCCTTTGGCATATAGCACCGATATGTTTAAAAATATTAAGGTGCTTCTCGGGTCTGGGACTTCCACAGCATGCTGATTTTATTCCATCTCGAAAGGAACTTACGCTTCGCGAAGTAATATCAAGTTGTTTGTGAGATACATGGATTTGCATTTTGAAAAGGGAAACTTGTTCCTCTTTTTTTCATTTGCCTATATAATTTGCTCAGTATTTGCCTGAAGCATCGTACTGTTGAGGCATCTATTTTCGCAATGAAATTTGGCTTATGTACGCTTTCTCGACAGATTGGACATATTTCGAGCCCCATGCCATTTGTAAAACTCCCCGCACCTAATGGCATTACATTTCTGAATATGGCTCTGCACAGAAAGAAACAAAATTGTGAATCAACTTCAAGACACAAGAATAGTTGCCGCAGACATTTTCTGGCATAATGTTAGAAACATAGCGCGCTAGCGAAAATATTTCACTGAGTTCCGGTGCCCTATGTTCAGCTGCCAGCCTGCATATTTTTGTACTTGCAGCGCTTACGGCACAGCCCAACGAGGGACCACCTTGATCCTCCAGGAAATAAGCACGAAAAGAGAAAAAAAATCACTACGCATAGAAGGGTAAGACCGGATCATACGCTGATGACTTTGGCTATCAGTGTATACGCCTACATCCTTCACTTTCGTGTGTAATGTTTCTCGTGCACCTCGTAGTTTGCAGACCATAACCCAACAGACCCAACCTGTATAGCATCATCGAAAATCAAAGTTATTTAATTTTCACCAGACCGTAACCACTGCCTCACATGTTTTTTCTTATATACAGCCTTCGCCTTCTCTTAACTACACTATAAAAGCAACGTAGCTTAAGCATTCGAATCAACTCGGGAATTTTCTAACATTTGGCAACATACACAATTAATGATGTCTATCAGTCACGTTTCACATACTAATCAAAAGCTCTTTGAAAAAGCAGGAAAGAGAGCACAGATAAAAAAAAAAAGAGAGAGAGATGAGTTTAGAACACAAACATCGTATTCTTCAACCTTCACTGCAAATCCTTTCCGCCTATTTCTAGTATTATTACCCCTCCCCCTGCCCATTCGCTTTCAATTTTTGTTCACATCGGACAGTCACCAGCAAACGTGTCGATGGTCCTTATGACCGATGCCACTTGGTACATGATGCGACCTCCACTGTTACTCACTTTCTTTTCTGAACGCTGACGTCAGCCCATGTGTTGACATCGTTGCCACCGCTCTTGCAAAATGGGTGGATCTCGTGGTTCTCTTTCGGCATGCACAATATCTCGCTCTGGGCCCGACAACCTATAAAGTGAATGTTATTGCAATTAACGTTCTCTAATTATTATTTATGAACTTCGGATTAGGATTTTAACGTTCGCGTCAATGAGTACAGATTTTGAATCGTTATAAAAGTATCATATGAAGATGGCTCAGCGTTCTCTCGAAGTGCATAATTCACAAGTATTTTGCTACACCAAATTGCCGTTATTTATCTATTTATTTATTTATTTATTTATTTATTTATTTATTTATTTTCAAATGCTGTTGGCCATCTCGCCCATAACAAGGTGGGTATAGCAAGGTTGCAAATAACAGAAAAAATATAAACGCGTTACAAAACGTAAATACGACATGAAGCAATGAATATTACAAATACAATACAATAAACACCAAAACAAAAAAACAGATACGTAATACAATACTTTGGCTCTGAAATAGATGTTTTAACATTGTGACAGGGATATATTGCAAGCAATATTAAACAAAGGCTGCAGCATGTACTTTAGGATAGTCTGACAACGACTAAGATTTAATTTCATCAAAGGTTTTTAACGCGTTCCTCAAAGCCTTCAATGCTACTAGATTGCAAAACAGACGCCAGCAAACTGTTCCATTGTTCAATATATCGTGGAATAAATGAATAAACGTAAATATCCAGGTATGCTTTTGGAATTGAGAACATGCAATGATTGCTTGACCTGGCGCTTCTAGCCTGTCTGGAAGTAAGATATGGTGTCGTTTCAGCATTGAACGGGCCTTTTCATATCGTGAAAAGAAATTTAGGTGTAGCCAATTTTCGGCATTGAGCAAGTGTAGGCAAATGAAGCAGCCGAAGCATTTCAGAAACAGAGTTAGCAAGATAATGCCGGGAAAGAATGAGCCTTGTGGATTTGCTCTGTATCTTCTCAATGCGGGTTGGTAATCCTGATTGAAAGCGATCCCATATGACACTGGCATAATTTGACATTAGTCTAATGTAAGTTAAATAAGCAAATAGCTTAACGTGTGTGGTTGCTAGCCTTAACTTACGTCGAAGAAACCACTGTTACACAAATTCTGTCTATGTGTGGTTTCCAACTTATCTTTAGAAATTGTTAAACATAGGTATTTTATCGTTTCAGCTTCAGTTAGAGTTGTTGAATTCGTCTCATAATGCTTTGTTCTGTTCGTTATTCTGAGCACTGCTGATTTAGATTTGTTAATTTTCATTTTCCATTTTGCGGCCCATACTTCTACAGCTTTAAGCGCTTGGCTATGTAACGACTGATCGTTTTGGTTATTGATTACACGATATATTAAACAGTCGTCTGCAAATAACCGGATGGTTATGTAATAACTTATGTTATGAGCAATTTATTTTGTGTACACTAGAAAAAGAAGTGGTCAATCAATCAAATCAAATCAATCTTCATTTTCCAGTAAAAGAAACAGAAATGTGGTCCTAAAACGTATCCCCGGGGAACGCCTGAGGTTACTTTTAATTGGTTATGTTTGTTACTATTTATTTCAATGTATTGTGTCCGACCTGTAAGGTATGAGCGGATCCACACAAAAACTTCATAATTCATATTTATTTTCATCAGTTTATTTATTATATTCATTATGTACGACTCGCCCGAAAGTATTCGACAAATCTAAAAATATAGCGTCAACCTGTTGTATATACTTCAAGGAAGCTCTAAAATCGCTAATCGTTTTTATCAGCTATGTGGCAGTTGAATGGTGCGGTCGAAATCCATGCTGGTTAGTTAAGAAAGCCTGCTTGTCTTCAAGGTAGGTGTAGATTGACTTTGAAACTATGTGTTCAAGTGGTTTGCAGCAATACACACGTGAATGAAATGGGCCGATAGTTTCCAATATATTGCGTTTCACCACACTTGTGAATCAGAACCACTTTTGATACTAGCCAACCATCTGGGACCAGCTTTCGTGTTAGCTTGGCGTTAAATATATACACATAGATAGTAGGCTACCCATTCTGCATATCTGCGCAGAAATGAATTTGGTATACAATCCGGACTAATAGATTTCTTATCGTTAATGTTAAACAGAAGATCCACAAATGCCTTCATGCGACACTTGTATATTAGGCATTGGTAATGTGTACGGGGGTTCTAGTGCGAAGCTGAAGAACCATCTGCAGAGGTGGCAGTAAAGACAGATTGAAAAAAATCATTAAAACATTTTGCCATACGCGAGTTCTTCGACACAACCTCACCATTGACGACAATGTCACTAGAAGCTTCCTTATTATGCTACAAATTGCGCCAAAAATGGTGCGCATCATGCTTAATGTAATTAGTTATTGTCACGTAACAGTAGTCTTTTTTTTTTTGCAGCAGCAGCAGCAACCATCCTTGCGCGCAATATAGAGCTAATTTTACAATGATCTTTTTTTAGCTTCTTTCTCTCATGGATAATTTAACGCTTTAAATGTATGATTTTCCGGGTTGTCCACGGGTTCTGTTTATTTCCTTTCTTCTTTCGAGTTGGCACAAATTTGTTTACGCAGTGAAAAACAATACCTTCAAATGCAATCGACATCAAACTGACGCCATCCGTGTGGTTGAATCCATCCAAACAGAGCGAAAGAGGATCAATAATGCTTGTGTCATCGGCTCTATCAAAACATAGAACATGGGTAGTACTACCAGCTTTCGGGTATAGAGCGGGACGCTTTATCTCCCCCTTAACTAGCTTACAATCCTAGAGGGCGGTTGCAACCATAGAGCTCGGTCCTCAAATCTCCCGTCTATAGGAACACCAAATCTAATATAGATCTTGATTTCCATACTGCGCGGGTGCCCTCGTGAACTACCTGCTGTAAATCATCACTGAAAACTATTTCTAGAAGACGTTCACAATGGGAATTTTCGTGACGCTGGGCGCTAAACGTGGACCAATCAATCCCTGGCAGATTTAAATCTTGCTTGTTCATGTAGTATTTTCCAGTAAACTTCATATGCAATTTGGCATGTTTCTTCTAAACATTACCGCATCTTCCTTCTACGCTACTGCCACTCCACTTTACACAAATGTCGCTACAACAAAGCCAAAATTTATTGTCCTGAATTTATTTCTGTGTTCGTGTTTTCTTAAATCGCCGTAGAGCCAGGAAAAAAGCCCAGTAATTTTGTACGAGAAATGTTTATCGAGTGATCAAGCGAACATGTGGCGAGTTGTTGTCTTTTGGGGAAAAAAAATTCCAGCCAGAACTGTTATAGTAGCTTTGCCGGGGTCATTTCAGCATCCCTATTGCAATGTATCGACAGCACTACGAAGACGCGTGTTTTATGTACTTAAAACTCTACTGGCGGGTCTCGGCTCTTTCCATTACCAAAACTATAGACTACGAGGCTAAAGTGGAACATGCAAGAAATGTGCGTAAGAACCGCTGTGCATTTAACGATAGCATACCTTGTGGAAAAAAGTGGTGTGAAAAAAAGAAAAGAACAAAAATAACCCTTCCTCGACGTCCTTGTTGCATATGGAGAAAAAATTTTCGCTTTATTCCCGAGAAACCGGGCGTTCACTCCAAGCACTTAGAAAACCATCGTCGAGAGACTTGTGTTTGATTAAGAGATATTGCTACCTCATTCAAATTTTTCATGGTCATTTTGTCCCTTTATTTAACTTTTTCAGCCGGCCATTGAAACATAACAGAGCAGGTGAAAGTTCTGACACTCTGTGCTTACTAACGTGCTTTTGTTGGTGTTGTTACTGTTGTTGTCTGACTTAGAGGAGCTACTTAAACCGCATTTTCTGGAAGCAGCGAAATTGGTTTCCCTATTCATTCACGCCTCGTAGTTTTCATTGCCCGCTGAGTATTTCTTGTGGACAGCAATGCAACCCTGTTCGTAAGCGTGCGCCACTTTTTATTCAACTTTTACTTTTGGCAGCGACCGAGACAACAGTGAAGGCAACAAAGAAGCCGCAGGCGACTCCATATGGCAACGTTCAATTTTCTAAATGCGCGCCGCAAGCCCGTGGGAGCAAAGAAGTGCCAGACAGGTTGCCGGCAGCGTTTCGGTAAAAAAAAGTGAAAAACACGAAGCACTGCAGCCTAAGTGAGAGACCTCGGTAAAAGGAAGTGCGGTGAACAAATAGCGACGGCCGAAGGAAATGCAAAGTATAGCTGACAACGTCTTTTATAAACCTTTCTTCTTTTAAGAACGTTTTGCCACGTGTGAGAATTTAAACCCTTTCCGTAACTTCATTCCTCTTCTTTTAGGCTGAGCATAGCTTCGTTTCTGCTGAGCGAGCGATAGAGAGAGAGAAAGAACAACTCTAATAGACAAACATCGCCACAAAGTGCCGCAAAAGATCGCTGCCGTACGCATGGGGAAGTAGGCTGTGTACGAAAATCCTTCGCAGTGCCTCGAGAACGGAAATGCAAATTGTGGTGTTCGATATTTCTTACGCAGGGACTTATTTCTCAATGCATATTTTTTCTGTTGAACATCTGCTATGTCTCAAAACAATAAAACCCTCGCTGTCAAGCTGTATGCGCAGCGTACACGGCTTATTGTGTTTCGCGCATTTTCATTTTGTTTCTAACAAAAATGTTCTTTCTATATCTTTTTCTGCTTCAAAATTTTCATTAGAAGCTAACCCAGAACAGCGCCGTAAAATTCTTTATCGACTAAGATAGTGATCTTAGCTTGGAAGTAATTAGGCCTTCGCAAGCAGAACGTGAAAGATGCGCACGCTCGTAGTACCTGCTCCAACAAGCTGAGAGCTGGGCGAGTTAATGCGGTTTCATCTTAACCAAAAACTGCGCGAAAAAGACGTAGATGAGAGAGAGAGAGAGAAACCGAAAACACGAGCGCTGCTCGCAACAGTTAAAATAAAATGTCAGTAGCGAGGAGCGCCCGTGTTTGTCGTTTCTCTCTTTCCGGTCTACGTCTCTTTCGCGCAGTTTTTCATTAAGACAGTACCTGCACGTCGTTTCGGAAGCAAAATGACTTCGCACGGAAAGAATTGGAGAAAGCTTCTGTTTATATTCTTTTGTCGTAACACTTATCACAGCCTATACAGTTCAATAGTCACTCAGTCGTATACAAATTGGTGGCCAATTCATAGAGATGAAACACTTGTTTTACTTTAGGTATTGTTCACAAAAAAGAAACGCAGGAAGACATGAAGTCATATTGTAGTAGTGCGAGCTATTACCGCTTTATTAGAATGTAGAACTATGCGCACAAGAAAGGTTTGCACTATAACTAGAATTGGGTCCTTTAGTGTGGCCACAAAAAACTGTAGCCTACTTTTAAACCTTGTTACAAGCCTACGTTTCGAAAAAAGAATATTGGCGGCCTATCCTTCTTCAGGAGATAATTGGAGACGTGTTTGCGATTAGCAATATTTCATAGGATGAGTATTTACTTCGCAATGACATATTTTTTTGTGTTACAATGATTATAATGATTATTATGGGGATAATTTATTGGAACGAGACAGGTGGAATTGAAATGTACGAGTGCAGGCCTTGATGAGGCACAGGCTTCTCTGACGCACTTCGCTCTGGATACGCTGCACCATATAGCGGCGCGTCCACGAAGTCTGTGCATGACCTCTGAGACACATGGCCTACCGTTGCGTGCGAACGCTGGCAATTGTTCTCTCGCTGGCCGCACATTTCTATGGCGAATCAAATGCAGGTGCAGCTTGCTCAAACGTCGGGCTGCTGTGATTGAGGAATCCGTGTGATGGAGCTTTCATTTCGCCCAGCACCGAAAAAATTTTAAAAGATCGATGTGATGTCCATATCCAGCCTCTTCTACACCAGCTTTGGTCACAGGGCATGTGCATACTCAGGAACCCAGTGACACAAGCTGACGGTAAAGATGTTAAATGCGGAAATCGTACTGCGAATCGAGTAAAGTTCTCTAAGAATACGGCTCTCAATAAAACTCAGTCTATTTCTGCCTATGTTTTACAGTGAAGCTGTACGTGGCTAGGATCTGGCGGATCGCATCCCCGTGTAGATCAACGGTTTTCCTACGTGGGCCGATACCGAAGTTAGTGAATTATCGGGCCGATGTGCGGCGGAGGTGAAGTAAGCGTTAAGCACTACACAAACGTGGGCCGATCCTGAAGGTATTACAATGCTGGGAAATCTCACGGCGGAGGTGAAGCAGGCGTTAAGCATCCCCCACATGTGCGCCGATCCCGAAGATTGTGCAATGCCGGGCCGACCCGCGGCGGAGGTGCAGTTCGTCATTAAGGGGCCCAGACATACAGCTTCGCTGGTCATCCTTCTTCACAGAGTGGAAGGGCACTGAGTTTTTTATTGGTTTCATTATATGTCATTCTGATATTCTCAGAAGACAATTTTACATTATACGGCATATTTCATTCACCAGTTTTTGAAGATACCTCTGAAATTATTGCGTAATATATTCTATATTTACACGGGAATATGTAAGGAAAATCCTACGAAAGTGTTAGGCAAATAGTTTAGTGCTATTTATCGGAGCACATTGATACTAATTTGATCTGGAAAGTTGTCTCTTTACGGACGACGAAAATTGCCAGAGAAGTGTGTTTCCAATACTGTGAGTTGACCATGGAACCCAGAATGCAGCGTTAGCATCACAAGGCAATAAATGATCTCTGTGTGTTTAGGAATTGAAAGGTGTATTTTTTTACCACAACTAATATCTGGAGATGGTGGCTTTGCCGACGTACGCACACAAATTGGTAGTAAGAACGCATACAATCTTTTTTCGTCCGGGTTGTCACGTGGACTTGAAGAGTGATCATGTCTACAAGGTTTCATGGTTCTAAGGTACGTTATGTACTACGCTACGGTCCACAGAATGTTCCTTATCTGCTGTGATGGACGTGAGTGACTCTGGCTAGTGCAGCAATCGATAGATTTAGTGCAGCTAGATTTAGTACACGCATACACGAATACTCATGGAAATAGACAGCGTTCAGCCACTTCCTTGGCCCATTCGATAGAGCATCGCACACGTCATGCGAAGGATGTTGGTTCAGCCCCAACTAAGGGCAACTTATCTTTAATTTCCATTTCTTTTATCTCACTATTTCGATACATAAAAAAACATTCACCGACGATTACAATATTTCCTAATGATAAATTTGAGCTCAGCTGTATACGCATGTTTCTTTTGCATTGTATTGAGGGAAAGAATTTGACAGAGACATGTAGCAGAGTCGGTAATCGGCGAAAATCTGATCTGCGGGGCAATCGCGTCGGCTTTTATAGATGACGAAAATTGCAGTGCAATCGCGGGTGCCGCTTGGCTGCCAGAAAGTACTTCACAATTCGCGTTGCGCATGAAATTAAATTACAAAACAATCACAAACCATGACAATCGAAAGAAGAGCGAACGAGACCAAACCATGCAAAGCAAACAAGCGCGAGCGAGAGCTGACGCGAGAGGATGATAGCATATGATAGCATGGAACGAGTGGTCCGGCTGATACTAGATACTAGTACGCATCGAGCGGCCGGGCGGGTCCGCATAAAACCAGTTTCTCGCGCGTACGTCACTGAAGGGGCCACTCTCACTGGTCTGCACCATTCGCGGCTCACGGCTCGCGTCTTTCATCTGCCGCTCCGCGTTCTCTCTTTCATCTTTCGCTGTGGCGCTCCTTCGCTAGTTTACACCGCTACCGCCGACGCTCGCCGCAGGAACGGGCCATTAATAACTGCGCTCTAAAAGCAAATGCCTAATCTTCCTTGCAATTTACTTGGTTTCATTGCTTTTTGGCTATATCTGTTTGTCCATGACTCACATAGGAAAGCCTGCCGTTGTGGTTTAGTGGCTTGGTTGTCGCGCTGGTAAGCACGACGTCGCGGAATCGACTATCGGCCGCGGCAGCCACATTTCTATGTGGGCGAAATGCAAGAACACCCGTGTGCTTAGATTTCGGTGCACGTTGAAGAACCCATGAAGCCATTTTGCTGTTCTTGGCCTCCCGTTTCTTTGACGTAACCCATGTTCTGCGTAGAGTTCTGAGCGCAATAAGTGCCCTTCTGTTCCTCATCCGCCTTTTTCGCTTTTCCCCAAGCAGGAGGAGCGTGGAAGGACTCGGCAATTATGCAGCGACCAGCGAGCCAGCGAGTTCGCCGGAAGGGCCACCATTCGGCCTGGCCTGCCTCTGTCGATTGTCTGCGCGACTACATCCGTTCCGTGTTGTGGACTCCTTATTTTGCTCCTCCTGGAAGGCACTGGCCCACTCGTTCTTGTACCATTGGGCTCACGCGAACAGGGCGATTGTTTTGCCGTCACCGAGCAGCCGGAGACGCAGCTGCTGAGACTGGCGGCACCGTATAAAGATACGGGTCGCCGCGGTAGCTTGCTATGCTGAGGTTCCCACCAGAAAAAAGGGCGCTCTTCTGTTTTATCGATGTTTTACGCACTGCAGTTCCGTGGCGCAGGCTTGGATCCTTAGACTTACTCCGGGAATAGAGGCAGTTGTGGATCTTCTGGCTGAAATCAATGCGATGCCATAACGAGCACTTTTCATGGCTGCAAAGTTGCACTGCGGTTTAATTTTACGCATGCTAATTTTGTTTAGTTGCGTCGTATTCGCTTTAAGCATTGGCTGGCTTGCTGTTCTTTCACATGCCTTTATATTTGACGAAGTGCTTGTTAATACATCAGCTAGGTCACTATTTGGTGCCGTTCATACCTATGCTTCTGGTAAACCTGTGCTCTGAAGAGAAAAGACATTTACAGTTTTATGGGACGGAGTGCATTTCCCTTAAACGATTACATAAACCTGCATACGAAGAAAATTAAAGAAACTGTTAAATATCACGAACTATTTCATTAAGGGGTCTGTGTATATTGATGACTCCTATGAGCTGACCTAATATACAGTTTTTATGTCGTGATTTACTTTTGATTATACAAAGAAACGAGGGTGCTCTCACTGGCACTACATTGTAGATTTATGGCCGGTTTCTGCTCTACTTCACCAATGATAAAGTTCCCGTGGGACCGACCAACCTAACTTGTCTAGCTGATTGAGTTAAATCATGGAGACTCGTCATGTAAACATAGTCCTGACAGGCACACATTAGAAAAGCTTGTATTGTCAATATTAAATATACAGAAGTCAAGATCAATAGAGTTGATACAGTTAGACACCGTCAAACGCCTTTTTAAGGAAATGCTTCAGAGGTCCAAACTTTTTCGTTGCACCGGTCACTTCTTTGTGAAGATCACGTGCTGTACCGCTGACAGTAGAGCATGCTAAACATGTCCAACAAGAGAAAACCTTTGTTTAACATGAATTGAAGAGAGTCTTGGTGAAATAAGTAGATAAATTTTTTCGCATACTTTGTCTGGCGGAATGTGCGACTGCAATCGACCTCATTAAACCAAGTTTCGGGACATGTTCAATGGCAGAATGAGGGAGGGACACCAAGTATAGCTGAAGGTTCTCCAATGCAGCTATCGCCTTCCTTGTCATCAAAATTCTTCATTTTTTAGAGGCTCTTGAACTACGTTGTCTTCGTTCAGAATCGCGTCCTTTCCTTCATAGAATGCTTTTAAGACTGTCACTTACCACAGGATCATCACATCGTCATCAACTGCCACGTATTGGATTGCCACCGCACCCACTCCTGTCTTGCCAGAAGGTTTAGCGATTCCTGAATTAGTATAAACAGACTGTAACACACGCAGACATCGGCACGCTTGGCAAGTGGGTGCTAGCTTTGGTACTAGCACAGAGCACAGCTGAATGTCATCTGCGAAGCAGCAAGTCAGCCGTCGGGGCGCCCAAACTCCTTCTTCGCGCAGATAAGTTCATTGTATTGGTCTTCGTCGTAGAGGCGTTCACAGCACACATGAAACCCACCGTGGTTGCTTAGGGGCTATGGTGTTGGGCTGCTAGGCTCGAGGACCGAAATTGTATCCCAGCCACGGCGGCCGCATTTCGATGGGGCAAAATGCGAAAACACCAGTGTACTTAGATTTAGGTGCACGTTAAAGAACCCCAGGTGGTCCAAATTACTCCGTAGTCATCCATTACTGTGTGCCTTATAATTAAATCGTAGTTTTGGCACGTAAAACCCCAGAATTTCTTAGCACACATAAAGTATGCTAATTCGGCAGGGACATAACTTATCCTTCATTATACAGGTAATTTCATTGTAGAGGCGTTCCTTGAAGTGGCGTACGACTGTATATCAGAAGACGCAGATCAGGCTGGGGATAGAAGCAAAATCACAAAGGAGCCTGCATTTTTTGCTGGCTGTTCCTTCCAGAAAACATTCACAAGCAGTCTGAATGAAAGACCGACGCGCACAAATAGCGGATGTGGTCGGTGCGAACGCTGCAGCAACCATAAGTGAGAAAGACGGTAATTAAAAAGAAAGATAAACTGAAATTCATAAAGACCACTCGCCTAGCGGCATAACAGACAGTGACGAATATTGTAATGAAAGCGGAAGATGAGTTCATGCCATAAAATATGCAGGTTTTCATTTATAGACACAGCGTCATATTGAGTAATATACAATCGTATTCAATGCTAGCTACTATGTATGCAAATGTTTGTGTGCTGTCGACATTCGTTGCATGACCCAAATACGCCGAAAGGCTTTGAATGTGATTTTCATTATACCGGTTGGGGGGGGGGGGTGAGGGAGTGTAGGACGGGCTGCAGCAAGCTTTCCATAGTTCTTGGCTAGCTGTATTAAGCAATTAGGCAATTGCTTCTATTGCGTCAGGCAAATAGTGTCATGTTAACCATGGGATAAGTGACAGTCCAAGTCAAAAGAAAAGAGAGCTTAGAAGAAGAAAAACGCGATTCGAAGATTACCCTCCAGAGAGTGCTTTGCTTACTGCCATCATACCTACCCATGTTACGGTCATCGTCACATCCTTTGGTAGTAACTTGTTCTCAGCTTGAAGATATCCCGTGGATATATATTTTTTGCTTTGGTCCTCTGTTCAGGGCCATGCGATTCATACCGCGAATAATGCGCAGGAGTATAGCAGTAGCAAAATTTATAGTTACTATTTACACATTGGCAAGATGCCTTATTTCGGCATCCGTAGTAACGTGTCTGTTGTAAAGGTACGCAACGATGTCGCATGTATGAAACATGAACATTTAAAAGGATTCATATGTGAACTGTTCATCATTCGTTCGCATTTGCCTTGGCATCTGCAATGACCTCTTGTCTCTGTTTCCATTGCTTCTCTTTTTTTGTCTGCTCATGTGAAAAAGATATGAGGCAACGGCAAAGGACATATTCTGAAACGTACTGTACAAATTGAATTCGCCTGAAAAGTAGCGGAGCGTACGACAGCAACACCACGCTCGCACAAGAGATTGAGAGAGAGAGGGAGAGAGAAAAAAGGATGCATAGAAAGGCAGGGATGTTAACGAGAGGTAGTTCCGGTTGGCTACCCTGAAAGGGGGGACGGGTTAAGGGGGATAAAAAGAGAAAGGGAGTGGAAGGGGGAGATTGAGAGAAAGAGAGACGAGCAAACAGCGCATTCGGAGTTAGGGAGCTGAGATTCAAAAAGCAAAGGAATGCAGCTCCACTCGTCTCATCGTACTTGCCCTTCTCGGATCAAGGAGAAAGGACTGCAGACAAAAATGAAACCGAGGGAATTCTATGGGTCGTTTATTTATCTTCAGTGTTCATGTTTACAGCATACTGCTGGCCTGGGTCGCAGCTTTGCCAACGGACGGGTGATTTCCTTTACAGCTGCCATCATCGACCGCAATTTTTATGGGCCTCCGTCAGTATATGAGTTCGTCCTCGAAATATATCCGACAGAAAGCTTCTCACCCTGGCCACAATCGAGGCCACGGAAAGCATGAGCATATTTTTTTCCTCAGACTTATTGTGTTCCTTCTTTAGAGAATAGTGCCGGCGATGTCATTAAATAAAGACTCTGAAGCCTGTAAGGTCCTCTGTTTTTGCCAGTATGCACTTTATTTTGTTCTTTCTCGCTTGATGCCTTGACTTTTGTTTCTATTGTTTCTCTTCGACTTGGGTATGTCCCTTTCAAAGATGTTTCGATCCCAAAGCTTTGGTCAAGTTTTACGGCTACATATCATAGGCGAATGTCTGATATGCGTTTTGATTGCACATCTCTCTTATTCTAGCGAAATAAAAAAAATCAAGATCGCTATAACGAACCCTCATTTTTAGCGTGATTCGCAACGATGTGCTACCAATGCATTCAATATGGTGAGAATTTAAACCTTCATACACAGGAAACAGCTCCTGTGAATGAAGTTTTAAATTCTCGCCGTTCTCTGATCGCAGTCCTCACCATCATTCGCAAGCCACCCATTGAGCCCTAACTTTACAAAAGAAGCGCCATTATTAAACACCAAATTCAGGACGTCAACAATTTTTCACGGTGAACAGTTGCAACGTAAGCCTTGCAACCAAACTTTCACCGTTTTGCAATGTCACCTCGGCAAACCGCGCAGTGAGAATTTCATTGCCTACCCTATTTTCTACATCAAAATATAAAGAAAACGATGGCACTAAAAACAACAGCAATCAGGGTGCCTTATGAAAGATAAAAGAATGTTTCGAGTTGGGAGCGTGCTCTTAAAAGATGCTCACCAATCATTGAAGCATTGCATAAGCATTGCGTTTGTTTCTCTTTTTGCCTTACTCTTGTTTCTTTTTCGTGATAAGAGGCAAGGAATACAAAATGAAAAGCCATCCTTGTAACTAGGAGCCAAGAAAGAATTCCGATGGTTGCATTCTTGTTTTTTAGTGTTCTCCCATTACTGCGCGCACGAATGACTATGCAAATAATGTTTACACGTTCTCTTGTTTTCATGCCGCATAATTCCTTTTTCAGTGCGCGAATAAGCCACGCAATAGAACCCGAGATAAAAGCGCAGTGAAAGATGTCTTGGAGCTGTTTTTACGAGCCCGAAAACCACCTAGGAAGAGACAGTTTGCCCATTGTATCTTCGCGTTTTATTATGGGGGAGTCTGATAAAAAAATTACCGACGATTACGTTACTTCCTAATGCGAAATTTGAACGCAGCAAATAAGCTGTTTCACCTTTTCGATAGATTGAGGCAAAGAAATCGAGCAACACATGTATGCGCTATCACAGATTTTTTTTTTTATTTTTCACACGTATTCCTTTAACAAAGACTCCACTAACAGTTCTTGACAATCATGAAGGAAGCTTTGTGGTCGGAGAAATAGACTGATATATGTTCGACTTGGTACACCAATGCTTGATTCTCAAAGACGAGATCTATACAAGTGCCTCGCGAGGTTGTCACAGCCGTGGGACGCGTTACGAGCGAGAGGAACGGGATGTTCTCCCGCATAAGTGTTAGGAAATTGCTGTTTGTCTTTATGTCAACATTAAAGTCCCCCACTACTAACATCGGTGTGGATCGATGGACGGTTAATGCGAGTTGCAGGAAGTGCACGACGTCTTTCGTGAGTGCGGTAGGGGCGAAGTAGGCAGCTACTACCAGCAAGATAATTTCGCAGTGGCGAACGGCAGCGGCAATTTCGGCTCGGGCGGTGCACATATACAGATCCGCCGCCACCGATCTGGCTCTCTGATTGCCACCGCACAGGGGTTGCATTGGAGGAGGAGCGAAGAAAGGAATTAAGTTCGAGCCGGCGCTTTGACAACCGGAGACTCGCAGGAAGAGGGGGGAGGGGGGCGGCGTGTACACCCAGCGGCAAACGATGGGGGCAGAAGCGCGCGCAGCAAGCGGACAACACGATAAAGGGAGGAGGGAAGAGATAGCAGCGACTGACTGATGCCGCTGACGCCGATAGTGAGTCAACCCCAGCTGCGGAGTTGGTTTCAGGGACAACGCCGCCGATGCCGACACAAACAATATGATACCCTCGCTTCCGCAGCGCTAAGAACCAGGTCTAGCCGTGGGAAGGTGGTCACGTATTCGTCGACGTGCCGGGGCCTACGTGAAATAACCGGCGCGTCGGCAACTGAAGAGCACCCTATCCGCCACACAAGAACAGGGGGGGGGGGGACCCTTTCCTCCTCTTTCTGCATGGCGGCGACGGTGTTCTATGCAGTCACGTTATCTTGACTCTCTAGCGGCGTCAGCGGCATCCAGCGGTATCAGTCGGTCGCTGCTAGCGCTGGGGGGATGAAAGGGGGGCGGAGCTGGTTACGAGGCCGACGACAACGCCGACGACGACGCGAAACCCAGGAACGGACGCCAAAGAGCTGCGCTCTAAAACAAGAGATTTCAGCTTTGGAGCATCGCATTCCGGTGTTTATTACGGTTGCTTATTACGTTGCTTTATTACGAACGAAGTTTCTGTTCAGTTAGAGTCATCGATATCCTTTAGGCGACAGTTCGGCTATCTGGCCATGTTTTAAAGAATGGCTTACGTATACATTTACAATTCACCATAGATTGGAAATTCAGCAGTTAAGTTCGGATTATAAACTTCACTGGATACTTCGACAGGAAGTAGTGACTCTTGCCTGTTGTTTAATAAATGATGAGACCTGGGAAGAATAGATCACTGAAGGGCTGGCCGTTCTAAACATTGTACATAAACTTCAGTGACTAAGCATGTAGTAAACGACAAACCAAACAAAACGAAATAAGAATTAGATAGAAGACAATGGTGCAGGAATGGAGCAACCCTTACAACAAGCTTATATACGGCTATACGATGTGTGAAAGAGCGCTGTGTCAGTGACATGCTAACGGCAAGCCACAGCGTGCGTTACCAAACCACTTTCTATTTTTACAGTCATGGCATAAAGGATTGAAGAGGTTCAATACATACAAGCATTTGTCTCGCAAACCAGATTTTTTTCAAGGGAATTTTCCACGTCTCAATAATTTCTCTCGTCGTATTCGAGTGCTGATTGCCGTGTTATAGTTTGTTAACGAAGCTTACCCTCAAGTCTAAATATTTTAAGGCAGCTTGTCGTGTGCGTATCATGGCCACGCACGCTTATATCGCCTTCCGTTTCTCTACCACGGTTGCGCTTTAAAACCACGGCGCTGGAAGTTTGCTTCAGAGACTTTCCTTTCCTTCCCACTTCTCCGCCCTTAAACTGGCTCTCTTAACTACTACACGCAGAGACAAAGCAACAGCGCGCGCATTAGATCCTATAGATTAGATGAATGTTTACAATTATTATTAGGGTTATAATTATATTCGAGTGCTGATTGCCGTGTTATAGTTTGTTAACGAAGCTTCCCCTCAAGTCTAAATATTGTAAGGCAGTTTGTCGTGTGCGTATCATGGACACGCATGCTTATATCGCCTTCCGTTTCCCTACCACGGTAGCGCTTTAAAACCACGGCGCTATAATATTGCTTTCCTCTCCTTCCTTCTTCTCCGCCCTTAAACTGGCTCTCTTAACTACTACACGCAGAGACAAAGCAACAATGCGCGCATTAGATCCTATAGATGAGATTAATATTTACAATTATTATAAGGGTTATCATTATATTCGAGTGCTGATTGCCGTATTATAGTTTGTTAACGAAGCTTCCCCTCAAGTCTAAATATTGTAAGGCAGTTTGTCGTGTGCGTATCATGGACACGCATGCTTATATCGCCTTCCGTTTCCCTACCACGGTTGCGCTATAACACCACGGCGCTGCAATATTGCTTTCCTCTCCTTCCTTCTTCTCCGCCCTTAAACTGGCTTTCTTAACTACTACACGCAGAGACAAAGCAACAGCGCGCGCATGCGATCCCATAGATGAGATGAATACATATATATAGAAATCTATCAGTCCTAGCTCTCGTAGTATAGCCTTCTGAGCCGTTTCCTTTTCTTTTTCCTTTTTTTTTTCTTTGAAGGAAGTCCTATTAGGGTTATTATAATTACACGAAGGTATTTCGCCCTCGCCAGCAGCAGTACTTGAGATAGCTATTCTGGCGGCTAGCTTCCCACGCTATACGTGCCGCCCTCGCACCTGTTTAAGCTTTTCCTAGACGCTAGAGCTGTACTATGCCCGCGCAACCTTGAGTGATCGGAAAGCGCGTTTTCCACTCTTGGCCGGCGGAGAGGGGAGGCTTCGTTCCGGCCGCGAAGCTCTCCACATCTCTGTAAGGTGCCTGGTGGTGGTCTCGTGCTGACGATGTCCTCTGGGTGAGCGCATATTTCCCCCCTCATCTTTTAAGAGGTTCAATACATACAAGCATTTGTCTCGCAAACCAGATTTTTTTCAAGGGAATTTTCCACGTCTCAATAATTTCTCTCGTCGTATTCGAGTGCTGATTGCCGTGTTATAGTTTGTTAACGAAGCCTTCCCTCAAGTCTAAATATTTTAAGGCAGTTTGTCGTGTGCGTATCATGGCCACGCACGCTTATATCGCCTTCCGTTTCTCTACCACGGTTGCGCTTTAAAACCACGGCGCTGCAAGTTTGCTTCAGAGACTTTCCTTTCCTTCCCACTTCTCCGCCCTTAAACTGGCTCTCTTAACTACTACACGCTGAGACGAAGCAACAGCGCGCGCATTAGATCCTATAGATGAGATGAATGTTTACAATTATTATTAGGGTTATAATTATATTCGAGTGCTGATTGCCGTGTTATAGTTTGTTAACGAAGCTTCCCCTCAAGTCTAAATATTGTAAGGCAGTTTGTCGTGTGCGTATCATGGACACGCATGCTTATATCGCCTTCCGTTTCCCTACCACGGTTGCGCTTTAAAACCACGGCGCAACAATATTGCTTTCCTCTCCTTCCTTCTTCTCCGCCCTTAAACTGGCTTTCTTAACTACTACACGCAGAGACAAAGCAACAGCGCGCGCATTAGATCCTATAGATGAGATTAATATTTACAATTATTATTAGGGTTATCATTATATTCGAGTGCTGATTGCCGTGTTATAGTTTGTTAACGAAGCTTCCTCTCAAGTCTAAATATTGTAAGGCAGTTTGTCGTGTGCGTATCATGGACACGCATGCTTATATCGCCTTCCGTTTCCCTACCACGGTTGCGCTATAAAACCACGGCGCTGCAATATTGCTTTCCCCTCCTTCCTTCTTCTCCGCCCTTAAACTGGTTTCTTAACTACTACACGCAGAGACAAAGCAACAGCGCGCGCATGCGATCCCATAGATGAGATGAATACATATATATAGAAATCTATCAGTCCTAGCTCTCGTAGTATAGCCTTCTGAGCCGTTTCCTTTTCTTTTTCCTTTTTTTTTCTTTGAAGGAAGTCCTATTAGGGTTATTATAATTACACGAAGGTATTTCGCCCTCGCCAGCAGCAGTACTTGAGATAGCTATTCTGGCGGCTAGCTTCCCACGCTATACGTGCCGCCCTCGCAACTGTTTAAGCTTTTCCTAGACGCTAGAGCTGTACTATGCCCGCGCAACCTTGAGTGATCGGAAAGCGCGTTTTCCACTCTTGGCCGGCGGAGAGGGGAGGCTTCGTTCCGGCCGCGAAGCTCTCCACATCTCTGTAAGGTGCCTGGTGGTGGTCTCGTGCTGACGATGTCCTCTGGGTGAGCGCATATTTCCCCCCTCATCTTTTAAGAGGTTCAATACATACAAGCATTTGTCTCGCAAACCAGATTTTTTTCAAGGGAATTTTCCACGTCTCAATAATTTCTCTCGTCGTATTCGAGTGCTGATTGCCGTGTTATAGTTTGTTAACGAAGCTTTCCCTCAAGTCTAAATATTTTAAGGCAGTTTGTCGTGTGCGTATCATGGCCACGCACGCTTATATCGCCTTCCATTTCTCTACCACGGTTGCGCTTTAAAACCACGGCGCTGCAAGTTTGCTTCAGAGACTTTCCTTTCCTTCCCACTTCTCCGCCCTTAAACTGGCTCTCTTAACTACTACACGCAGAGACGAAGCAACAGCGCGCGCATTAGATCCTATAGATGAGATGAATGTTTACAATTATTATTAGGGTTATAATTATATTCGAGTGCTGATTGACGTGTTATAGTTTGTTAACGAAGCTTCCCCTCAAGTCTAAATGTTTTAGGGCAGTTTTCCTAGTCTCTAAAGCCGCTCGAGTTCACTCTTCTCCTCGGGCGGCCATTTTTTCAAGAAATTATGCCTTCCAACCACTTCCAAATACAAAATCGACTGTCGCGGACATCATCAGTCCCTTTCCACATAAGTATGAGGCTCGGAGCAGTAGCTATGGCGCCTGACTGAGCTACCTTTCCGGGCAACATTGAAGGGTCACGAGTTCAAATGACATGTTATGTTCCTTTTTTCCCCAACTTTTTTTTTTCTTTCTTTTTAATGTATTTTCCTTCATTTTATCACTGTACGGAAACCCTCCTAAAAAAAAATTATATATCCTCAATTATGTGTGGCCACACATGCGCAGGTCATAAATGCCAGGTTCTCTAGCCGAGTGCCATCCATGCGGTATAACCGAGCTCAGATTGGTCCACCTTGACTGATCAAATAGGGCACCACTGTAGGTTAAATGAGGCGTACAACTCCTGCGGGACCCGCCGTGGTTGCTCAGTGGTTATGGTGTTAGACTGCTGAACACGAGGTCGCGGGATCGGACCCCGACCACGGCGGCCGCATTTCGATGGGGGCGAAATGCGAAAACACCCGTGTACTTAGAATTAGGTGCACGTTAAAGAACCCCAGGTGGTCGAAATTTCCGGAGTCCTCCACTACGGCGTGCATAATCAGAAAGTGGTTTTGTCACGTAAAACCCCATAAATTAATTTTTAATTTACCTCCTGCGGGGACGGTAGAGTATCCCTCTCCAGTGCAAGAGGACCGTGATTCAAATCCCGGTGCCGCGCAATTCTCCACCGGAAAATACAAAAAAAAAAACGTGTGTTGAGAAAATTGCACAAACAGGCCTGGAGTGCGGCCTGATCCCGGTGACCAGAACCGGTAACGCACTCTCTCACCAGAGCAGGATTGGCCACCCTGGTGCAGTACTTGGCCACAACCTCCTATATGAATACAACAATCAAACCCCGGCCCTCAGTCCCCAGCAGCCGCGAAGCAACTGACCACGGCGGCGGTCAGATCTGTGACGCTGCAGAGGGTGCTAAGAATACCTGGCTCCGGACAGGCCGCCATTGGAATCTGAACCTGGCAACGTTTAACGTTAGAACGCTATCTAGTGAGGCGAGTCTAGCAGTGTTATTGGAGGAATTAGAGGGTAGTAAATGGGATATAATAGGGCTCAGTGAGGTTAGGAGGACAAAAGAAGCATATACAGTGCTAAAAAGCGGGCATGTACTGTGCTACCGGGGCTTAGCGGAGAGACGAGAACTAGGAGTCGGATTCCTGATTAATAAGGAAATAGCTGGTGACATACAGGAATTCTATATCATTAACGAGAGGGTGGCAGGTCTTGTTGTGAAACTTAATAAGAGGTACAAATTGAAGGTGGTACAAGTCTATGCCCCTACATGCAGTCATGATGACCAGGAAGTCGAAAGCTTTTATGAAGACGTAGAATCGGCGATGGGTAAAGTCAAAACAAAATACACTATACTGATGGGCGACTTCAATGCCAGGGTAGGCAAGAAGCAGGCTGGAGACAAGTGACTGGGGGAATATGGCATAGGCTCTAGGAAGAGCAGAGGAGAATTATTAGTAGAGTTTGCAGAACAGAATAATATGCGGATAATGAATACCTTTTTCCGCAAGCGGGTTAGTCGAAAGTGGACGTGGAGGAGCCCGAATGGTGAGACTAGAAATGAAATCGACTTCATACTCTGCGCGAACCCTGGCATCATTCAACATGTAGACGTGCTCGGCAAGGTACGCTGCAGTGACCACAGGATGGTAAGAACTCGAATTAGCCTAGACTTGAGGAGGGAACGAAAAAAACTGGTACACAAGAAGCCAATCAATGAGTTAGCGGTAAGAGGGAAACTAGAGGAATTCCGGATCAAGCTACAGAACAGGTATTCGGCTTTAACTCAGGAAGAGGACCTTAGTGTTGAAGCAATGAATGACAATCTCATGGGCATCATTAAGGAGTGTGCAATAGAAGTCGGTGGTAACGCCGTTAGACAGGAAACCAGTAAGCTATCGCAGGAGACGAAAGATCTTATCAAGAAACGCCAATGTATGAAAGCGTCTAATCCTACAGCTAGAATAGAACTGGCAGAACTTTCTAAGTTAATCAACAAGTGTAAGACAGCG
Source organism: Dermacentor andersoni (assembly GCF_023375885.2). NCBI lineage: Eukaryota > Metazoa > Arthropoda > Arachnida > Ixodida > Ixodidae > Dermacentor > Dermacentor andersoni. The sequence continues at coordinate 86,018,870 of NC_092817.1, forward strand.
GACATAAGGAACTATAATATTGATAGAATTGAACAGGCTCTCAGGAACGGAGGAAGCCTAAAAACAGTGAAGAAGAAACTAGGAATAGGCAAGAATCAGATGTGTGCGTTAAGAGACAAAGCCGGCAATATCGTTACTAATATGGATGAGATAGTTCAAGTGGCTGAGGAGTTCTATAGAGATTTATACAGTACCAGTGGCACCCACGACGATAGTGGAAGAGAGAATAGCCTAGAGGAATTTGAAATCCCACAGGTAACGCCAGAAGAAGTAAAGAAAGCTTTAGGAGCTATGCAAATGGGGAAGGCAGCTGGGGAGGATCAGGTAACAGCAGATTTGTTGAAGGATGGTGGTCAGATTGTTCTAGAGAAACTGGCCACCCTGTATACGCAATGCCTCATAACCTCGAGCGTACCGGAATCTTGGAAGAACGCTAACATAATCCTAATCCATAAGAAAGGGGACGCCAAAGGCTTGAAAAATTATAGACCGATCAGCTTACTGTCCGTTGCCTACAAAGTATTTATTAAGGTAATCGCAAATAGAATCAGGAACACCTTAGACTTCTGTCAACCAGGCAGGATTCCGTAAAGGCTACTCAACAATAGACCATATTCACACTATCAATCAAGTGATAGAGAAATGTGCAGAATATAACCAACCCTTATATATAGCTTTCATTGATTACGAGAAAGCGTTTGATTCAGTCGAAACCTCAGCAGTCATGGAGACATTACGGAATCAGGGTGTAGATGAGCCATATGTAAAAATACTGGAAGATATCTATAGCGGCTCCACAGCCACCGTAGTCCTCCACAAAGAAAGCAACAAAATCCCTATAAAGAAAGGCGTCAGACAGGGAGATACGATATCTCCAATGCTATTCACAGCATGTTTACAGGAGGTATTCAGAGGCCTGGAGTGGGAAGAATTGGGGATAAAAGTTGATGGAGAATACCTTAGCAACTTGCGATTCGCTGATGATATTGCCTTGCTTAGTAACTCAGGAGACCAATTGCAAGGCATGCTCACTGACCTGGAGAGGCAAAGCAGAAGGGTGGGTCTGAAAATTAATCTGCAGAAAACTAAAGTATTGTTTAACAGTCTCGGAAGAGAACAGCAGTTTACGATAGGTAGCGAAGCACTGGAAGTGGTAAGGGAATACATCTACTTAGGGCAGGTAGTGACCACGGATCCGGATCATGAGACTGAAATAACCAGAAGAATAAGAATGGGTTGGGGTGCGTTTGGCAGGCATTCTCAAATCATGAACAGCAGGTTGCCACTATCCCTCAAAAGGAAAGTGTACAACAGCTGTGTGTTACCAGTACTCACATATGGGGCAGAAACCTGGAGGCTTACGAAAAGGGTTCTGCTGAAATTGAGGACGACGCAACGAGCTATGGAAAGAAGAATGATGGGTGTAACGTTAAGGGATAAGAAAAGAGCAGATTGGGTGAGGCAACAAACGCGGGTAAACGACATCTTAGTTGAAATCAAGAAAAAGAAATGGGCATGGGCCGGCCGGACATGTAATGAGGAGGGAAGATAACCGATGGTCACTAAGATTTACGGACTGGATTCCAAGGGAAGGGAAGCGTAGCAGGGGGCGGCAGAAAGTTAGGTGGGCGGATGACATTAAGACGTTTGCAGGGACAACATGGCTACAATTAGTACATGACCGGGGTAGTTGGAGAAGTATGGGAGAGGCCTTTGCCCTGCAGTGGGCGTAACTAGACTGATGATGATGGCATAAAAAAATTGCGGCAGCACCCGTCTCAAGATTACTGTCGACGGTAACCATTAACTCATTAAAGCTACACAACGTATTGCCACCATCGAAACGAGTTATGTATGAGTGACGTGTACTGCAGAAGGATTCCTCTTTCGCGCATCGGGTGGATAGATGGGTGGATGCTATGCGTGTTCCCTTTGGAACGAGGTAGCGGGTTGCGCCACAAGTTTAGTTGTTGAGTTGAGTTGAGTGGTTGTAGGTTACTGGTCGGATTAGCCTTGCAGTTGCTGCCGGCGATTGCTCCACCGTAGCGACATTTAAAATAAATAAATCACATAAATCAGACACAGACCTCACAATAACAAATAGTCACTCCTAAGGTCACCATGCGGAGGCCAAATTCGTGTCCTGCAGGTAATTTAAAAGAAGGCGAGAAACCTCCTTCCTAAACAACTGGTTCCCACGCGGGAAAACAATGTCCTGAAGAGAACTGTGACGAACTCCTGTCTTCTTGAGGGACCCGAATAACACACTCCTTTCCGCGTTATACAGAATACAGCACATAAGGTAATGTTCTATGTCACCGCACACACCACACGTTGAACATAATGGAGACAACGCCAGGCCAGTCTTATACATCCACGCAGGGGTACGAGCAGAGCCCGTGCGAATGCGGAGGATTAAAGTGGCTTGATTTATTTTGAGACATGATCTTGTAATGTCCTAACCATGTTACAAAAGATAAAAGAAAAGGAAACGGAAACAAACGCACGAAGAATTCCTCTAGCCAAACTTTCTGAACACGTTTTGGGAGCTTTGCTTTTGTCCGCCTCCATTGTATGTCGTTTCCCTACTTCCACCAATCTTTCAATCGCAACTTACTAATCTCTATTGCGGACATCTTTACTTTCCCCCTACCCTCGCTGAGCCCAAGGCCTTCAAGGAGGTCAGAGGTGCCTAAAGCGACCGCTGGGCGCTTCCCTAAAGACATTCGGCGCCATCTAGTGCCTCCGCCGCGAAGCCTGCGCGTGGCCTTTATAATGCATTTGCGCGCCGGTGCACGCTAAAACTGAGTAATGCGGCATGACGCGATTTCGCATCTTGGGATTCTCTTTCTACATGCTGCGCCATCTAGTGGCACTGTCGAAAAGGCATGCTTGTACAGTGGCAGCACATATGTACGCAATGACAAATACGCAGTGACCCATGTTAGTCCGATGGGTTCGTTTCGATGGCTGCTCCCTCAGCACAGCAGCCCGATGCACTACCCATTAGACAGTGGGCTACCGCGATCCAAGTAGGTGGGAAAAGGGTTAGATTCATAGATACAATCCTACAAACATAGCCCTCGGAGAGTGCGCGAAGTACCCTAAAATGCTTCTACAATAAAGCTATGCGCCATGAAGAATAAAGCACACATCAAATAGTGCAAGTCCACATAGAGGTACACAAAGTCAGATACTGAGCCGATGCACAATGGATCGTCTATCAAAGGGACTGCATGAAATTATTATCTATCAGAAAGTGAACGAAGAGCTGTGACAGCGTGTCTCTGTCTAGGTGCGAGCACGGACCAAGGGCCCTCTCTACAGATAAAGATCGTCTATTCAGCCCCTTCCAGTGGCTGCCCAGGGTCTCTAGCTGGAGCTCATATGGCCGACGCTTGATGACCAGATGTTCCACCCACGCATCCTGGGTTTTACAGTGGTCGCAAGCATCAGACGATCCCTTCTTGATTATACATAGGGAACGTTGTGTATAGGCCGCCTCCAGGTGTAGTCAATGTATGAACGTATCAAACTTACGGTGAATGCGTCAATTCTGAATATGGTCAATATGGGAATGGTCAATTCTGAATAGGAGTGCTGAGTTTGCATAGTGTTCCCCACCAGGCGGAGTCATTAAATATTTGTCGCAATCCGCAAAAAAAAAAGAAAATCCCGTGGAATTTCATAATAAATATTCAATAGAAGACAATGTATTCAACTTGTTTGTTGCAGTCATTAATCCGCCTTCCACCTTATTTCCTTCAACACCGACATGGACTGGAATCTGGTGAAAACAGACCGCCGACATGGATGAGAATCCACTGAAAACAGACTTTATGGTGAGCCATACGTGCAGTCTGCCATTCTTTTGAGATACTGTAGGGTAACAAGCAACTGTCATCATAATGGCGCGATGTAGTTAGCATCTCTAGAGTCGTCCTCGAATAAGAGCAGATAACCCATTTACCACTCGAAGTATTTTCCGACATGAATCTCACCATCCGCAGTAGCCAGAGTAGTTCAGCCATCGTAAATAATGTCTAGTGCTCGCTCAGATGATATTTAGGAACGTAAAATGCCACCGTGTAACTTTGATCAGTATTTTAAGCGTCTCTGAAAAGAAATGTAATCTTGCTGACTACTCATTTGAAGAAGTGTTAAATATTTCACGTCCAAGGCATGAGTAAATGGTTTATCCTCAATGCACACAATGGTTTAACTTACAGTAGGTTTGGGAAGTGGCCAATAAGGATGTTAGGGGTCCAGGCTTAAGGGATGACGAAACTGGGGCATTATGGCCGTAGGTGCTTGTTCTACATCGCGAACCCATCCTGATCTATCAAGTAACTTGTTTCGCAGACGATGATCCTTGTGTCGGGCCGACAGTCCTATGAAGTGACGGTAGATTTGTTGAATACAGAAGGAACGAACTCTTGGCGTGAAGTTGTACTAACGTTATTTATGCCCTGGTCAGGTGAAAACACATATTTTCCTTTTCGTTGTGAATTTCTAAAGAAGATCACATCGCAAGATTTGTGGTTTATTCGAGTGTCTCTGAAGAAAAATATTACAAACGCCTAAGGAAGCAGTCTACACGAACATCACTCTTCCTTTATAAAAAAAAAAAGCTAGATATCTGATAACTGATATTGCGCATAAGCTCGTACAGAAAGCACCATAACCAAATACCCACAGAAAACATGGGCAACTGGCGCGTCATTTTATTCAGCGCTGAAACAAGTCGTCCATGCGATTCAGCGATGCTTGAATGACTGAAGATAGTGCCAGTGCGTGGCAGCTGCCGCTGAGCAGAACACGACACCGACCAGCGCCGGCATTATGCAGGCCACTATGCTGATGACGTCTTCCCTGAACGGGATCTCTTTTCAGACATGCAACGCTATGATTAAGCGAGCGCCACTGCAAAGCAAGAGAGCGGCTTGCTCGAGTTTCCGGTTGACGGGTAACGGCGGCGGGCTCACAGGCGAGATGGCACAACACCGAAAAGCAAGCACGCGTGCGCACACGAACAAACAACGCCGTCAGAAAGAAAGCAAACTGCCGTCATCCGATGCCCCATTTGATAACGGTATAGCCGCCGACGTAATAGCCTTTCAGAAGCGGCAGATTTCGGCAGTGCCAGAAATGGAACCTCTGGCAACCTCGGCAGAAGAATTGTGGCTTAATATTGGAATTATCCGGTTGCTTAAAACTTTTGCTTGTAAAAAACAAACAAACAAACAAACAAACGGAGCACTGAAAGAAAACAAAGCAAATAAATAAAATGACGGGACATGCAATATTTTCGCCTTAACACTGTATGTGGACAAAGTAAACCAACAGTTTTATTCACCATTGTTGCAACCTGAGGTGGTTCACAACTATATATACGTGACAGGAAAGTAAAGTATGCGCCTCGATGATTGCTAAACACGCAATTTTTTCTTCTGCGCTTGAGAATTTACTGCGACTTCATAGGTACGCTTGAGGATCTTGTCTTGGATGTCCGGATCCGAGCTGCGCTGAAGGGTCTCCCAGTCGTTTGGAAGCAGGATTTACCCAAATTCTGAAAGTGGCGGGAATCTTCCTTCCATCCCCGAGAAAATGGTTGAGGGTAGCCTACTCATCGCACAGTATGCAAGTGGGAGAATATGGTGATGGAAATATATGGGAGAGAGCTACCGGTTTTTGGAAGGAGTTTCGTCGTAGTCTCCTCCAGCATATTTCCTGCTCCTTATTGAGCTCTTTAGGTCGATACGGAAACTTCCTTCGTCCAAGAGGGAAGTGGTGGGTCAGATCGTGAAATGAAATTAGGCTATCCTTGGCTGTTCCAAGAGCGGATCGGTTCACCGCCCGGCCAACTAAACCTCGGGTTGTTTGATGAGCCGCCTCGTTTCCAGGATTGCTAGAACGTGCCGCTACCACAATCAATTCAATGTTCCTATCTGGGGAGGTGATCCTACTAAGAATATTAAGAGTGGATTAAGCAATTCTGCCCCGGGCAAAATCTTGTATGGCAGTATTAACGTGACTGAAGATAATATCTGCATGTGAAATTGTAATGGCCAAAGCGATGGCCGCCTCCTCAGCCAGTGGGAGTGTGCGCTAATGGAGGCGGGAAAGACTGTGTCATGTGTGCCCGTAATACCTGCCACTGCGAGTGCTCTATTCGGAGCTGGATATTCATCTGCACTGACGTAGATGACACCTGGTTGCTGTAGATATGTTAAATGCGTTGAACATGTTGATATATGTTGAATTACCTGTGCTGGAGCTGACCTTTGGAGTGGGTGAAGGGATTCAAGTCGTTGCATGATTTCCGAGTGAAAGTTGAGGAACATTGTTTTAACTTTCTCTTCAAGCTAGTTCATGCAATTGAGACATTTGGCATCAGCTTTAGACATGGTTACAGATGCATGTAAAGTGGCTTCCGCCATATTTTTGCCTTAGGGTTTCCCTATCGGAGGTTGCAGGGCGTTCGAGCCCATTGTTGCTGCCCGTAGTGTCCATGATTTGGTCGTCCATGGTTCTAGGGCTAGGGTTACCAGCGAAGAATTTTCACGGATTGGTGAATAGATTGCTAGTAGTAGGTTGATTACCTGCTATCCACTGGTCCATAGAGTCTAACGCTTATTTATGCTCCGAAAGCGATTCGAAGGCGGCACTGCAGTCTCTACTGTCACCTTTACGACGCGGACCGCACGAACAACTAATATTCCATATTACAGAGACGTTACAACATATAAGTGATGCAGGCCATGGAATAACCTTTCAGGGGCTTCCAAGTCACTGCGGGATTATTGGCAATGAACGGGCGGATCACGCTGCCCGCTCAGCCAATACTGAGGAGCGCCACGTCCCAATTTCTCTTTCTAGAACTGACGCAGCACGGAAGCTCCGCCTACTTGCTCGGTAGCGCACCGCGTCGCAATGGAATGAGCCACATTCAAGAAATATGCGACTGTACTCACTTGATCCCACACTAAGTCTTCGAGCGCCATCACAGCTTCGCCGTAGAGACGCCTCACTTTTATATCGACATTGGTTGGGCGTTGCCTTTACCAAAGCCTATGCATTCCGCATAGGGATGACCGACAGCCCAACATGTGACCACTGCGGCCATGAAAAATCAATTGGCCATATTCTGCGCGCCTGCCCGCAGTACAGTCCACAGAGAGCATGCCTTCGCCACGAACTTGACCAACTGCACGACCAACCGCTATCCGAAAAAAGAATTCTACAACATCGAAAGGACCTACCGTCACAGAAGAAGGCCGTGCAAGCGCTATTGCGCTTTTTGCGGTCTACCGGCATGTGTGAACCACTTTAACTGGAACGCCTTTTGTCTGTGTGTCTCCATGTGTGAGTGTTTTTTTCCCTTTTTTGCGTTTTCCTCTCTGTCATCTTTTTAACCCCTATCCCCCATCCCCAGTGTAGGGTAGCAAAGCGAAGACTCATATCTGGTTAACCTCCCTGCCTTTCCTTTTCATTCTCTCTCTCGCTCTCTATGCTCCGAATCGCCTGAAGAATTTCCTCATAACGAGAGTCAAGTTTGTCTTTTTCCTGCTTTCGGGATTTCTCTTTGAAGACGCTGGCTACCCAGCTCACCTGTTTCTCGGGCTTGCTTGTGTCTTGCCGTCCCTTGCTATCACTTCTTTCTAGGGAAGGAGACCGCGACCTTCCATGGAGAGTGAGAAATGAACTGGAGTGTTCACGGAACTTATAAACCACAGAAACTATGAAATATTTCTCGGTCATCATGATGAATCCTCGTAATTGTATATTAAGGCCTGCGAAAAAGCGTAATCCGAAAGCATGCCGCAAATGGTTCACAGACACGACGTCTTGACGCACAATTGCGAACATTTACAGCAGAACAAAGTTCTTTTGCGAATGATGCTGGCATGACCATGAGCACAGAAAACTCCTGAATAGGCGCATTAGGAGCACGGAAAAAAGTATATGATCAAGCGAAAAGCTTATAGAATATGACCGGTGCAAGGCGGAAACGGAATGGCAGCTACAATCTATGTAGCAAAAAAGTTTAATAGAAAAGGAAAAGAACACATCACTGCGGTATATGTGTAGGATAAGCTTACCGCATTTCCTTGCGCTGAGAAAAAGGAGGCAAGCTGTAAACGAAGTCTTTTTTTTTTCGGCGGAACGTACACAAGAACACGAAATATACCCGCTATAACAACGAAAAAGCCGAAATTGAGATATGTAGCAGTGAGGAAGCCTACCACTGGCTTGTTTTGGGGGTTATCTTAACACCGTCGTGTTTGCAGACTGTCGGCGTGACTCTTCTTCCCAGGTTTCTCCGGTTGCTGTTTGACACGAGCAACTGAGTTAAGGTCTGATGTCTTCGTGGTATTGGCCATCCTGCATGCTTTTTCTTACATGAATTCTTACATGAATCATCGAATGATTTGTCATGGATACTGCCCGTCAATAACGGTGTTTTTGCGTAATAAGGATGTGGAATCGTCGCAAATTGAGTGGCTGCACATGATGAAATATATCAATCACTTAGGCGAAAGACCCTCGCTGTTCGCTCTCACGGGCTTTTCTATTGGCAGCTAACCACCTCAAAGTTATCGGAGGCGATGAAATTGATTAAGGCAGTAAAGTGATGCGACACCTACCATTTTATGTCCTGAATATTTTGAAAATCGGTTATGAACTGAGCATAGACACATTTATGTAGCTATGGGATCAGTTGGAGAGATTGTAAGCACGTGCTTGCTTCTACTTCATTTCATTTATTACCTGCTTGAGAACTGAAGACAGTTCAGTGACATAATTACTATTAAGTCGAACAGCCTTCTTTGTCTCTTTTTAGGGTTTTCGTAGTAGGTTTGGGGTAGGTACGTCGGTGGCCGGTGGTAGTTGGTTGGACTCGGAAAGGAAAACATTCGTTCGTTCGCTCCTGCTGTCCTTCTGAATCGCTCTGCTGCTCTCCCCCGCTCTTAGGTTCGCTCTTTTGCTCACGCTCGTTCTATCTCTGATTATTTCGTCCGCCCTTCCGTTTGATCCCTTGCGCGTTCGTTCGTTCCATTGACAGTCATCGTCAACATGGTTTCTGCCTACTTTTTAGGACGGTTCTGATTATTAAGAAGCATGTTCCGAGCCTTAAAACATCCCCCCCCCCCCTGCTGTAATTTTTTGCGTTAGTTAACATGGATCAACGCAAAATAGCAGTATGTCCAAGTATAAGGACAATGTCATCTTCATATTCACCTTCATCATCTAGCTAAACACAAAGACAATTGTGTAACGCTGTGTGGCTGCTTGACACGTTTACGCTGTATCCGGTGTTCTTATGTAATATGTCGGCATTCCAAACGCAATGAACGAGTGCTTTTCGTTGTTTATGGTGGCGCAACAGCCAACATCAATTTAGTCCCTAGTTTTTTGGAAGCTTACGGAATAAATAACACAAAATTTTTTCACGGAGTTCTTCAAGCATTAGGCTTCATATCCGGGACGTATATTTTATGTTATCGGACCCGAGTTAATTTTAAAAAAAGGATTGAAAGTAATGTGCAACGTAATGTAAAGGTGTTCCACGGGTATATGGGCTCAGGCGCAATGAGCGATAAAAATTACCACAACTAAATTACCAAATAAAATAGAGAAAGTTAGAAAGAAACAACTCTTAGAGAACGTGATATCACAACCAAGCACTAGGTTGTATAAAAAAAGAAATATAAATAAACGAAAATAAAGATTGTAGACATAGTAGAAAATAAAAATTAAGATAAGAACATAAGTGCCATACTTAATTACTACCAAACTAAATGTATCGGGATTTAGAGTAAATAAATATACTTTGGGCACGCAAGGCGATAGCCCAGAAGCGCCGAAAACAGCGCCGCTTAACAAATACGGAAAACCACTGAAATTTCATGGCGGATTTAAGCGTGACGATGCTTACCGGACCTTCTGGAAACCAAGTCACGATGCCCAGGTTTGGCGCATCTCCTATTTGCGCGCCCGAACGAAGGAGAAATTTTGCTCTACCAACCAGCAGGACATTTAACCCAAACGGAAACACGGATCGGAAACATCATCGTAAAGATTCCACTACAGTTTCAAAAACCGACACAGTGCGCAGAGGCCTATCATCAAACTCAGAGTCAACGTTGGGGCTAACGTACGATTTCGAGACATTTCGGGAAATGTTCGCATTCGCTTAGGACGCAGGGTTTGTTTCGTTCACACTGAGTTACGCTTGTGTAATTCCTACGGCATTTATAATATTCAAGGCCTTTCCCAACACCGTGTACAGTCGTTGATAGAAAGATATATACACGTGTGTGCACATTCGCGTGGATGCAGGACGGCGCGTGTGGATGCATAACAGGACAGGTCAGGAGCTGGGTTTATCAATAAAGCAAGCCTGTTTCGCGGGCAGCACAAAGTGCTCCAGATTCAGCGCAGCAAATGCTGTCAATTTACTTATTCATAATCCCGAAACAGCCTTCAATGTTTTTTCCAGGTAAGTTCTTAGAATCGATTTTCGGAGAAACCAAAAGATAAAAAAAAAGAATCCGTGATGCTGAATTAAAACTACTTAGAATACACGAAGCAGTAGAAAACAAAGGGAGCTGTTTTGGCGCATCTGACTATGCAATTGCTTCTCAGCAGCTCGAAAATATATTACAGCTCTAGCGCCCGTATGTTATCTTAACTTTAAACATCTTAGTCTTTCTCGAAGTTCTTTTCTATTTCGGAGAAGTCATCGGATAAATTAAAGAAAAGAACCAAATAATATGCATCGTCACCAATCACTACAAAATGTTTCCTATCGCCGACATTTTCCTTTCGGGTTTAACTTTCTTTGCTTTATTTGTAGTTCATTCATTCATGTGCACAAGTCTGTAAACAGCGTTTGCACTTCAAGCGCCTTTCGCGCTGCATGGGCCATGTCGTCCTACGAGAAGCACGCACCATCGCGTGATCTAAGACAAGAAGAAAAAAACTGAGAGCCTATAACTACTCTGTGGACGGCGTTCGATTCAAGAAAAGTGGGGCCATTTCGTTGCCCCCCCCCCCAAAATAAATAAACAAAATAAGAAAACAAAACAAGTGTATCTAACGAGAAACACTCATATCTATGATATTGTTCGCTTTGTTTGCTATGCACTCATCACAAAACTGTTGCATAATCGGATGTGCTACACTCGTAAACAAGATCGACTGTGAACACTCAAATAAGGCAGGTCTTATAGCTTATGTCATGCGTCGCAACAAAAAATGAGTTTGAATTATTCTCTCACATGAAAAGGATACCATGTTCCTGGACAGCCTCCCTCCACTACAACAACTGCAGTAGCGAAAAGTAACCGGTTAGAGGAGCCCTTCACTTAGGTCAACCTCTCTAAAGTTCTGGGAATACAACTATTCTCTCTCTTGCATAATATTTTACGTGTACAGGTAAGATTTTGTACGGAGTGTTGAAAAGATCAAACGTTAAGAGTGCGCACACACGTACGCACGCACGCATGCCGGTGTACACACACACACACACACACACACACACACACACACACACACACACACGCACACGCACACGCACACGTACGCACGCACGCACGCACACACACACACACACACACACACACACACACACACACACACACACACACACACACACACACACACACACACACACACACACACACACACACACACACACACACACACACACACACACACACACACACACACACATGGTGTTTCATGTAACTTGATCCAAAGTTTAAAAATATGAAAATTCCATGTAGCTAGACCGAACCAGGGTAATGTTCTTTGCCGTCGCTTCGAGATAGATTATTTTTCATTCCACCTAATTAGATAGTCCGAATTATTTATCAACCTCTCAATTATTATAATTATGCGAAACGAGTCGATGAGAAAATTCTAGAGCGACATAAGAAACTCCCGATACAGCTTTCTGTCGCTCAATACGTGCTGCACAAAAGTGTTTTTCCGAGCCTGAAGTATGCCCGAGAATACACGCAAGATTTGAGAAGTTCAGCAGTGAAAACACGAGAATGGAACAAAGGGACAACACGGGGCGGTTGGTGTCCATTGAAAAAGGGACAACAATTTAGCGCACAGACCATGCGCTAAGTCTCATCCTTCCATTTGGAGAATCTTTAGATATGTAGACGATTTTTTAATCATACTAAACTCTCACCTTGCAGAAGGGGCTCTTGAGATTTTATCCGTCTTTTCCAGTTGCTCAAGCCAGTTGAGCTTCATTAACGAGCTTCTGCATAATGGGTCAATCCAATTTTAGATTTAGAGTTATATTTTTCATCCACTGACCATGCTTGCTGGGCTTTCGAGTCCAGGTACAAAAAAGCATTGCTGCCTTTTGAGTCATCTGATTCAATGCATATAAAATGGGGCATACCTTCATCATGTTTCAAATCAGCGCTTTTAAACTCACGCCATCACAAGCAGTTTTCTAGTTCTCGAATTCAAGTGGGGCGCCTGGAAAAGGCGGGTTTTCCGAGCACTCTTTTGCTTTCAGTTGCAGGATAACTGCTTGTTAATCTTCGGAAAAAGAGCAAAGTACCATCGATTTCTAATGAACAGGCTAGTAGGACAAGTTTCACATTTTTTCCCTGCATACATTAGGTTTCCCATAATCTCAAAAAGATTTTTCGTACATATGGGGTTGATGCTGTCCTTTCAGCACCTTGTAAACTTTCAAAGTTGTGCAGTGTGGTGGCAAGATGATGATGATGATGTGTGGAGTTTTATGGCGCAAGGGCCAGGTGTGGCCAAAGAGCGCCATGCCTGTGGTAATGAGTTTGCGGTGTAATTATGATTGCTATGAAGTTGGTGTGAGGTGGCTGTAAAGAGGCCTTAAAATATACGCTCTAAAGTGCGTAAAATCTGTATGATAAAATTATGGCGATGACGTATGACTTGTACTATGAAAATTTAGATGCATATAAAAAGAATGATACGATAGGTAAAATATATCACGATTATAAGAAATGCCAGAGCACTACTGCCTCCTTAGAGCCCTTGAAGCACAAGGGCCTGGAGGCATGTGCTACGCAAAACAATTATCGCAGTGGCATCCTCTCGAGAGAGGAGGCGCTACGAATTCATGGGACTAATAACATGTAAGACGACATCTCTGAGGAAACCAAGCACTGAGTCTGTATTAAAAAGCGGTTCTGGACCGAGAAACATTAGAGGATGAAGAGGAATGTGCTGTCGGTATGCTAATGAAAAATGTTTCTTTCTCTCAGACTCGGCTTCCCGACACTCCAGGAGGACGTGGAGTACGGTCAGCCTCTCCCCGCATCTACCACAGGTTGGAGGCTCACTTCCGGTCAGTAGAAAGTTATGGGTGCCATATGTGTGTCCTATTCTGAGACGACAGAATAGGACATCTGTTCGGCGCGATTTTGTAGTAGAGGGCCAGAATCCTAACTGTGGTTTTATCAGGTGGAGCTTATTATCCGTTTCCGCATCCCACATGTGTTGCCAGTGATCTCGCAGCCTCCTTCGCAAGAAAGGCCTCAGATCTGTGACAGGCACCGCAGCGGTAGGGTTAACCGCTTGCAATGTGATTGACGTGGCCATCTCGTCCGCCAGAACGTTACCTTCGATTCCCCTATGGCCAGGGACGCAGCATATTATGATATTCTGGTTAGATGAGTACGCTTTGCACAAGACCGAATATAATTCATTAAATACGGGATTTTTATGTTTGCTGAGTGACATTAAGGCCTTCACGACGCTGAGAGAGTCTGTATAGATCGCCGCTTTTGGAAGTTTCGATTTTCTTATGTGCTTTACAGCAGAGAGTAATGCGTAGGCCTCGGCCGTAAAAATATTTGTTTCCGGATGCAGTACATCGGATTCCGAAAACGATGGGCCGACGGCTGCATAGGATACCCCGGCATTTGACTTCGAAGCGTCTGTGTAGAACTCTGCGCAGGAGTGCTTGTGCTGGAGTTCTAGGAAATGCATTCGGATTTCGGCCTCAGGAGCGTGCTTTGTAACTTTTATAAAGGATATGTCACATTGTATCACCTGCCACTCCCAAGGAGGTAGCAGCTTGGCTGGATGCAATATGCGAAGCTCGAGGAGTGGAACATGCATTTCTTCACTAAGCTCCCTCACTCGAAGCGAGAAAGGCTTTCTTACAGAAGGACGATTATGGAATAGTGTAGTGCAGGTCATATCGTTAACAGTGTTAAAACATGGATGTTGATGATAGGAGTGTATTTTTAGGAAATATGTAAAGCTGATGTAAGTTCTCTGTAGATGGAGCGACCATTCATTTGATTCCGCGTATAAGCTTTCAATCGGGCTTGTTCTGAAAGCACCAGTGGCTAAGCGGATACCTAGATGGTGGACAGGATCTAGGATCTTTAGTGCGCTCGGAGCGGCTGAGTTATATACGACGGCGCCATAGTCCAATCGTGATCGAATTAGGCTCCTATAAACGTTCATCAGACACTTCCTGTCGCTACCCCATGTTGAGTGGGATAGAATTTTAAGTAGGCTCATTGTCCTTAGACATATTTCTTTAGGATATTTAATGTGCTGTATAAAAGTAAGCTTGGAGTCCAGTATAATACCTAGAAATTTGTGTTCTTTGTTGATAGGTATTTGATGTCCACAGACTTGAACACAAGGATCTGGAACCAGGCCTTTCTTTCTAGTAAAAAGAACACAGGAACTTTTGTGGGGGTTGATGTTGAATCCGTTTTCATCTGTCCACTTGGAAACCTTGTTCAAGCCCTGCTGTACCTGTCTCTCGCATACTGTGAGGTTGCAGGATTTGAAGCCTATTTGTATATCGTCTACGTATACGGAATAAAAGATGGCCGGTGGCAGTGAAGCACGTAGTGTGTTCATCTTAACGATAAAGAGAGTGCAACTCAGCACGCCTCCCTGGGGTACACCAGTTTCCTGAGTAAAAGGACGTGAGAGTGCATTACCAACTTTTACTCGGAAGGTACGATTTGACAAATAGCTTTCGATAGTGTTCAGCATATTTCCACGGATGCCCATTCCCGACAAGTCTCGCAAGATCCCGTAACGCCATGCTGTGTCATACGCCTTCTCCATGTCGAGGAATATTGATAGGAAAAACTGTTTATGAACAAATGCATCGCGGATATTTGCTTCAATGCGCACAAGGTGATCGGCAGTCGATCGTCCTTCTCTGAATCCACACTGATTGGGATCGAGCATATTGGCGAGTTCTAGGAAGTGTATAAGTCTGCGATTAATCATTTTTTCGAAAAGCTTACAGAGACAATTTGTAAGAGCTATCGGTCGGTAACTTGCCGCCAAGGAAGGGTCTTTACCCTGCTTAAGAACAGGGACCACAATCGCTTCTTTCCATGAGGGTGGGAGGTATCCCGCAGCCCACATAGTGTTGAAAAGTGTGAGAAGTGTAAGTTGTGTGTCAGCATGTAAGTTTCTGATCATGTCATACATGACTCGGTCAGGTCCCGGTGCAGTGCTTTTGCATGTGTTCAATGCAGCTCTCAACTCGGCGACACTGAAAGGCTGGTTATACGGTTCATTCTCTCTGGATTTTCGTAAGAATGGCTTGCGTTCTTCTATTTCTTTAAGTTTCAAAAAGGATTGGGAATAGTGAATTGAACTCGACACGTGCTCAAAGTGCTCCCCAAGTGAGTTCGCCTGGTCTTGTAGGGTATCGCCTTCTGTGTTTACCAAAGGGAGTGCATGTGCTTGTCGCCCTCTTATCCTATTGACCCTGTTCCAGGCTTTCGCCTCATCTCTGAACGAGTTTATACTCGATAGAAACTTCTGCCAACTTTCTCGTCTGGCCTGTCGGCGGGTTCGCCTGCCTTCGGATTTTACTTTTTTAAAGTTGACTAGATTCTCTGCAGTGGGAGAAGCGCGTAGCAACCCCCACGCCCTGTTCTGTTTTTTACGAGCGATCCTACAATCGTCGTTCCACCATGCGACACGTCGTTTGCAGGCCAAGCCTTTTACTTCTGATATGCATTTAAATGCGACATCTATTATGAATGCTGTAAAAAACTCGACTGCAGCGTCAATTCCTAACGAAGACAGGTCAGCCCATGAGATACTAGTTAGAGATCGAAATTTCTCCCAATCAGCTGTCTCAATCTTCCACCTAGGAGCGTATGGTGGATATTCGTTTTCTTTATATGATCTTAGCAGTATAGGGAAGTGGTCGCTACCGTAAGGGTTGTCGGTAACTTCCCATTCAAGTTCAGGCAGTACAGACGGGGAGACTATACTAAGATCTATTGACGAAAAGGATCGGTTTGCAAGAGAGTAATATGTGGGTTCTTTCTTATTGAGAAGGCACGCTCCAGAAGAAAAAAGGAACTGTTCAACAAGGCGACCTCGCGCATCTCTACGAGAGTCGCCCCACAGGGAGCTGTGCGCATTGAAATCGCCAAGAACAGCATAAGGTTCTGGCAATTGATCGATCAAGGAGTGAAATTCATGTTTGTTCAGTTGGTAATGCGGGGGTATGTAAAGGGAGCAAATGGTGATGAGTTTGTTTAGTAGGACAACTCGAACCGCCACTGCTTCAAGGGGCGTTTGTAGCTGTAAAGGTTGACACGCAATACTTCTATGAATAAGAATCGCAACACCACCCGATGATGCGACGGCATCATCGCGATCTTTGCGAAACGTAACATACGTACGGAGAAAGTTTGTGTGTTTAGATTTTAAGTGTGTTTCCTGTAAACACAGCACTTTTCGATTATGTTTGTGGATGAGTTCTTGCAAATCATCAAGGTTTCTAAGGAGACCTCTGATGTTCCACTGAATGATTTGTGTATCCATGTTTAAGGTAAATTGGTGCTGTGTTTACGGAAACTGAGTGGATGCCTTATATTGCAGAGCCCTTTCGAGGCCCTGTAATAGGTGTTTTGTTCTTTCTGAAGCGTTCGAGCGATTCTCGACGCTCCTTAGGCGTTTGGTGCGCCTTGGGGACAGGTGTAGTGTCCATTGCCTCGTGTGGGACGCCGGACAAGTGCTCTTGCGAGCGAGAGGTTTTCAGAGGGAGTCGCGCCTTGGAGGGCAAGACCCCTGCGCCCACCAGCCCGGAGGTCGATGGGGCTCCCAGAGGGATTTGGCTGCGCTGGCCGTTGCCAGCGCTGGAAGGGGCCTCGGAGGCTGGGGCAGCCTCGGCTGCGCCCACCTTCGGGGTCGATGATCCCTCATTCTGGGTTGACGGAGCAGCACTAGCTGCATCCGCCAGGGGGGCGGATGGCGTCACTGCCGGCTCACTGGGTGTGGGACGGACAGCCGCCGGAGACCGTTGTGGCGCTGCCCCCTGACGCGCCACTTCGGCAAAAGTGTTCTTTGGCAGGAAAGATACCCGCCTGCGTGCCTCTTTGAAACTTATGTTTTCTTTTACTTTAATCGTAACTATTTCCTTCTCTTTCTTCCAAGATGGGCACGACCGCGAGTATGCAGCGTGCTCGCCTTCACAGTTTACGCAGCGGAGAGAGTTTTCACAAGATTCAGAAGTGTGCTCATTAGCACTGCATTTAGCGCAGGTTTGGCGGCCTCGGCAGCTCTGAGAGCTGTGACCGAAACGCTGACATTTGAAGCAACGCAGGGGATTAGGGATATATGGCTGAACACGGAGCTTGATATACCCGGCCTCGATGGACTCGGGCAGGACACTTGTGCCAAAAGTTAGTATCAGATGTTTGGTCTGTATTTCCTTGTTGTCACGCCTCATCTTAATTCGCTTAACGTTGACGACGTTCTGCTCACTGAAGCCCTCCAAGAGCTCAGCCTCAGTCAGCTCCAAGAGATCATCATCGGAGACTACGCCACGGGTGGTATTCATAGTACGATGCGGAGTTACTGTCACTTTGGCGTCGCCAAATGATACTAGGTTCGGTAGGTTCTCATATTGCTTCTTGTTTCGGAGCTCCAAGAGGAGATCACCGCTTGCCATTCTGGATGCTTTGTAACCTGTACCAAAAACTTGGGTGAGAGACTTGGACACGAGAAATGGTGAGATTGTTCGTACGGTTTGTTTGGTGTTTCGGAGTGGACTACGTGGAAGCGTGGAAAAGTTTCTTTTTGACGGGCGAAAAATTCTAAGACATCATCGGTGCGCCCCCTCTTCAGGGAGCGATCAGGTAGTAGGGGAAAGGAAGTAGCCATAGGAGATTGTAATTTCGGCAGTAACGCCAGCCACCCACCGTGGAGTCCTACAAGGGGGCGCTGCAGGGCGTGTGAGACACGGCCTGCAAGCGCTAGCTGTACATTACCACTATAACCAAATATGAAATAACCTAGGTTGGCTATTCACACAAGGTTAACCCTTGCTGCCTGGAAAAATTGGAAGTAAGCGGAAGCTAGGAGAAGCCAGGAAAGATGAAAAGTAAGAGAAAGACGAAGATTGGAGGGAGAGAGAGACAGGAAAAGGCAACTACCGATTTCCCCCGGGTGGGTCAGTCCGGGGGTGCCGTCTACGTGAAGCCGAGGCCAAAGGGGTGTGTTGCCGCCGCCGAGGGGCCGTAAAGGTCCAAACACCCGGCATTGGCTCAACCCCCAGGATCCCCTTTTCCCCGGACACGGCTAAGCCGCGCACGGCTACACGCGGGAGGTTCCAACCCTCGTGTGCTCGGGTACGTGGTGTCGCAACGCACCAAACGCCTGCTTGCGCAGACGCCCCTGCGGGGTGGTGGCAAGAGGAATCATGGGCTCGGCCTCCTCTGAAATGAGGCATGCAAATTCGCATGTGCATTGCTCGGCACGGGTCATTTATAAGACTCAACTTCAGTGCGGCAGATACTACATTATACAAACCGGCAGGTGCATTAAAATTCACTTGCGTGAGCACGAGCAGTCCTTGGGGGCTGCTGGATTGTCCAACTTGGCTTTTCATTGCCGTACCTGTTGAGGCTGCTCTCCTTTGTTACCAAATGCTGATATTATCGGTAGAAAAAAATGGCCAGCTGGAAAGAGAGATCGCAGAAGTAGTGTCCATGCGATGCTTTAAGGATGGTGACTGCATTATCTCGCCGTTAGTTGCTGTTTTTCAGAAAGAACTTTTGCTTCTTTCTATGTGATACATACCTGTACCTGTTTGGTGCGCAGTAGACTTTAGCATTTATCTTAGCATTTGTATAGCACCCCTGTTGAAGATCGCTCTGTGTTTTTATTGGATGTTGCGTTGCTTTTCGGGTGCACACGCGCGTCTATTATATATAATCTCGGCGTTGGTTTCATTAAAGGGGCCCTGAACCACCCCTGGGGCTTGGTGAAATAACAGTTCGCGGGTAGCATACGCTCCTGGTAACATCTCGGCCAAGTTTTGCTTTCGTACGCGGTGCGTGGAGCTCGAAAGTGGATCGCGAAGTCACATTCCTCTCAAACGCTCTTTCCAAAAGAAAACCCCGTCCTCACTATCTTCTAGACGCGCTATCTTCTAGGTCCCACAATTTTATTGCCCTATTAAGCAAGCGCAATCCATATTGCTCACTCGAGCATAAACGAGTGAACACGGCTTCTGTGGA
Source organism: Dermacentor andersoni (assembly GCF_023375885.2). Lineage (NCBI taxonomy): Eukaryota > Metazoa > Arthropoda > Arachnida > Ixodida > Ixodidae > Dermacentor > Dermacentor andersoni. The sequence goes on from NC_092817.1 coordinate 86,038,414, forward strand.
GGCTACGCTTTTAGCGCTGCTCGCTACATAAAGAAACGGCGTGCCTGCTCAGTAAAGCAGTCTCCTGGTGTCTTCTTGCACCAGGATCCACTTTTCGTAATACTACGCTGTGAGTGAGTCCTTCGTCCGTGCCCGAGAACCATGCTGCAGAGAGGGGAGATATCTGATGACTTCAGTTCACGGTTAATGACAGTGGCAACGGTGCCTCGCTGGCGTTGCTCCTAGGGCTAAGCAGGAAGGAAGAAGAGAAACTGAGACAAAGCCAGAATAGAACGCAAGAAAACTAGGCTGTTTGAAGCATCACAGTAACAATAATCCATAATAAATGGCCGTTTTCGTTGGCGGGCCAGCAGTAGGAGATCTCTATTCGAGCTGCGCTGCCAGTAGGGCATCGGATTAAGTCGAAGATTGGACGGGGCTGATTTCAAATGTCTCGCTTCTTCGATTCTTTTTCTCATGCTGTACGAGTCCGCTATGTACTTCTGACGTCATTGCTACTACTTCCTTCATTATTAGGATCTGAAACATTGAGGCACCGACGTGTGCACATAAGAAGCGCGGCTCCATGCAGTATACGTCCCGCTGGTCAAGCTGTATTCGTTGTCGTTGTTTCTTTTGGGATGCTGCAGCCTTTAGTGAATCGATCACAATGTTCAAAGTGCGGCGAGGCTCAAGAAAAAAATACAACTCGTTAAACATTGCTGGTTCACCAAGGAAAAAAAAAACTGCTGCAATTAGATTAGTGTTCGAAAGTGGTAATATTGAAAAAATATATTCGTTGTAATACTGAATGAAATGATTTATGATACTGAAGGTAAAGTCAGTAAACTGCTCGTACAAACACACAGAAGGACGAATTCGAGCTAGTGCACTCGTACATAAGCGATAAAACGATCTTCCATTTATTTCAGATTTCAGGCATCAGCTGTTGTGAGTCATGCCCCAGCAAGCAGAATCAGATGGCAACATTACAGTACACGATAGACGACAGGCAGCGACATGGGAAATTCGTCAAAGAAGGTTCCTGGTATCTTGCCAACATGTGTGTTTTTGAATGTTTAAATAATCAGAATACTACTGCTAACTGCAGCCAGCGTTAAGAGGCAAGTCTTTTTTTCACCGCTGAGCCTACTTGGTTGGTTGTTTAAAAGTGCTCTCTTGAGACGGGCTTAGCCTGGTAGTCCGAGTCGGCACGTTGAGCTCTGCTGTGAATGCCTACTGTGCAACGTTTGGTGTTCAACATTTAAGCAAAAAATACTTGGCTGCTGCCTCCTCCATGAGAAAGAAGTGAAAGCACAATACCCGTCATCATTGTCTGAAGTCACACAAAGTAAGATGGCTTATATGTCTTTTCGAGTGTGATCAAGGAACCCGTACGGGTCCCGAAACGCCTCTGTGTTATTTTCACCTTGACTTGGTCAATGAGCGCAATTTCTTCATCATGTCTTTTCTGACCTCGATTTCGATATCTGCCTTAACTTTCTCTCGGCACACGCCGACATATTCCTTTCGGGTAGACCTTCGCCTCCTGCTTAACATTTTTATGTTTCCGACACTTGACTAAGGGAACGTATTGATGCGAAAGCGTCAAACGGCCTATTGCACGAAAAGGCCGGCGTCTGTAAGCTGTAGTAGCGAAACGGCACCTAAACTCGCATTGTCACTGGCTGCGACGCCATTTCGCGAGTGCACCTCGACGAAGTTTCCATTGGCTTACTTGATGTGGAACAGGGTGCAGCACTGTGGCACTTTTCGTGTCATGTTCTGGCATTATGCACAGGGCTGTCTGTCCTCTCCTCATAGTTGCCGAAAATTTTTCGCATCTTTTCAAAAATAAAGCTTCAATATTATTCATTTACGCCAACTTAGCAGAATTACCCAGGCATCCTAATTATTTTCTTTACTCGCTATATTTCGTGATAAAGATAGAACTCTGGGAGGTCACTGCTCTCCCGGTCATCGAAGGCACGCTACTTTCCCCGTTTTTTTTTTCTTCCTTTCATTTTTTTTTACCGCGCTGCCACGTGTACATAAACCCTGTACTGCCCCCTAAATAATGGTGTAGGGGATACTCAACTAAAGCCGGATATCGATGGAGGCCAGCAGACCCTGCAAAGAAGCGGAGGTAAAGCCCCGAGTCCGGAAGTTTCACCACGGGCGTAATTAACGGCGTTGGTCGAGCTAATGGAAGTCGTAGAATAAGAGAAGTCTATTTTTATGATCGCGAAAGTTCTTTTCTTTCATGATGTCATTGTATGTAGCAGCCGACTCGGATGAGTGAGCGTTGGGCTTGTTCGATGTGAATTATATGTAGCGAACTGCAATTTCCGTTCTATAGGAAAGTTAGCAGGCTGGCGTTCAAAGTTCCGGTACCAACAGGTATTTACTTGATCACCATCAGCTCTTGCTGACGCAAACTTTTAAGTGATAAATGACATATGAGTGTAGCGCGTTCATTTGAGAATTGCAGTGCAGCTCGTCTTGCAGCCTGAATGCACCTATTCCAGAATGATTAAAGTATGCGCCACTAGTCATCTTCTGTGTGTTAGCGTTTATTGCGTTGAACACTGACCCTTACAGCAAACAATGCCTCTGATCACATTTGCATACACGAAAAAATACGCTCAATTGATGGCATCGATAGCTAGGAGTGTTAAAAGAGAGCTATTTCCTGTCAACTGGAATTTTGAATGCGGTATTCTATCAGGGCAGCTGAAAATAGACGACAGCTACCACAAATAATGGAGACCATTGCCAACATAGCTGGCAAACGCCTTCTCTTGCATGTGCTCGACTGCACTTTTTCAGAGTAGTCGCCGCTCTCAGTCTGACGGTATCTATCTATCTATCTATCTATCTATCTATCTATCTATCTATCTATCTATCTATCTATCTATCTATCTATCTATCTATCTATCTATCTATCTATCTATCTATCAATCAATCAATCAATCAATCAATCAATCAATCAATCAATCAATCAATCAATCAATCAATCAATCAATCAATCAATCAGTCAATCAATCAATCAATCAATCAATCAATCAATCAATCAATCAGTCAATCAATCAATCTATCTATCTATCTATCTAAGTCCATGCCTGTATCTCATCGCTTTCCCGCCCAGTGACCCAAGTTTACAACCTTCCGCCACTAGGTATCTGCTTGTGGTCAGGATGCCGCCGTGGTCGCTCGATCGTAGTCATTCTAGTTTCGTTATCCAAGTTACGTCATGCGTTCGTTATTTGTCATTATATGTCGTTATTTTCTTTATTTTGATATCTTTCAAAGCATATTTTCTTCTGTTCTGAGCTTCACACTTCTTATTAAGCCTTCTTTCTAGCTGCAATCACTTTTGTGTTATTGTTGGATTGTGGGTCATGTTCTACCTGATTTTCCGTTTTATGTTGTTTCTGAGTCTATTTTTCATCTTGTAACTTTTAGCCGTAGTTGTTCTGCCTTTTTACGTATTTCTTTTGTTTCCCTGTAGGCGAGTATTTAGACCTGCGGTTGTTTCTGGTCACATAAAATAACTAATTATTTAATTAATTATTCCAATTACATATGCAATTCAAACAAAAGTTAGGAACAAGGCAGACAACTGCCATCGGAAGGGGCACAACGCCTGCCTATTGGGCGCTAGGCCGTGCGGTGGTGCCACCTTCCGGGACTGCGCCACTGAAGGGTTATGAGGGATAGCACGACTCAATTCTCATGCAGTTTGGACGGCAGCGTTTAAAAGAAAGAATGCACGAGCGCCCTCCTGGACATCTCTGTACGTCCCTTCATAACACCGAAATTTGGTAACTGCTGCTTGACTGATCCTAGGCAAACAGCAAGCACAGAACGCTTCACGCACGCGAGTCTTTGTAAGACACAATACAGGGCCACTGCGTATTGTCATCGCAATGCAGTCCGCTGAATCGGCTGTTTGAGTGAAAGAAGCAAACAAATGTACTCGTATTGTATGCGTCAGTGAAACATACGTCAGTGTTGTCCCAATGTATAGATCGCACGTTTTCTCATTTATCGGTTGCACGTACGCGCAAGAATGTCATCACACGATATATTGACTTTCACTTTCTTTCATTTTATTTGTACGAAAAGGAAAATAAACTTCACTTCATTTATCGCGTGATACCTCCATTTCGCATCAAGTGGTACCGCCTGCGCGTTTTGCTCGCCTTTTAGTTGAAACGGACTTTTTTAAGATTGTCTTTGAAAGATAATACATTTCAGTTCGTTCAAGTCAACTGTATGAAGAAGTGAAGATTATCTCACTAAGACATTTTCTTTTGTTTCTATTATTAACGTGTTGAAATTGCGAAATTGAAACAGAGACATATTGATGGCCATAACTGCCGAACAGAAATCCTGAGAGTGTAGCATCCCTTTCTAGATATCGGTCCCAAAGATGTGATAAAATATAAGTTGGCGTGCTAGTTGTTATCGTTTCAGAACTCTTATAGAGAGAGCCATTCGTGAAACCTGAAATAGAAATGCCAATATATTTCATCCCACATTTTGTAGACTCAGATGTCAAAATTGGTGCTAGTTTTAGAATTTCCGCTAGCAGGCACGACTTCCGAACTGCTCAGTTTCGTAATCTCTACATGTAACAAAGTGAAAAATTGAAATGTGATATATAAATCATTTCAAATATAACTTCCTGGACATTGCGATTTGCCGTGCAAGGAATATCTGCCTCTTAGATAGCTTATCTGAAAAGACACAATTGGCCTTTCAAAGCGATATTAAGAAATGTCTCACTAAACAAAAACAGATAAATAAAACAGAATATTGCAAAGGTGGCTGAATTTAAGCTTCGTACGCTAAAAAACAATAAAAAGCGGACAGGACAAGGAGGTATTCAGTCCGTTCTTGCCCCCTTTCAGCCATAGTTATATATACTTTTTTTTTCAAATCGAATGAGGTATAAACCTCTATGTAATGCGCGGATTTGCATCATGCCGTGGGCTTTAGGTGGAAACATATGACAGTTTGAGTAGACATAAACAGTAATCGCCGTGTGACTGCTTCCGCAGCTCTTGCAGAATACAGGGCTTTGCAGCTAGACACTTCGTCATCCATAGGGACATGCAATACCCCCTCTCAACGATAAACTTTTTCTCTCAATTATTTTCTTTAGTCTGTTTATTCATCATAGAGTGCTGCCAACCACATGGCGGTTAACGATTTTCTGCGGTCGCTAAATATTTAGTTTTCAGTCCAATCGCCTACTTCTGACGCGACCGACGCGGCTGTTGTTCTCACGTGATTCCTCCTGCACGTCACGCCGACTGCAGCGCCAGTCTTTCCAGGTGTAGCTCTTGCCCCTAATACTCTTTAGAGACCAGCGGACAGAACTGAAAGAACAATACAAGAGGAAGATGGATGCATACCAAACGCTCTAAATGCATGTATTATATGCTTCCTTACGCAGTGATACTTTTCTCGCACGCGACTTCTCATCTCTCATTTATACAAAAAGAAAACCACAGGACTGCCAAGCAGCCTTAGAACGCAACAAAACCGACAACAACAAAAGAAAAAAAACCGTGATACCCTACATACATTGGTTGGCGCATAATTTGAAAAAGATGTGAAAACGCGCCAACGTATCTGCTGTATTTTCTGCTCCTAGAAAAGTACACGCAATGTGTCCTAAAGTAAACAAAACAGCGACTGTCATGCCCTGCTTCACAGGGCATGGCAGTCACTTTGTAAGAAACTGTATTGAGGGTGTTTTCTATTCAGCCTCGCTGTCCTGTGCAAAGAAATATGCAGGATCACAGTCAGGTAGATGCATAAATGAGAGATTAAAAGAGCATAATTGCAATGTAGACAAAACGATTAGTGGCCACCTAGGTCTCCACTGCAGAGATTGCGGCTGTGCTCCAATATCTTCAGGAAGATGCATAGCAAAAAAACAGAGAAAAATGAACTAGAGAACTAACTGAAGCCACGGATTGTGTTAGCAAGGACATTGTGCTAGTAAGCCTTTTCTGACCCTTTCTGACCCTTCTCTGTGTTACTGTCTTCTCTGACCCTTCTCTGACGTATTTTTCTTTATTGATATGATGTAAGAAGATGTTGACGCACAATTTTAAGCACCGACTACTCCTTAGCTCTTGAATGGGTCTAGCCTACAACATACATGGTTCAAGAATACGTATAAGATAACCTTTTCATACAAGCATCAGAACTTGTCAACCAACATTTTCCCAGCAACACTATGACGTAAGAAATGCATGGTACATACAATATACAAGTTAAATGACCCCACAGTTCTCTAGAAGAAAGTCTCAAGAATACAAATGATACTGTCAGCCAATAATAAAGTATCTAGTCAGCGGGTGGTGCATACATCGTGTAAATGCATTATCACATATAGATGCAACAGAACAATCAACATAACATAATGCACAAACATATACATATATACAGTGACATTGAAATGAAAGGAACATTAAAAGCGTTAATAACGGTCAGCAATGCCGCTGTATTCAAGAAAAGTATTTAGTGCTTTTAAAGCGCTCTTCTGCAAGAACGTTGCTGGCCAAGCAATGAATAGGAGGGTTAGATAAATTCATATAATTACTCTTCGAAATACTAGCAAGTCAGAAAAAGGCATGTCAAATCCTAATTTCAGCAACATATCCAATTATCTGCATTGTGAATAGTTCATCGAGCTGTTAAAGAGTGATGCGAAAGAGGCGAGTAAGCCTCAGGTTCGCAAAAAATTACATCTACTGCTGTATGCAAGAACCCAGAGTGCAACGACCTCTGGTGGCACACAGTACTCGCAGGCGATCTAATGTATGAGTCATCTTGAAGTTATGTTTTTTTTTTTAGCATAGCTGGGTTTAAAACAAAGAAAAGCAACGCGGGAAGAAAACGATGCATGTAATAAAAGTGATATTTATTGTGTCGAACGTTTCGGACAGAACACAAACTTGACGTACTCTTGGTGTGCCACCGGATTGAAACAAAAAGCAACAGCCCAGAAATGCATTACCTAGAATTATGACTCATACAAAAGTCTCCTAAACACCATATTTCTTAAACACGCAGTTCTCAAGAAGAAGGTTATCCCGGTCTGCAATAACCGGCAAAAATAAAACCTCTCGCGTGTCAAAGACACCGCCAACAATACCGCCGCTGCTGACTCATCTGCGCCATCTATTTGTCTTTCTCGCTCAGCACAAGTTTCTGTCTGGAAACGAAAAGGCTTCGCAGGAAAGCGACCTAAGCTCGCCCTCGACACCCTGATTCCGCTTTCAGATGCTTTCAAACCTGCACTCTCATAAAATCTGTCGTTAACGCTCGAGTAAGGAACCTAGTTTCGCGGCTGCATGGGTTGTAATAAATCCGAGTTCTTGGTTGGAGACTTTGTAATGGATTAACGAAACCCAGGAGCAACACTACGTTGGTAACGGGTCGCATCTAAGAGAAAACTGCTTGGAACCACAACGAGAGCGACGACTCAACGAGGGAAAGAAATGACCGTGTTTCTGTCTCAGAAAGCCAAGATGGGCCTTTTCGGATGCGGGCTTCTGCACGTTTCAACAAGGCACATGGGCCGAGTTGCACCAGAAGCCGAAGAGAGCGCAGCTGCTGGCCCACTTCCGGTAATCGCAAGTGCATCAGCGCACGTCGTCCTTAATACGGACTAATGGTCCCGTGGCCTTCGTGGCGGGGAGAACAAAAAGGAAGGGGAGTATTGAAGGTGCCCCCTTCCTTCCCTGCGTCTTTGTGAGCGTGAATGAGTGGTCGGACGGTGGTGGTGCGTACAGGCGTTGCGGCCCCGCAACATACTTTCTATGCTCCCTCCTCTGAGTGCCTCAGAGCGTCCCTGGTTCTCGCAACTTCTGATTGGCTCTAGCCTCGCTGTTGCTGTTTGGATATTTGTCCACTTCTTTCTGAATAACTGCGCATACTTCGTTCACTGCATTTGTTCTCAATCTTCGAGGTTGAAACAAGCGTCGTGTGCACTACGTGCATATTGAGTGATACTTACCAATGACAAATAGAAACAAATGATATGGTCAAGCGCAACATATTGGCCTAAGGAGCGTCTGCCGCTCAAGCCTTCACTGCATTCATCTGTCGCTTGGTGTTGCTTTATGTCGAGTTTACCTTATAGCTATTTTACATTGTAAAGCTTTGTCCGCAGAAGGTATTCGACACCTACTTATCTCAAGCTATTTTGCCCCGTTTTTGTCATACTTTGGCCCCCAGCTATTTAATATCGAGTTTTAAAGTGAATAGTTTGGCTCTCTCCTCCATTCTTGTGGTTAGTGTTCGGCGCATCTTGGCGGCACTTACACCGTCAATACAAATTCGCCGATGCAAAGCGTGAGTGCTCGCCCGCAACTGAAGTGCGGCGCGTGTGGGTCCCCGAATGCCGACTAATAAAGATCTTTCAGACAAACGTGCTGTCCTGCGAGAGTTTTTGGGGTGTCTGAAGGCTCGGATGATGTGATGGAGCGGTCGGCAAGGACAGCCCGCTTCTTCTCCCGCCTCCCTCTCCCTCTGCTGTGGCTGCGGGATCGAAAGGGCTCTGGCGGAAATGGAGGAGGATGACGGTCACCTTCGATGCCAGCGCACGCGCCACAGCAGACGACACAGATGTGAACAAAAGGCCTAGATGCACAGCGCCACTGATACTATACTACCACTACAGACGCGCTGGTTAACGCTTCTTTTCTCTACATGATAATGCAATGAACCAATGAACAATGCCGAGAAATCCTCACTCGAACAAGCATGCGCCTTCCAGTGCATCATTCCTTTTGATAACGCGAATAGCTTCCTAAAACGTACATCTGGTGAACTAGATTGTTATTCATTGCGGACTGGTACTGGCCAATTATTCTTTTTCCTAACAATGTAAGCGTTAATGGCGATAAAACATTTGTGTGTCGGCAGAAGCAACTTAAGCGTCAACTACTTTATGCGCTGTCCTTAATTACTCGATAAATCAAGGTAGTTTTGAACTATCTTAATAATCACAGATTAGACTATATTTATATAACAGTATATTTAGTATGAAGAAGAGTGCTCGCATCCCTTCCTTTGAAGTATATCCAAATTGTCTTGTCATTGGCACTGAACCATATTTCCAATAGTATATGCATATATTTTATCCAATTCAAGAAGTTCAATGTAGTACTGTAGTCTTGTAAAGTATAAACAGAGTGAAATAGTAAATAGTTGTATGAAGTAAGGACAGTAGTTTTATCGGCCGTATGAACTTGCGAACATTCACTTAGTAATTAAATTAACAATGACATAATGTGCAAGCGTGACTCAACGAGGACGTTGAAAGAAACAGAGAAACAGACACACAGAGACCACTGTCCTTTGTGTGTCTGCTTCTTTCTACGTCCTTGTTCAGTCGTGCTTACACATTCTATCAAAGATACAAACCAACTAGCCCGCCTACGTGCTTTAACTAAATTAACCAACACGTTGTCACGCGCGTACAGGTAAACATGAATACATCTCGCTCGACGAGGGCGGAAACTCGCTGTCAATATTCTGGAGTGAGGAATCACGGCAGCATCAAGCGAATTGATTTTCATGCATCTCTCGCTTCAACGCGAATTAAACGTTGAAAACACAGCGCATACAAAGCTACCGGCACTACGCGCACTCTGCAAACATCGCAGATCGCTTTATTGTACCTCACAACGTGACCTAGAAACGCAGAGATCTAAGGCTTTCGCTTTAAAAAAGAAAGAGACAAGAAAATACAGGCAAAGTTAACTTCAGTTGAGATGTACGTAATGCAAAGCATCCTTGGTGTGACTGGCTCAAGAACCATGTATTTGCGCATATGAAGTGTGCTTTTGGAGGTATAAATATTAGTATTAAAGAGCAGCATGCAATATGAAGAAATTAGTTGCAGCAAATTATAGACAGGCCGAATATCTTTACACACATATTTACGTGCAGTATATATATATATATATATATATATATATATATATATATATATATATATATATATATAGTATCCGTTTAAATTTTCTGTCTTGTTCATGGTGTCGCGTTTCACTTGTGGTGTTTCTGATTTCTGATGCGTTGTATTCCTTGTATTCAGTGTCTCTGCTTATCAAAACGCGCCAAGAGTCTGAACGCGCAGGCTCACCCACGATAAAGGGTGTTCTGTGTCGCTTGTCGCCGCGTGAGTTCTTCTCATAAGGGTTTCAATATCAGGCTTGTGTGCTAGAAGCCCGGTGCTCGAATCCTGCCGTCGAACTATCTTAATAATGTTTCTTTGTTGATTTATTTATTTATAACGCCGTACTTTGCAAGAGTGACAAGTTTCCAACATAACAAAGCGTTTTGAAGGTGAAAGGACGAATTTTAGGCAAATCCATGCACCAGTGACCGTCATTCCCATGCTGACTGAATCTCCCTGCCTGCAGCTCCCGTAGACACTGGCGCCATAGTTCTTTTTAGTAATTGCTGAGTGAAATTATTCCTCATTGCACTGTTCCTAGATGGCGCCATCCCATTAAACGCGTTCGGCGTTAAAGGAAAGATGCATAAGTAAAAATTTGCTGGCTCTCCCGTAATCGAGAGCAGATGCAAGCATGAAAAGGCAACCGGCAAATGAGATTGATTTCAGATGATACTAGCCACAATCTTAAAATAGGCGTAGTGCATGTTCGCAATGGCACACTATACCACGCCATACAGTGAAAAGGACCATATGGACGCTGCCCAGATAGAAGAAGAGAAGCTCCTCAAGGAGGGGCCACACAGCGTGGTCCCATCTCTCGAGGCGACGCAAAACCCGTATCGGGGAACTTACTGACCGCGGGCGTTCAAAAGATCACAATCAACGCTGTCCCAGCGCCAAAACATCACAATGAAGTTTATGGGGCCCTGTATCTGCCTTTCAAACATCGCCTATTGGAAATGCCAAATAAAGGTTCAGCGCGCTACAAGTGACAGCTTCAGTGATAGTGTGAACAAACATTAGGAAGAACTTGGAAGGAATATTATTTGTAGCTTGTTTAGACAGTAACTAGCCCATGTAATTAGGCCTGTACAAAAGGTTCGAGGCCAGAGGCCACATTTGTTTTGTAAGTTTGGCTCGTTGCCCAGATGATATCGCCTTGTTCTCGCAATTTGCGCGGATGTTCTCGTTTGAGTGCCAAATAGCGACTCCGGTTTCCGCCTTAGGCTCACTTGAAGGTCGCTGACAACAGGAGCTAAAAGGATTTCAGGCTTAAAAATCCACATCCCTAATCTCTTCTTATGAGTTTTGAGTGGAAAGCATTATTGTCTTATTTAACGCTCCTGAGCTGTCCTTCGGGTTATAAACTCCTCACGGGCAAGCAAACACCTTGAAATGCTTGGTGCGTTTTGATTTGGCTTTACCGAGGCGCAGTTAGAACGCAGGCGAGAGCTTGCGCGGACAACGAACGCGCGGATAACACAGGCTTCCGAGAGCGAGGATGACGTGGCGTCGTGGCAATGCCCTCTCCCCTCACGCAATACCACAGCAGCAGGTGTTTCCTTTCGCGCTTCCTGCTCCGTCGTGGCCCGAGCCATCAAGCGCGAGCCAGCGTCACGAGCGCGCGCTCGTAACGAGGCGTCGCAGCCTCATTGGATATTTTACTGCCACTACAGACGCCACAGGCTTTTTCACTAAATGGGCCATTTGACGCCTTCGCATCAAAAGTCCGTCGAATTCGACAAGCACGCTTCGCTTTCAAATTTCGTGCCTCCTGCCGCCGAAAAATTAGCATTGCTGTAAACTGTTCCTGCACTTGCCTCCGTGCTCTCAGCCTGGCTTTTTAGAAGCATCAATCCCTATGCCAATTTGTTCAACTTTCAGTGGTTCTAAGCAAGTATAGCCTGCTCTCCCATTCAAAACAGATGCCCAATGTGTCTATACACAGATTCCGCGTGGCCTTACAAACGTGCTACAACTGGGTGGAGCCCATATATAAGCTGCAGCGACGGCTCCCTCGCCGTTACTAAACATCAAACTAGAAAGCAATGTTTTGATGCATTGCAAGTGCCGGAAGTGAATGCAGGATCCGGAAGCACCTCATATAGCCATGTTTGGACATCATCTATTGCCGAGCGCGAATGTATTGCCATAGCTCTGGGGTTAACGCGTCCGGCTACCAGCTCTACACATTGCTAAAAGGTTCGATCAGCAGTGTCTGCAGCAGAGAGGGAGAAAACATTTATTTGGACCATCGAGGTCTTTGCGCTTGAGGTGGAGTGGGTGGTGTCCTCATTCCAGGACTCCACTGGCAATTTCTTTGTCGTGTGGTAGAGTTGAAGCTGGGGACGAGGTGGTGGCCTGAAGGCGCGATGCAAGAGGAATAAAGAAATGTATGGACACCCCAACTGTAAATTTTAAAGTGTTTTCACATAAGAAAAGCGGCACTAACCATTATGTGCACCCAAACACCCTTCTCCAAGAGAAGCGAGAGAAAGAAAGCAATGTGATGTTAAAGGCTGGCAGAAAAACCAAGAGACAGACATGCAGTCTGCCACGATGCAGTGGCGAAGCGGTATAGGGAAGCGGAAAGTTGAATAGGACAGCCACTAAGAGAGAAAGGGACATAGAGATAAGAACATACACACGCACTCCCACACAAAGAGGCCGCAGGAATGTCAAAGTCGTTCAACTCTGCGTTACTTGAGCGAAGAAACTCGAGTAGCGCTTTAGTCCCTTTCTGGTTTTGTCATAGCAATTTGCGTTGCATTAAATATATTTAGTACCTTAAAGACTCCGTTTGGGGTGTTGCATAAAGGCGGGCCTCTTGTAGAAGGACGGTCTTATACATGCGTTCCCGGCGACATTTGGCGAGAAAATGCATCCATTTGTCTGCTGATATGAAGCAATTTCCTCGCTAATATTGCACCAACCCCTATAAGCTCTTTCAGAAGCATTTGGCATCAATTAGATGATTTGATGCGGCACAGAGAGCGCATGGGGCGGATGCGAGATGACTGGAGCGTAAACCTGTTTCTCTTTCTTTACATAAAGATGAAAAACTAAAACGAAATACCTCTACGACAGAGGCAGAAATGACAACGCTCGCTTTGGCTGATGCGCGTTGGGGTGATGACAACCGACCATTATGTTTAGGGTATATGAGAAAATTTTTTTTATGAACTCTTGGTTGTCGCGAGAAATCGAATACCGACAATTCAGTTGTCACCCTGAACAAAACTCCGATGCGTGACCTCACATGCATTCGAAAGGACAATTTCGTGATACGATAATAGTGGGTGTCCGAACATTAAAATAGAGAGGGTGCAACTTGCCCTAATTTTACAAGTAGCAAAGCCTTAAGAAATTAGACAGAGACTGTCTATTAGCAGAATTATTTGGTTGTTAATTTAATAAAGGAGACGCACGATTTTTTTAATAAAGCCGCGTGCGCCTATTATTGATCATTCTCCCTACTAATAACAAAAGGAGGTTTCCCAGCACAGCTTATGCTGCGCCACCAAAGAAAACAACAATTAAAATCCGGCTTTTCCGTAAGAAAGGAAAGTAACAAAAGAGAGTGGAATATAGCTTTCACCAAAAGAAGGCATTTTGGGAAGCACTATACAAATCTTGGCGGCGGGACTATTTTGGTTCGTAATCTTTGTTGGGACAGACAAAGAGTTAACCAAATCCTAGTCGGCCAAAGGCACTAGTTAGTCCTTTCGTAGTGATCTCGGTTCCCCTGTCTGCTTTGCTGCCCTTGTTCCCTCATCCTATGCACGTGCGTAGAGTTGTCTGCAGGTATAACAGCACGACTGCCTTTCACTACTGCTTTGCTTATATTTTCATTATTATATGACGTCTCGACTCTTAACAAGGTGCTTTCTCGTCGATCCCGCCTGAACGCTAATGACCAATGGGCAAGAAATTAATAGTAGCAAATATCGAACGTTCCCAGACTGCGCAAGCCATTGTTCAGCATCCGACGATTGACTTCTACGCCACGCCATTGTTGGAGCCCCGTCGTCAGGCAAGCTATCGTTGGTAAGTTGGTAAGGTAAGTTCAACAGAGTATGACCTTATACGAGAGTTCCGATCCTAATATTTTACACCTAATACGTATGGCACGAGAACTTATTCAATAATTTCAGAAAATAAGAAATTATACAGAGCATGCATCAGTATTGCTAAATGAGGGTCACTGCTTCAAAATAGTGAACGCAAATTACCTTCCAAGAGATGAGAAGTTAACTTTTTCTTCTCCCACGTGGCCAACGAAGGACACCGCCTTTTTAAGCTTTCGACGGGAGCATGAAAATTGATTTTCCTTGAAGAGCAGCTTTATAACACAATATTTTACACGCGTGACAAAAACAAAAAGAAAATGAAGTTTTTGGTATAATAGCATAAGTCATCGTTCATTGTCTTGCCCGCAAATGGAAGGGGCGTTAGTCCGATAACAGTTTTCTTCTTCGTAATGATATTTTATTTTATTTTTCACAATTGTTACCAGACAGTTTGGATCCGCTCTACACTTGCACAGTAGGCGATCAAACGGCTTAAGGATATATACTTTTATTGTGAAAACTTGCGTCATCTGAAAAACCACTGAGCAAAATCAAAACTTCATACACACACTTCTAGAACTGCCCGACCACTTAGACCGTTCAAAAATTTGCCAGGTGTAGCGCCTATAGTAAGGAAAATGCAGTAGGCTTCGACTTCTGGATTCTTTTTTCATTGCGGATAACTGCTTCCATTGCATGCACGCGCGCAACTGGTTGACATTCTTTTCCCCTACCCACCGCAGTGGTTTAATTAGCGGCTACGGTGTCGCGCAGCTAAGCACGAGGTCGCAGGATCAAATCCCGACCGGGGGGCCGCATTTAACTGGAAGCGAAAAGCAGAAACGCCCGCGTTCCGTGCATTGGGGGCACGTTAAAGATACCTTGGTACTCGAAATTAATCCGAAATCGCCTACTACGACATGCCTCATAATCAAATCGTGGTTTTTGGCACGCAAATCCCCATAATTCATTCACTGTCCTACATTCCCCTCCAAAATGAAAGCTCGCGTTACTTTGAAGCCTACTTGGCATTGCATCCACGGAAAAATGAATTCTAGCTTTGAGCAGAGGTCATTCTTTTAGGTGCGCGTCTCTGCCCCTGTATTCCCATAACGCGACATTATTATGCCGCGTTCCTGGGCGTTGCCAAGCGTCCCTTTAAATTGTGATGCAAGAAATACGGAACAAAAGGTACGTACCCTTTTGCTGGTGCCAATAAGTCAATTGTCGCTTGACAATGAACTTACGACATTGCGCATTAGGCGTTCTGAACAACTGGACTACATGTGCGGATACACCGATGGTGTATCCCGAGAAGCACCGAAGAAGAGATCTCCACATAGATTTCTCCTCCGTCACTCTAACTGTAATCGAGCCCACTGTCAGGATACGTGCAACTTTCTGTTCCCGTCTATGCGCATTCCCAACTGCACTTCAACTCTGCTCACACACGTCGACGCCGCGATTATAGGGTAAGAGGGGAAACATTCCGGCTGCATGCTCTATACCAGCGAGCGTTCGAGCGTACGCGGTCAAATGCTCAGCGATAATTCTGTCCGAGTGGCATAATAAATCGAGTTGGCCTGATGAATATTAATATCCGCGGGACCGGCAGCTCGCCCGTCATTCAGCACGTGCCTCGATGCGCATGCTTATTTGATGGAAACGCACAGGCATGCGGACCGAGTATCTGTGGCGTCATGAATAAGTAAGTCACCGCGTAGCCCTACTCGGTCAACGTCGCGCGGATAGGCGAATGAAATATTTGTAACAGCTCCGCGGTACCTCCCATGTCACGCTTCTGCTGTATACACCAACTGCGCTCCATTTATGGAAGGCTTAGCCGCAGGCTCTAAGCATTTGGGGTGAAGCGCCACCTCAGACGACATATGCCAAAAGAGATGGCAACGCCACAGTTTCAGCAACGGCGAAAGTAACTGGAGCTTTCAGTGCAAGTGCAGAAACGATTCCTATTTTCATCGGCGGGTGCTCTCAGCGAAGCTAGTTGCGCGTGTTTTAGTGCTGCAAGGCCGTGTTGTTGAACAACGCGTGCGTCTATACCTGTATGTTGTATGCTGTATAACCATGTGTTTAGGTGATCAGTGTGTATACTGACACGTGTGTATACTGACAATGCCATAGCTTTCATCCAGCTCCTGGTGTACCATGCCAGGCCATCAGGCATGTTAAGATCTACAGATTATGATTAAAGCTTCTGTATCTCACTCTCTATTCAAGAGAGAAAGCAGAAAGGCCAAGAGATTAGCAAAAAGAAAGAAAATTAGTTTTCTGCCCAGTGCTGGGGGCGTGAGAGTAGAAACATAAGAAAGAATAGAGGGACGTCGTATACGGGGGCACATGACAGTTGTCGTTCACAACACAGGGTGACAGTTAGGCTAGTCAGGGCCAAATTTGCTTGTGCAAGTTTGCTGTTCTTAAAATCTGTAACAATGTAATCGTAGAGTTGATGAGATGGTGACCGCAGTGATGACATTATCATTAAAGTTATTTGCTATGGTGGTTGATCCATCGTACAGGGTTGATGCTGACTTAACGCAGCTTTCATCGTGTCAGCTCATACCGGGCGTTTCTTTGAATTTTTTTTTTCGTCTATTCCACACTGCGCGCCGACATTTTCATGAAACTAGGACCCGATACGCTGCATAATACATTGTTTAATTGTATTGTACTTGTATACGATTTCCTACCTAGACGTGCTTTCTTCCAACACAAAATTGAACCATCTAAGTGTATAATATAGACTATCGTGAGAGCTCATTGTCTGTCATTTATGTGTCCCACCAGCCACTCTCTGTGCAGTCTGTCCTGTAGTTATTCCAATAATTTCAATTATTTCAGCCTCAAAGACGCGAGCGCACATTAAATAATGGACAGGGCGAGAGACATAGGGTGGGGGGTGGGGGGGGGACTGGTTCAGTAATTAGCATAAACTGTATCAATATAATGCAAAGCGAAAATACGAACAGAAAACATCAGGAAGACATGAGAACCAAGCAGATAAGCATAATAAAGAAAAACAACAAATAGAATGCACAGTACGCGAGTTAGGCCCAGTGCACCAATGTGTAGCGTGTGTTACTAAAACTGATCGTTTAGTTTGCCATGAAATAATTTGCTGTCAGTGCTCGAGACGACGGCATCGGCTAGATTGTTTCAGAGCATAAGAGCTTAAGAGAAAAAAGAAATACGCGTTACCTCGTTTCTGCTACAACATGCGTCCTTTATGAGGACGCAAGTCACCAGCAAACGCAAATTACATCGCTCAAACGCTTCTAAATACTGTATGTGTTGCACAACGGCGCACTGAATATTGTACAGAAAGGCAATCCATTTGAGAGCGTTCCAAAAAGACTGGCATATATGTCATATACTTCTGCAGTAGCACCTATACAAGACACATGCCTTGCAGAAGTTATACTTTAGGTGAAAACGGCAAGGTAGCAGGAAGTTAAATTATTGATTTAACGCTGTCATATTTGGAACCTACAAGTGCTCTTTACTGACAAGTAAGGCACCTCGAAATGTCGAACAAGTTTGTAACCACTCTTTGGTAGTGTTCACTTTGTGCCTTTAGGCTTGGGTATTGTTCTTGCTTCGGATTTCCTTGTGAACAAATTAACTCATGGTTTAAGACAAATACCAATTACCGTCCTCCCGCCTTTCTGACAACCATTTTATTAAACTTCATAAGAAATGATTTTAGGCGCACGGAAAGAGTTGACCATGGCCAACGTGCCATAAAGACACTTTTGAACTTTCTACGTGGGACTGGTTTAGACGATCGCCTCTAGAAACTCGCCTCTAGATTACTCTTGCGTGCATTGTGTCTATAGCGCGCATCCGCGTATTGGACAACGTGTATGTAGAGAGAGAGAGAGAGAGGAAATGGGAGAGGCAGGGAGGTTAACCACAGGGGAAGATCCGGTTTGCTACTCTACGCTGGGGAAAGAGGGGAATGGGAGGTAAAGTGATAACAAAGTAGAGTATATATAGTAGCTTGTTGTACCATAGCATAATCACTAGCCACCTCCCTTTCCCTGTATTTCCCAATTCCTCTTTCCCCAGTGAGGAGTAGAAGGCTAGAGACGCGCTCTCCAGGCCGACCTCTCCTCCTTTGTCTTTAATAACATCTCCTCCTCCTCCTCCTTTTATGAAACTACTGAAAACAAAGCATAAACCTGTAGGTACAGTTTTTGAAGAGTCGACCTCCAACCGTATTCAAAATCTCCATGCTGCAGTGTGTAAGACTGACAAGTGGAGAAATCCAGAAAGGCATCTGAGCAGGGCAGGCCAATTCCAGTAACGGAAACACAAAACAAAACTTGAAATACATTCCCGAAAACAAGAACAAAGAAATGTCAGGGTCTTCTCTACATCCTATATGGCAAAAGCCAAAGTACGGAAGAAGCTAGTCAGAGTGCGCTGACAAGAGGCGTCTGCAACGAAGCGTACTCCGAGGGAAAACTACACTAGGCAATTGCTAGGCAGAGCACTAAGTTTCAAAAGAGAAAGAGGAGCGCTAGCACGTATTCTTTTTTTTTTTTTTTCGTTGGCTATGTAGCTTACTTTGCTTTCACTCTGGGAGGGCTTTATTGCCTGACGTGTTTACAGGCTGTCTGCCTGATCTTTTTGCTCCTGTTTGTACTCCTTTTGGTGCCGGCTGCAGGCGAGCAACTGATGTGACACTCGACTCTTGCTTTCACCGTCCAGCCTTGGATGACACGAGTCAGCGGGTGGCCCGAAGGTCAGCAAAGCAAGCTCGTGAGATTGGAAAGAGTGTCATCGCCGTGCGAAAGGAGTGGATGGACGGGAAGAAGCGTGTCAGTCACTCAGCCAAGAGAAGCCCAAGAGAAGACTGGATATTGCGATATGGGTCAGAGTTTCTCCGTTTCGTCGTCCGCGCACTGCAAGACTCGTTTATTGGCAGCTAACCGACGCGACGACGTCTGCGCAGATGGCAAAATCCGGGTAGCTGGCGAGAGTTTTCTGAGATCCCTTGAGTTGACAAAAAAAAGGCTGTAGGAAATATGATGGTGGAGAAATGGGGGAGACGCATGTAGAGAAGCAGAAACGATGTGGTACAGCTACCTTGAGTAAACTTTGCAACAAGTTATGATTATCGCTGTAAGCAAGTACATTTCTTACATGGTTCAAGTGCGCCTTAGTGTCTGTCACATCAGTCGTTGTGGTCCTTACCGCTCTTTTATTGAAGCGCTTGAGGTGACATCGGTTCCACATTATTTCAGCCAGAATGGGAAGAAAGATCAAGAAAATCAGTTTCTTAAGCAGTGTGTGTGTGTGTGTGTGTGTGCGTGCGTGTGCGTGTGCGTGTGCGTGTGCGTGTGCGCGTGCGCGTGCGCGTGCGCGCGTGTGTGTGTGTGTGTGTGTGTGTGTGTGTGTGCGCGCGCGCGAAAAGGGCCACTGCTAAAGCACCAACAATCAATGCCAATCGTATGTGCATTTGCAACATTGTTCCCTAAAAAATGTGTTGTAGATTCTAAGTTTCATTCTTGCCAGTGTTATGACGCTTATTGTGTGGAAGGATACATGCATAATAACGAATAAACGAAGTAATACCAAGGCAATAGAAACAATGGCCTGCTGCATCTTGAGTTTTCAAACCATCGATAGAAGAATGACATGCGAGAACTTAAAAACTAATGCTGACAAATGGATGCGGAAAACGAACTTTTTGTGTGCGATCATGAAGTTCAGGCACTCTGCGTAATTCCCACGTACGACTTGCATTTCACTGGCCACCTGGCAAGTTTACGTGTGTTCTTTCATCCCCCCCCATCCCGCTCTCATGTGTAGGGTAGCAAACCGGGTGAGCTAAACTGGTTAAGCTCCCTGCCTTTCCTTCTTCACTTTTTCCTTCCTTCCTTGCAGCTCCACATTTTTTTTGTTTAGAGGCTTGTGCGCATTCCCAATTAATTTCCCTCTAGTTGCCTATACTACTTATTCTAATAAAGAAAAGTTATCTACATTAGGCGGACTTTGCTACTTGGCAAAATAATCAGTGGCTGGCTAGCGTGCCAGGAAATCTGTGAGCGAGTCAGTGAAACAACTTTATTTGGTGCACTATAGACGTAAGCAAACGCCACGTCACCTGGCTAGGCCCACTCGGGGACCATCAGGTGAAACCTGACGGCCCTCTCGCGAGCCCTCTGGACTGTCAGGATTTGAGAGGTCTGATCCTGGGCCCTACTTATCCTCATCATTTCCTTTTGGGTGAAAGGGGGACCGGCAGAGGCGCAACCCCACAGGACATGTTCGAAGTCCGCATAATCACCACACAAAGGGCAGTCCGGGCTTGGAAACCGTTGGGGGTACATTGTGTGCAGCGCCGCGGGGCTCGTGTAAGTGCTTGTTTGCAGAAGTCTGAGAGTGACTGCTTGGGCCCTGCACAGCGAGGAGTGTGGCAAAGGCAGGAGTCTTCTTGACAGATAATTATGTTTGCAAATTTCGTTGTACGAGCAGAGAGGCTCAGGTCGCCCTGGAGAGGACGCGTTACCCAGCGCACGGTCAGTCAAACCTTGTGCAGCCCAGTGCGCCTCCTCGTTCGGTTTGATCGAGGCATCCTCAATGGTTCCAAGGTGCGCAGGGAACCAGGCCAAAGAGTGATGTTTCATGTCTTTAGCACTTTGGATGATACGTAAGGCCTGGGGAGCCACCATTCCCATCTGAAAGGCCCTAACAGCGGCCTTGGAATCTGAATAAATCGTGTCATGCACAGTGTCCGTCAATGCAAGAGTAATAGCAACCTGCTCTGCAACGATGGAATTAGACGTGCGGATAGCAGCGCAGCTAAGGATTTTAGAATCACAGCCGATGACCACTGAGGAGAAGGCCTCTTCTTGAACGTACGAAGAAGCGTCTACGAAGCATGTTCGGTCCTTGTTCAAACGGGCACTGGCGAGCGGAACTTTACCCCTGGCTCGTCTTCGTCCTTCGTTGTAGGTGGGATGCAAATTGCGTGGCATCCGGTGTATGTAAATCTTGGATCTTATGTCGTTCGACAGCTTCACAGTGTCGAGACTGACGATGATGGGGTTACGTCCCAGCTTGCCAAGTATGGCTCGGCCCGCTGGGGTACCGGAGAGTCTGACAAACTGGGAAAATTCTTGGGCTTCAACGATTTCTTCGAACGTGTTGGGAATTCCCAAATTGAGCAGGTCTTTTGTGTGCGTTCGGATGGGAAGGCCGAGGGCAAGCTTGAAGACCCTTCTGATTAGGGCATTGATCTTGTTGCGCTCCGATACGACCCAGTTTTGCATAGCCCCTGAATAAGCGAGGTGGCATAGCACGAAGGAAAGCTGTGATATTTATTTTTCTTCCTGACAGCCTTACGACGCAACAGCATGTAATAATGCTCAGTCATTGCTCATACAGACTTCCGAGTGACATCATTACTGTGGTCATACTTACAGTACATGCCGGCAGTCCCCTGCCTTTTTACTATACCAGTTGCTTTGCTTTTCTTTGGCGTGAAAGATTCCCGGGTACCCGAGCAATTCTGAAATAGTGATTATTGGCGCATGTCTTTCTTTGGGAGTTCAAAAATAAAACAGAAAATGTTAAGCTGCGATAAGTAACTCTTGTTGTCACTATGTAAAGCAGTGAATAGGTTTACGATAGGTTTACGAAGCAGTTTACGATAGGTAGCGAGGCACTGGAAGTGGTAAGGGAATACATCTACTTAGGACAGGTAGTGACTGCTGATCCGGATCATGAGAGTGAAATAATCAGAAGAATAAGAATGGGTTGGGGTGCGTTTGGCAGGCATTCTGAGATCATGAACAGCAGGTTGCCATTATCCCTCAAGAGAAAAGTTTATAACAGCTGTGTCTTACCAGTACTCACGTACGGGGCAGAAACCTGGAGGCTTACGAAAAGGGTTCTACTTAAATTGAGGACGACGCAACGGGCTATGGAAAGAAGAATGATAGGTGTAACATTAAGGGATAAGAAAAGAGCAGATTGGGTGAGGGAACAAACGCGCGTTAATGACATCTTAGTTGAAATCAAGAAAAAGAAATGGGCATGGGCAGGACATGTAATGAGGAGGGAAGATAACCGATGGTCATTAAGGGTTACGGACTGGATTCCGAGGGAAGGGAAGCGTAGCAGGGGGCGACAGAAAGTTAGGTGGGCAGATGAGATTAGGAAGTTTGGAGGGTCAACATGGCCACAATTAGCACATGACCGGGGCAGTTGGAGAAGTATGGGAGAGGCCTTTGCCCTGCAGTGGGCGTAACCAGGCTGATGATGATGATGATGATGATGATGATGAAAGCAGTGAATTAAATAATGAGTGCCTTGTACACGACAGCATGCAACAACTCCGAACAGATTCGTTTTTTGCTTTGTATGAGAGCACTGCCGGACTTTCCTGTTTAGAAAAAAGTTTACTTCAAGAAGAGACGATACGAACACTGAGTCACAATCACGGCACAATTCCACCAGGACGATAACGTATACAAAAAAAGAAGCATTGTACACACGGCACGTTTTCAAGATAGTGTCCGAGTCCTCACTCAAATCAAAACATTATTTAGCTTTCTTTTTTTCAAGGTATGATAACAAAAAGAAGGATATGCAAAAGAGGGTCCCAACGTCACAAGACCGTACCGGGAACCACTATACATGATTATTAGATACAAATTACGAAATTAGCAGAGAAATATATAATTAACCACGCCAACAGAAGAAACGTGTAAAAAATATATATATAAAAGCTTTATGTATACATAAATCTGCTTTGTGATGGCATAAATAATTGATAGAGAAATACGAGTTGACACTAACACTGAAAATATGCATGTAAAGCTAACATGAACAGTAACTGTCCATCGTTATGACGTAAAATATTTAAAAAAATAATTTTGACAGAAGAAAGGAAAGCAACAAAGAAACAAACAAAAGAACAGAGTAAATATAATATATAAATCATAACATAATTATTTATTTAAAAAATGGTTTTTAAGTGTGTTTTTTAATTCAGTAAGGGATGATGATACTTTGATGGGGTAGGGAAGTGAATTCCACATTTAATTAGCGCAGAATGATGCTGTCATTTTACCGTAATTAGTAAGAGCTTTAAGCAGCAAGAAATTATTTTTGTGAGCAAAACGAATAGGGTTAATATTCTTCAAGGAATCCGAGGAAATAAAATTGTGTGCGAGATCTTCATTAATCAATCTGAAAAGCATAGTAATTATTTGAGTGCGAATAAATCAGTACTTTTCAGCAATTTATTATCCATGCGTATGATATTATTATTATCTCGACTAAAGTTAAAAATAATGCGCAGAGCTTGGTTTTGTATGTACTAAACGGATGTTAAGTGACACTGATACGTGTTGCTATATATATAAAGAAGTTATTTTCCTAACTTGCGCAATATGTTTTTGAAATTTAAGTTCTTGATCGAGGTAGAAACCAAAAAATGATACACAGTCGCTAGAAGAAATAAAGTGCGAGGCAAGGGAAACCCGAGGTGAAAATGGTAGTCTCCTTTGAGGGGAGCGAAAAACCAGGAATTTAGTTTTGTTTGGATTCAAAATCAAGTGATTGCTGCGACACCATGTAACAATTTTAGCTAACGCACTTTCTAATTTATGAGTTAATGATGTTAAAGATATATCTGAGTCTGGTGATAGTTGTGTCATCACCATATAACATGCATTGGGAAGGTGAAGCGTGTTGCGGAAGGTCATTTATGTAGAGACTGATTAATAACGGTCCCAGAATGGAGCCCTGTGGCCCCCCCAGATTAATTGTTTTGGTGTCTAAAAACTTGCCCGATAAATACCCTGTTAGTCTTCTGTTACCCAAGGAGTTTCTCAAAAAGATTAACGCTGGACCTGTTATTCCATAGGCTTTTAATTTTTTGAGTAACATGTCGTGATTAATTAGGTGAAAAGCTTTCGAGAAATCTCAAAATACAGAACCAATGATAAGTTCTTTGTCAATAGAATTCTTAATGTAGTCTGTTAATGAGATTACCGCCAAGCCAGTTGGGCTACTCCGCCGCGTCAGTTGCGCTAACAGTAAGATTCTTCAAGGAATCCAATCTAGACTGTCTGACATATAACCACATAGACCCACGGAAAGGCACAGTTACACATAGACGAATTGTCACATGTATAAAATGATGTTCAATATGTACAGTGTGCACAATGGTTATGTACAATGATTATGTGACAGAGACCCTTTACGTAACTTTGAAGTGATGCTATGAGAAGTGTAAATACAAAAATGATCATGTATACGAGAGCACTGACACAGAGAAATCACGGGCACCTACTTTCTATGCACATTCAATGAATACTTCTGATGGCCTGGCTACAAGAACCAAGGTGGTAAAACATTAAGCCGTACGCGTCCATCAGCCACCGACCGGAAACGGCACGACCACTGTCGAAGGAACTCTTCTTCCCCAAGGAAGAACAACTCCTCTAACAGAAACGATAGTAGCTGACCAGGGCTGCTAGCTTGGCGCAGCTTCTGCCTTGCCAAATGGCTCGAACACAGCACAGTACTACCATATTTACTGCCCTTCGAAATGTTCAGGGCATTGGCCTTGTTTCTTTACGGAATTACCGAGTGATAAAACAAATGACACCTAAATATCCTCATTACAACAAATATACGTCATCAAGAGCACTATTCCTTTATAAAGCAGACTTCTCCAACCTTTCCAAGCCTATATTTCGAAACATTAGGCCACAACCGCACGTGTACTTCTATCATGCCAACGCCAGTAAGCTTTCTTGTTTTCAGATAATTGTCATGCGTTGATGAGGATGGCGATTTCCATACTACACAAACCAAAAATTGGCCGAAAAGGTGGGCGATACATTTAAAGTACTAAAGAAGGAATGAAGAAATACAAGCGAATATACAAGAGTTCGCTCATTACGTACCGCGGGTGGATGAAAACTCAAGCACGCGTGCCAGTTCCCATTACGCCAGAGACGTGGGAATTAAATAGGCTAACATAGCATTTCAATAACCGCTTCACCAAAGCTTCGCCTCACATATATTCGAAAATGTGCATAGGGTCTGCGTTTTTTTTACTTCATCTAGCCAGTAGATAAATAAATAATTGTATCCAATGCATGATTTACTGCATTTTTCTCTACCCAATGCTATGTCTCCGGTATGAAATTGCTTTCTGCCTTCCTAGCCACTGCACAGCCAAGCGTCGTCTCCTAGCGGGTTAAGATCGTTCGGAGCTCTTCATGCTGCAATATCCATCACTGGGAACGTCTAGGAGAAAAGATGCCTAAGCAAGGTCTCTTATCATTGGGTTAGGAGATAGGAAAAAAACGCCGCGAAAGCAAGTAGCAGCTCAAACAGCTGCAACGCCAGCACTGTCTGCCCGTCGTCGCGGAAGGCATTTACTTGTATTGTTGTATTGTGGACAAGTGCATTACGTTTCATCACATAGATGGAATGCGCCATTGACGATGTCGCAACGGCCGAGACTGACTGGTGTAGCGAAGAGACAAACTGGCCGCTGGCTCTGGATGTCTGCTCGATACGACTAAGTCTGAAGTCAGCAGCTTGCAGTACGACGGCACTAGGAGCAGACCAGAGAAATCAAGCCGGAGAAAAGCGTGAGGCAGAGCCCCAACCCTGAAATTGGTTTCTACGCCGCCGAAGTAGCGAACTAGCTGAGTAGACATTTCTGGGATTTGCGACGTTCGCCCGGCGACAGCGCAGACTGCGGCGACCATAATCCGTCTCATTAAGTCTTTGCAGCGGTAGTGACAGTGAAGGTATATGTATTGGACGATACGTGTAGTGCATTATCGGGACAACGCAACCAAGGGTGCAGCTTTGTTCATTTAGCTGACGTCTTCACAAGGAGTAAAAAAATAAAAAAAATTAAATTATGGGGTTTTACGCACCAAACTACTTTCTGATGATGAGGCACGCCGTAGTGTGGGACTCCGGCAATTTCGTCCTCCTCGGGTTTCTTAACGTTCGCTAAATCTAAGTACACATGTGTTTTCGCATTTCACTCTCATCGAAATGCGGCCGCCGTGGCCGGGATTCAATCCCGCGACATTGTGCTTAGCAGCCCAACCCCATAGCCACTAAGCAACCATGGCGGGTCACAAGGAGTAGGACGCCAAAGAAGGAAGAAGCAGTGGCTTGGAACAAGGGATGGTAGATAACTGGGCAGTGACCCATGCAGGTCTTCTTGTCTCTAATACAGCTGTTGGCCGGTGGTGTCTTTGCTGCAATGCGTGAAATAGCGACGTTGTGACTGAAAGGACCACTAGGAAAAGAAAAGGATTAGCATAAGAGGACCGATTTTCTGTCTTTTCGCTTGAGTATTTTTGTTGCTACGAGATATGTGTCGTACCAATCCACACATGTAGTAAGCTTTTAATCATGAGTGCAGTTTGCGAATTCCGCAATTGAAGTTCGTTAGGCATATTATGAAAGGAACGAAAAACGGCCTAACGGAGTTGTGAGTTAACAAGTAATTGGGCGCTTCTTTTCTTTCGACCATCCTCACTGTATTGACCGAGGTGTCATAGACGCATCAGTTTCCATTGTCGGCTAAGCTAATATCGGAAAAATTACGCTGACATTTCGATGCAGTCTAGGAACGTCTGTGCATTATTTGAAAACTCCTGCGAGTGGATAAGAGGAATAAAGCATAATAGAGAAGTACCAGACGGCGACGGCTAACAGTTGTTGCCAGAGCGAAGTTCATGCATTCGTAGCTTGAACGTAACATATAACCTTGAGAAAGACACGTACCTTGCCAAAAAGCAAGCTTACTGTGTCATTCAATGAACCCTTTTCTTAGGAACCTCTCGTAAGCGCACCTTCAGTTCTCCATAAACAGCGATAAGTTTGTGCCTGCTCATCAAGTTCCACGGGGACCACATTCGGAACAAGGGCTGTCTTATGAATATGGCGGACAGTGTCAAGAATACTTTCACGAGATCGGAAAGAATTTAAGTCGACTACCGCAGCTTTTATTGCTTAGAACATGAAAAATTTTGGAGCACACATCAGGTCATTTAACCTTTTGGTGTCCAGCGTTGCCCAGCAGCAACAGGCAAAAAAATTTTTTTTTGTTCTCAACTGCTGCGAACTCATACACCTAAAACCACCCGGTGATATGCCCGAGTATTCACTAACTTGCAAAGAAGAACAGGAAGTGCACTGTGCTCGTTGTTACAGGAGAACAAACACGTAGAGAGGTTTGATCCCGCTACCCACGCGTGAACACTAGTTAAGTAAATTTGTGCTGTCACAACAAAAAGAGGTCGTTTTCTAAGTGATTTTTTAAAGTTTAATCTGCCTAAGGCAACACTAGCGGTGCTACGGGGGGTTAGTCATGCACGTTCATAATGTTTCCTTTATGCGTAACAAACCCGCAAGAAATGATGTTGCTTTTGAGGAACCCGGGCAAATGAGGGTATGTGCATAGTTCTACGCGTGCAAGAACTTTACGTGATACGCGGGCAATATAGGGATACGCGTATGTATCGTGATATTCGGGTCGACATGTATCGCAGTACACGGGTGTATTGTGATATAGGCGTGTAGGCGCGTATCACGATTGTTGCAGCTGTTTGAGCTACACAAAGCGAACCAGGTTGAGCATATTGCTGCCTGTCTTATTTATAGCGACAATAGTACTAGTTATTAGTTTCAATTTTGTTTACTAACTGAAGACAGGAATAAGCAGATTACGAACGATATTTTAAAAATTTCTGATTACCTTTTAGTATTTTATGTTACGTAAGGAGGAAGAGGAGGAGAAAGAAGAGAAGCAGTTTTCAAAGAGGCGAGGAAATAGAAGAGATTATTATTCTCCAAGGTGAAATAAAAGATGTCGTACGTCAATCCCTACAGCGACTCTGATGACAATCAGAATCTATGGTCGATCTTCCAGTTGTTCCATTGAAGTAGATCACCCATCTTGTAGCCCCGAAACAGTTTACGTGTGGTACGTTGGTGCGAAAGATTGGCCTGAATCCACCCAGATCCACGGTGCTGCACACCTGGACAGACTCTTGTACACTGCGGCCAATAAAAGCTGATTTGTGCCTTCTGCCCAGTCGCCATTCTTCCAGGGCGTTCCAACAGTAGCACGACTGCAAGTGCCCACTGTTGTTCAGAATCAATACTTCATTGTCTCTTTTAAATGACGATAAGTATTTTCTCACACCCGATTTGTTATGTTCTATGTGGCTTAAAGTGGTGCTATTGTTTTCAGTTGCTTATCTTATTTAGTAATGTTTTGGGCATCAAAGCGGTAACCAACCACTACAATTTTCACAACGCATAATCAATTTTGAGCAAAGGCGATGGCTCATTCTGACGAGTCTATAGTTTCAATTCTGGCGAGATCACGTTATATGAAGTTATAGATCTACTCAAACATTCTCTACTGTTATCATCGCTGCACACTGCTTGTCACAGTGACTAAACGGAATTTTAAGGGCAAATGAGCATGAATACGATGTATAGCTACTACTACAGTCTAGCTAAACCGTTTAAAAAAAACAGCTTTCAATATTTCACGTGTACGCTTAAAGAAGACCTCATAATTACGGTGTCAATAAATACTAGTCCTTTCTTAAATTGCACAGTGCTATTTTAGTGTCTGGATTTTTATTTCCAACAGTAAGCTGCCGCGTTTCATATAAAAGTAACAAGTGAACTAAGTTCACGTATATTTTTCTATAGCACAACTTATGTAGCAGCGGCACACTTGCGACCACTCTATTGCCGCAAAGGGATCCGGAAAAGCCAGCGTGCTCAAATACTTGCCGCCAGAATATAGCTGCGAATAAGAACATTCGTACAACACTAATGCGACGTAAACCGATGCCGTACCAACTCGCCCAACCTTCTATCCTTTTGCGAGAAAGCAACACGAATGTGAAATTCACAAAGTGGCGCAACCTCAATAATGACGCATCCGCGAGAGAGAAAAAAACGAGAGAGAGAGAGAGAGAGAGAGAGCGAGAGAGGCCTGCACGGCACACGCAGCACAGTCACATCATAAGCTGGGGGAGCGTCTCCACAGGAGCTCAACTTTCGGCAGCACGTATACTAGAGGGTGTTCGTGGGCGATGTCTCTTTGCGTTGTTTTCACGAGAACGATCGGAACTGGGCGCCCCGTGTCGAGCGTGCTGCTCTCTGCACAGCGGTCTGCTGAGCCCGATGTTGCCTGGTTGCAGCCGTGCGGGTAGCTCTACGATTCGCTTCTGAAGGAGCGGTTCGTATACCTTGCAAGGAGGTGCCATAACGTGCACCGAATAGTAATCACATGCATCTAGACTACGTGGAACAGATGTCCCATCCTTTGACCCGCAGAACGATACGATGCTGTTGACAATGATGAGGATGATTTATTGACATCCCCTATTGAAACGGGGCTGTGAAAAAATAGTAGCCTAACCTGCTCGGCTAACCAGGTCCAGCTACATGCAACATGCAACTGCTACATGCAACTGCTACGTGTTGGTACACCTAGAGAAACACAACGCAACTCCAATGCAAGGTTGACACGTATCGACGCTACGCGGCGCGCATCTCACATCGGCTGACAAGCGGCACGGTACCGTGCTAACGATGATGATGGTGACGATGATGATGAGTTATTGGCAGCCCTTTCAAATGGGGTGGTGACGAAGAGTAATCTAGCCTGTTTGATTTATTCATGTATGCTATACATGTTGCGTCTGTAGCGCACATCGAATGGTGAATCACTCCTTGATCGTCTCATTCACCGCCCGTTATATCGCGTGGAAAAAATCGCGGCAGTATTATGAATATCACTGACATTTCTGAACATGCTGCTTCAGTTACGCCTCCGCCTCCAAGAACACGTATTCCCCATTTACTTTACAATCTCTGGCATGTACAAAAAATCTGGTATGCCTGTTTCGGCAATATTCCATTTGGCTCAGTCTCACATACTCGATAAGTTTCCAGTTTATCTTCAAGCATTCACAGATGCATCTGTACACAGCAACTTTTTTCTGCCCTTCGACTCAAGTAAGGCGTATCTTTCAAGTACATCATCCAACTTCGTCAACAACTGTGGAGCTAGCAGAGATTAATGTGGCACTGAAATACGCGCAAGAGGAGTTAACTACATCGAAGATTGCCATCCTTACGGACTTCCACGCTGACCTTAGCAGGTTACAACGCAGTGAGGTTGATTGCCCAGTTGTGCGCAGCATTACTGACTCTGCGAGCAAAATTTAATCACGTGGGTTATCTCTCGTTGCTCAGTGGATACCGTCAGACGTAGGAATCGCCGGAAATGAAGAGACTGGTCAACTCGTTTCAACTTGCGCTCATAACAACTGTGACTGCCCAGAAATTTTGTGCAAGCTTGATGACGCTCGTCTGCTAATTAGTCACCACGTACTGAAGCAGCATCCAGACAACCGCGTTGTAAATGGAACGTTCCCGCCCCGTGTTCGTAGCCGAGGCCTGCCTCGTCGCGCTAGAGAACAACTACTCAAGCTGAGCGTTGGCTGCGTGAACGTGCACGAACGTTTATACAGGCAAGGACGTGTGGCCAGTCCATCGTGCACATCTTGTGGCTGCTGCGAGACACCTTATATAGAGTGTCCCGCTTTCAGTGCGCAGCGCATGTCGCTAGTGAGAGACTATCATCTCCTTGGACTGCGGTGTACGACACTCGACGAATGTTTCTATCCCAGTGGTTGTGCGTCTAAACGTGATCAGGCTCATCGCGCTCTATTTACTTTTCTAGAATCAACTAACTTAGGTTTACGTTTGTAGCGTCAAAACTATTCTACTCAACATTATGTAGCAGCGTGACCTTCAGTGACCGGCCCTACTGTTTGTGATTTGTACAGTGTTCTACTTTATTCTTTAGATTTGTCCTGTTCCTCTTCCTTTCCTCTTTCTTCCCCTCCTTCATATCTTCCATTTCTGTGTTGCTGTCACCTCCCTCCTGAAGAGCAGGCACGCGTTGTGCCCCTTCCGGTGGCAGCTGCCAGCCTGCTCCTCGCTTTCCTTTGCCTGTTAATTGTGTATATGTGTTCAACACAAATAATAATAATAATACATGTTTTTCGACCCAGAGATTTTGTGTATATCTCCTTAATTTTGTTCTTCTGTCTGCAAACTGCAAACTTATCGAAGCTTAACAAATTGCGTTCTCGGGCCCCAACTCTTTGTAGAGGACCGCATTAGATACACTAGTTACTGCTCAAACAAGTTACAAAAAATATTGATTCCGAGATTCTTTCAATATTTGTTCGCAATATCACTCAAGCTGTAACCTCTAGTACGCTGAAGTTTTATTTGCCATTTCCAATAGGGGGCGACGTTTAAAAGGGAGATTCCGGGCAGCATACACTTCATTGTCATGTTTTGGCGCTGCGCGCTCGAGAGATGGTGCCACGCGACGTGGCGATTCCATCAAGCGCTTCAACCCGCCGCGGTGACTTAGTGGTTATGGTGTTGCGCTGCTAAACACGACGTCGCAGGATCAAATCCCGGCCGCGGCGGCCGCATTTCGATGGAGGCGAAATCCGAAAAAACTGCCGTATTCGGTACATTGGGGACCCATTAAGGATCACCTGGTGGTCAAAATTAATCCAGAGTCCCCTACTACGACGTACCTCCTAATCAAATCCTGGTTTTTGCAAGTAAAAAACCAGAATTCGTTGTTGTTCCAGATGAGCAGTGCACTCAAACATTGTTCACGCTTAGCAAGTGTTCTAAGCGTGGTTCGCTTTCATGCTCAAAAAGCACGCTTCCTAAGCATGACTCGCGGGATGCGAAGCATGAGTGAAGGCTATATTTTAGCACGCTTGTTTTAGTCGTGGTGCGATTTCACGCTAAGCGCTCCCGCTTGCCTTCCGTGACTGGTGACCTTCCTAACGCTTAGTGAAGGTTAAAGATATATGATATTTTACTTCCTTGATGCGGCATTCTCCTCCTCTTTAGGGTGCCTTTCTAACCATTAGAAATCATTTTAAACGAAAGCTGAAAGAATATAACATTTGTTGTGCCGCATTTATGGGCGTGGCGGCTACTTGGAGATTATACTGATTCCTGCCGTTAAATAGCTAATTACAAAAATCAACTTTCAATTTTCATCTTGCACATATGCAAACCAGAACCCTGCACTGCAACAGCGTAGCATGAGCTTGCTAGCTGAAATATAAAGGCGGAATGCGGCTTTAGTACAGGTAGTAAGCACAAAATAAGATAAAAGCTTTCAATAATTCACTGGCTGTTCTCTGCATGTTGTAGCTAACGGAGCATATTTTGTGTTTACGAAGCTTACGACACCAAGGAGCGCGTGTCACGCTTACTACGCGTTAAAATATTTAGAAAGAGGGAAAGAAAGCACTTTATTTGCACCAGTCAGGGAGTATGGGTGATCGGGGTGAGACGTAGCTCCCCTTTTCACGGTCTACCTCCCCCCTAGACGTCGGCCGGAATTAGTTGGCTTCCGGCGGCGGCCTGGGCTTGACCGATGACTTGTTTTTGGGGTTGTTCTTCCTGGCTACGGAGGGAGGATTCCCATGACCTTTTATTTCCATGTAGACCGAAGGGTGTCTCACACTACAGCTCGAAATTAGCTCGCTTATGTCGCTCACTGCTGCTGCAGCGTAGTGCCCTTCTGGGTACTCTGCCGCATCGGTGTACACTACCCCTTGTTTTTGGAGGAGGGAGCTTTAGAGTCTTTGGACTCTGGTTCTCCTGCGTTCCTCGTTGTGTATAGGGTGCATGTTTCTTGGAAGTGGGGGTATTCTTAACCTGTTGGTAATTTCTTTGGGGATGGTGGTTATCCCCTCTCGTGATTCTGGGCTCAGGTAGCCCAGTTTCCTAAGGATGGATCTGCCCGTTTTGCTGCCAGTTAATCTGACATATTCTGCCGTGAGTTTCTCCTCGCACATTTCCTCTAGGGTGTTTGACACTCCGAGGTTGAGGACTGTACGCTCATTCTTCCTGGCGTCTTTCGCAGCCTGTCATGTGGCCTTTAGCGTTTTTTCTTTAATCTAGCTGGACAGCGTACATATGAACCAGCGCACAGTATCGCGTGGTGCGGTGTGGTGGGCTGTGGCGTTGCGAACATGCACTGCACCCATTTTAACATTGTGGTTAGTATCATATCCAACCAATCTGCTTGGCCGATTGCCGTTTGATGCTTTCATCTACTTTCGATTACGGGAGAGCCAGCGCTTTTTTTCTTCTTATTTCTGGCTATACCTGCAACAGACACCGGCGGCGGCGGCGGACAGCATCATCAACCGAAACGGCTATTGGAATGAGCATATGGCAGCTTACGTTGTAGGAAATGTCAACATAAGTTGTTATGCATGAATGAAAGTGACAGGGATGAAACATGGGCATAACAGACGTAAAAAATATTTCATTGAGCTAACCGCTTGAGGTAAATTAAATCAAATTACCATGACGTCGTAAGATAACTCATGCGCGTTGTACATTTCGCTGCTTTGCTCGAAGTGCCGCACCTGCACAGTGTATAGGAACGTCGGGACGTCGTGATTATGCTCGTAACATTTGCTAAAGAACACTTTCGAAAGCCGAATAATTTAATCAAATTCTGTTGTTTTACATGCCAAAACTACTGTTGCCGCTAGGGCGGCGCTAGGCCAAGAAATCCAGCAAACCCATCGACTGCTACGTCAGGTTGTAGAAAATAAATTAAAAGAATTTATTGGCTTAGGTACACGGCTCCAGTACGGAAGACCACTCCATGCAAGAGCAAGTTAAACGCCCATGTTCACATCAGGACCCACTGTCCTCACTCTCGAAAAGTATCCGCTTTTATTACCATCGTCTTCCCTAGGCGAGTCGACAGGGGAATCTGAAGACCGCCACGCATCAAATCACCATGGTCGACTCCGTGGCGATATCACATTCATGCTCGCGATAACAAGCAGTAACTGCACATCCGAAGAGACTGGGTTGGAATATGTGGCAAAAAAAGCAACCTGCGCCTCTCAGATGATCGACGTTGTTCCCCTCCTTTTCATTCTTCCCTCAGGCTGACAGGCAAAGGGCGGGGTGAGGTTCTTTTGTGAGATCCGTCAAGAGTTGGTGTCCACGCGGCGTTGACCTCTGGATAGGCGCTGATGAATGGATGGTTTGACTTGTGTTAAACGTCTAACTGTGACTCCCAAATCATCGTCATTGTTTCCCTCTTTTTCATCCTTTGCTCAGGCTGCCAGGTGAGGGCCTTTCGGGTGAGGGCCTTTCGTGGGACCCTTCAACTGTCGGTGCCCACGCTGCGTTGACGTCTGGGTAGGTGCTGATGGATGGGCGGTGGTTTGACACGTGGCAAACGTCCAATGAACGCCTTTGTGGTGTTGAGACATAAAACCACAATATGATATATGACACGCTGTAATGGAGAATACCGGAATAATTTTGACCACGTAAGCTTATTTAACGTGCAACCAATGCATGTTACACGACCACTTTTTGCATTTAGTCATCATAGAAATGCGTCCGCTGCCGCCGCGATTCGACCGTTAGAACTCGGCCTTAGCCGCCGATACGCCACCACGGCACGCTGCAGAATTCCTGATAAGAAAAATACGAACTGTTGTCCGGACACATAGCGGAGCTCCTGTGGCACTGCATATCGGAACGTATAGAGAGTGCGGAGTGATTCTTTACATGTGCGGGTATTTGCAGCATGCTCCACAATTTTTCACCGCAGTGCTGCCACGCATGTCGCCAGTGGCAAAGCTCTGATCACATTAGTAGGGACTACATAAGCTGCGAAGCTTCGTCGACCCTTTCACTTTATCTATGATCAATTTTGTTTCCTTGACATTGACCTTAATATTTCTTCTTGGCATTCGGCTTTCAATAGAGCGTAGTGATTTCACGGGACACGATGAAATAAAGAACGACGAAGGAAAGAACAACATTCAGCGTATAGAAGATTCTCCTTGTATCGTCCTGGCAGCATCCTATTTTTCAGTACTGATACACCAGCTAGTCCATATCCACCTTACTGCTAGTAAAGTGATACTGGCGCATGCAGACACATAGTGGAACGCCCTTCGAAACTTTTGGCAAGGGCTTAGCCTGTACTCCGCGTGGAACTTGCTCGCTTATGCAGCCGCGGCTGCGAACTGTGCCTAGGCAAAATACACTGGTGCGCAGTGCGCGCGCACATCTTCAATCACGCGAATAGCAAAACTGGAAACACTTTCGGGGCGTCGTCATTAGCATCACAAAAGATGGCCTTTGCTCTGATCGAATATGTCGCTTTCCGTATTTGTTTTCACCCGTCCTTCCCTTTGTTCCGTTTTTCGTTTCTCTTCTATTTTTGCTCACTTGCCCTCCCCCGTTTCCGCGTTCCAGTGTGGCGTTCGCCTTTCTGAACTTTGCTTGAATAGATTAGCGTTTCGTCTGCGCATTTCCCCTCTCTCAGTACGAAGTGCCGGAGCTGCGCAACGGACGCCGTCGCGGCAGGAACATCATTACCATAACTTATAGTCGCAGCCGCCAGAATTTGGTCCCGTCGCGAGGCGTGCTGCAGCGTATTCGTGAAACGGATGGAATCGGGGACAGCGGAGAAAAGGAGCTGAAAGGAATGAGAAAAGTGAGTTCGCAGCTTTGTGCGTGCGTTGCTGTACCCGAGTGAGACTCCATGACTTTTGTACAGTGTTAGTCTTCAGAGTTGCTTGTTGGTTCCCACATATAAGGTACAGCGCATGGCCACCGTGAGACATCTTTAGAGCCACGCGAGATGACGCATGTATTCAACACGATGATGCCAACTTGATGAGCTGAGCCCCGAAGTGCAAACCCAACGTTACCGTAGTCTAAAAACGAAATGATTCTTTTCGGAGGGTGGAACGGGGAACAGTTTGTTGAAGTGTTTTGGCACACGCTATGATCGAGGTATGCCCCAATAAAGAAAGAGAACTTACTGTACGCCATCTCAGATATTCTGAGCACTCCATGGTATAGCTATCGCAGCAATGGTGAGCACTGTGATCGTTAGCGCGCATTTCTGATGGAAGTATTCCAAGTGGTGTTCTTGCCTTTGTATATTATATAGCAGGATCGGGTTGTTGTTCGGAGAAGCACAAGCAGGCGAATGGATGGCAATAAATTTCATCAGTGTGGTTGAGAACCATAAAAGCAGGGAAGCTTTGTTTCCGGAAATGGTGCGAATGTCATGCGCTGCCATAAATGTCAACACCGTGTAGAGGCACTATGGAACCTACTACATCGTTTTATCTTATTGTCAAGTAGATCTGTGGCTTTCTTCTCTTCGTTCAATTTACATCGCAGTTCCGCGAGGAAAAGTAAACGTCAGCAGACAAGCGAGGCCAATGCTTTTACAGAAATTGAACGCCTTCTATTGATCTAGAAAGACCTGTGCGAATTGTTTACGCTGTTATTTTCTTTTCTCACAAAGGAATGACACATTTACGAGCTATCAATGTCCAGTCTAGAGCCCTCACCCTGATGACTTCAGGCTTCTTCCGTAATAATGTGCGCAGCGTCATTTAGACTATTTCATTCCTCCGATCTCGAAACCGATTTTGCGAAGAGTAGAAAGTACATCAGCAGTTTTCCGGGGATGTCATTCTTGTTTCATAAACAACAACATAGTCAATAGAGACGCTATGGTTCCAGCTTTATATTTTTTCCGATCTTCCTCAAATTTCTGTCGTTATAATTACATCACTGAAAACATAAAAAAAATTGCATGCATTTAGCTTTCCGGCGTTCACGTTAGAGAGAGAGAGAGAATGAAACCTTTATTTTAAGCAGTGACTTGTCAGTCGAGGTGGGAGGGTCCCTTATTCCAGAAACCCTCTGGCTTGGATCACCCTCCGGGCCCGGGCGACTAGTTCGCGCTGGTCGACCAGGTCAGGCTTGGAGATCGCAGCCTCCCACGTTTCAGCGAGGAAGTTTTGGTCTGCGTCTGCTGGGGCTACTAGTGGTGCCGCTGTGATGGTTTCTCGGGTTTTCTTGCATTGCAGTAGGAGGTGCGCCAGGCTGTCTGGCACGTTGCAGTGTGGACAGGTGTAGCTGTATAGCGTCGGGTGGAAATGATGCAGTAAGCTTCCATGGGTGAAGGTATTGCTCTGGAGTCGCCTGTAGTCAGTGCCTTCGTTTCTCGTTAGTTTTGGATGTGGTGGAGGGTATACCCTGCGTCCAAGGCGATAGTGCTGCAGTAGTGCTTGATAAGTTAGCGGTATTGTTTCTGTTTCATCCGCTGATTTGGGTGGGTGGGACATGCCTAGATTCTCGTGCGGGGAGGCCCGGTTGACGCTTGCGCGGGCCGCGGCGTGTGCCGCTTCATTCCCCTCGAGTCCCTCATGTCCCGGAACCCACATGATGCAGGTGTAGGGGGGAGGAGTGTCGCCACGTTTCAGTATGTTGATCGCTTTTATAGAGATCCTGCCCTTCATGTAGTTACGTGCTGCTGCTTGAGAGTCGGTGAAGACCACTATGGCATGCTCACTTGTGTGGGTGGCGAGTGCTATAGCGGCCTCCTCAGCTGTGTCGGCGCGTTTGGCGAGAATGGTCGCCAACGCCAGTGTCGTACCCTTGTGGTCTGTGACGCTGATGGCGAAGGCATTTCGGCCCGGATACTTGGCTGCGTCCACGTAGCGCGCCTGCGGGTCGTTACGGTGCTTGCGTCTGATGGCGTTTACCCTGGCGAGCCGTCTGCCTCGATGGTGTTCTGGGTGCATGTTTCGAGGTATCTGAAGAACTTGTAGACATTCCCGGAGCTTCGGCGTGATCTTTTCCTTGCATTCGTCATCGTGTTCTGGGTTGGTTACGTAACCTGTGCGTCGGAGGACTGCTCGGCCTGTGGTTGTTAGCTTGAGTCTCTCGATCTGGTTGATGAGGTGCGCTTCCGCGAGTTCTTCCCAGGAGTTGTGAACTCCCATGCGAAGCAATCGGTCAGTGGAGGCGGTTGTCGGTAGTCCTAGGGCGAGCTTCGTGGCCTTTCGTATGAGAAGGTTTAGCTTTTGTTTCTCGGCTGTCTTCAGGTTGAGGTAAGGAGTTCCGTATGTAATGCGGCTGTAAAGGAGGGCTTGTACCATTTGCAAAGAAAATTGTTTTTAGACATATAGTTAGCCCACCAAAAGCGACGACAGGCGAAGAATCTAGTTGCGCTAAGTGTGTTTGTGCATTAAGTTGCACTTTGCCTGCACTAGTTCCTCACAATCAACACTGAAGCGATTACTCAAAATATTTATCCTGGATACCAAGTACGCTGCATGTGGAACCGTACGGGAGTGGTTCACTCTTATTGTTGTCACGTGCTTTCGAAAAATTTAACAATAAGTTGATCCAGACCCCTGTGTGGGCTTAGACGGCGGAAATAAACCTTGAAGTGTGTTTCGAATTCCTCGAGATCGCGTGAAAATTCAAGATGCAGCAAGAGCATTGCTATGTACGTATTGCATGTAGTTCCATCTGCATCCCAGAGTATAAGCAATGAAATGCAGTTTTACCACAGAAAACACGAGGAGATCCTTACTTTTATCACGTGAACGAAGATGCAGCTTTTGGCATCTAACAGCAGTATTCAAATACAAAAATATGTATTCACGTTCGTTGCATACCAGAAGACAACAAAAACCAGCTTGAAAAGCGTTTATGTCCTATAGCTGTATTCGGGCCTCAGAAGGGCATCGAGAATCAAGGAACATCCATTTTTTTGACCGTTGCTTACTTTCTGTCACTTTATGGGAAGTTTGACTATTTAAAAAGCCTGCTATCTCAACATAGTCATCATCATCATCATCATCATCATCATGACTGAGCCTATTTTTATGTCCAATGCAGACGAAGGTCTCTCCCTGCGATCGCCAATTATCCCTGTCTTGCGCTAGCTGATTCCGACTTGCGCCTCTAAATTTCCTAATTCCATCACCCCATTTAGTTTTGTGCTGTCCTCGACTTCGCTTACTTTCCTTAGCACCTATTCTGTAACTCTAATGGTTTACCAGTTATCTACCCTACACATTACAAGGCATGCCTAGCCTCCATATTTTTCTCCTAATGCCATCTAGAATATCGGTTATCTCCGTTTGTTCTCTGATCCACACCGCTTTCTTCCGGTCTCTTAACGTTACCGCTAACATTTTTCATTCCATCGCTCTTTGCGCGGTCATTAACTTGTTCTCGAGCTTTGTTAATCTCCAAGTTTCTGCACCATGTGTTAGCACTGGTGGAATGCAATGATTGTACACTTCTCGCTTCAGAACAGTAGGTAACACAAAAAACACAAAGACGCTATATGATAGAAAAACGTCATTTGTGTTCCCAGTCATTGTTCAGCACTCTGTTAGTACCGGCGTCTTGTATTTAACTTCATGTGGTTACTCCCACTTTTTGTGAATTCTCACTTTCGCTATCTTGCATTTTCAGAGAAAGGACATAAATGATAACAGAACTTCAGCGAGAGTGCGCCGCCAGCCCACTTTGGGCAGGTAGTCCAGGAGTGACTTAAAAGTTACTGTCCAAACAATACCAGGCGCAGGCAGAAGTTTTATAATTCTTGCAACAATCACGATTTCGAGGCCTAGCTCAGATTTTTCCGTGGTGCTTGCACTTCATTTTCCGTCTGTCTTTTTCCAATGATTTCGTCGTCAGGATTGCCTGCTTCCAGCCACCTTACGGTGCTTTTCTTCTCGTCTTGCTTTATTTTCGCTACCGAAGGGGAAAACCTACGTTTGTTTCTGCTTGCCGACATACCGCTAAAGTAAATTTGCTGTTAACGGGCAGTGGGAGTTATCGCATAATCACAAAAGTGAATAATGTTTGGTAAATGAAAGCCCGAAATGACGTTAGTTTTCATGCACAAATTTGAAAATGGTGAACGCTGTGTGTGTTTACGAAATGCTCCAATAGCAGCTGAAATGCATCAAAGTCACGCACATGGTATTACCTCCCTGGATATTAGGGCAGTCATATAACAATCAACCGCGTATCTAATGCGGCAATGTGATAGTAGCTTATCTGGTAAGCTAAATATGACCTTTTAATAGCTTTATTTATCAATGCTTTCTGATAAAGTTCGCCCTAGAACTGAAATTATAACTGAATTGAAACCACGAATCACTATATACTGATTTCACGAGTTCTCAACTAAACTGCTAAAGGCACGGCCCCGGGGTTCTTCATTCGCCATTCGCGAGTTGGCATGACCTACAATGCACTCTGCTGCGTTCTGTGCAGAATTGGCTGTGCTGTAAGTTCAGCCAGTGATTGTGGCAGCGTGACTTAGGAAACAAGACAACTTACTTTAGAACTCCACAGGACGATAAGCCAATACACCGGCTATGACGACTATAGGTCCTATAGGTCCCATAGGTCCTTAAAATCTTTGATCTGAAAATACTCAGCAAGCACAAGACAGAAGCTCAACTTCATATGCTCGGCATCCTCAAGAAGCAGGTTTCGAGTTTCGTGAATATTGGACTGGGTACTGTTATTTGCTGAATGAACAATGAAATGAATAAACAATGAAATAGTCACTCAGTAAGTACTATAAAAAGAGTCTTCGTTAAACAATCTAAGCAAGAATCGCTAGTTCTTTTTCATGGAGCAGGAGGAGGAGGAGGAGGAGAAGGAGGAGGAAGAAGAAAGATTATTCTGGTCCTGTACAAGGTGTTGCCACCTGCCTGGCTAGTCCCATAATAGGACTAGGAGGCTAGGTCAAGCCTCCTAGCCCTATCGCGGGCGTTCTAGACAGCCAGGACTTGAGGGATATGATCGTGGGATCTAACCCCTCCTAAAAACCGATTCCGGGAAATGCCAGGGCCGAGCGACCCACACTCCCAGAGCAGATGTCCAAGCGTGCATGTCTTCTTTTTGCATGCTTTGCATATAATATTCATGTCTGCAATGTCATACCATTGCTTTTTTGTGCAGGTGAATAATAAGACTGTGTTTGTAATTGCCCAAGTGTAGCTGCTTGTGCTCTGTTTAGCCGATAGTGACGGGGTGCAAACTCCCTCCTTCCCATGTAGTAATGTTTCGTAATGTCATTGTATGTAATGAGCGCATCTCTCTGTATAGGTTCACCAATCCATCAGAATCAAAACCATATGTAAAAGCGGCCCGGTCTGTAAGTTCGCGAGCGACGCTGCTGGCCGATTCATTTGGATTGACAGGAATGCCATCAAGTGAACCAAGGTGCGCCGGGAACCAATAAATGTAACGTGCACGTTGCATTTATTGGTTCCCGGCGCACCTTGGTTACATTTCTTTGTCTTACGTTAATTATCCTCGCAGCCTGCGGGGCAATCTTTCCCTTATTGAAAGCTCTAATAGCCGTTTTCGAGACACTATATATTTCTGTGAATCTATCGTCTGTTAGTGCCAATGCAATGGCAACTTGTTCAGCGACTTCAGGTTTGCTAGTGTAGACCGTGGCGCAGTTGGTGCATTTGCCCTGGTTATCCACTACCACCGCTGCGAACTTAGTTCGATCAGTGTAGGCAGCCGAATCAACAAAGCAGGCTCCTGTACCCCCTTTATCCATTTTCTTGATTAACGCCCTGGCTAGTGCAACTCTCCTGTTTATGCTATGTTTTGGGTGCATATTCTTGGGTGGTGGTGCGACAAGTATGTTGTCTGCGAATTCTTGGTGAACTTTAGTGTACTGTGCTGGATTCGTAAGGGGGTTGATCATGATCTTGTCCACGATTGATCATCCCGAGCTAGTTGTAAATAGTCTCGCTATTGGTGATAGTTATTGAGCCTCCGCGATCTCCATGGTCGTGTTGCGTATTCCTAACTTGAGCAATTCTTCAGTGCTGGTTCGAATTGGGAGCCCCTATGCGTTTTTAACAATCTTCTTGATCGCTGCGTCAAGCTTCTTGAGTTGAACCTGCGTACAGCTGTACATGGCAGCGGCATATGAAATATGACAGAGTACGAAAGAGTTGATTACCCTGATGAGACTATCTTCTTTCATGCCCTTGTGCCTTCCTGCCAGGCGTCTGATCATCCTTTACGCGTTATCCGTTTTGAGGGCGATTTTCTTGACCTCCGTATGGTTTTCACCGTTTGCATCAATGAAAAAGCCTAATATCCTGATCACGTTGA
The DNA here is from genome assembly GCF_023375885.2 of Dermacentor andersoni. Taxonomy (NCBI): domain Eukaryota; kingdom Metazoa; phylum Arthropoda; class Arachnida; order Ixodida; family Ixodidae; genus Dermacentor; species Dermacentor andersoni. Next base: position 86,080,591 of record NC_092817.1, read on the forward strand.
CTCTGGTTATATAGACACCATTTTCTGTAAGTAGGTGTATATGGCTTTCTGATGTTGGCAGCCCTTTCAGAGGTTGATATGGCTTTCAGAGGTTGGCAGCCCTTAGGCCTGCCCCCTTTTTCACGTCTATAAAGTAGCAACTCCGATTTATGTGGGGAGCACCGTAGTCCAGTAGGTCTCAGGTATTCCTCCACCGTCTTGATCGCTTCAGTCAGTGCGTCCTGTATCTGCCCTTCACTGCCACCAGCACACCATACAGTGAGATTATCAGCATGTATGGTATGGTCAATGCCCTAATGTTGCTCAGCTTTCTGGACAGACCACTCATGCACAGGTTGAAAAGGACGGGAGAGATCACCGATCCTTGGGGGGTTCCTCAATCTCCGAGCTGAACCACTTCCGAGTTTGTGTCTCCGACCTTTATCTTCCCCGTGCGTGCTTCGAGAAGTGATTTGATGTAGTTAAACATCCTCAACCCTAGTCTAATGTCTTCTATCGTTCTGAGGATGTGCTCATGCTTGATGTTCTCGAACGCTTTTTCCAAGTTTAATCCAAGTATGACCTTGGTATTTCTAGAATATCGGTCGAATATGTGGTGTCTGATTTGCTTCATGCCAACCTGCGTGGAAAGTGCTGACTTAAAGCCCAGCATGTTGTGAATGTATATATTATTATCCTCTAAGTGGTCATTTAGTCTATTAAGGATTGCGTGTTCAGCGACCTTTCTCACGCATGATGTAATTGATATTGGCCCTAAGTTGTCCAAGCGTGGAGGTTTACCAGGTTTCGGTATTAGTATAACTTGCGAGGTTTTACAATCTTCTAGGACTTCGCCTGAGATCCATGCTTCATTGATGAAGTCTGTCTGTGGTTCATTTGACGGCTCATCGAAATTGCTAAGTGATCTGTTTGTTAGTCCATCAGGACCAGGGGCTGATTTTTAATTTAGTTGGTCGAGTTCAGGTTGAGCGGCTCACCTGTATTCTGATGGAAGGGGTTGGTCCTGCTCATTTCCAACTCGTAGGTATTTTTCAATTAGTTGTTTGGTAAATGTTGCGATGGGCTGATCTTTAAGGGCTAGGTGTATAGATCGAGCAAAGCTGTATCTCTGGTTGACTTTAGTGCCTTCTTCATCCAGCAGATGCTTGATCGATTTCCACGCCTTGCCGTTCCTTATTTGCCCATCGATTGACTCACAAAACTCATCCCTGTGTTGCTGGCAGAGGGTGTTACAGTGTTGGTCGATTTGTTTGTTAGGTTCCGCAATTTTTTATCATATTAACCATTTTTAGTTCTTTCTGATATTAACCCTCGCTAAAAGCACTGCTGGTAGTGGTACTATTACTCAGAAATATCTCTATTGACTTTTCTGTTTATATTGAAGGTTTCAGCCAAAACTGTTTTGTGCACTTGCCTGTAACACTGTTTCCAGTTTGTCCTTGATGTATACTTAATATTTATCAGTTGCTTCCTCAAGTAATCGTAACGTACAGCACGTGTATTGGGGGAAGAGGGAAGGTGAGTCTCAAATTGAAGCTATTAGTAATAGCATTTTTTTATGATACGTATCCAAAGCATGCCATGATAACTGCGACTATGAAACTGCATGAACATTGGGAGGTTCATTTGACAGAAACTACTCTCACTTATTGACCACATATTAGGAGAAATGTAAAGAACCAGAAGATAGTATCTTTAACAGGCACTAACAAACGGTTGCCAACACACCCTCACATTTCATTCCCGCATTCTTGTTATGTAGTTTGCCTGCCTAGCCATACAATCACTCAGCATTCACTGGAATTATCCGGAATTAGAAGGTTTAGAAACTTTTGTTGAACGACTACAATCTCAAATGAAATGGTGTCGTTGTGAATAAACTAATATCTGGCGATATATTTGCCTTTATTCGAGGATAGCAGTGACTAAATGAATAAGATAAAATTTAGTATTGTAGAAAGCTATGAAGCTATGTGAACGACCCCCAGTACAACCATCAGCGAAGGCGCGTGGAAATAGAGCGAGATAAAGAGAAGAAGGGGGTGGAGGTGAAGCTGACGCCGCAGATGTAAAAAAAAGGAAATATAGCCAAAGAAACCAGACACTGGTGCATGACACCGTGGAATATGTTCATCCCAGAAAGGGCGCATTAGTAACTTGATCGTGCGCTTTCGTATGGCAGGCAATGAGCTTCAAACCACGAAGTTATAGAAAAGTCCGACAGAAACAGCAGGACAAGCAAAAAAGGTAAGGCGAATCTTGGAGGTCCGAAAATAAACGACGCCATAGCGTGTAAAGCGCGACGTATTAGGACCAGATAACGTGGTTCAAATTTCTGCGAGGCTCGGTGTAGCGGCGAGTCATCTGTCACGCACTGCACGCTTCGCAAGTCTGCATGCACGCTCGCTCCCACGCTCCCGATGTGAGGCTCAGATCAATTTACTTTTGCTTCACGCATGTGACGCTGCAAAGAAAAGAACAGGAATTTAGGGAGAGAGAGAGAGAGAGAGAGTACTGGTCGGTCTTCATCATGGCTGGAGACTCAAAGTGAGGAAATGTATTATGAAAAGACAAAAATAATCAAGGCGCGGCAGTAGTTGATGTGGCGAAAACAAAGAATACAGCGGGTAATCTTTAATACAAGATGGCAGAGAATTCTCGCTCCACATCTGGCTAAGCTGGTGAACATCTGTACGTAACTGTTCTCGGCGTTTATAGTGTGGGCGTCCAGCTTCAGTGGGCGTAGGGCAAGAAATTTCTGCTGGTAAACTGAAGTAGCGTGATGCAGCTCATGATTAAGGCAGCAAAGCTGACAGTTTAATATGTTTCTTTGTATTAATTTGATTGTTAGGTATTCTGCAAGAAAAAGAAATTACAGTTCATTTGCGTTTCAAAACTTAGCAGAGTCAATAGAGGGTTTTAGATTAGAGGACGCTAGCGGCTTGTGTACACAAGAACTAGGGGCCACGGTACTGCGCATGCGCATAAGCAGGACGCTCCGCAAGCGCAGTACCATGGCTTCTAGGTTTTGCGTACACAAGCCGCTTGCGTCCTCTAATCTAAAACTTCATAGTAATACTTTATGTTACGTTTCACTAGCGTTCGTAACAATTATTTCTTTGTCATAAGAAAAATGAAGCTGCCACAATAAATTACCCACTTCTAGGGAGAAAATCGTGCTTCTTCGTTCCTCCCTACGCAGACCGATAATTACTTTATACATTAGCTGCATGTGGCTTCGCGTCTATATTCAAGATGCAGGAGAACGCGAACAAGTTTGTGTACATTAGGAAAGTCGCACGAATAGGGCGCAATGTAATATAGAACCATCTCTCGGATGTGAAGTGTTGCTTCGAGAACGTAAACTAGTCTCTCAGTGTCTATGTCGGCTGATCGAACAATCAATTTGTCGGTCGGCCGTCCCGAAATGAGTGAACACTGGTGGAAAATGGCGTAGGAATGGTTAAGGCAGCATTCAGTGAGCTTGCTCTTAGCCGATATCAAGTGGCGGAACCTCAAAACTAGCTTCGTGAAATAAAAAAAAAAAAACCTTAGCAGGTGATGGCCATGCAAACCGAGCAAGTCATACATCAAGGACCGCGAAGCTGTATGAAGGGTCTCTGACACTCTTTAAAAATCTAAGGGGTCTCTTTTGCCACTGTTTGAACCCTACCCAAGGCTTCGCAAACATTTTAATATATCCGGCGCAATTATTTCGCCATACCCGACTCTTTTCATATGATTCAGTACATCCGAGCTTTGTACAGAGACCTGCGTTTTATCTTTAAAATTACTAAATGCATTACCCCATCATCGCCGATTCTTTATTCAATGTTGACTGTGATTTTTATCAATGGACACGGTGCCTGTGGGGCAGGCTGTATGTGCTCTTGGGAGGCGTCGGAGGCAGAGATCTCCACGACACCTTTGCATGCCACCCTCCTCCCCTCTTCCCCTTCATGGGAGGACCGGCGGTAAAGGGTTAAGGCCCCCCTAAGACTAAGGACTAAGTCTAAGGACTAAGGTACTGATTAACGGCAGGCTGGATCCCCGGCAGGCCATTGGACGCTGCAGCCAATGCCGATGAGACACCGCCGGGACGCCGGCAGTGCGTTAGCACAAACGCTGAGGTGCTTGGCATGCCGATCTTCGCCAAAAAGCCCAGACACGCAACATCTGAAAAGTATTTATTAATTTGAGTGCCTCCTAGCTAACCTCCACAGTCTAGCCGATTAAACACGACGCGATGAACCAAAAATGACGAATTACCGGCTAAGATAATCACACGAAGAAGTTGAGTGAAGTATACTCAAGCTAACTTTTCCTCTATGACTCAGGACAATTACGATTCAAAGCAAAGTCAGAACTCTAATACAGGCTGCGTTGCAGGATTTTCTTTGATTTACACTTGACATCAAGCACGCCGCCGAATCCTGCCAGCCTTCACCGTCTCCGCACCAAAATGGTCCTGGAAGTGACTGCTTCGCTGCAAAAACCGAAGTTCTCTCAGTTTTGTCTTTAGAGCCCTACCTAACGTCACTCTCCATCATCTCTGCAGACATGGAATGTTCAGGGAACGTTTACTGCATCTTCTTTTTCATTTCTCTTTCTTTCAATGGCCCCCGTACACACGCCTACTTTGCGCCATTTCACAAGACGGCGGCACTTCCGCGCTCAAGTTGCAAAAACCCTTGGCTAACCCGCAAGAGAAAGCTGTACAGCTGTCTTTCAGGGAAAATCGAGGAGGTTCTAACCAAGACGACCCGTACACACACGCTAGAGGTGGCGTAGACGCTCGTAAATCAGCATCGTTCTTCCCGCCTAAACGGACCGACCAGGTTTGAACACCTGGGAAGTACCAAGAGCCCTAACCCGCTAAAGTACAGTCGTTCTCGCCATTCCAAATGCCTCCGTTAGAAGGGGTCTGTTGCTTCCATCCCAAGGGACAACTCCGCAACGGCCTTTAGAAACAGCTTCGGCGTGTGTAGAGCAATCGGTGTCCTGTCGCGCGGCGGTATGTCGATACGACTCTGCTGAAATACGAGATGGGCGGCATTCGTTTCTTGTTTTACCGTTTAAAGTTTGGAAGAGGCTGAATTCGACCGCCACGTTCATGGCACTACAGTTCTCGAACTTCTTACTCAAAAAGTTTGGCATGTTTACTAATAATAAAGACCACATTAGTGCAGCAAACGTTTCTTTCGTGACGGGAGTATGCTTGAAGATAGAACAGTTTATAAATGAAGTAGTTAGGTTACGCAACTCTGTTTATACGAAAAAAAAAAACCAGTGACAAGGAGGTGGTTAGCAAGTGCGGAAAAATTTTGACACATTTTCGCAGCACTCAACCCGGGCACGAAACTAGAAATCTTTAATTCGTAAGTGATGTTTCCCTTCGGTTAGCCGCTTTTGCTAATAGTACGTCCGACCTCCCGATTGGCTCGCATCGTAGGGACGCTTTTGTGAACACGGAAGTAGTTTTATACCATAGTTCGAAGAATTTCCGCAGGTGTGCTACAACTAAAAAACAGTGACATCACGCGTGAAAGGGTTCAACGTAGAGTACCACGGCCCTCTCGTATATGTATAATATATACTTATAGGCTTTGTATTTTCCTACGTGGAAACTTGCCGTTGCGTGAAGCGGCTCTAGCGTCTATTTCCTCTTCTATAACATTTTTTTATTCCTTGTAGACGGCTTGCATTAGGGAATATATTTATGATGTGATATTGTTGAACTTCACTGGGAGTGATTATGAACAAATATACAACATTACCCTCATTCATTGATAGTTACTTATAAAAAACAAGCTACAAAATTAAGCATACGTACATGGAAAACTTTCAGTTGCACACATATAACTAATGGTTGTGCCGGAATAGTGGCCGAGTTATCACGGCACTTTGCTGAGAGCATCTGCCTTTTCCAGTTTCTACACTAGAACTCTCTTTTTTTAAAAAAAAGGAAAGATTGATTGCTTGTAGTTGCAAGCAGTTCTTACCGAATGGTGCTTATTGCTGAGAAAAAGAAAAGAAATTATATCGATTCCTTTGGGTTACGTTCGAAAACATAACGGTATTGTCTTATTTTTTCGTGTTTTGCTTACTGTAACTTTCAAATGACCGATATCTGTTGACTACTTTGCTCGAGTTCACTACATGCTGGATTCATTATTTTTGCGCACCAGGATTTCAGCTGTTAGTTACACCTAAATAAGATTTCCCGTATTTCGAATAAGTGTAACAAGTAAATGAAAGCGAGTAAGAAATGTATGGAACAAGAAAAGCTCATACATTTGCTTTTATTTATTTATTTATATATTTATATATTTTATTTATATGACAGTGCTGCTGATGTCAGTGGGAGTCGTGGCAAAGCTGTTAACAAAAGATGAGTTCATATATAGTTCATACACCAATGCATTATAACTGCTGCCCAGTGGCTGTTCTCTCCACAGGTGATTGCTGCTGTGTTGCTTCACAATATTTTGTCGAAATAATAATACACCCACAAGCTGTACAGATATTACGAACGCGATTATAGAAATTTTGTGAATAATCTTGCTAAGTGAGACGCAGAGACACTTTTGAGCTGTAGGCGCTTGTTCTGTCCCTGGGTTTGCAACTTTATCTTTGTACCGACTTGCTTAATACCTTCTGCGAAGACGCATTTCCCTCGTCATTGAAACATTATTATCACATTTCATCAAGCAAAATATTCCAGAAGCCACCATCTCGTCGCCAAACTTACGGGAACTGAATTTACTGGAACATGCTAAAAGGTAGGTTTCTTATGGAGATGCATAAGCAATGATTACGTCATTCTTAAAGGGCTCCAGCCTGCTTCTGCGGCCAGAGCCGAGTTGGACTGATGAACTAAACACGTCCACGTTGCGAGTCATTCGAGCGTAACAAATAGTAGAACATCTCCACGGACGTTGAACACAGCAAGCGGATCTCTTGAATGATGCCAATGCTGAATCCTATACTGTACAGAAGCCGCATATATTCCTTATATTCCCCGGCGTCATTGAGATGCTTGCTAGCCGCCCAAAAGGCATGCACTGTGCAATTCCGCTGGCCTTTTTTTATACTATCCGATGAGTTATGGCCGGTCAACGAGAATTCATTAAACTCCAGAGAGAACGTTCCGTTGAACGACCCTCTGCATTGTCGGTGTGAGACCTGCTCCAAGCGCTTGAACTCACGAAACGCACCCCCCGTGTCGCTCGGTTCAGGCCGAGGTCTTGTTCGATGTCGATTCCAGGCGCGCTGTGTGCACCCACTTCGAGGTCAGATACGAAACTGCTCGACCGTTTCGCTGCCACGCGAGTGGCAGCGAGACGGCGAATTGGGTCCCGGTTTAAAAAGTTGGCCGTTCGGAACTTTGAGGCTGTGTAGTGTGCGGCTTGACTCCTAATGAGGCTACTGAGTTGGAATGTTGGTGCAGAGCTGGGACAGCTTTCTCGCAAAAAAAAAGAAATAAACACAAAACAAAAAAAAAACGAGAGAATTGAACGACAGAAAGTGGACAGTGGTAAAACGCACAGTTTCCGAGCTGAAGGCCGACCAAGTTCTCTAACAAATGTTGTATGAGTCCTCCAAGAACACAACTGGTAAACGAGATAGAGTTCGAATATACAAGGCCAGTGTTGGAATATCCTAAGGAAAGAAATACGCTTTGAGTGGAGCAGAAAACTTGATGAAAATAAAGAATATCCGGTAAACACTCGTTATAACGAAATCACGTTATTCCAAATTTTTGTGGGGGTGAAAGGCGAAGATGCCCGTCCACCGTGCCTTGGGGGCAGGTTAAAGAACCCCAGGTGGTCAAATTAATCTGGAGTCCATCACTACGGCGTGCCCCATAATTAGATCGTGTTTCTAGCATGAAAAATTCCCTAATTTAATTTTAACTGAATCAATTTATTCGAAATATTCCTTCATTCAAAGTTTCTAGAAGTCCAGAGACCAGTGCATGTATTTTAGACCGCAGCAGTAGAGTGACATTGGACTCCGCTTAGTACGAATTGTGAAGAGATAAATTCATACGGAATCAGTCCCATATAATGTAAAATAGAATATATGCTATCCCCGATGTTTCTGTCCAGAACACGTTGCCAGTTACACTCGGTGCTTATTCCTCTTGTTATAAGGACAATAGCGCTTCGTGACATTGTAGTTACGGAAGAATGTAATTTTGCTGCGATGACTACGTTCAATATTACCAATCATATTTATTAGGTTTTACGTGTCAGCAGTGTCAGAAACTTCGCTTTTATATAAACTGTGTTCATAGTGTGTAGTTAGTCCCTCACCTTATAAATACTGTTTTCTGATTATTTCGAGAAATGCTGCACAAGCCTCAGTTTTCGTATTATGACTTCCCATTCTGCAAGAATCGCTTCACGGTTTTCAATGAACAGCTGTAAAACAAGAAGATAAAACTACTTATCATGCTCTCATGACTTCAGTAGCAGGAACATTAGCTGTCATTTCGTTTTTATTTCACTTCGGTTTTCACAAGCTATATTTCTTGCAATGCTGTATGTGTTGGTTGAGTCATACAATTTGCTCATATCAACGTGATCTAAAGAGTGCGTGAGTGCAATCTGGCTTTTGGTGACAATTTAATTATTACTTGTTTGTTCTTGTTTTTTCGCTAGTTTGTTTTGAACGGTCTGACTTTCATATGTACCATTTGTTTGTTGAAGTCAAAAAGTGTAGCCGGAATTGCACACGATACTAGACGCTCCCATACAGGCTTTTTTTTCTTTCCTAAGAAACATTTGCCGCACCGATCGTAGCAGGTATTGCCCGAACTTCTACTCAGCAAACGTCGTTGAACAAAACAAAAGTCCCGGTTTTTCTCTGCCCAGAGCGAAACGAAACGGTGCCATTTAATGCCAGCAGCAGCGCGCAGGGGTAAAAAAGCCAGTCCCCGTGGACCAGTCATAATTCGCTTTTTCGACGCTTCTTCAGTACTACTCTGTTCGTTCGAAAGCGGAGTTTTCGAGGTCCGCAGAATAAAACAAATGGGATCAGCGCGTAGTGAAGCGAAGAGAGCAACGACAAAACTTTTTATCTCTCGCCTGCAGAAAGTTCAGAGGCAGGAAGAGAAGGAGAAGGCGACGTATGCGGACAGCTACAACAACTGGGTGGCAAAGAACTCAGAGCATCTATCCCGTGAGACTTAGGTTGGTCCACAGCACAGTCACAGTTCAGTGGGGAGAGTAATCCAGACCGAATGATTTAAACGACCTTCTGAAATTTAACCAATGTGTGTGACGGAGTGACGCTCTAACACTCACCGCTTGTCCTATTACAGTTCTTCAAGCAAAAAAAAAGAACTTGCCCCTCTCAATCTTGGGTACTTTTGCTTACTACAGATCTAACCCTGGGAGTGTTAGCCCTAGGAGCGCCACTCAGGGCCATGGCAGGTGGATGTAGAACGTCACGTGGTACGTGACGCCGTCGATAAATTCGCCCATAATTTATTGACCGTTTTGATAGCCGTCGCCATCGCACAACTGGCAGTGCAAAGAACGCGTAATGAGGAGGTTGTTGGCCCGGCTCCTACAGGCAAGAAGTTGCCTTTCCGTCCCCTTTCATTTCCCCTTAATTCATCATTTTCTATGTTATAATTTCAACTATACCTAATTTTCCTGATGATATTCTTGGCTTCATTGTCTGTTGGCTTGATAAATCGATGACGGTAGCTAGAGGGGCTTCTTGGTACGGCATATTCCATTTTGTTGTAGCGCAAGCTGAACGACAGGAACAACAAAAAGGCACATTTGACACAAACACGGAGCGCAGTGTGCTTGTCAAATGTGCCTTTGTGGTGTTCCTGTTGTTCAGCTTGGCCTACAACAAAATAGAAGGCTTTATAAGTTCATGATTACACTCTTCGAGCCCCTTGGTTTCCATTCTTCTCTCGGTCTGCAAATATAGTGCCACTCTTCTATTACGAACACAGAAGCATAAAAGCGGGAAAATTACCGAAGTTCTCTAAAGCAATTACTTCAGGAGACTGTACAAAATCAAGACCTTCCCGCAGCATGGCTTGTCCAACTCAGGCGCTGAATTCCGTATTGAGCAGTCGAATAATAAGGAAACTTCGGTGATGCAAAGAAAGCGGCAAAGGCTGCCCATCTGGCGATGTCAGTTCTTTAAGAGCAGCCATGCGGCGAGAGCTCGCCAAAAACGGCCAACGTGCTGGCAGTACACTGAATCTAGAAGCAAGAACAAGCCACTCGCTACATCAGCGAAAGAGAAAACTAAGAGCTGGTTGGAAGAACACAATCTTCAATATACGGAACCCACCACGTAACGAGCAACCCAACAAGCCACCATTCTCCTATCGCAAGAAGCAAGTTTGCGCTGAAAGGTAGCGGAGGCTTCCCAACTACGAATCCTTTCTCTTCTTTTCTAAGAACGCTGTGAGGCAAAGGGCTGCAACTCCACCATAAAGGGACCAAAACAAAGAATTGAAGCGGGTTTCCGAAACAAAGGCGAACGCTTCGGTAAAGAGAATTCTTTTTTTCCCTATGGGCCCGTTAGCGAGGCTAGCTAGTGCAAGTCTGTCCAGTTTTTCACAATGCCTCAAAACGTGAAAACAACTACGAGAGGGAAACGACGGTGGTTGAAAGAACCTCTCTGCTTTTTCCCAGATTAAGAATTGCTTAGCGAGAGCGAGAGCCTGTGTAGCGGCTTAAGGTTTTTTAAGGATGCTAGTGCCTTGAATGTAATAGGGCAAGTGCAAATTTTGAGTCACAGTAATAAAGCGCAAAGACAAAAACTAAACAAGCAGCAAGTTCCAGTGTCACAGCAATGCATACTGTACTCACGGTGATAGTATTCGAGTGGGCATATTATATTGCATTGTAATTTTAGCACTCTTGTATTTTAAGTACATGTTGTTCTGATTGGGTTTTTGGGTTCAGTCAAAATATCAGTCATTCGTAACATTCACTGTTGAAAAAAAAAAGCGAAAAAAAAACGAAACTAGTGTAGAATGTTACATAAACTGAAGTTTTATCTCGTTGGTACAGCCCGGACGGGGGTTCCGACCAGGAAAAGTGACGGCCGTCTGACTCTTCGCAAGACATATTTTTTATCAGAATTTGGCTAACACATTTCGCAGAGAACTTCTGTATATGTTCTCATAATTTCTGATAAGTCACCGTTTTGCTTAAAATCGTTTTTATGGTTGTTCGCTTGAAATTGCTTTCCCGCCTAAAGCAACATATAGTTATTAATCTGCATCAGATTATCTGTTATTTATTACTTTTAATTATTAACTAATTATCACCTACCTAATTCATCGCTTTGTATTGAGACTGATATATTTCGCGTGAGATTTATCAGACGAGAGCTCAAAGTATTTATTCGCCGCTGACAAACTGTTGCGCTTTGCAAGAGCCACACTGACGAGCATAGGAAAATCGCGAAAGCGCTAACAGTCGTTTATATTAAGCAGCTTTTTCGATTAGCTTAAACATTAAATCAGAACAGGTACTAGATGATCGCCATTCAACCTCACGCATGCGGCCTTATGAACAGGTGAAATGCTTACCCAATTGCACTTGCTGAAGTTGGGCACGCGGGCGGTGAGTTATGATTATGACCGCGGTATTTTATAAACCAGAGGCAAAATTAGAGCTCATGAAGTGTGATGAGGGCGGCTGGAAAAATTGAATAAATGTCGACACGAGTAATTTCCCATATTCCTTTTCTTGCACTTTACGTTATACTCCTATGAGTGATCAAGAAACTTCTTTCCACCAGCTGAAACTGCAAGGAAATAGAACAAATTTGGAGGACGCTTAATTTTCGCCTTTATGAGTTGAAAGCGATAGCATTTAAAGATCTCCGAGTGGTTCTCACGCTTCTAGGCAACTGCAGCTTATGTAACCGTAACGTTCGCCGAGAAATGCTGGCGGCGAACCCTATGCACGAAGGCGAGCTTTCTGGTTCTTTTTTTGATCGTGCGCAAGGAACCGAGCAGACCGCGCCGCTCCTACTGAGACAGACGTCAAACTGCAGCTAGAAAACGCTATCTCCTTAAAAGGGGCGTGTGTTTGAGTTTCCGCGTGACAGAATAATTTTTTCTCGTATGTATCAAATTACAATCCGACAATATCATGCCTGTAGGTTGTTTGTAAGGGGTGTTTTACGATTTTTGTGCGTATTTTACCTTGATATGTTCAATTAGTCAGGTAGTTTCCTTGCGCCACTTGCAGGGCCTACGTGGTTGGGAAATGCTTTCCGTCGAAGAGATGTCCGACTCCGGATGCTGACGCCGGATTTTCTGCGACATAGGGCCAGTTACAGTTAATACTGTATTCAGACCTAAACAGGGAGAATCCCTGTTTGGTCTGAATCCCTGTTTGGCCTGAGGCGCGCGCACGCACGCGCGCACGCACACGCACACACACACACACACACACGCACGCACGCACGCACGCACACACACACACACACACACACACACACACACACACACACACACACACACACACACACACACACACACACACACACACACACACACACACACACACACACACACACACACACACACACACACACACGCACGCACGCACACACGCACGCACGCACACACACACACACACAGTCACTTCACTTGTGCACCGAGCCTGAAAGCTTCCGATTTGCATTTTATAACAGAAATAAATACATGTCGTTCTCTCGGCTTGCAAGTCACCATTAGGGAAGGTTGAATAGTGCGGCGCCAGCCTGTAATGATCTCACCCCGAGATGCGGCGCCATGATTAATGGTCAACCCTTCGCCACGCCTTCGGCGTGTCCTAATGCTGGGACATAGCCTAAATTTATTTCATTTAACCAATGAAGCTCTCTAATGATACTTTAATACATGCAAGCCCAGGTGCCCTATTTCCGCAGTTACATGTACATTGGCAATGTTTTCTCAACATAAGCAATAAAATATGACAAGACTTGCGCTGACCTCGTGCATTTTGCAAGCACGTTGTACCACTCTATGTGCTATGTCGCACTCTAGATTACTAGGAATAATGGAACAAATGTGAGTGCTACAGTGGTGAAAAATGTAAGAATAACAATTTAGCCGTACAAGCTCTCGCTTAGCGCGTGCGCATTCCAGTTACAGGGTGAAATCCTACCATTCTGAAAGAACTTGGACTTGACGCGTCTTTTGCACGTCGAATGTGCGCTCCTGTGCACCTGCAGATGCCCATAGATGTATGGAAAGCTAACAGGTGGTTCGATAGGATCAGTATAGGGTGTCTTATTGAACTACACATGAGGTTTAACCTTTACCACCGAGCCTACCTGCTCTATTAGTTCTCTGCTATGAAGCTCTGTTTCTAAGAACGAGGCCATTGGCTTGATTTCTAGCCACGGGGTGTATGGTCGCAAAAGCCCTCATGTACTTGGATGTGAGAGAATCGTAAAGAACAGCAGGTAATCCTGGAATCTTACGTAAGCCATTCCTCCATAGCCAAAATACTGCGCTGCTACGAAAACCTCCAGTAGCTATGTCAATGGTTACACGACGCTACTTCATTCGGCTTGCCGATAATTAACTTTTATTTGAATTAAACATTTCCTCTGCCCATAGGTTAATGCTTATTATTCTTTTACGTTTTTCTTGATGTTTTTCAGATGGTAACAGTATGCTTACCGAACCAACCCCAGAAAGGATGCGTCTAACCTATAATAAAAAGAAATGACATGGAGGGGATGAGAACGATTATTTACAAACAGCGACAACTCCCGCTTCTGTCGCACCATCAAAATAATTGCTCATGCAGCATGATAATTGCTCAAAAGTGGGAGATTCACCCTTCTCCACAACACAACACCCTATATATAGGCTTAAAGCAAGCAACAAGCCTGCGTTCAATTATACGAAACAGTGAGTGCTCTTATGTTGTTTTCTTTTAGACTTCACTCGTTAGTTCATAGTTGGTATCAGGCAAGTGAATTGAAATTACTTACCAAATAAATTGTCGCACACCAGCTTCTGGAGGCAGCAAGTGTCTATAGTTGGAAACGTGCGGCCGTAGCAGAATAAATTATGTCGCCCGAGCTTATGAATGCTAACGACACAGGGATAAAGGGCAGTCTCATCAGTCATGGAAGGACTCAGTAACGCTCTCATCAATCATGGAGGAGCCAGCAAGTGTCTGAGGGTGCTTGAAGGCAAGAAAACAGAATAAAAAGCAACCCTCACGCTGCTCCTAACAAACGTTTCGGCGCGTGGTTATTCAGAGATAATAGTGAGACTGATATTTAGTAATTTCGGCCCGGAGGGCCTGTAAACTTCTTAATTGTAAAACTGTTCGTAAGAGCCGATGTCAGGCAACCATGGCGTTGACTATATTATTTGCGAACGTGGCCGTCCAAGGGCAAGAGCACTTCCGCACAAAACGCTTTATAAATTCAGGCCCTCGGCTCCAGAAGAAAAATCGTAGTTATTGTACCAGCTAGTGTCGACAAATGTACTGATTTGTGGTGCTTTCCCACCGATGTACATATAGATGGCATAAGGTTAAACGACTAGCCTAGGTGTCCTACTGGCAACATTTTGAAGGAAACAACATGAAGAATTGGAACTAAACTTGGGAATGGAGGAGATGCTATCCAGTTCATAGTTGTGTGTTCACACGTGTGCAAGTAAATAGTCCAAATAAGAAAGGAAGGAAAACAAGAGGTGAAAGGAAGAGGGGTTAGCCAGATTAAGTGTCCGGTTGGATACTGTGCACAGGAAAACGTGGTAAGGGCCAGAAAATATTTAAAAAAAAATGAATTAAAAAATGAAAACTCAGTGCCCTTACTCTCTGTGAAGAAGGATGACCAGCGAAGCTGTGTATGTGGCCCCCTTAATGGCGAACTCCACCTCCACCGCAGATGGGCACGGCATTGCACTATCTTCGGGATCGGTCCACATATGGAGAGTGCCTAACGCCTGCTTCACCTCCTCCGTGGGTCGGCCCGGCATTGCACTATCTCCGGGATTGGTCCACGTATGGGGAGTTTATTGTTTACCACGTCAACGACACGAAAATTTCTTTGGATGGTGGAGGTATACAGCTTCGGTGAAAAAAAGGAAAGCATCAGTTTGCACATTCGATAGCACTGCAAATAAGACGCGCAACTAGGTAAGGACACGACAGAGGTGCGAATTTCAACATCTGGTTTTATTTTAAACTGGGGGCCCGCGAACGTATTCTCACAGATCACCCTCATGTAGCATAGGGGCCATGTGCATAAAATTCAAAACTGAAACACTATAACACTTCGAAGGAAGAACAGTAGCGCGAATGAAATTAAGGCCAAACGAGTACACAGCACTGGCCGTTAGTCCTGTACACTCTTCTCCTTCTTGTTTCTTTTGCGCTACTGTTTTTTTCTTCTCGCTTATAATCAATCATACTCAATCAAGAAAATCTTTTACTAAGCGATAACGCCTTCTCAGAAAGAGATAGAGAAGTAAGAAAAAGCTCTGTAACTAGACTGGTGATTGATAAGAAAGAATTGATAGTCTCGATCCTCACTGCGTGGGCATTTGTTCCTTATTAATGTAAAAGGAGTTTTCCCGCTTTCGAGCGCTTATTAGTGTGTGCATGACATCTATGCCGTATAGTTGAGCGGGATATGTGTGTATGCATAGTCATTCCATTCCATTTCGAATAACCCAGTTCTTGAAGTTAGCACATGGGTCATGTCCTTCCGTACTCCGCGCCTTATTCGCGGTATTTTCTTGTAACATATGAGGAAAATTATAGAAAAAAGAAATACGGAAGCACACTGCTGTCAGAGTTTCTGTTTTGCGCATTGTTACTAGTGCTCTTTTTCTAAAGATTTTCAGTGTACTTTCACAGTTTTGAGCACTTTGGGCGTGGTTCTATGTAGAACGATTCTTGTCATGTTTCTCCATTTACGGCATGTGCATGCACGTATTGTGAATGGTGTAGAACTGCCCGCAGATATATTCTTTTCTTGCTGTGGATTATGTAGTAGTGAGAGCGGCCTGTGGAAACCTGGACTGATTCAGTGATACGTTGCAATAGGTTGATGGCAGCTATTATTATTATTATTTTATTGATGGGATCTGATATCCTCTGTGGGATAATCCTGTGTTAGTCACTCGCACCCACCTTCAAGTAATTCTTCTCTCTCTGCCTTCTTAGAATGAACGTGAAAGAAACGTCTTCCTTTGCACGTAATGTAGGGCGGAGTTAATCGGTGTGTGGGATCATTTTAGTAAAGTTTATACAGCAAGAAATGCAGAAGCTGTAGTTCTATCGGTGGACGGGCACTGTCATGTCGGATACAGCGAAAAAATTTGGAAGCTTATCAAGGTTAAGCCCAGTGGATGCGAAGCATTCACTGGGCTTAACCTTAGCGTTTTCTTAGCGTTTGGAGGCATCTTGACCGCATACACGCCCGGCGCAAAGACGCTGGCGCGGTTGCGGGCACAGAGACTGACGCGACGGCGGGCGCGCGCCGCTTCATCCCTGGCGTGACATCACACATCACGTGATGCAGCGATGGTGGCGCCGCCGCCGCGTCGCGCGCGACGGCGCGAACCGAAGCGTGGAGGCCTTCGCTGGGCGACGTCCGACGGCGCGATATGAGGCCCCATCTGCAGCCGGTGTGACGTCATCACGTGACGTCACATCATGTGATCTCACTTCAGGGTCAATGGTGGCCACCGCCGGGAGGCGACCGACGGCGCGATATGAGGCCCCATCTGCAGCCGGTGTGACGTCATCACGTGACGTCATGTCACGTGACCTACTTGAAGGTCACTTGAAGGTCAATGGTGGCCACCGCCGGGCGTCGCGCGAAGGCCCGAAACCTACGTTAATATGCTTCGCATAAAAGAAGCACTACGTGAACAGAGCTCTCCGTTGTGAAAGGAGCATCAAGAATCCTACCTTGGCGCCTCCCTGGCAGCATAGCTCTTCTTCGTGGAGAGATCTGGAATGATTGGCAGCTGTCCTAGCTTTTACACGAACTATACCGACATATTTATTCATGTAGTTGTCTATGCGACACTGGACACGTTTTTTTTATTTCAGTTCCAGCAACATAAAGAACCCGCCGGCTATGGTGTTGGGCTGCTAAGCACGAGGTCGGGGCAGCAACTCCCGGCCACGGCGGTCGCTTTTCTATGGGGGCGAAATGCGAAAACGCCAATGCGCGTTAAAAAACCCCAAGTGGTTAAAATTTCCTGAGTTCCCCATTACGGCGTGCCTCATAATCAGATCGTGGTTTTGGCACATGAAACCCCATAATTAAATTTTTGTAATTTTAATTTAACAGGTAAAGAGGTAAACATATTGATTTATTTATGTATTTGCTGCTAAATGAACACACATTGCAATTACTAAGGTGACAGACGCCTTGCGTGGAATATTAGTGATTTTTGCACCATGGATATCATGTGGGTCGAAACTCACCAAAGAAAGGTACCCTTCTAGAAACCTGTCTGTTAACGTCTATTCGAACAAAAATATATTGTCACGTTCTAGTGACGGTGAATAACACAGTAGCAAAAACTGCGAATCACGAAACTAAATCACCATTGGGCGAACCTGCGCCTAGAAAAACAGATCACACTCAAAGCACAACGATAGCGGCGAGCAGTCGGCGATCATCCAAGTCGGATTAGTGTGTCAAGCTCATTGGCTTTTATACATGACTCGCCGAAGGTACCAGTGCAAGCGCTGATTCCTGCGAGCCTTCCGGAAAGTACCGCGCAATTTGCGTCACGCATACACTCAAATTACAGAAGGTTCGGTGACAACAGACAACGGATAGAACTACCGATAACATTCGAGACACTTCCGATGCACACAGGCGCGTGCATAACGACGAGCGATAACGTTTAGCATTTGCTAGCCGCTGAAAAGCTGTCAAAGGATGAAGATAAAGCATGCGCGTGAATATTCTCTTCAAAAGTCCTATGCAAAATTCTTAGGCACGAACTGATAGAGAAATATATAAGTGCTTTTCAAGGCCGTTTTCAGCGATGCACCACTTGAATTCAGTGTTCCCGCAAAGATGACTCTCAGAGCTTACATGTCCAAATACGGACCATATTTTACTAGAAGCGCCTTCACAACAAAAAGAAGTAAGAAACGAAAGAAAGCAAGAAAGAAACAGCGTAGTTATCGTCAACTAACATCGTTGACCACAAATGAGCACTGAGCATACCGCACAGGCGGTTTCACTGCCGTGTACAGCAAATAGGTGACCCTCAGACTAATTGTTACACTGGCTTGAAAGCGGCACAATCAGTGAAAATCGATCACGAGAAACAACAAAGAGTGTAAAAAAAAAGAAATGAACGAGCTCTTGTATATAGGCAGGCTGTAGAATAAGCGTCACAGCAGTTCTGCCAAAAGTAGGTGCTTGCCGCGTTTGTCAGTCACAATTATTGGAGATTCAAGAAGGTCTTCATTGTAGCATCTTCCCAGTACACAGGAATTCGGTACTAGTGAAGCTTTAGATGTACACTTTCTGATATTGGAAGCTGATAGAAAAGTAGCCATGTCAGGAGCGACGGGTGCTTCCTGTGAGACCACCATATTTCACCCGTATTAGCTCATTTGCTTTTTCTCGTACAATAAAGAGATAACAGTTATGTCAAAAGTTCACAGCGCATTTTAGCAAATTCATGGAAGTGACGTTGAGGAGAGGGCTGGCAATCTGGATAAGACGACCAAAAGCCTCTCGCGTGATCCCATGCTCTCTCGTAATAACGAGAACCAATTACCAGGAATATTAGACTGTATTAACGAGATTACTCGGCACTGTTTTGTTGTTGATACTGAGCCCCAGTCCTACAAACGCAAATTACCTGGACGCAAGAAAGGCAGTTATATGCACCTGTCCGATATTTGCACTTAATCCCTGAGAGGAAACGGTAAGTCCGAGCCATTAGCACGTAATCTACTGTGCTCGCTTCCAATACCTCCGTTCCAGAGTAAATTTAGCGTTGGTAATGGACCCCTATCGGCACTGCCGTCTTAAGTGATGTTTAGCGTAGTAATGCCCAGGACACCTTGAGAAATCCGGGTTTCATGTAGCTATTTCCTGCACGCACCAAGCTCTTAAACAATGATATAACTGGTAGGTACTGTAACTCATATCGACACTCTCATCAGCAGTGCCGTCAGCCATTTCAATGCTGAATGAATAGGCATTCATGAATGTCACGCTGAGCTACAAGAGAAGCCGAAGTGTTCCGTTGACTTTGGGCCAAGACAGTGCCCCCCCCCCCCCGGAGCCACTAGTATCAACTGAGTGAGTGAGTGAGTGAAAAACTTTATCAGCTCTAGATTCGCTGGTCTTCTGCGGTCTTCAGATGGAATCGTCCATCTTTTAGCACAACGGTCGGTTGCCCTTAGTCCAGGGCTCCGCTGGATGCTGCTGCCAGTTGTGCTCGCCGAATCAGACCTTCTTGGTCGACCTGGCGATCGCTGGAGAGCACTCCCTCCCATTGCTCCGCACTCGGGTTTGGTATAACGGGTACCACGTCTATCTTCTGGCATGCCCACGTTATGTGGTACAGCGTGGGTGTTTCGTGGCACCAGGGGCATGTGTCATTGTATAGTGTGGGATAAATCTTGCTGAGTTATCGTTTTCTCTTCCTCGGTAGCGCTCTGCGTAAGCTGCTGGGTTTGTGTCCCCGAAGCATTTAACGCGTACCTTATCCAGGAGTTCCGAGTCTTGTCCCTCGAACTGGTGGGTGAACCGGTAGATGGTTTTGTTGTTTTCTGTCTTGGTCTTGGTCGGATCTATGAGAGCCTTGAGGATATGCCACGTCCTCGCTGTGTTCAAAGTTCCGTTGAGGGAGTCGCTGAATTGCTGCCAATTTTGCCTTGCCAATTGCGCCGCGTACTCCTCTGCTTTCGCTGTGACTTCTGCGATCTTTATCTTTAGCTTCCTGTTGTGTTTTTGTTTCTTCCACCTCTTCGTGAGCCCGCGTCTAGCTTCCCACAGCTTGAGCAGTCTGGCGTCTACCTCGGGCGTCTGCGTCGTTCGCGCGATTTCTTTGGTGTACTTGCGCTGTTTTTCAATGAGCATTTTCCCCCACTCTTCTATCGATTGGATCCCGTTCTCGGCGAGATTCCTATCGCATGCGTCTCGAAAAGCACTCCAGTCCGTAATTTTTGCCGATCCCAGCTGACGCCTTAGCCTGGCCGAAGTTACTTGCGTCTTGAGTATGTAGTGGTCACTACCTAGGTTCTCTAACAGGTTCTCCCACACTGCTTGTTCCGCTCCTCGTATGAACGTGAGGTCGGGGCAGGTGTCGGTACTAACGCTGTTTCCGATTCTGGTTGGAGTGTCTGGGTCTGTGAGGAGGTTGCAGTCGGTGTTCTCTGCTGCCTCCGCTAGCGTTTTGCCTTTTGGGTTTGCTGTTTGGTATCCCCAGCTTTTGTCCATGGCGTTAAAGTCTCCTAGGTGACTTCAGTTAGGGCTGATGGAGCGAAGTGTGTCAGGATGGCCGGTGTAGTCAGGAGGGTGGTGAGCTGGGAGAAAGTGGCCGCTTTTCGACTACGCTAAAAGAGAGCGTCCTGTTTGATATCAGTAAGTGATTTCGCAATTACTGCAAAAAATTTTTTTTTTCATGAATCATGAAAAATTCTTTAAAATAAATAAATTCCGGAGCTTTACGTGCCAAAACAATGATTGGATTATGAGGCATGCCGCAGGCATACCCGAGAATTCCGGGTAAATTTTCACCACGTGGGGTTCTTTAACGTGCACCTAATGCACGATACACGGGCGTTTTTGCATTTGACTTCCATCAAAATACGGCCGCTGTGGCAGGGATTCGATCCCGCAACCTCAGGCTTAGTTGCGCAATGCCGTAGCCACTGCGCCACCACGGCGGGTGAATTGTTGAAAATTAGAACATAGTCCCATGAAGCTCCGAACACCTTTGGTGAATCTAAGGACAGGGAAGTCGGTCACAGCTCGGGTTTTGTCCGGATGTTGTACTTCGGTAGCGTCGGCAAAATGCCAAAGGATGACAATTTGGCGACGTTCAAACGACACTTGTAAGAATTCAACTGCAATCCGGCCAGGCAAAAAACAGCAAGAACAGCCTAAATGTGGTGTCAAGGTATGTGTCCAACGCAGGTGAAAGTACAACGATGTTGCTTAATTAAGACAAGCGTATGAGCCATTTCATGTCATTTTTTAGAGAGTCCATTATTCTCTGGAAGTTGAGTGGGAAATTGCATGTTCTAAACGGCATGACCTCGTACTGGTAAACCCCATCGGGTGTTAGAAACGCTGTTTTCTCCCGGTCCATGGCGTCTACAGTTATCTGCCAATAGTCGGAACGAAAGTTGACCGAGGAGAATTAGGCAGCGCCAAAGAGACGATTAAGGGCGTCATTAATTCGTAGAAGAAGGTAAGCGTCCTTCTTTGTAACGATAATGGCGATAGTCCATGCAAAATCACCATAAACCATCCTTCCTTTTAACTAGCGCGACAGGTGTTGCCCAGGAACTGAAGGAAGGCTCGATAATGTCTTCAGCAAGCATCTTCGTGACTTCTTGCTGGGCGACGTTTCGCTCCGACACTCTGTACGGGCATCGGTGGAAAGGGCTGGCATGGGTATGGCGTGCATGCGATTTATGACTTAGAGGCCTGGCATCAAGGCTGATTGGCGCAGCCGGATATGTTTCGTTATGATACGAGAATGCACCAGAAGACTTCAGTGTAGTCGGGCAGAAATTCAGAGGGGATCATATTGCAAATGTTATGGCTGAAACAAGTTGTCAACGTCAGCCTGCGGTTCTGAAGGAAGGCAGCATCCAGTGCGAAAACTTCCATCTGGTCGCTGTGTAACCAGCATAGGTGAGCCACGGATATCCCTTGCGGGAGTATCTGCTTGCTGAAGCTGAAATTGACAAACGGAAAGCAGGTTTTATTAGCTGTAATAGCCAGGACTGTGAGTTAGTTGTAGTGGCGAGGACTGTGACGATGACAGTGGCACCGCGAGTTGGTAACACGTCAGCAAGGGGCGTCACAAACTCACAAACTAGCAGCCACCTTGAACAGCTTGCGAACGTGACCAATGGAAATATGTCTGTTTAAGACGGTAGGCGAATAAAATCAGTGAATTGAAGAGGACTCGTAGGTTGGTAATTGGGGTCAGCAAGTCGAGACAGTTTAAGACAGAGGACACCGTTGGAGTAATCGATCAGTATGAAATGATTAACAAAGAAAATCAAGGCCAAATACGAGGTCGTGGGGCTATTGTGAAAGGATGGTAACAATAAGAAAGACTTGGTGACCGGCAACGGTAAATCAGGCATTGCACATCCAAACGACGGCGAGAGTGCCCCCCGTTAGCAACGGGTACGGTTAGAGTGGTGGGAGGTGTGGTGACCATTTTAGGGCCTCGGCAAAAACTGAAGACGTGTGCCCCGGTGTCAAACAAAGCGGTGACTGGAACGCCGTGGACGTGGACACGGACGCCAAGAGTGTTTCTCTCGATACGTAAGGACAAAAGAGGATTTGGGTAAGCGGTCGATAGGGCAGTTTCACATCCAGAAGCAGCGCGGTCTAATTTGCCGCCGGTCAGTGGCTGCTGTAGGACGGTGAGTGAGAGTGGCAGCGTGTGCAGGGGAGCGAGATCAACTATTGTTGGGTGGCAGTATTGGGAACACCGGAGGCCACCTTCAGGCACAGCAGTGGCAAAGAACGCGGAGCGAAGAAAAGAACGATGAGCAGTACTGGAGGGACCAATGTAAGGAAAAAAATAGGCGAGACGGTGGAGAGTTGCAGTGGCTGCAGCAATAGCGAGCACTATGTCCAGCATGGCCACGATACAAGCAGATTGGCTTATCGCCAGCAGTTCTCAATTCAGAGAGATTGCAGTAACGAGGTAGGGGGGTACGGGCAGTGCGGGGTGTTTCTGTGGAGGCAAGGGCGACATCAGTATTATTCATGGCGCAGACAGTAGGGAATAGTCTGAGGTTCTCGAATTTTTGGCGCATAACATCCTGTACGAGGGAAACATATGGTGTGGAGATGTCGTAGGGTCGTGGTTTATAAGAAGCGGGATATGCGGGCTTTCTTCTTGTGTCCCGTAGCAATATTCATATTTATACGTTAAGCTGCGGTTTGGAAATGCTCGGTGATATTGGAAATATTGTAAGATAAAAAACAACTATGGCGGCAATCAGTACTGAATCATAAAATGTGTTTCACTGTGCCCATGACCCCTTCAAGCATATTAGACGGATACGGAATAGCATGTAAGTCCATCTGCAATCGAAGTTTTGTTGACAACTTGATTCCTACTACAGGAGATTAATATATCGCCCCAGGACCAATCAAAGTTCTAACCCTTCACATATACTCACCTTCTACGGGGTTGCTAAGCGTGTAGAGCATAGAGGTAAGTCTGAACACTAAAAGTATATAGCATGCTAGTTAGTCGAGCTTCGACCACTTGGTTGATGGCTTTCCGGCCTAACGGGCGCTACATGGAATTGTTTACCTGGGTGTTAATTCCTTCCACACATATAGTTCCCCGCTATACCTTGTGAGCACTCTGTACTAGACAGTAATCCTATCAGTATTGCATGGGTTCCTTATCCTTAATCCTGCTGTCTGGCACCGCCAGTGTGCGGGGATAATCCTTCAGATTAGTCGAGGACCAAATGAGGAAATGAGCGAGCAGACTGCGAAAGACCTGGTAAGTACGATGCAGTAGCGTCCACGCGGACGTCATTGATTGTGACTCAACCAAATATTTCCTGTTTGTGCTATAAAATATTCATTAGCCTCTTTGCATGAACCCTTGGGCAAAACAGCGTGCGCCTACGTCCGCGTGCATGCACCACACAATATTCTAACTACTATCAGGATAGGATTTCTCGCGATTGCATTATGGATAACAATAATTGGATTTAGCGATAATAAATATTCGTGTGACGAATATTATTGGTGCTATATTAAAGCGAAGCGTTCTCAGCCAGCATCTACTTCCCCAATATGTCGATTGCATGAAAATAATGTTTGCTTTGACAGGTGCGATGCCTAAGCACGAATCTTCCGTGAGTATAAATGCTGCGCAAGATGAAAAAGAACAAACCGTTTGCCTCTCCGCTAGTTATACAGAATTCATATATGCGCATAAATAGCACTTCACTTAACAATCATGCCAACGTGTGGGTCGGATTAGCATAAGTTTCGTCTCCTGGAGCACGTTCTACAACCAATTTCCATATAAAACGAATATACTTATTCACTGAAACATTATACAGGGATACGTAGGTGGCCGCTCATGCTTATTAATATTCTCACCGTATTATGCAGGAAGCCTGAAGGGCAAATTGTTTTTCCTTGTGCGGAACGACTGCTAATGACATTTTGTAATACAAGCTAACCTTTAAGCTTCAAAACTGTAAAGCAAGAAAAAAATTATGTCATATTTTTGGCGAATGTTACTGATATTTCTGTGGATGCAATACTAAACCAGGAAAACTAAAACTAAACCTAAACTTATTGTAAAGAAAGAAAAGGCTACCTGGAGAAAAATGAACGATGGATAATGAGCTGATATCGACACTGACCATTTGGTCAGTGTCTATGTCAGCTCATTATCCGTGTAAGCACAAGTGCTTAAAACGAAATAAATAAATCCAGTGGTGCTGCGTAAAAAAATGAAAGAATGCATCCCCAAAAAACAAAGAAAGGCAATCGCTATAAAGCTTTGTCATTTTGCAATTCTGCATTCTTTGTCAACTGGCTCTTAAGAGATCGTCGGCCTAAAAAGATAATTTATGCCATCAGTTGCGGCCCTTTTGTAGATGAAAAGCAGGAATGTAACGTGGTCCGTCGCTGTTCGTTTGTTTGGCTTTAAGCTGTGTAACATAAATTCGTAGTTTCGTGGAATGGCGCGCTGAGGATATCCAGGCTGTGAGTTAGCTCGATAATTCAAGAATTTAGGCTGTTGCAGCGTTTCGCCATGTTTTTTTTGAGCATTCATTATAAAATTATTATGAAAGACGCACGCAATTATTACGGAATGCGCATGAGGGTAGTCAAACAAATGATTGAAAGCCGTGGTGAGCTGCGACAGCGGGATGCCGTGAAGAGGGAAAGGAATTTCCGTTGCGTGCCCCTTTTAAGCATGTACTCTTGCAGAGGATCAACTACCCATAATTGCTTGCGGGGTGTGACGGAATGTTGTGTGGCTCCCATTAGGATGGGAGTAAGCCGGCGCGGTCAAAGAACGGATGCACCATTGTTTTGTTTTTGGGATTATCTGGCTCCGCCGGAGGGTGCAGAAATTGACTGAAGGGGGGTTAATAGATCAAGGCTTTAAAGGAGCCCTGCGGCCATTTTATACCAGCCAAATTCTGCATCAGAACGCGTTCCTTGTGTTATACCGATGGGAAAGCAAAAAGAATTGCGAAAATTGACGCGCCGAAATAGAACTTACAAATTCAAAATGAAAGCATACAACAAAAAGAGGCATACAATTTTGCAGTTCACTCACTCAGCGATGACATATGCGGCTTACAATCAAAACGCGGTTTACATCCCACGGTACCGGAAGTTTTCTTCACATTGTGGCCTTCCCCTAGTAGCCTGGCTTGAGATGGGGGCGCCATCTATTTAAGGCATCCACAAACAACACTCTTCACCACCACAAAGTGAGACTTTATCCTAGGAGATCTTAATGGCAGAATTTTAAAAATCAGAAACTGAAAATATCAGAAATCAGGGCCAAAAAGCATAAGGCCTTTATGATATGCCAAACAAATTTGTCAAGGCTCTTCCAAGCAAAACCAAAGATATACGGTACTGAACTGTTTCAACGAGATCCTCTCAACACGACCTATACCAGCAGCATTGGAAGAAACTCGAATACAAATCATTCACAAAGTCAAAGAGAAAGCAGAAAATGACATCGATGCCTATCACCCAATAGCTGCGCTCAAGAATATCTTAAAGCTCTTCAGTACAATTCCAAATCGCAGATTACAAACCTACTGCGAACAACAAAACAAAGTATACAGTAAATCACATAAAAGCTTCCACCGACAAAGACGGGCAAGTGATCACTTTTTCACTCTCCCCCAAACAACCGACATGAAGTACAAAGAAAAATCACAACTTTATCTGGCCTTTCTAGATGTAGAAAAGCCTGCGCCTCTATACCATATCCCAAACTATGGGAAAAGCTGGAGAACATAAAATTGTACCAGGAATTTATTAAATTACCGAAGGCAATTTATAAAAAATGCGCAGCAGTATACGAACTCCATGGACATAAATATCAACAAGTGAACCTAGAAGCTGGATCGAAAAACGAATGTCCGTTATCACCAACCCTACTTAACATCTATATATAAATGACCTATCGAGAGCACTAAAGGACGAAGGACCTGGAGTGCGACTCTCTACTGTAACAGACAACCAATCGGCAGCAGACCTTCTAGATGGTGTAGATATCTCTTCCCGAGTTGAACCTGAGGACTATGTTATGTTCGACGCAGAAATATACGCAATGGGTGAGCCTAAACAGAAAATGTGACGGATTTACATTCGCACTACCAGGAAATTCTATGACAACGGCAGCAATCTATAAATACATTGGAATTGAAATAATATACAAAAAAGATTATCTTCAAAAACAAACTGATTCGATAATAAAAAAAAATGAAAACGTCTAAAAGGCAAAGTATGGCACCTATCCTGACGTTCTTACAAACTCTGTTCAGTGGGTAGGTAGCTCACTGTGGAAAACACTCGCACTCACAGCAACAATATACTCAACTGACGCACTAGCTTACTCGACTCCAACAATAAAATGCCTAAACCAACACCAGAACGGACTCTGGCGATGGCCGCTGAAAGGAAACATTTTCCCAGCCAATGCCGCCACAAAAGAAAAATCGGCTGCTCATCGATTGAAATTCGAGAAGCAAGGTCCGACTCACAATACAATGGCAGGTTGAAATTTATGCCCGAAGCAAACTATAGCCGCCGAATATATTTACACCTGCGGTGTAACAGCATAAAGACACGCTGAATGCAACGAGTCGCCCCTATCGAAACAAAATTCGGCCCAAGCCCAAAGCTCCCGGAAACCAAAAGTGAAATTGAATGGGGTAAAGAAGTGAGCAAGTGGATAACCCAAACCAGGACAGACATCTGGAGCAAAACATATGGCGCAAAACAGCAGAAAACGTTTATGCGAAACGTAAACTGACACCTGGCAGTTAACCAGACTACAGGGGAGACATATCGACCCACTACTCTTCCCAAGCTCGCACAGGATCTTTGCCCACTCAGCAACGGCGACACGAAATCTTCCACTCGGACTATTCATGCAGTTTGTGCGGTGCCCCCGAGGAAACAGTTGCTCACGTTTTGCATGTCTGCCCACGCCTGCATAATAAACCCCGAACATCGGAAAGTTTGATTGAACTCTTGTGCCCGTTTGGTCAAATGTACGAGACAAATCGATCGGGTCCATTGAGCGACTTGCCTATTGCTGCGGTGGGAACGGCGCTGCAAACAAACCGAAAGCAGACCGGCTGGGGTAACGCCCCACACATGTCCTTTGCTAACCGCGCACGCCGGTGCGTCGCCGCCTGGACATCGATGCGAAAACGACGGCTGCGCAGGATGCAACCCACGCCAGCCTCGCCTCGGGACCCGCGCGGAGTCTAGCCAGATCTACCCCTGCGACAGTGAGCAAAGCGTTGGCCACAGGCTACGATATGCGGCAGATGTTTTCAAAGCCATTCTGCTCAGTTAGCGACGCCAGGCTTGGCTTGACTAATCTGGGCGCGGCGGTTATTGCGAAACTGTGGGGGACGGGGCAGTCTTATGCGAAACTGTGGTAAAACTCGACAGTGCGCGAACAAAAAGCAAAAGCGAGCTGTGCGAGACAGAAAGAACTATACCGGGTGTTCAAAATTAGGCTTTATGTGTTTTTTTGAAGTTAGGCACTGCGATGCACGCGAAGACTACCTGTGCAAATAAGTTATCTGCCTAGGGGGCATAAGGTGACATGACAGTTATCCCTGTCAGCAGCCCAATTAACTAAAATTGAATAATTGACTTTTTGTTGACTGCAGTAAGTGGGTATGTTTGTATTGCAAAGTTAGAGGCAATCGTGTTTCTATAGAGTATCAGTAGGAATAATTCTTTTATTGTGCCTGCGCTTCGAGATAGCCGACCCCAATTTTAATTGTCGTTCGCATGAATACGCATGCAAGAGAGTTGATCGGCGCAAAGCTCCTCCCTGATGTGACGCGGCTATTGCATGCAACGTTTAGTCTGAAAACGGGGCGGAGGCATAGGCTAAGATAATAACTGTTCCACTTCCCCTCTCGGCTGGCGAAATCAAGATATGACAGTGCGGTGTGCCGTGCGGTTTTTGCTCTTGATTTCAATAAAACTTACAGTACTTGGAAATTAACAGTCACTTTATTGGCGTAGGCCAGGCAAGGACCATGCCCGCTCGTGTAGTCCCCATTACGCATGCGCACTGCCCTTCAGCTTCTCCGCTCGCGCCATTATCTCTGCATGGCAGCTGCCGCAATCGTTACAGGCTGCGCGGTCGCGTGTTACGAGAGCCGTTCCGGGTTCTTGATTTTTTATTTCGCCAGCCGAGAAGGAAAGGGGGAGAGTTATGATCTTTGCCACTGTCTCTGCCCCGTTGTCAGACCAAACGCCGCACGCAACAGCCGTGTCACATCAGGGAGGAGCTTTGCGCTGTTCCTAACTACCTTGCATGCGTAATCATGCGAACGACAACCAAAATTTGGATTCGGGTACCTCGGAGCACAAGCACGATAGAGTAATTTTTCCAACTGATACTGTGTAGAAACATGAGTGCCTCTAACTTTTCAACACAAACGTTCCCACTTACTGCAGCCAAGAAAAAGTTAATTATTGAATTTTATTTAATTAGGCTAGTGACAGCAATAGATATCTCACTTGGTGTACCCCAGGCCGCATAACGTATTTGCACAGGTGTTATTGCTGGCCCCCAAGTGCCTAATTTTCAACACCCTACATGCATAATTTTTTCCTGGGGTGCCTAACACGCCTGCGCTGCGTTAAAAGGGACTAGTAACTCGTTACTTTGGTTTACTTTACTTCAGTTTACCTTACTTTACCCTACTTTACTGTGCTTGACTTATTTACTTAGTAAGTTAATTATTTACTTACTTAAACGCACCTTCTCACGCACAGTAAATTTGATAAATAAGCATTAAGCATCGGATGTTTGTCAAAATTTCCAAAATGAACTTTACGCACTGTTGATACGTACGTACTACGTGCACATGTCTAGTTTTGCATTATACTTTGAGTGTAGAACGTTGGAGAGCGCACCTAGTGTCAGTTGCAAGCGAAATTCATTTTATATCCCTAACCATGTGCTTCTATGTACCACGCTGTCACTTCTGCCTACCTTCATTTAGCT
The DNA here is from genome assembly GCF_023375885.2 of Dermacentor andersoni. Classification (NCBI taxonomy): domain Eukaryota; kingdom Metazoa; phylum Arthropoda; class Arachnida; order Ixodida; family Ixodidae; genus Dermacentor; species Dermacentor andersoni. The sequence continues at coordinate 86,110,091 of NC_092817.1, forward strand.
CGAGAGTGCAGACTACATTGTGATAGTGGCATGCGCCACTTTAATTTTGTGCACTGAGATCCGTTTCTGCACCCGCCTTTCCCTGTGCCTATATTTTTAAATCCCCTTTTTTCTTTTCCCACCTGCAAACTAGCAAACAGAATTTCTAGTTAACCTTCCTTCCTTTCATTAATCTCTTTTATCAAAAGCGGAGCTGTATATGGCTAGGGTACCATAGGATGTTTGTGTCCGCACACAAAAACTATCATCATCAATGGCTCATACCTGTGCAAGCACTCATACCCCGGTAGGCAAGCAAAAAATGCAGTGGTTCATAGCCCCGTAAGGCAGAGGTTACAAGCCCTCAGCCAACTGAAGCGAACAGGGCCTAAATTATTTCTAATCCTGCACACAACATACAGAACAACATCTCGAAAACTGTCATCATCAATGGCTCAAAGCCCCATATTCAATGGCTCATACCCTCGCAAGCAATGGCTTTTACCCCCGTAAGCAAGCAAAAAATTCAATACCTCATAGCCCTGCAAGGTTCATGGCTACTCCCTTTTCCTGGGTAGTTGTGATGACACTACCCCTGTGGTCATTGTCGGTGATTGCAATGGGGACGTGTCGGGAACAAAAAAGAAGTGGTTTACGCGTTTCGTGTTGCAGTCATCGCTTGCAATGCTACACCGACCCGGCCCAAACGACCACTCAACGGCGCTAGTGCCTCAATTTCACATTATCAAACAATGTGTTTGCAGTTGCGAGTATGCCGATCAGTGTATGTCATAGTGACCACAACACCATTGTGATCGTCCTTTAATAAGTGACAATGAAAGAAGTAACAAAACCACATGGTTTTGTTACCGCGATGTTTATAGCTCCGCTGGCCATCAACCTTGGCAGGGCGAAATAGTCTTGAATATCTTTTTCTCTCTCTCTAAATAGTGGACGAATGTTGGGCGCACCACACGCCATACACTTTAAATCTCGTTTCACTTATGCTCCTGCTATAAGTGGGAAGTATAGACCATAGCCGTATAGTATAGTAAGTAAGTATAGTCCACTTACGTAAATGAAATGGCGTTCCACGTAAAGTCGTAAAACGCACGAAACTACGTTCCATATATCGTAATTGCTTCAGCTTATAATACACATAATAAATGTGCGAAACTGTTACGGGGAAAAAGCCGCACTTATCGCGAACATTGTTTCACACACGTCTACGTCGAAACATGTTTAAGTAGGCGAAACATGTTTAAGTAGGCGAAACATGTTTAAGTAGGCGAAACATGTTTAAGTAGGCGAAACATCGTCCCACGTATTTATATACAGTTCAGGGTAAAGGTGTGGGAAAAAAGGTTCTGGATAGAAGTGGCTATTTTTCTGGAGAAGAGTTCGACGTATTTGTTACGTGTGCTTAAAGAGTAATATATTCCGCTTTGCTCGTTCTTTGAAAATGACAGGCTTGCCATCGCCTCACTCGAAGCCCGCTATAGATTGAACGCCTTTACCGTTGGAGAAACTCTTAGGTCTATGGTGTCGCGTACAACAGCTGCAAAAGCAACAAAAACACTGCTGCGATTTATGAAGCCGACTGGACTTAACTACGGTTTGCAATACATGCAGCGCTGATAATTTCCTCTACGTCAGCGATATCGACATTAAACTTTCTCTCCTTCTCCTAATCTTTTCCACGCGTTTCCCCTTTCTCCCAGTGCACGATGGCCATGTGGGCTCAGTCCAAGTAACTTCTCTGACATTTATTTATCATTCTCTCTCTATCTACTATATATATTGAAAGCCGTTCCACATATTTTTCGATGTTATGTGAAACGATGTGATATTTAGATAACGGGAAAACATTTCCAAATATTTCTCGCCTATAGCAGAAAGCTAAGTTGAACAAGTGCCTTAAGCTCAAATGCCTCAAATAGCCGTACAGTGACTTTTAAACCTTCCACGACGTGACGCAACACTGCTGTGTCGGCTGTGGGTAGGAGTAGCATTCACCAACTCTTACAGCTATCGTATTGGAATGGCGGATTCACCAATGTGCGCTAAGTGCAAGTGTGAAGAGACCATCAGTCACCTTCTGTGCCACTGTTCTCGCTTCGATAATCAACGCGAGTCTCTCCAGTGTGCCTTAAATAGACTGGATGACAGGCCATTTACGGAAGCGAAGATCTTGGGAGCCTGGCCTCACAGTTCATTGGCCCAGAAAGCAGTTCGAGCGCTTTTTCGCTACCTGAGGGCAACAGACTTGAGTGCTCCACTATAGACATCCTACACCTAAGTTCTCTCTCTCCCTCTTTCACTCCCATTCCCCTCCCCACGTGTAGGGTAGCAAACTGGACTCAGTCTGGTTAACCTCCCTGCCTTTCCGTCTTCCCTTCTCTCTCTCTTTTAAACCCGAATGCATCTACGAGCGAAAAGTTTAAATTTTTCCTCAGCATAACTCAGATTCTTTATATCACGTTGACCGCAAATGTCCCCGTCTTTATTTGCGGTCACTATGACATGCAGTAAACACAACAAGGCCAAATTCAAGATCTTCTGAAGCATAACTCAGATTCTAGGTGAGAACCGAGTCGATTTACACGTTGCACTTCTGGGGAAGTTCTTGCAGGTCAATCTTTCTGTAGCGCGTCGCGCCATTACTGCTGCAAACGTGTCATTCGATCGTCTCACTTCACTGACTCACAAACTCGATATGGTGGCCTCTACATCGATCACTGCTATTTCTGCATGATCAGAACCTTCCACCGTTCCACAGCTGCAAAGAAGCACGCATTGAGCAACTCGCGGCTTCAGTCGCTGCTGCAGCAGCCGCCCTCACTTTGCAAGGGCTCAATGGATTCGCAATGTGGCTATTCCGCCCGAGACGGTAGTTCCTGCAATATTTCATGTATCAGCAATATGCATGGTGCATATAGCTACTAAAATATCAATATTTTGATTCTAGAGCATGCAAGGGATGCGAGCAGCCATTCTGGCCCTTCTCTCTACCTAAACGGAGCACAACCTGACAGTATTCATTTGAATTATAGCACTTCACATAAACATTGCATAACAACATCATCAATTAACTATTCTGTGGAAAGTGCGCAGAAAGAAAAGCCTGTTCGTTCTCTTAATGCGCCAATTAGAAAGGTGATAATACCAAGTGAAAACAGAAATCTGCCCTACAGCTATAAGTGATAAAACTTCCCACGTTTAACACTGGCAAAGCAAAAGAGGAGTCTAGGACATTTCTTTTATTTTAACGACGAGGCGCGTGATGAGAGACGTAAGGGATGAAATGGACAACGGCGCAACGGTCCACACGTTACAAGCCAGCAAATATATTCACTCGAGATGACGTTAGTTTCTTGGTCCTGCTCCTGCTCAAAGACATGAATGTGACACCTGGGACAGGGACTCAAAGCGCCACCTAAGCTAAGCTTAGCGGGCGCCGTTAGAAGAGCAAGGGGATCGGTTCAGCGAGGAACGGCGGCATGCAAACAAGGGCACGTGCACAGCTAGTGGCCACAGCTAAAGATGCTGCATACAGGACGGGTTTGTCCGGCATGATAAATTCCAGCTGACAGAGCGTTGTAAGCACACCCCAGTCTTAAGGGGACAAGCCAGATGAAGGAATACGTAAATTAGATACACTATGTGGGAGTGCAAGAAGTTTGAGAAAGCGGGTTACAATATGCAATTAATTCTGTCATCACAGGTGCGTTTCTTCTGTTCCAAAAATTTTCATGCGAGCACAAGCATGTCTGAGAAGATCTGAAAGCGTCTCCTGAAAACATGTGAAAGAAACATTGCGAGCCTCACCAGGCGCACCAGAGTTTATATAACCTTCTTTTAAATTCCACTGCAAACGAGACGTGATGTTAGGTTCATTAATAAAATTGTTAAAGAACGCTCGTATGAAGGGGCGTATAGGCACATGGTAGAAACACAGAAAGTAGACAGAGGTAGATAAAGCGCAATACTATTGTGAGAGTCCCTTTTATTTCCCTGTGAAATCTAAAAGCCTGCAATTTTAAACAAACTTGCGAGCACCTCAAATTGCATTGTGAAGTCCTTGCTTGCATTAGGGATTTGTTTTTAGCCGTCGCTTTACCTGGTGTGCCTGTAATCAGAGTTATAATCAACCTGTTAAAATGTTTCTTTACTTTTGTTCTTTTCAGGGGAAATATTAAAAATGGAGTGTACGCGCTTCTGCGTAGCCTTCGTGAAATGGCCGCTTCTTTTTATTTATTTATTAACATGGAATGAAGCGCCATTTTTACATATGTCTGCCAATGAGCACTACCGCCTTGCGCATACTTATGTGATCTTTAGTAACAGAAATTTCTCATCAACGGTTAGCTACCCGGCGAAACTTCTCTTCTCTCTTCTCTCCACTTTGCCGCACAATGACTTCAAACGTTAATCATAAGCCCACGCTTCTGTTCTTACGGGACGCTGTTTTCCCTGCTTCCTTTAGGAAGTACCATCCTTTCAAGCTTCGCTTCCTCTGATGTTCGTCCAGTGACAGGCACGTTCTCTACAGCGCTCTGGGAGTAGCTCCGGCCACGTCAACTTGCGAGGAATTCCGGAAATTCTCTACATTCCTTTCCATCTGATTCATGACCACTTACTTTCTGTTGGTGCTAAAACGGTGTCCCAGCCGTCGGAACCCGACAGTTCCACGTCGAGCAAAGGACCTCCTGCATCCTCTCGCTCTGCACATCCTTTTTTTTTTCTTTTTGAACCTCTCGTCTTTTGTCTCTACAGCAACAACAGTTTCCTTTCATTCCGTTTTTTTTACGTTCATTGCCGACGTTATGGCGTGGCAGTGGACAGCTCGTTAGAGCCGGCCCGTTGCTTTTACGATCCCCGCTTTTACAGCGCTCAGAGGAAAGTGCGTGCGATGCAGAGTCGGGAACTGCAACACAGGGGTCCATTCAACGCGACCGGTGCGTTAAGTAAGTCACTGTATTCGGCCACCCGGTATTCAGAAGAGGAAAGCGAAGGTAAGAAGCAGAACTTATTTGCGTGTGCAGGCGGTCCCGAGAACTACAAGAAAGGAAAGAGAAGAAAAGGAAACGGGACAGTGCCATCTTAACACGGGCTCATTTTATTGTCAAGAAAGATAAAAGCCTCACTTATCGACCCGCGCAAGGTTAATGACTGCGAACGTCTGGTTTTTGCCTTCATGGCGGTGCGGCGAATATTGAATAAACCGAGCTTACTCCGTTCAGAGCGCATGCGCGCTTTTTCTGTCACAGGCATGATGCAGTCTACAAGAACTGAAATTCTGGCGATTTTGTACGTAATCATGTTTCTCTTGATAGGCAAAGGCATACAACGACTCAAAGGAGAACCACAGGAAAGCGTTTGTGCGGTCGTCTTCTCTCGAGTTATTGACTTCCTTGACCTATTAAGGCAAACCTGACGAACTCATGATGGCCCAGGTAGCCCTCATCCTTTTTTATTGTACTTGAGTTAAAAGGAAACTTGAACGGAATGCTGAAACATGCAGCTCTTGGTTGTTGTTTTTTCGATTTATTTATTTTGTTTTGTACGCGCTTACTATGAACCAAGCTCCTATTGAAGGTTTATTTTTACTTTCGTGGCCATTTATTTAAACGCTTAAGCCCGTTGGTCCCCGCAGGAAAGGAGGAAGGGGGGTGGCAAGCAAATTAAACGTCTAAACAAAATCATGTTTCAAATCACAGTTGCCCTTCAGTCTCCATCAAGACTACTACTGCTATAATCCTTTGCAGCTGGGGCATCGTACTGAATTTCATTGTGTAATCGGTTTGCTTATGTCACCATCGAGTACAGTGAACTGTAGATAGCTAGTGCTTACCGCAAGACAAAGGAAGCAAGGAGTCTAAAATAATACACTTGCAGCTACGCCTTACAGTGCGAGTTGCTATAGAAGTGCATGTGAAAGTCAGTGAATGACGCATTGAGTAAGTTGGAGTGTGGATGAATCAGTTACGTAATAAGTGGGCGAGGAGGTAAAGAAACGAATGAGCAGAAGTCCACGCCAAAAAAAAGTGCTGAACCGAAAGAGATATATAGCTGGCCATAATTTCGCTTGTTCTGTGCCTTTTCAGTAGGACTATATTCTTAGTAAGCTGTCAATCCCGTAGTTAGCACGCCAGTGAAGAGCAAGCAGCTGTTGTTTAAACTACATGAAAACATTAGTTCACTCAGTTTTAGAGAAAAAATTTAACAGCCCAAGTTAGCCAACTTTTATTACAAACATGGGCAACAAGGACAAAGCCTCTATACATTATGAGAAGAATGAAAATTTTAAAGTGCTACGCAAGAACGCTAACGTTTCATTAACAGCGTCCCGAATCTTCACAAATCATCGTGGTTAATTATTGGACGCCAGACAAAAACAAGTAAAAAATCAGAAAGCAAGAATACTCAAGCCGTAAAAGAAGTGAAGTAAGCTAAAAAATTTACATGTGCTTCAATTAATATGTCTAAAGCAGCAAGACGGTCGTAGGAGTATAAGTGGCAGCATTTTGTGGCATTCATAAGACACCTGTCTTTCGAGAAGGATGAGAGCAGTGGCCCCGACGGAGACGACGACGCACTAACGTCCGTGCGCAAGCTGTCAGCTATTCGGAGGCAAATGATGCTGCGAGAAGGCTCTGTACCATCTATAACAAATTCTGCGAATGTTGCACACTTATTGTACACGTAGAAGAATAACTTATGCCAACCGAAAAAAATTCAAGTAATCATTAGTAAGCTTCGCTGTCGCATACCTTGTCTAAATCTTTATTTACGGAGGAGTGGTCTGGCACCCTCACCGATTGGTCATATGTGTGGGGAAGCTGAGACCATAGAACATATTTTTGAACATTTCGTGTGGACGATTTATTAGCTCAAGAAAATGAACCCTAGATACACCCCTCTGCCTTCATGGATTAGATTTAACTGTTCAGTGTGTAGTATATTTGGATGCCTCTACACTTGGGCATAGCGACGGGAACGTTAGCACTGCGATCAAAGATTTTCTTCAAGGATCGGTGAGATTTAAACTCTGAACTCAAAATAACCAAGCCTCCTTTTCTTTCACCCAAATGGAATTTCAGTTATCTTATTTTATGGGTATGGTAGAATTTTCAAATTTGCAAAATCATGCACGCTCTTCCATCTTTATCTTTCCATGCTAACTTAGCCAGTATAAAATCTTGCACTCTTATTCAACGTATTACTTCGACCTACCCGATTCTTGGCCAATCCCCCAGAATGGGTAGGTGCCAGTATATCCCATGGATCTAAATATACATCTAAGCTATTCTGGTGACCTTTGCTGTTCTATACAGAGTGTATAATTGTGCCTTTACGGCATTGCCTCAATTACGCGTAATCTGGCTGTTGTTTCCAGTGTAATTATTGCTTTACTTGCGCAAAATTCTAAAGTAGTCTGGAAGAGCGAACTGCTTCCTTGCTGCAAGATGGCGACTGGATCAATTTATAACTTTGGGGAGTTTCTGAACGAGCCAACTGGAGATCTCGTCCTCACGTGTGTGGTGCCAGACACAACGTGTTCCGACCAAGTATGAAATTGCGTTATCCGGCGTGGTGGTAGGGTCCCCTGGGTTGCGTTGAATACGTTTGTACTGTCCAGGCCATCCACATCGAAGCTGATGCTGGCCAGAGACTGTGCCAGTATCACAGGTTTGGGAAAGCATGACGTACATATGGCGACAGTTGTAGCTGCAGTCGGAGTCGACATGTCCTCACCGGCAGTTGTGACGTAGATGGACCGTCGCACAACTGTGACGAAGGGCAAACACGCAAAAATATTTTGTCGTTTAGCATGATATACGAATAGTCACAAATCGGAAAAGTGCGAAAGCTGCGGCATCCCAAGACGTGGGAAAAACAGGAAGCGACCAGATTGAAACCAGTCTAGAGGCCTGCAAAACAGCTCACATGTAAAATGAATGCTAGGCCTCTACTGAACCCCGCATTTGAGATCTAGGCCAGTGCTTCTCTGTTTAACTGTGAAGCAGTTTATTTTGCAGTTTTATATGAATATGCACGTGTCAGCCTAACCTTGTCAAGCCCAGCTGGTGGAAAAATACTCTGGGGAGTATGTCACTGCATTTTCTTTTTGTTTTGCTACACACGCCGCCTTCATAGCATAAAGAGTAGACAACACCATAAAATCCATGCGTTGTTTCTAGCAAGAAATTGTATGAAAGTGGAGTCGTGGAGAATCCAAGATTGAAGCAGTGCACTATAACGACGAGAGCGCAAACAAGTTCGAAATCTCGTGCCCTTTCTATAAGCGGCGATTTCTTCACTTTGTGAGGAGCAATGCAAAAGCGCAGGCCACTGTGTCGTAGTGCCCGAGTTTTTGAAGATGGCATCCTTTGCCTCAAAAAGCACTGGCTTTTTTAGGCCAGCTTAAGGCCCCGATGCTTTATGGTATATCTTATTTGTACATTTACGCGAGCAATATAGGCTGGGTTTCTATTAGCAAGCTTTGGTCTACTGTCTTCAATAGAGTAGCTGTACTTTGATTTGGACTCACAGTATTTAAGGGAAAAAAGAGGAAAGTGACAGCAGATTCTTCCCAAAAGACAACTAAATCTACAATAACGAAGCGTTTCTTCGATATTGAGGAATTTGATACGAGCAGGGAACTAGGTAACGTGCAAGACATAGTTGGTAGCTTCAAGGGGCCCAAAGGGGTTAGATGAAACTTGTGGGGAGAACATAATATGCGGAAATATCGACGGCATCATCCTAGCGGCCTTTCAAGCTTCGGTAATTTTTTTCTCAAGGAGGACCTTCCACGAGAAGTTATAATTTTATCGTCAAATGTTATATTTACGTTTTTTCTACTGTCACGGGCACCACTTAAAAATGATAAGTGAATCCGATCTTGCTGCGCGCGCGTCTTTATGAAATAGCCAAGTAGAACTACAGAAAATGGGAAGCATCTATAGTCACAATCGATGTTTGTAAAATAATCCTCTTTCATAGGAAATTGAGACAATATAATTTTTAGGGCATCGAATGGTAGTGTGAAAAAAGATATTGCACTTCGGCGTAATGGAAATGGAGGTTGGAAATGGAAATTGAGTAATGGAAATGGATGTAGAAAAAAAAGCACAGTTAGGACCCCCCCCCCCCCCCCCCCCCCCCGTGAGAGCCCTAGAAAATCGCAAATTAGTGAGCTATGCCCGTTCATTTGTCTCCATAACGCGCCTCTTCCAAAAAGAACGTGACTTGCCGGTGCCGAGTATTGCCTGGCTGTGAACTTTGTTGGTTCGAAATCACTATAAGAATGCTAACGCCCTCACTTTATTTCAGGCATGCAAGCAAACGCTGTTATGTTTCCTTCTTATGTTTACTGCTTACTTTTATTTCGACTGATCCGTGCTCTCGTGTAAAAACCTCCACTTGTTAAAACGAGCGGCAGCGTACGCATTTGCATTTTGCCGATTTATGAAAAGCGTAGGATCTTTATTGAAGTGAATCTTAGTCAGCGATAATTTTTAGAGTCGTTTCCGGAAGTCCACAGACGTGATGTCCCGCTAGTGACCAGAGCGTTCCTCGTCCTTCTCTGCTAATTCCGACGATTCGGTTCTGTCTCTAACCCTTAGCCCTTGAATCTCACAATTTAGGATAAGGTTGCCTATAAAAAAAAGATAAAAAGATGTCTACACGGGCTGCTGCATCGCTCAGCTAACAAAAATAATGAGATCCCAATCATATAGAGACACGTAAAAGTGAAGCTAATCAAGAATTTGACAGAGCAGGTCAATCACCAATATAAAGAGCGAAGAAAATGAAAAATTAACGACGTTTAGGGTCCTGCACAGATTCGGTTGAAGAAAGCGGGATCGATCTGGCGCAGCACGTTGAACACGAAGACCGGTGGAGGTTGGGCCAAAGCGATTGCCGGTGCAGTGTGCAACGTCCAGCTTCGGATTTCCAGGTTTGAAAGGCATCCCGCACCTCCACCACTTTGATAAGTTGATTTATTAGACGCGAAGTGTGCGGCGAGAAATCTGCCCAACGTCAGCGGAACACCGGTCTTGGCAGCAACAGCTCGTTATCGGCCCTCGCGCCCCATGTCGACGACAGTGCCCCAGTGCAGTTTGCTTGCTTCGGTCTGCTATTCTTCACAACGTACCGAACTATGCAGAAAAGCTTATTTTCAAAACATGCACAATATTACCGAAATCATTAAAAATTTGTGAACATGGCACGTTCACATTGACGACAATATGTGCCCCAATATATTACCAGACATGGAAAAGGCACAAAATTTCCAACGACAGAACTACCCGTAAATATCAACCGGATAATAAGTTGAAAACAAACACTTCGCTTGGGACTCCTTGCCGAATGAATTTTTTTCAGTATTGCTAATTTTCAAACGACATAATGCTGTAAAAAACAATTTAATTTAGCGATAGTTCATTTGCCCTCTCACCTAAAGCCTAACCATTGCGAACAGGCCAGCAGAAAGCAAGGCTAGCTTGAATGTCCAGCTTTTCGCGGTTGGCGTATGCTCTCGAAAGATTCGCGCAGTTACGCGTCCCACGGAAGATTAACGAGCGAACCAGCCGTGACATTTCCCGCAGATCAGATCCCTTACATGCCATTCTGTATGTCGAGCACGCCATTGCGCACATTATCAATTATTCCTTTATATGGTGGAGTTCTTACGCTCCCCGACTAATGACGTAGTGAAATACATGCCTAAATAATCTATGCTAATGCGAATGATATCGATTTCCCATAAATAGACACTCGCGTTGTAGTAAGCCCTGTCTTTTTCAACCGATTGTGTCGCATGACTGAGGGGCGCCTTTTACTCAAGTACTCTAAAATTTCCATTGAATTCGTTATCAGTGCAGTAGGACGACAGGTTAGCGTCGCATGCCACTTTTACCTTAACGTTCACTGAATATATAATGGTCTTGTTAGTTGCGAAGTGTCATCTAGTACCTTCCCACAGAGGCGTTTCCACATGTTTGCCTGAAATTTGTCTTCCAACTACATTTGCTCGAAAAGCCACTTAGGTAAACTTGATTCCCGGGTTGCACTGAGCACCTATCTGAATACATGTTAGCCTCCTCCTGCCGGCCGTCACCCACAGCGTCATTATATTTAAGGAGGCAACACGGACGAAAGTCGCTTTGTGAATCGTTGCCTATCGGAGCGCCAATGAATTGCATTTTGCTAACTCCCCCTCGGGGAAGCACGTACAAAAGCAGGCACTTTCCGATCGTCCTACTAAGATGTAACGAGCTTAGGTGCTACGATGGACTTTCACGCGAGCTACTGGACATTGCAAAGCCGCGCCTAAATCGATGGTACAACGCAGGGAGAAGGACTGGACTTATAGAGAATGATGTAGCACGCGGAAAACGAAAACAGCTGTGTACAGCGGCTGTTGGAGAATGGTTTTCTCCTTATCAGCCTGCAACAGGCGGGCGCGTACTCCCAAAGGAGGATGCGTTAGGACAGCGCAACGCTGATCCTGCCGAAAAGGTTGTCGGCCATTTGTGCGAAGACGTCGGCGTATACATTCGTCGCGCTAGTGGAACCGGTCTTTTGGAACCACTCAAGGCAGTCAGGCCAGGGCCCTCGAAAACGTGACTAATTTTCGCATTGGAAAAACGTACGGATTGTGGAAAAAACTAACCAACAAAGCTAGAAAAGCTTATAACAAGTCGAAGCCACTCTCACCATTAAACTATTGGAGCTGCTCAACGGTGCTAAACATGCATACTGCGTCGGCTGCGTAAAGATTTCCCGTGGGTATGCTTCACGCACACTGCAATTGTCATTGTGTTTGTGCGCAAATATGCATCCGCAGCGAGAGGTTAAAAGCAAATAGATATATAATTTCTTGACTGCACAATTAGGTGTGCTGTTTGAATGTTAAGTGCGCTAGTGTTGCTAAGTGTTCTAAATGAAAATCAACTTGGGTGTCGTACACACTCAGTATTCAAGAGAACATCATAATGTGTTTATTATTACAGCATGCCGCAATTTTTGTTGATGTGAGTCAATAAAAATTAGAGAGAGGACAAGAATAAATGAAAGGCAGCAAGCTTAACCAGGACTGAGCCCGGTTAGATACCCTCTACTTCAGAAATTGGTGGAAAATATTAGGAGCCGTATAGAAGCCCTACGACGTAGTAACAGCTCTGTGCTCTATATTGCAGGCAATGTTTTTTTCTAATAATGCCATGTGGAATGTTTCACGTGTAAATTTTAAGGGAATGTTCCTTTCTTTCTTACACAGTGCATGCACAAAGAATTACTGATATCGATACTTCAGCAGCAGCCGTATCGTAACCTCCCTCTTCGTGCTATGGATGGCTCAAAGTGTGATTTTGTACTTTTGGAACAAGCGCGTTTGAATATCGTTAGCAGATTCAGCCTAAATATTTACACTGATGCAGGCTGCATATCCTGAACAAACAGTCAAGTTTCTCTCCTAAGGAACGCTTTCATCATGGTGACATTTTTAAATAAAACCATACATTTCGCAACGAGAATGAATATGTTTCCAGGTTTCGTATGAAAACGAAGCCTTTCTAGCCTCTTTCTGCATTTTGGAGGTACAATATAACCACTGTCGGCTGCGGAACTGTACACTGCCAACAAAACATGGCGCTTCTAATCGATCAGGTGCCGCACCAATGTCCTGCCCATCGACTTATTTCCTCCTCCTCCAACCAGCCGGTGACACTCCAGCACCCTCTCTACTCCGACGGTGTTCTTCATTGCACAACGCGCATTCACCGTCCTTTCCAGTATACTGCTGTGGGGAAGGATTTTCTCGAAACACCGAAATCGCAAAGCACCATCACTTTTTCCATAGAATGATTTCGCATTAGAAAACTTGCCGCCGGTATCGTTCCTACTCAGAGTCTGCGCAAGACGTGTGCTGAGGCTCCATGAATTAATGTTGGACAATGACTGCTCCCCCCTTCCGATTGCACGCATACATACTGGCGCACGTTCTTACTGCTTTCTGGGCACGTGCAGGTAACCATCTAGTGTGAGTGTCCAGCTGCGCCAGTCACTCGCATGTGGATGAAGGGGACAAAAAACATGGACAGGTTGCCCATGTTTTAATGCTATGTTTCAATGCTATGTCAACGCCATTTCAATGCAATGTTTCAATATCCCACGAAAACGTAAAAGCATTGACAGCGATAGCAAGCTTTACGATTGCGTTTGAACTCCTGGGACGTTGTTTAACTAAACGTGTGTACGAAATGTTGGCTTGATGCAGTACGTAAGAGCACTCCTGCCGGGCTGAAGGAACAGCGCCCTGGCAGCTGACAGGTGTCTGACAATGCAGGCGGGATGAACGCCGCCAGTGGCATTGGAGGCGTCGCACCTTGGTAGTGCACGGCATGAGACGGTTGTGAAAACGTCAGCGTTAGCTAGCGGCCAGCAAATTATTAGATAACGTTAGCTTGGCGGTTACTGCCTAGACTAGAGCATACGCGCAGCCACTGAGTTTCGTATAACAGTTATGGGAGTGGACTCTGGCGCTATTCTCTACGGGAGCTGCAAGCCAGCTGGTTCAGCCAGCGTGAGAATGATGGCTAGTACATAGATTTGCCTAAACTTCGTGCTTCCGGCTTCAAACGCCTTCGTTACTTTGTAATCTCATCACTTTAAAAAAAGCACCGTGTTATAAATAATTTAATTAAAGCGTTGAAATGGTGCGAGGGCAGGATTCGAATGCAGGACGTCTAGTACAGAATCACCATATTGAAACCGTTGCGTCACAGACGCATTGATCGATAAGTGGCATAGAACACTCTTATGAATATTTCGTGGGTGAGCACCCGCGTTGAGACGCTCGGCGCGTTTCGATTTGACCACCTGGATAGACTGAACTAGTGCAATTAGTAGCGATGATGAGTGATCATAGGGTCTTCTGCACTTGTAAAGTGTAGATTGCTTTGAAATTAAGGGCATTGCAGGCACAGGAAACGTAATAAACAAAGCTACAAGAACGTCTAAAGCCACAAGCACTGAAATCAGGGAAAATGCACGTGCTAACCATTGTTGCCATAGTGACTGAACAATCGCAGCGCCATTGTTCCCTCTAGTAATTAAGGACTAAATAAGGACCGACGGAGCGTGAGTGCGCATGCATGTTACGTCACATTGGCAAGAACAAAAGCGCCTATAGTTGTACCGGTGGTTCGACGCACTCACCCACCCAACGTAACCACCTGCGGCCAATGCACTCCGACGCGCCTGGCGTCATGCGACATTTGCCCGCGCGCCGATAGCGTCAGATTATAAACTCGCCTTTAAAGTAGTACGAAACTCTACGCAAGCAAAAGTTCAGCAGGAACGTGCTTTTAAGGTGCCTGCGCACAACGCTCATGCAGGCACTGTAACGCAGAACGTTGCCCTTGCCCGGCCACCGAGGTGACTGAGCGTAGCCTTGACAGCGCGTCCACTTCGCTTCGTCGTTTTTGCAGCCGAACACACTTCCCGTCTCTGCGAACCTTCTAATCGTCTGCGCATGAATAGTGCGTGAACCGCACATGCGCCGTCATTTAGACAGCACGACGACCGCGAAACTTACTGAATCATGGCTACGGGATTCATAAAATCAGTCTAAAAGCAATCTTCAGAGGGGGTACACTACGAAGAAAAAAATAATGAGCCCTTCCACTCTGTGGTTAAGGACGAGCAGGGAAGTTTTGTGTTCTATCTCTACCGATGCCCAAAGCGATAAAAAAGGGTAATAATTGCGCCGCTTTGCAGAAAGACATTGCGAATTTTGGGTCATCATGCGCTGGAAAGAAGCTGGTCATAAACACATCAAAAAGGAAAATTGTAAGCTGCACGAGGAGGACTAAACGGGCCTTATTTTTCTCTAGCTCCCCAATCACATTCCACCTGCTTTGATTAAGACCTACGAGGTCTTCCTTGTTTCAGTGCTTGATAGTATTCTTAATTTTCCTTGAAAGACGAACACATACCGAAAGGCTATCAAAACAGCGCGGGTCGTTCCTGTCTTTAAGTCAGGGGTAAAAACCACTGCGTATAACTACAGGCCTCTTTCTCTCCTATGCGCAGCATCTAAATTATTCGAGTCAACTCTGTACTCAATAATTTCATCCTCTATTATAAATACTGTCATTTCTCCGCAACATAGTTTAGTATCGGGACGCTTCACCACTACCAACCTCGTTAGCTTCATGATGCATGCCTCTCAAGCAATGTTTAAGAAAGCACAGCTGGATATCTTTTATTTTGACCTCAGCAAGGCGTTTGGTGTTGTATTCCACAAAATACTTCTTCAAAAGTTGAACCCACTTGATTTGCGACACTCTATCGCAGTGCTGATATGAAGCTACCTGCGCGACCAGTACTGCTACGTTAGCGCAAATGGTCAGTCGTCAGCACTTTATGCGGTTCGAAGTGGAGTTCCTCAAGGGTCTGTCCTGGGTCCTCTTGTTTTCTCGCTGTTTACTAACGATGGTTCGGCAGTCATTCAAAACTCTTCAGTTTTGTTATATGCTGATGAGGCGAAACTTTTCAAAGTGGTAAAAAATGTTAACGATTGCGTCGGTCTTCAAGAGGACATTGCAAATTTTGAGTCATGGCGCGCTGGAAACAAGCTGGTCATAAATACATGAAAAACGAAAATTGGAAGCTTCACGCGGCAGACTAACAGGACCTTGTTTCCCTATAGCCGTAAAGACGTTCTCCTGCTAAGAGCTCAGGGAACAAAGGACCTTGGAGTGCACCTTGATAGCTCCCCGAGTTTCTCGCCCCACGTCGAACAGACCAGGCAGCGCGCACTTCGAACGCTCTGGAGTGTACGTCGAGTGACGAGAAACTTCAAACAACGTGGACCATTTGTAACTTTACATAAAAGCGCGTGCCTTCCACTTCTGGAGTACGCCACCGCCGTTTGAGGCGGCACTTGTAGGTCAAATTGTGAACTTCTTGAATGTGTGCAAAAAAAGGTTCACATCTGTATTTAAACATTGATTCTGTCAAAAGCCTCCCGTCTCTATAGAGCTAGCACAGACATTCACGTTACCTACCCTCACCTCTAGGCGCAACAAATTGGATGTTCTTTTTCTCCACACATTAATACATGGAAAAACTTGCTGCTTGCACTTGGTTTTCAATATGCGCTTTTACATTCCGCAAGAAAAGCACAAGAAAACAGCGCGCCTTTCAGCGTTCCGATTTCTGTGACCCTCTACCTAGAGTGCAGGTGATATATAACACCCATTAAGAGTGTCTGAATATATGCATACCTAACTTTAATATTTTCTTGAAAGGAGTTGCAGAGGACTTTCAGTAACTGAACTCATATTCCTCTCATATCTGTTGTGTGTTCCGTGATTCTGCAATCCTTTTCGGTTTCTCGACTTCTGCTTTGCATTCTCTTCAAGTACAGATCTTATGCTCTATTAAAATCTGTATTCACGAATTTATTAATTTTATTTGTGTGTGAGCGCGCGTGTGTATGTGTATGCGCGGGCGTGCACTGTTATTCCCGTGCAATGTTTTGCCGAGTGCGCAAGCACCAAGACGCTCGTGCCCAATGTGCAACTCCTAGAGGTGCGAGGAAACCATCGAGCATCTATTGTATACCTGCCCCCTCGGTACGACGTACGCCTCTCTCTGCGGAAAACTTTAAATAGACTGGACTGGGACCATGGCCACGCCCGTCACTTGCACGAAAAGTGATTCGTGCACTAGTGCGCTACTTGAAGTGCACCGGCTTAAGAGACCACTTATAGTGTCCCTGTGCGTCCCCCCACACGCCATCTGTGCTCACTCTCTCCTTCTTTTCCTCTTTCTTATTCCCCTTTCCCTCACCCCCAGTGTAGGCTAACAAACCGGCTGCTTGTCTGGTTGACCTCCGTCTCTTTACTGTCCTTGCTCTCTTTCTCTCTCTGATTATTATTATTTTTATTATTACAAACATGGCGCCATCTGTTTGCCTCCCGCAGAAACCCATATATTGACAGCAGACAGGAATTCGACTACATGTGTAACTTCAATGTGAACTACGTAAGTATGAAATAGTAGATGAAACTCTGCATAATTTTAGAGTCGTCTTAGCGGCTAATTGTCATTCAATTTGTTTCGGGATATTTTTGATAAAACAAGAGTTAGAGGCGTTATGTGTAACCGTACTCCATTCGTAGACGGTCATGCATTGACAGCAGACGGGAATTCAGTAACGTTTACAACTTCACTCTGAACTAACTAATGATCAAAAGCAAATGAAACTCGGCGTAATGATATAATCGTCTTAGCAGCCAATTTTAGTATAATTTTTTTGAAGATGCCTCATTAGATTGAGTGCTACAGAGAATTTTCGAGAAACTGGAGACGAAAACTTTTTTCGTGTCGACGCGACGCGTAGACGGACGGACATCGACAACCGTCCGGAGGGTAGCGATATACAGCTTCGCTGTAGAAATACTTGAGTGTATTTGACGCAGCAGAAGTCTTTGGCGGCGAGCGATTGCTTGTTTCAAGATAAATGTTACCTAATTCGTACGTTATCTCACCATTAACGTGTGTCGATCGTTATGCGTCGAAGGCTGCAACATGAAGATATTGTGATTTGTGACACTTGCTTGCTGTCCTGAACAATATATACGCGCACTGTCAAGGCAATGTTTATGCTTCATTGCAACGTTTCCTCATCCCGGTTTATTATTCGTAAGGAAACAAAATGGCGTTTGCATTTCATTAAAAGCTCAGCTGCGCTTCCAAGCAACTATTGGGTCATTTTCCTCTCTCTTTGTTCACTCGAAAGAAACCAAACAATAAATAAATAACGTGAAATAATCTACACTTTTTTTAAATTGTGAGCCTGAAGCTAGGGGTGCCGAGAAAGGACGAATAGATATTGCGCTTGTCCTAAATGCTGCTTAAGGATCTTGAAATATAACTTTAGGAAAGGCTAAGCAATTCTTCAACGGTGGTTTTGTGTGTGTGCGAGTAATAACATCAAACGTCCCCCAGGGGCAAGATAGGTATTAGCATCTGGTTACCGGAGCAAGTAGCAGTCATAAGCACAATATACCGAAGCACCGCTACACAATGTGAACCCGACTACTAAATCATAAAACCGACAATAATTACAAAATTGCATCTGCAAATGAACGTTTGGAGTCCCCAAATGTTGCTCTTTTTATAGAAACGGCTATATTGCAGATCCGGCCATTCACAAGGAAATAATAAAGTTGAAGCACTCACATGATCGAAGACATTATTAAATAGTGATAGGCTCTGTATTAATATAACTCTTGTGTTCTTTTTTTCAAACAATGCATTTAGTTGAACAGGCGCAAATGAGACCTAATCAGTGAGATTGTCAGCTGTCAAAATTATTGCCTTTTTAATCTGACTCGGCCGAGCAGTTCGTAATAAGTTATGAGTATAAATTGGTGTTTGTCAATCGATTGAAACTACTGTGTTAATGTACTTGCGGTATTTTTTAGCTGTGCCTCATAGCTGCCGAATATCTTAGCTTGTATTGATCGCTTCGTTTTTCATCTGTTTTATCAAAGATCTTGATTTCTTTGTAACGCTTCTTCTTTATCGGCGTTGATTTTTGCATAATTTAAAATTTTCTAAGGGGAGGTAGTTCTATTAGGGCCATGTGTTTTCACAAGCGCTGTGAGTTGCTTGAAGTAACCTTAAGGTTAGGTCGCCTTAACAACCCTTGACACCAAGGACGTTGCTCAGTGATGCAACTAAACTAAGTAGGAATGATGACAAAATAACTATTATTTTGTCTATGGCTTCTCACATTGGTGTGCATTTTGGTACCATTAATATCGCAAACAGCCTCCCATCCACATTCTAACTACTCCGCAGATTACTACTGTGTTGCGCGCTACCAGATAGCCTCATGCTATGTGCTGGAAATAAAAGCTCAATTCATTTGTTCATCTCCTGTAAAGGGTGCTCTGTTGTAAGGCAATTCGAAGAGAGGCAAAGCATCACTTGCAACTTACGAAGTTTTTCTACATATGACTACATATGTACCTTCTTATCCAACCGTACCGCAACGATACACATAGGCACAGAGCAATCCCTTTCATACGCTTTAGGTAGCTACGGCACGCCCCAAGGCTCAGTGCTGTCCCCTTTTCTTTTTAATCTTTCTATGATGCCGATGGCGCAAGCATTGCGGTCTATTCCGGATCTCAAGTTTTCACTCTACGCCGATGACATCACTCTTTGGACGACTGGCGGCTCCGACGGAGAGATTCAAGACACTCTACAAGCGCAGCAGACGCCGTCGTGGCTCATGCCGGGGCTATGAATCTCCCATGCTCCCCTCAAAAATCCGAGCTGCTACTTCTGCCATCCCACCGGGGGGCCGGAAAACACATGTCTAGCATAGAGGTAATCCTAAACCACATCCCCGTTACTAGAGTGGACAGGCTCCGGGTGCTCGGTTTACACATTCAAAGCAACCGGCTCAACACATATACCTTACATACACTCCAGATCACAGTCGATCACACCCTGCGTCTTCTAGGGCGAGTCTCCAATAAACATGGCGGACTAAAGGAGGCCGAACTTCTCCGCTTGATTCAGGCCTTCGTTATCAGTAAAATTACATTCGCAACACCATATCTACATTTCCTTAAATCAGAATCAGATAAGATCGACACTCTTTTACGCAAAATATATAAATTCGCTCTCGGGGTCCCCATACGTACCTCCACTGAAAGGCTAATGCTTACTGGAACTTTCAACACACTTTCTGAACTCACAGAAGCCCACCTCACATCCCAATATAGCAGACTGTCTAACACCGCAACAGGTCGACACATTCTACAAACTCTTTCTATCACTCCGGCAGCCATCATCAAGACTAAATACACCATTCCACATCACATACACGAGAACCTCTGCATCCCCCCACTTCCTAAAAACATGCACCCTGTGCATCACAAACAGCGCAGGAGGCAGCGAGCAAAGGCTCTCCAAAAACAATTCTCCACCTCTAAAGACGTGCTCTATGTTGATGCCGCCGAATATGCGAACAGAAATCATTACGCAATATCAGTCATTAACTCTCACGGGCAGGTCGCGGCGGCCGCCTCCATTCCTGGCTCTTCCTCGGAGGAGGCGGAGGAAGCGGCCATAGCCCTGGCCCTCACAATTCCAAATTCATCAGTTATCGTTAGTGACTCCAAAGCAGCCATACATAACTTCGGAGCGGGTAGGGTCTCTAAGCCAGCTTTTTCTCTACTCTTGGCTCATCCTTTCAATCAAACTGTGGCATTAATCTGGACTCCCGCGCATGCGGGCCTTGCCGGAAACGAGGCGGCTCATGCCAGTGCCCGAGGATTTACAGTCCGGGCTCAGGCATCAGATGCGTCGGACCTCGCCACGGAGGAGGCGCCGTTTACAGCGCGGGATCGACTTATTACTTACCACGAAATCTGCACACACTACCGATTAGACCGCTTAACCTTTCCGCCACTCATGGGCAAATCCCCGCGTAGGTGTGAAGTTCTGTGGCGACAGCTGCAGACTCGCACCTTTCCGTCCCCTTACCTCCTCCACCGCATTCATCCCGCCATTTACCTTTCTCCCTCTTGTAAATTCTGTGTCTCTCCCAGAGCAGACTTAAACCACATCATGTGGGGGTGCCCTAAGCACCCCCTTCCCCCTTTCCTCAAGCAATTAATATCTAGTGAGGAGCAGTGGGAGGCTGCCTTGCGCAGCTCCAGGCCCGAACTTCAGGAGGCCATCCTGGAGTGGGCTGAGAGGATAAAGGAGGCCTACTTCAAGTAGTTCCTCCCCCCACCCTCTATTCCATTGCCCCCTTCCCTTTAAAGAGGGATAAATAAAGTTTTTCATCATCATCATCATCTCCATGACCCAAAAATGCTGATTATGAAAACAATAATACAAAGTTTCTGCGTTCAATATATGCAATATTTTGTTTATATGATATAATTCGGGGCCACTGTCGGTATTCCTTCCCACGCATTCTATTCCAGGCAGCGTAAGTGCATGAAAGCGCCTTTCTATAATACAGATCCTCAACAATACGAAGGCCTATCCAAGGCAATATAAATTACTTTGGAAATAGTATTCTACACATCCGAAAGACTGACCAGGAAGGCGTTGGAAAAATTTTCATAGGTGACTTTATGTTATGAAAGTGATAGTCCAGGTGACAGAGCTTGTACATTTCGTGTGGCAGTTTTGTTTTTTTTTTGTAAATTTTTGGCATGTGTCGGAGGGAGAAAACATGCCTTAGCTAAAGATGCAAGTTTTATCTTTCATTATAGGCTACGTAAAAAAAATTAAGAGTTTCGCACAATAGCCATAAATCGCATATATTGCTCCGTCTGCTGTGAACTCTATTCAGGGACAATTTCTATGCAATCGTTCTTTCATGTAATATGCGTGCTTAGTGCGTTCACGCACAACGTGATATAGAAAAAAAGAACTCGCGCGAACCTTTCTTTCGCTGTTCGCATTGTCACGGTGTAGTTAGAGCGAAGAAGCAAACATTGAAAAAATTAAGCTCTTTATTATGCGAATTTGTGCCAAGAAGAATATGAGAAAAGTTTTAAGACAAACTACCGGCATGAGTACAGTCGTGGGTCATCAAATTCCAAGCTCATGGGTCAAGTGCATTGTATAAATAATTTATACATGAATCGTCGAACATTCCAGAGAAATTTTGCTTCTCGTGTGTATTTGAGAATGCACAACACGATTTGCGACGCGCGCACAATGTCATTATTCACTCCTATTTGCAATAGAATTTGCTACAAGCTTCAAGAAACATGACACTCTTTTTGGCCATCGTTGTCGCTTAAGCGATAAAGCACCATATATTGTTAAGAAGCTTCAAGAAATTTTGGATTCTTTAGTGCGTTGAGTGACAACATGATAAGACCAATAATTCTGTGAGAACGAAAACCACCAAGAAAAAAAAAGAATGTGAAGTAAAAAAATTGTGGGGTTTGACGTGCCAAAACCACTTTGTGATTATGAGGCACGCCGTAGTGGAGGACTCTGGAAATTTCGACCACCTGGGGTTCTTTAACGTGCACCTAAATCTAAGTACACCGGTGTTTTCGCATTTCGCCCCCATCGAAATGCGGAGAATGTAAAGTAATGACGCGGGGTAATACTGTAATATCTACCATGATTAAAACCGAAAAAAATGAAATAGATAAACATTTGTTTATATGAAGCTACGAAATCTGTTTGTGCCTTTAATCTCCGAGGAAAGCTGATAGAGCTAAGGAGTTTGTAGTAGTGTGGCTGTCACGCGAATTTGAAATTTTCGTGGTGAATAACCTGTTAGAAGTATTTGTTCAAAAAATGGCAGGGTACCAAATTTTAACTGACCGAACAGGAGGAGAAATAAAAATTCCACTTATCCATAAAGAGGTAAATTGGCAAGACGAACACAGGACTGAAATATTCGAACTACGCAACGATGTACAAACTTCCGAAACCTGTATCCTGCTGTATATCAAGTTCACCTGGATCTTGCCCTCAATGTAGTGCAAGTGTTAATGAGCACACGCGCGCATTCCTTTTCATATCAACACTTGAACGCACATTTGCGTGTGCAGAGTTGCGGCTGAATAATTTACGAGATGATGAAAGCTTTAAAATCAAATACAGTATGCATGCATGGAATAGACCTCGTAAAATCTTCCCACGGGCGATTCGACATGTCGTAACAATTCCAAGAATCAAACGCGCATTGCACTCTGTACAGAACAAAATAATGTACAGCTATTTCTAATCTGTTTCTATTCCATTTCCGCAATAAGCCCTTTGCGATTGGTCAAAAATGTTTTAGGGCTACTCCCATTTCGCCTGTCTTTCACACCGCCTCATGAAAACCGCGAGAGCTCCCAATCTGATAGGATGTGTACACACTGGTTATGCATGAGGAGGCTTTCTCGTTCCGAAAGTCATGGAAAGTCAGTCAGTCCCAATCACTCTGGAACTGACTGCTCGGAGCTGCCGGGAAGAACAAATTTCTTTTCGCATAATAAATCTTTTTACGTGGCAATTTTATGTTGTCGACCTTTCTCAGCACATATACGACATCGCTCTGCCAACTCTTCTCCGCTGAGCATCCGTGTTAGCGGTATATTTAACCTGCCGTTGCATGCCCTAGCGATTTTCGACCAGCCACCGCAAACTAAGCGAAGGGAACCGGGCCAGTCGCAGATACTGGTAGCGCACTTCTCATGCAGTTATGTACTTTCACTGCGATAGCTAAGCCCCACCGAAGCCCTCTGCATTTCTCCGTACTCCTCGCCTTTTGTCCTCTAATGAGAGAAAAATATTGTCAAGGTACACAATGCTATTTGCTTTGAAAGTAAACAAGTGACCTCCTTTGATTGGGTGGTTCATGCAACACTGTGGGTCATCACCCGATGCTTGCGCGGCAGTTATGTGTATGTTTCGCGTCAGGAGATTGGAATAAAAACAGATTAGTATAGCTTTGCGTCATAAGGTCCTGAAATCATAACTGCGGCAAATCCTAGAAATTTCTCAGCAGCCGAAATTCTTATGTATCTCCGAAATAAGCCAACAGCTTTCTTTCTCCTTTCTTTATATTTCTCAATTTGCGTCGCATCATGATCCAACGCTTTAATGGCCCTTCCTTGCATCTCCATCTTTCATGTCCAACATACATTGTTTATAATGTGCCCACTACGGACGCGAACGGGAAAGGAGTGACCTGGTCTTTCTCCAATAGCATTTCAGGCGAACCGCTTTCTCCGCAATCGATTTCATTGATCGACCAAATCAATTTTTTACCTCAACTGACAGGGAAGAGTTCAAGTGGGCGGGGACAGAGGATTTAAACGGCGAAAATATGACGATTGTAGGCTTCCACCTCCTGAACTGCCAATATAGGGAGTTGCGTGTAATACATTACGCTGAGGCATTCTACACGAAATACAAGATAAATTTGTTGAAGGATCTTAAGTCGTCTTTGTCGTTCTTTGTTTTCTTTAACCTGAACGAGACTGCATGAGCATTTCTCCTATGCGGAAATCTGGAAACATGCCTTTCTTTAGCGACACTAGGGCTATTTTTTACCTAGACTTCATGCAGGCTCGTACAGATCAGTGCAGTGTCGGGCAAAGGTTATGACGTCGTGTGCTGCATTTGGCTGACGGGACTGTAGCCAATCAGGACAGGTTGTGTGTCGCCTTCTGCATGAGCAGATGAAGAGTACCTGATATCACACTTTGCTTTGCTTTGCAACCACTATCTGCGTATTTGCTCTTGCCTGAGCACAAAAACGCGACGTAGCAGTTTTTTTCAGCAACATATATAGACCAAATGCAGCTAAATACGTAGCGAATGGGCAGCGCTTGATGACACCTTCTCTATGCATGTAATGCAGTGAGGAGTCTGAATACGCATCATGCGTGAGTATGACGATTTTAACTGCTTGAAACACTAGCTCACCTTCCCCTGTGAAACACGATCACTTCAACACTTCGCTGTCGTTCGTGCAGCGAACTTAACTATAGTCGTCACATATGTATACAGACAGCACTAACAGTCGCAGACGAAATGGTGCCACGCGTTTGCAACGATAGGCTGTTTGTTTGTTATTCACTGACCGCAATCACCAAACTTTGGTATTGAAAGGATACTTTTCATGCCCTTTGATTATAAAAAATGACGCCGTAGTGGGCTAGTCAGGAAATTTTAACCACCTTGGTTTTTTTAACGTGCACATAAATCTAAGAACATGGGCATTTTCGCACTTCACACCCATCGAAATGAGGTCGCCGTGGCCGTGATGCGATCCGGCGACCTCGTGCTTAGGAGCTCAACACTATAGCCACTAAGCAACCACACGGGCTCACAAGCACGTAGATAGAGCTATAGGTGCTGTCAATACAAACTTGATGATAAACGTGCTGGTTACTCAAGCTAAGACAAAAAGTCGCAGCTTCGCCCGAAAGGCGAAACATCGATTGCGACAACCAATTAGTGCACAGCTATACGACTATACGACTTGCCTTTGTGGCTTAGATGCTTTGGTGTGGCGCTGCTAAGCACGAGGTCCCCGGAATGAATTCCGGTCGTGGCCACCGCATCTTGATGGGGGCGAAGTGCAAAAACGAACGTGTCCAGTGCATTGAGGGCGTGTTAAGGATCCCCAGGCGGTCAAAATTTATCCGGAGTCCCCCACTACGGCATGCCTCATAATCATGTCGAGGTTTTGGCACGTAAAACCCTAGAATTCATTCACAGCTCCACGATGTACGGTTCTTAGTTTTATCAGATGTATGAACTTGTAAACATAGGCACACTTACACACTGGTGTCATGAAGCAAACATGAACACATCTGACTCGAAGACGGCGGAATGTCGCTGTCAAAACGCTGGCGGGAGGAAACGCGGCGGCATCTGCAGCGAGCGAAGTGACATTCGTGTTGTCTATCGCTTGAAGGAAGAGTGAGCGCCGAGAACACACAGCTCGCACAAAGCTAAGAGCCGCCGATGCACCCATAGCTTATGATCTTCGTGACAGGTTATTTCTTTAAAGCGTTTTAGTTAAAGAATCACTAATATAGGCAATAATAATTTTCTAACACAAGATAAATTAAGAAAAGTAAGAAGAATGAATAAGAAAGCTTGGAATACTTGCGAGTACGTATGTTTTATCGAGCAAGCGAGCCCTTGCCAGGATACATTTTTCAACGAATAACACTTTTCTTGAAATATTTACAAGATTACCACCAGTCATCAACAAGAGAAACCAGAAGAAAGACTGCACTGAAGGTTCGGTCTTCGTCTGCTGGTGTAAGAGGTATAATGCATGTTTACCATGCAGTCATAAGGGGCAGGATGGAACACGACATAACACGTGGAACCTAATCACGAGTAGCATGCACTTCTACGTTCGTGTGGACATTTCGTCCCAATTACTGGGCAGATGAATTAAATTTTACACTCCACAATTAGAAACTACAATATTTGCCACCACTTGCGTTGTCCCGTTGTCAAAACCTTTGGTTCAAGCCTAAAGCATTTCTTGCTCGACCGCTGTCGATTGCCGTGTCTTCATCTCCTTGCAGAAATTTGTCTTGGTTCAAGGAGCAAATTACGTCACCCATCATATCTTCCGGCTACTTGCTAGACACTCGGCAGAACCTGCAAGGCGCACTCCTTTCGGAAGTGCGCATTTAAGCTGCTATATGTAAATGCGTGCGCGCGCACGCATTTGTGTGTGTGTGTGTACGTGTGAGTGAACGCTGTCATACGCACAGAAGCTGCATACCTGCTTTATATATATATATATATATATATATATCATATTCCACTGTTTTTAGAGGGTGTCCCACGTATACTTGAGCCAAACATTAAAAATTTGCAAATGGCCCGTAGATGGACAGAACTAAGTTAATGTTGTTCGCCGTCACTTGCAGATACTCAGATGATATCTTCATTCCGCCTAATCAGATCATTAGGTTGAATCAATTAACCAACTTCTCGAATATTATAATTAAATTAAAAGTGTTAATGACAAAATTGTAGAGCAACATGAAAAATTCCCGATACAGCTTTCAGTTGCTCGATACGGGCTACATAAAAGTGTTTTTGCGAGCGTGAAAGAAGCCCGCGCATACTCGCAAAGTGCCTCGAGCGGCTAGTCACGCGACAATTCTGCGTCTATTCGCGGGCGCCATTCTTTTTTTGTTAGCGTACGAAAGGTTGCTGCCACGACAAGAAAAACACAGAAATATAAACGGAACAATTTGTCGCATTCAGTGCACTGATAAAGAGGAGCGAATGTAAGACGTTCTTGGGTAAACTGTGACATAAAAAACGTGCATATTACATTTCGTGGTGTCACCATGAAAGATGGGGTTACTACCCATCCAAGTACGTTAATAGGAGCCGTCTAGCGTCCATTCGTTCGCACTTACTTCAACCAATATATTCGTCGACGCCGATACTATGACTATTCAAGCATGTCAGAATTGACTGAGGTATAGGCTTTGTTTAAGCGACAGGAGACTCACGTATGACCAGAAATTCTTGCGACAAGTGGCACTTGGACTTATTGATTTTCATATGGCACTAGCATCGTTGCAACTTAGCGTTCTGTCACTGAAAACAAGCAGGACTTTTGACGTGTTTTACCCTAATCTGTCTGTAACTTGCTCCATAACACGGCCGCAGAAGGCGTACAATGCCAGGTTATCTGACATGAATGTTTTCGATTGAGTATCTGTGCAAAGTTGGTGCACACGATGCTCGACGTAATTGAGTTCGGCAAGCACATCTGTTTAAACGAGCCCTGAAGCACCAATCGGGCTTGGCGAAATATTGTTGGCGATAGTAGTTCCCGAATGTCAGCTCTGCCTAGCCTCGGTGGCACCGGTTAAATTTCAAGTGAGGAAAGCCTAATTACTTGCCACCTCGAGATGGAAGCATTACTTCGTATTATTTTTTTGTTTATCGCTTGAATTCTCGGTGTATTCAGAATAGCTTTCGCTTGATGGCGCGGGTTGCTGATCCAAATGATCCAACATACATGTCACGCTCGTAATGCTGCATCGGCACTGTCCCCATCAATATAGCGACGAAATCCCTTGAACGCCACCCTAAGACACCGTGTACGAAAGGTCCACAGTTTGGGCAGACGAAGGCACACTGCCGAATTAGATGTCAGGTGGTTAAGTTGAAGATGCGCCAACGCATTAGGAAAAATGCGTCCCATCACCAACAAGAGAAGCGATACTGACTCTCGCACCTCCTTCTTCCTTCACGAAGATGGGTAGTTGTCTCTTCGTGTGGTATTGTTTAACCCAGACATATAGCGTAAGGAAAGAACATACGAGACATGGCGTTTTGCACCCCGACGACAAGCGCCATCATTACACAGAAATATGGGAAACGTGGCTGTTTCCGTGAACGAGCGTCAGCGTCACTGGCATTTGGCGCTAAAAACACTTCATCGCAGATTGGGTCGAGTGCGAATGGTGCTTTGCTTGCTGTAATTACGTATGCATCAGTGAGCGCCATCCCTAATGCAGACTAATGTGGCTGTGGCGTCAGCAGCAGCTAAAGTAGAAACTGCGGCAGACGGGGCGTCAGTGTCTGCTCGCCGGCTGCGTAACTCGTCGATATAAGCGGATGAGCAGCGGGTCCCAGTTGGCATGCATGCGTTCCCAATGCATGAGGAACAGGCGCTTTAGTCTGCTAGCTTTGCTTCCTATGCTCTTATGCAAGCAACCCACGGCCTTGACCTTCCTTTCGACGTGTTGGTTAACTTTACAAAGCTAATTTTTTGTCACAGCGTCAACACTGAGAAGCATCGTTCTGTGACCTTGTAGAAGGCCTGTCACGTACTTAACGAATCTATTGAAAGTTCGATTGATGCCGCAAAACGTTCCATTTAGCCAGAAGCCTCTAAAACGCGTAAATGAGGAAGGAAAAAATAAAACTATACATTCTAGTTTCTCGGCACTCATTACAGTAAATTCTTGCCCTTCTCGTGCTTTAACCACAATGCCCTGACACAGTTGAAGTTCCGCTGCCCTGATTGCAACTTCTTGTGTGTTATAAAAAAATAATATATTATGCTTTTTAAGGAGTATGTTCCGGTGCATCTGTTATAATCATCAAATGGAACACGTGACGGAAAAGGAAATTAACCGAGGAAATGTCCAGTAGTTACGTCATTGCACGCCCTATTTTCTTACGCCATTTTTTTGTTAGCGTACGAAATATTGCTGCCACGATGAGAAAGACACAGAAAAATAATCGGAACAATTTTTTGCAATCACTGCACTGATAAATAGGAGCGATTGTAAGGCGTTTTTGGGAAAACTTTCACACAAAAAATGTGCTTATTAGATTTCTTGGGGTCACCATGAAACGTGTGATTAGTACTCATCAAATTAAGTTCGTAGGAGTCGTCTACCGCCCATCGATATACTCGACCGAACTTGCTCTTGTTGCTCTAACCGATCAAGTAAAACTCGCTATCGATGGACGCAATTATACAGCTTCAGGATTTGTAGATTTAAGCAAAGCGTTTGAGAAAAGAAATCATCACATCTTATTTCGTAAGCTTGAATCATTAGGAATTACTGGCCCAGCACTTTTGTTACTACAAAATTACTTAACAGACAGAATGCAGGTAGCAACTATTTCAGGCGTTCATTCTAAAACCATGTTCACTAATACTGGCGTACCCTAGAGTTCCATATTGGGTCCGCTTTTATTTTTATTATACGTCAATGCTCTGCCTAACTGCCTCCGTTATTTGAAATGTATACATCATGCAGATGATACTACTACCATTAACTCCGATAAATGTCTTACAACCTTAGTATCTAACTTTAATGGCGATTTACACAGCCTGCTGGAGTGGTGCCATACTAACCAGCTATAGATAAAGCCATCGAAAATTTGTTGCATTCACTTAACACCGACGAACACTTCGCTCCATTCCTCTTATTTTTCTGGGTGCAGGTCCTATCCTTGCAAGTTTTTCAAGTAATTGTCTTGGCATAGAAGTAGACAGGAATTTTAAATTTATTGAACACTTAACTAAAGTAAAACAGAAGATTACCTAGGGGATTAGGGTACTTCTAAAAGCATGAAACATATTTAACCATCAAATGTTACCATTATTATACTTTTCTTTTATTAACTCCCATATTAATTACTACGTTACTTGCTGGGGAAACACTTATGTAACCCATTTTGCTCATTGCAATTCATACAGAATTAGGCTAATAAGGATAATTACATATAGCCCTTATAACAACAACGCCTCATATCTTTTACGAACTAATCACATTCTTTCAGTCACACAACTCGTCAAATATAACCTAGGTACCTTTTTGTTCCGTCAAATCAATTACACACAATGCGACAGCTTGATACCACAATCTTCTCTCATAAATACTAATACTAGCAGGTTTGCAGTAAATAGGAACTTTATTTTACCCAAAATACATACTAATTATGGCAAACAGAGCGTCCATTTTTCATCTATTGCATTCTGGAACACTATACCATTACATATAAAACACTTAATATTCACGAATTCCAGAAACAACTAAAAGATTACATTCTGTCAAATGCTGATGCCTAGTTCGTACTCAACCATTCTTTCAGGGTGCCTTCATTTCATTTTTATTGCCATACCATTAGGTTTCTGCTTGTGCCTTACGTATACATTCGAGTTAGCAAATTATACTGTGTTCGTCACATCGCCTACGCTGTTACGTTATTAGTTGACAACGAGATTATGTTACAGTGCTTTTTTTCATGACATTTATGCACACGTAATTCTTCAGTCATGCTATTCATACTAATACCTGTAATTCTTCCATGTTAACGATTTGTTGAAACTGCTGTAATTTCTGTTTTATTACGTTTACTTTGCAAAGGAGGTCCCATTGCAATCTTTGACTTCGGGACCTCCTTCAGCATATTAACATCTTGTAATCTTTCTAATCATCTCAATAAAAACCGATTCTGATTCTGATTCGTTCGCACTTACTTCGACAGATATATTCGTCGACGCCGATACTATGACTATTCAAGCATGTCAGTTGATTTAGGTAGGTTTTGTTTGAGTGACAGCATACTCGCGCATGACAAGAAATTCTTCCGACAAGTGGCACTTGGACTGATTGATATTCATATGGTACTAGCATCGTTGCAGCTTTGGGTTCTGTCACTGAAAATAAGCAGGTCTTTTGACCTGTTTTACTCTAACCTGTCTGTAACTTGCCCCATGAAACGGCCGCAGCAGGCGCACAATGTCAGTTTATCTGTCATGACTATTTTCAATTATCTGTGCAAAGTTGGCGCACATGATGCTCGACGTAATTGAGTTCGGCAAGCACATCTGTTTAAACGAGCCCTGAACCACCAATCGGGCTTGGCGAAATACCATAGTCCGCGGGTAGCATACGCCGCTGTGAACTGTGAACTCCTCGGCCAAGTTTTGCTGTCGTACGGGGTGCGTGGAGCTCGCAAGCGGATCGTGAAGTCACTGTTCTCTCAAAACGCTCTCTCTTCAAGAAAAGCCTGCATCCTTACTCTATTAACGAGTCAGGCTTACGCTTTATTTCGTAATAAAGCGCATTCCCATACGCGACTGCTATTGGTAGCTGCGGTCGACTACATTGTGTAGATACCGCGGCCGCCGTAGGGTGCCGCCACGGGTCCACTGGCTAATCGCACGGCGGCTCGCTGAGTAAAACAGCGTTTGGCGTATGTTTATAGCGCGTTGTAGGCACCAAAGGTGGAAGTCGTGGCATCTACGTTAACATCCAAAATGAAATTTGAACTGCGCGCCACGGTGACAATTAGAAGGCGGGGCGTTGTGAGCATGCCCCAAAGTGCCGTAGCCTTCGCAGTGCAAGAAGGCATTGAAGAATGAACGGGAGCTCAACGGAGGCCGTGTTCGATTGCCAACAACTACGCATCTGTTTAACGCATGGAAGTACTTTTTTGCGGCAAAGTATTTCTCAAATAGCCCATTTTGAATTCAAATGCCTTTCTCCACTTCGATCAAAAGTGGTTCAGGGCCCCTTTGAGCTTGTTATACAAACTATTCCTTGTATATTTACTTTAGCATGCGATATTGAGGGAAATGTTGTATGTTTTCATAGTTTAATATTTTCTTGCTCGTGTATGCAGTAGTGACTTGTAACTAAGGATTTCACAGCTTTTGGCAGAGAGTGAAATTAAAGAAAAAGCAATAAACACTAAACAAAAGCCGTATTCAATAAATATTAATGTACAAATAAGTTTAATATCTTTCTATGATAAATTATACAATCATTGACATAACTTCTAGCACATACTTAGGATGGTATATAATATATCGGAAGCTTAATGCATCAGTTCTTTGTTCGTTATGGAATTAACTTTGCCACCAGTGTTTGGCATTACATGTTATTGGTCTTATTGCGCATCGCTTAGTAGATACCTGCATCCTGTGCGCCTTAAGGGCTATGCTGTACAAGCGCCCTTGTTTCCGCAGTACATTTGACTTTCCTTAGTATTATTATTATCATCTTTATTAAGAAGGATAATATCTTTCTTTAGAATTTGACAGCACCTACACACCTGCAACGTATGTGACGCTTGCCGTCAACTGCACTGCTAAATGTGAGGGAATTTATTTTATTTCTGTTGGTGCTTTTCGCAATTATGAATTTAGTCGATGGTTCTTTCCGCACCTTCGTAAAAAAATTACGACAAGCCATGTGAATATCAGTCACAAACTACTGTGCGATATCGTTTGGATTTATAGCGTTTTCCGGGAATAATGTTTTTGTCTTTATACGTTATTTAAATGTTACTTGTTTCCTAGATTCTCTTGCCGTTCAGCTTATTGCTAAGTAATAGAAAGCGAGTTCAAAGAGAAATAAGTGGCAGTCGCACATTTTTAAAATTAAGGTATAGTAGAGATATGCGCCTCTGTTTGTAGCGCTTCCCTGCTAGTTATCCTAAACGAAGTTTGCAAAGTGTTAATTATGTCTGACGTAATTTCCTTCCCACCTAATTGAAACCTGAGCTAGAAGCATAATTTCAGCTGCAAGTTGTACTTAAAGAGACGTGCTCTTCTTTTCCGAAATCTGAAATGTTTTCTTGATTCAGCAGCAAATAATTTCTTAAAACGATAAATTTGCCAGTATTGTTTCTAAGCTGTGTAACCAATTAAAATTTTGCAAAGGGCGTTCAGCTAAAGAGGGATCACAGTTTTTATCATATTTTCTGTTTTGTCGCATGAGCTAACTTTAGTTGATGCCAGCATGGCACAAATGGGCAACTGTGTTATGTCATTATCTAAGCATAAAGTAGTGTGGAAATGGGCTCGTACTTGACGATGCTGTCAACTTCTCCGTGAACAGCCCGATGTCTACGAATACCTTCAGTGCCAATAAAATTAATACCATCGTCCGACAAGTTCATCGGATGTATGGAGTAGCAAAATCTTGGTTCTCTATTTTACCTGTATATATAAGGGCTTTTCTTCTGGAAAGTGAAAGGCTGTTTAGGTAATTTTTTCAAATAATTTCTTTACACATTGCGATTGTTCATAAAGGTCGCACTGCAACGCGTGGCTTTGCACCAGATGTGTTGATCAGAAAATTCACATACGCTAGCAGCGCACTTTTTTCCCCCTACACCGAGTAGTAGCCACTATTACTTTCTTCAGCACTTTTCTAAAAGTATTAGTATGACTAATACTTTAGTATTAGTCATACTAAAAGTATTAGTATGACTAATACTAATACTTTGAAAAGTATTAGTATTAGTAGTACTTTTCTAAGTATTAGTAGTTACTATGAAAACTAACTAAAACCTATATTCATATGTAATCCGTACGTGTGCCAATTTCCATACCACGAATAGGAAAATGGTCTTCCTTTATTCGGCACAGTAGATTTACTTTCTTTATGTCGGTGACGGTGTACTGGAAATTTTCCTGTAACCGACGAGAACAAGAGGAGCGTGGTTCATTGCATTTATCGCGTCCCACTCAAAGCTTCTGACAAGCAACGTGCCAAGCAATATGTGCAGGTATTCGATATGTTCGTTAACTCCGAGGAATCCTGAGTAGCAAAATTTCTGGCGTAATCGGTCGCTATCATCTCGCTCAAGGCACACGCAATTGTATCGATGTTCTCAAGCTGTACGCATCGTCGCCCACTGCTGCTTCATGAGAAATAATGTGCTTGCCTTTGTCATTCATGCAACATCGGTCTTCTCAAGAATCACTAGTAGCGAGTGGGCTAAGAGACAGAATAGAGGATAGTGAGGAATACACGCGAAAGCACAGTTACCACTTGGGGTGAACGCCGCTGTGGTTGTGGCGCTGTGCTGCACAAAAGAAGGCCATGGCATCAACTACTGGTAGCAACGGCTCACTTTCCCTACTGGCCCCCCCGGTATGCGAAAACACTTACATAAATTAATTTGGATGCAGGTGAAAAAAGATGACAAAATGACAAAAAGAATCATGGCAGAAATATACTGTATCAAATGGTAAGTTGTGCCAGTTGGTTAGTTTTCAACACAGCACGGTGTTATCGTTTTTACCTTCCTTTTGTTCGTGTCTTGTGTTGCACTGTTACGAACCTATACAATCAGGGGAGAAACCTACCGTGATGGTTATCCATGTCATGCAAAGAGAGAGAGAGAAAGCATGGACAGGACAGGCAGGGATGGAAACCAGAAGAGCATCTGGTTTGCTACCCTACACTGGGGGAAAGGCGAATAGAAAGGGGAAAAGGGGAGAAAGTGAGCACTGAGTGCGTGTGGGTGGGACACTATGCACAGGGACACTATAAACGGTCTCTTAAGCCGGTGGACTTCAACTATTGCACTAATGCACGATTCGCTTTTCGTGCCAGTGACGGGTGTGGCCACGGTCCGAGTATCTCTGACTCGGTGAACGGTCTTAAGTCCAGTCGGTGTAAGGTTTCCCGCAGAGAGAGGCGTTGTACGTTGTAACGGGGGCAGGTACACAATAGGTGCTCGATGGTCTGCTCGCACACACAGGAATCGCACATCGGGCTCTCGGCCATTCCCAAACGATAGGAGTACGAGTTCGTGAACGCTACTCCCAGCCACAAGCGGTACAGCAAGGTTGCTTCGCCGCGGGAAAGGCTAGATGGCAGTTGTAGCCGTAGCATGGGGTCCAGTTTATATAATCGGCAATTGAAGGCACTTGAACTCCATAGACCTTGAGACTTTTTGAGTGCATGTAGGCGAAGTTCCCTGGCAGCGTCCGACCTCGCCAAATGTATTGAACGCGTCTGGGTATCTTCGTGGGCAGACCGGGCAGCCTTGTCAGCTAGGCTGTTGCCGACGATGCCGCAGTGAGCAGGAATCCATTGAAATATGCACGCAAAGCATCTCTGAAAGGTATAGACGTGAACGTGCACGAACGTTTACACAGACAAGGGCATGTGGCAAGTCCATTGTGTACGTCTTGTGGCTGCTACGAGACACTTCAGCACCTTATGTTTGAGTGTCCCGCTTTCAGTGCGCAGCGCATGTCGCTAGTGAGAAACTATCATCTCCTTGGCCTGCGGTGTGCGGCACTCGAGGAATGTTTATACCCGAGTGGTTGTGCATCTAAACGTGATCAGGCCCATCGCGCCCTACTAACCTTTCTAGAGTTAACTAACTTAGGTTCAAGTTCGTAGCGCGAACATTAAACATTCTGTAGTAGCGTAACCTTCAGTGACCGGCCCTACTGTGTGTGATCAGTACTGTACCCTAACGCTTCTTCCTTCGAAGATGGGATGTGGCGGGTTCAAACACCTTGTAGTGTATATTGATAACCGACTACCGGTGAAACAGTGAGTGCGTGCAGCTGTACTTAGCATCTCATCGTGGAGTGCACAATTAGCCGCATAGCGAAGTAGCCATGGATGTGATTGATAATTGTGGAGGCTGTTCGACGCGGCGTCACTTTAATTCCGGCTGCAGAGTCGAAACTGGGCAGAACAACGTGCGTAGTGTACTGTGTTTTACTTTAGTCTTCAGATTTGTCCTGTTGCTCTTCCTTTCCTCTCTCCTCCCCTCCTTCCTATGTTTTTTTTTTTTTGTTGATATGATATAAGGAGATGTTAGCGCGCAATTTAAGGCGTCGGCTACTGCTTATCTCTTGGGTGGTTCCGTCACACATCATTCAGGGTTCAAGGTTACATATCAAATAACAAATAATCTTTTCACACAAGCACCAGGACTTATCACGCAACATTTCCACAGGAAGACTATGACGTAAGGAACACATGGTACATACAATATACAAGGTAAATGTCTCCACACTTATGTAGACTAAAGTCTCAAAAGTACAAACGATACTGCCGCCTAGTAACACATTGTCTAGTCAGCGGATGGTACATACATCGTGTAAATCTATTATCTATCTTCCATTTCTGTGTTGCTGTCACCTCCCTTCAGAAGAGTAGGCAGGCGTTGTGCCCCTTCCGGTGGCAGTTGCCAGCCTGCTCGTCACTTTCCCTTTCTATTAAACTATGTATATGTGTATATGTGTTCAAAACAAATAATAATAATAATAATAATAATAATAATAATAATAATAATAATAAATGTTTGCAAGAGGTGGTGGCGACTATAGTCTGATGACGGTGTGACGATCACTTCTTGCGATTATGAGATGGCGACGATTGTAGTGACGACGGCGGCCTGACGACATTGGTATGACGACGAATGTATGACGACCACGGTGTGTCGCTGATGGCATGACGACAAAGGGATGATGAAAGAAGAGCCAAGGCGATGATACGAGGACAAAGGTATCACGACAACCAGTTGTCAACAGTGTAATCGTTACGACAAAATGACAACGATGGAACCACCATGATGGCATGACGGACGACTTTGTGATGATGACGTAATGTCGAAAATGGCATGATGACGATGTAATGATGGCGACGCTTTAACGACGATGGCTAGGAGACGGCGTGACGTGGATATGACAACGCAGCGACAGCAACGGGGAAAGAAGGGTGTAAAGATGGCGATGACATGAAAACAAAATTATAATCACAATTTCATGAAGGGAATGAAATGACGATGACGGGATGACAACGAAAGCATGACAACGGTGGGATGTTGGTACTGGAGTGCCCGTCTCCGCTTACATGCAGCAGCTGCCATGGCAGGCTGCCTTAATTCGTACTGTACCTGGTGTTCATTTGCACTATAAGCTAATGCTTTTTCGAGCTGCGCTATATATTTTCTGGAGACAGAATTGGTGCGTCCTTGAACATGACCTTGCTCCGGCCTTGGCGCTTACTAGGAGAAGAAATGCTTCGCATTTAGTAATGTGCAGCCCTCCACTGCGCTTATTTTCATAGAGTTTTAAAGAACGGTAAAAACACTTATTGAATTCCTAATTCTTATGGTGCTTTGTGGCAATAAACCGAATAAATAAATTAATAAAGGAAGCACACACAATTTTTATCCAATTTTTCAAACTGTTGGCAATTACGAATTGTCAAGTAGTTTCTAGTCACTTTTATTCTAACACCAACACTTTCCTACCTTTGTTCTGAAAAATGAAGCTCTTTACATTTCATTTTCCTCAGCGTGCTAAATCTATCTGCGGTGAAACTTTCCTTTGCAGAGTGCAGACAAAATTTATAGTTTCCTGCCGTGTGGCCTAAAAGTGTGTTTATTCTATGCTCAGTTCACTTGGCTGTGAGCTTGTCGTGAGGCTTAGCAGGGAAGAAGGTCACATTTTTAATATCTTCTCAGTTATCGTTCAACAGGCGCACAACAACATTATCCCCACAAAACAATTTTATGCATACTAACCCCCCTGCCTTTCCTTCTTCCCTTCGCACTCTCTCTCTCTCTCTCTCTCTCTCTATGCTTACAAATACATTCAACGTTTTAAAAGCCGAAGGCTACAGAAGAATGCCTAGCCGAAGCCGTGAAAAAGAAAAAGCGCGGTAGATCATACAAAAAGAGTGCTCTCTTTCTGTCACGAAGACAGCCGGGTTGACGAGAACGTAATGGAAAAAAGTCAGGAGGGTTACGGTGCCTGAAAAACTTCAACAGAGCGTAAAATTTACTGTTGCTCCTATCGGAAGTAGGAACACCACAAAAAAAAAAGAAAAACACGTTGGGGTTGTTTTGCGACAAAAAAGGAAAGGCACAAATCAAGTCAAAAGAAACAAGTAGTGACGAACAGGCTTCAAGTCATCAGAGTGTGAGTGCTGCTGTACCCGTCATTTGTCGGCGCTGCTAGAAAAAGAATTTGCTTTTTGGTGTTATTTTTTTTTGTAAGAAACTTTCTAAGCGAACCTTAATATATTCCTCCCTAAAGTGGAAATGAATTTGCTCTTAGGATGTTCCGGACAGTTCGACTGTTCCTGACAGGCAATTTACCGCTGCAACTATTGTTATGAAAAAAGAAGAAAACGCCATTACACGCATTTTCAACAAAAAAAAATTACTTGATTGAATCTGCTACGTTTTCAAGCGTTGCGGTATCGTAAAATGTTAACAGTAAGATTCCCTGATCAGCTGTCTGCTATAGGTCCTGATTGGTTTCTACATAAAATAAGCACCTCAATCATGGCAGTGCGTTATTGGGTCGGTTAACAATTTTGTAAAATTTTCAGCTGTATAGTGAGAACTCGTCAGTCATATTCGGCTGTCAACTGGTTACCATTTCAGAGTATCCTTTACCAGTTATATTGGTATTATTTAGTATTGAACAAATAAGGAAGACAGAATTCTGTCTTCCTTATCTTCTTCGTTCATTAATAGCACTTCTCGTTCAAAAAAAATAAATTATGGGGTTTTACGTGCCAAAAGCACGATCTGATTACGAGGTAGGCCGTAGTAGGGGACTCCGGAAATTTCGCCCACCTGGGGTTCTTTAACGTGCACCTAAATCTAAGTAAACGGGGGTTTTCGCATTTCGCCCCCATCGAAATATGAAAATACCGCCACCTCCATGCTTAGCAGCCCAACACCACAGCCACTAAGCAACCCCAGCGGGTAGCACTTCGCACTGCTATTAGCGCAAAGTGCAGAACAGAGTAACGGGAATTGTTGATAAGAAGTATGCAATCGTCAGTTAACACTCGAGAAAAAACACAGCGCATAATACACGGCTTGGCACCTCTTGTTGTTGAGCCATATTTGCATACTAACATGCAATGTTATAATGCAGACATTTGCTGTTGTATGGGAGCAGCGCTACCTGCGAAACGTCAAGCTTAAATGATGTCATTCAGCACGATTTTTCAATGTGTGGCATATTTGTAGAATATTCAACCCTACTGCATACTACCTGCTACTGTTTTAGATCGGGAAAACAATTGACAGCTTCGCTAACGCCTTCATACGTGTACAAACGACACACTAAGTGTTACCCTACAGAGCTGAAAGACGTTGCTGCTCTGTATTAGGTCGCCGGTCTCACTTTCGATTATCTCGACCAACTCCCGTGCTCCTAGCCACATAGCAGGAGCACATGACTTCGCCTTCAGCGTATAGAAGAGTAGGTATACCGGCTGACATAACCTTGGCGCTAGTTCTTTCTAATCGTATAGCATCAAGTTCGCGCTGCTGCTTGTAACCCAGTATTCAATCAGCCAGTGATAATTCAATTATGAAGCAATCAATCGAAACTTTCAATTTTCAAAAGTAACAGAAGTTTCTTACAAACATAACCTTCGAAGATGTTTGCCGTTCTGAACAATGCATACATCTAAGACAGCGAAGCTGTACAACGTAGTTCTCCCACCTTTCAGAAGTCATCGGGGTATGTTTTGCCCCTGGCCAATCGGGGTATGTTTTGCCCCTGGCCAAAATCTACCCAATATTTAGCAAACGCATTTATATTCAACCCTTTCCGTATGTTAAAGGGCCCCTCACCAGGTCTCGCCATATTGAGCTGACAAGCGCAGTGCGTAAAAAGCGTGCTAACTACCGTGCTTGCAAAAAATTACGCCGCTACGCGCGCACTCCGGAAAGATCTGAAATCTCAATCCGTACGCCGTTTTCCTTTTCCCTCGCGGTAACCCTGCTTCAAGCCGGACGGGAACTTAGTCGTGTCCCTGTGCGTAGGTAGTCGTGTCCGCAGTGTGACGTCGCTGATGGTGACACGTGACTTAGCGAATTATTCAAGGCAACATCTGTGTATCTGTGTGATCTCCTGCTTGAATTGACGAATTGAAGTTTAGAGAAATAATAAAACGCACAAACAGAATGTCTGCGTGATGTTTTTTTTTTGTTTTTTTTTACTTTGCGCCGAAGCAGGAGAGATGTACGTAGTTACGCTTCGTCTTCTTGTTACAAAGGTCGTGCAGTCAAGTGCGCAGGTACCGAAACTATGCCATTTTCTACCGTGTTTAAACGCGTGATCACGCTCTGCAATCCGCTTGTTCTGCCTCAGTATTCGTGTAGCACTAAATTATACCGCTAGTCATGTGTCCTTGTGCACACTGCGCAAAAGCGTGCGCTGCGCGAAACGAGACATCACAACAGCTCGCGCGCAACGCCGTCAGCGAAAGTACGCAGCGCCGAAAATAAAAAGCGAGGAAGCAAGAATGAAGGCGGGGCCCATGACGTAAGCGTCACGCGATCTTCGAGGTCCGGTATGGGAGAACGCAGGGAAGTAATTTCACTTGCGAAGGCTAGACGGCGCGAGTGGAGAGAGTGTCTCACTCTGCAGTGGAGCTAACCTTCTGAAATCATGGGTTCGCGGCACTGAAATATTTCTATCGGCTAATAATGAGCCGATCTGAAAAAGTTTTGCGTCAGAACGCTCCCTGGAGGACACGTAACAACTTCCAGCATATAACCAAAGCTTATTATGGGGCCTCATGAGGGACATATTAAAGGTTTTGCGAGTTTTGTACAGAGATCTCTAGACCTCTGTTTTTCTTTAAACTTATTAAAGAAAACCGCATCACGGGCGAACGGGCTCATAACGACGGATAATAATACTGACCTTAAGCAAAGAGAGAGGCAAGAGAGATCTCAGTCCAAGGCATATATAGGCCGTTTTATCCAGGGCGCTGCCTTTGTAGGATTACAGCGCCGTCTATCGTGCGGCGGCATGCTGGTATGTAGGAGTGCGCTTGGAGAGTGCGCAGGGAATGTGCTGACTATGATTGGCCAATTTTCGCGTTTTCTGAGAGGCCTTAACAGCTCTTTGCGATTGAAAAACAATTTGGCATGTCCCTACTAAGCTTTTAGCTTCTATATAGCCGCAATATCGAACGACGGCGGGAGTAGAGACGCTGTCGCAGCTCTGCCCACTATCGAAATAGGAAACGAGTCAAGACATTCTCGGTACGTAACATACGTGCAACGTGTTATTATTGTATGTATAGCCTTGAACTCGCTGTAGGTATTCTCAGGTGTCAACAATCAGAGGCGCCTCCGACTGCCACGGACCAGCGCACACATCCCAATCCGGCTAACTAGCGAATCACTGAGGAAACACGTTTTGCTAGCGTTCGTGCTCCTAAAATTTTCGCGGTGCGATTTTCTAAGCTCTGTTTACCTAGCACCGGCCATCAA
Source organism: Dermacentor andersoni (assembly GCF_023375885.2). NCBI lineage: Eukaryota > Metazoa > Arthropoda > Arachnida > Ixodida > Ixodidae > Dermacentor > Dermacentor andersoni. Next base: position 86,151,191 of record NC_092817.1, read on the forward strand.
GCTTTGAGAAATAAAGGACTACAAAGTAACTCGACATTCCCAAGGGCCGTTAACATGAAATACTCGATAAAACGACCTGATGACTGTGGACACGAATATGGAATACGATCAATCAGATGTTCGCGACGCGCGGAAAGAATATGCGCAATCTTTGGTCTCGAGTGGTGCCTATGCAATGTCACCTCGCCTACTCTGTAGAGCTAAAAAACGAACAACTACTCCCCGCGGCCACAACTTTATTTTCTGCACACAGTGCGGGACGCGCGTCATCGGCAAGAAAGCTTGCAGGCAAGATTCGGAAATACGGGAGAGCCCACGTGAACTATGGGCGGCCTTAACCCGGTATGCATTGATTTGGTTACAGAACGAAAAAAGAACACACTATCATTTCCTTCGTCTACACGTACCGTTTCCATATTACGTCCCCGGTTAAATTCCACGAGAACGTTTGTTGCCAAGTGCGATAATGTTAGAACACATTTGAACGTAGTAACACTAAAAGACATCTTTTTTGCCGCAATTGAGCCCTCACAAAAGGAAGACGCATAAAGACAACACGGGCGGCAGTGTTGTCTTTATGTGTCTTTCTTTTATGAGTGTTCAATTGCGGCAAAAACATGTCTTTTAGCAAGCACCAACTAGGCCCACAAGCAGTTCCGTTTCAGCATAGTAACTTTAGCGTGCGTGCACGAAGAAATAGTTGAAATACGCACATTTTGTTCATATTCTAATTTGATTATGTGGGCTGAGTTCGTTGCCGTGCACTCACCGGAAGCAAAACCTTCTGAACATACACGCCACGAAGTTGACAGCAAGTGCTTTCTGCCTATGCTGGCAATCCAAAGAGGACGCTTGTCTGTAAACGCAGCGGCGCAGTGAAAGGAATCGCCGCGGCTGAAGTTGCACTTCACATTCGAATCCGGAAGGTAATTTTCCAGGCAAATGCAGCACAGTGATGGTCCGTTGAGTCATCTGACATCGCAACAATGCAAGACGGAAAAGGTTAAAATCGCACAAATTCGCAATGATACGCCGCTGTCGTTCTAAGCTGCCGCTGAGACAAACGGCGACCCGCAAATACAGGGTGAGGAGGAGAGCGGCGTGGAGTGCTGGTTCGAGACTACGTTCCTCTTCGCCGATACAATTGTCTACAGTACGCGACAACCTAAGGGGAGGAGGAAAGAGAAAAGTAGAAGGCAGGGAGGTTAACCAGAATAGCGTCCGGTTGGCTACCCTACACCGGGGAATGGGAAAGGGGAAAACAAAGATCACAGGGAGAGAGAGGAGGGAAGGAAAGAAGAAAATTGCGGCGAGTTCGCTGACGCGTGTGGTCTTACAGAAATCGCGTTAATAGTCACAGATGGTCGCACAAACCTGTCGTCCTTATAAGAAACACAAAAGCGCCTTCACCGCTTTATGGGCCGACGGGCGATGGGGGCGGTGTTCTAGCAGCACCTGCACAGAAAGCGGCCGATTGTCGAGTTTTTGGAAAGCTTTGGCCAGTTCTTGTCTCTCTGAGGCATATCTTGGACAGTGGCACAGCAGGTGGTCGATGTTTTCTTCGGTGCCACAGACCTCGCAAGCTGCACTGTCAGTCATTCCAATTAATGTAGAGTATGCCTTTGTGAAGGCCACTCCTAACCAAAGGCGGCAGAGAGGCGGCGACAACCTAAGAATCGCAAGGAAGCTCTTCTCACAAAAACGCAGTGCACCCAACTTTCACCCCTGGAAATGCGCCGAGCCTGGTGGAGTTCGCCCCCAGCATAATGACCCTGTTCCAATTACGAAACTGCTCACCTAATTGGAAAATTAAAAGTAGTTATTTCTAGCTGAAGTATTAGCAATGGTTCAGCGGTATCAAGATCACTCATAAAATTTACCCCTTAACGTTCACGTTTCACCATGCAACAAGTGACACCAAGACCGATCTGGGGGTAACGAGAAAAAAAAATATTTTTGAAATCATAAAACCGCTCTACGTCAGGCAAATAATCGAAGCTAATTGGCTCGCGCATCTATGCAAATTGTTTTAGAGTTGGGCAGTGTGCATAAACCACTTCGGTTGTCAGCGACAGCAAGCGCAATAGCTTTTGTAAGTGAGCGTCTGTCCTGTCCACTCCGTTTCTTCTCGCCCATATTTCGGCTCAACGACACTACATAATGCACCAACTGGCCCAAAAGTCTACGCTTCTAAGCGCAATATCAACGTTGCGTTTGTCGATATGGGTCCCTTCTAGTTGTCATCCAAGAAAGAGCCGAAGAAACACCGGCACGAGAAAATAAAATTAGAAATTTCAAGCTAAAACACCATACAGGGAACGTTGTCTATATTAAAGGAAGTATACGCAACGTAACTTTCATTAATGCGTCAGCCTTAGCAGCGCCAAAGAAGGAAAAAGCGCATGTATGAGAAATGTGGAAAGCCAGTCACGTGTTAGATATAAAGAAGGGATGCGAGAGCTTAGCATAGCGTTCTTGTGACTGTGTGACGGTGGTCTGCTGCGGACCAGCATCATTTGCACTTCGATTCTCAAAGAGGCAGAAGTTGTGTCGAAGGAGCCACCGAGCAACACTTCGCAATGTGCTGAACGCGGTTTAAATCCCGGATCCGAGGCCTCAAAGAGGTGCTACATAATGTTCTCGTGCTTTCAGCGCCAAATCGCTACTGAAATTATTTCATATGTGCTGGTGATTATTTATTATTATTATTTGTTTTGAACACATATACACATATACACAGGTATCAGGAAAGGGAAAGCGAGGAGCAGGCTGGCAACTGCCACCGGAAGGGGCACAACGCCTGCCTACTCCTCTGAAGGGTGGTGACAGAAACACAGAAATGGAAGCTAGGAAGACCAAAGTAGAACACTGCAACAGGTCAAATCTAAAGACTAAAGTAGAACTCTGCAGGCGTAGTTAAAGTGACGCCGCGTCGAACAGCCTCCACAATTATCAACCGCATCCATGGCTAGTTCGCTATGCGGCTAATTGTGTTCTCCACGATGAGACGCCAAGTAAAGCTGCACGTAATCACCGTTTCACCGGTAGTCGGTTCACAATGTACACTATAAGGTGTTTGAACCCGCCACCTCCCATCTTCGAAGGAAGAAGAGTTAGGGTACAGTACTGATCATACACAGTAGAGTCAGTCACTTAAAGTCACGCTACTACAGAATGTTGAATGTTCATGCTGCAAACGTGAACAACGTGAAACAAACGTGAAACGAACACAGTAGAGTCGGTCACTGAAGGTCACGCTACTACAGAATGTTGAATGTTCATGCTACAAACGTGAACCTAAGTTAGTTAGTTCTATAAAGGTTAGTAGGGCGCGATGGGCCTGATCACGTTTAGATGCACAGCCACTGGGGTATAAACGTTCCTCGAGTGTCGTACACCGCAGGCCAAGGAGATGATAGTTTCTCACTAGCGACATGCGCTGCGCACTGAAAGCGGGACACTCAAATATAAGGTGCTGAAGTGTCTCGTAGCAGCCACAAGACGTACACAATGGACTTTCCGCACGCCCTTGTCTGTATAAACGTTCGCGCACGTTCACGCAACCAACCCTCAGCTTGAGCAGTTGTGCTCTAGCGCGACGAGGCAAGCCTCGACCACGAACACGGGGCGGGAACGTTCCATTTGTGACGCGCTGATCTGGATGCTGCTTTAGTAGGTGGCGACGAATCAGTAGACGAGCGTCATCAAGCTTGCACGAAATTTCTGGGCAGTCACAGTTGTTATGAACGCAACTTGAAGCGAGCCGATCAGCCTCTTCATTTGCGGCGATTCCTACGTGTGAAGGTATCCATTGAGCAACGAGAGATACCGCACGTGATGTAATTTTGCTCGCAGAGTCATTAATGCTGCGCACAAGTGGACAATCAAGCTCACTGCGTTGTAACCTGCTAAGGGCAGCACGGGAGTCCGTAAAGATGACAACTTTCGATGTAATTAACTCCTCTTGCACGTATTTCAGTGCAACAATAATCGCTGCTAGTTCCGCAGTTGTTGACGAAGTTGCATGAGGTATTTGAAAGATACGTCGTAGTTTAGTTGAAGGGCAGTAAAAAGCTGCAGAGGCGCCTTGACCGTCGTTGTGTACAGATGCATCTGTGAAAACTTGAAGATAATCTGGAAACTTTTCGAACAAGTGAGACTGAGCCAATTGGAATATTGCCGAAACAGCCATATCAGACTTTTTGTGGATGTCAGGAATTGTGAGGAAAATGGGGAATACGTGTTTCGTGATACCTTTTGGAGGTGGCGACGTATCTGAAGCAGCATGTTCAGAAATCGTAGTGATATCCATAAATAATGCCGCCATTTTTCCCATGCGAGATAATGGGCGGTGAATCAGACGATCAAGGAGCGGTTGACAATTCGATGTGCGGTGCAGACGCTCAATATGATGTAGAGCTCTCTGATCTGCTTGCAGCCTCAGGGGTAACTGATGCGCTTCAGTAAGCAATGCAATAGATTGCGCCTCACGAGGTAAACCAAGCATTAGTCGAAGGCCAATGCGATGATCTCGCTCCAGTTGGGCCATCAAACTAGGTGGTATGTTCAAAATTGGTAATGCGTACAGCATGCCTGAGAGTACAGATGACTGGTACACCTGAAGAGCCGTTGTTTGGTCGCAACCAGCACCTCGGGCAGTCAAGGCGGCCACATACTTAAGAAGGGAGTGAGATTTGCGTCGTACAGATTTAACGGCAGGACGCCATGAGATGCGATCATCCACAATTAACCCCAAATAACGGTGTTGACGCACCCAGTTTATAGGCGTTTCGTCAAGATACAGTCGGCTCATTGTTCGACGAGTGCGTTGTTTAGGGTGATATGCTATTGCAGCCGACTTAGCAGGTGATATGAGCAGGCCAACTTCACCCAAGTACTCCGAAGTAGCGTTGAGAGCTCTTTGCAAGCTTGCACGAAGCCGCGGACCAAGGTGCGAAGGGCCGCTTATCCACAGAGCAATGTCATCTGCGTAGACAGCTATGCTCACAGGGAAGTCAGTGTCTCGAGGCAAACGACTTGGAAGCGCGGCGAGAACCGCGTTAAACAAAAGCGGCGATAATACGCTGCCCTGTGGAACACCGCACTTCACATTTCGGTATTCACTAGCTACTCCTCCGACACGCACTTTCATCCGGCGCTCCGATAGAAAATTATGCACAAACTGGAGCAGACGGCCCGAAATTCCCGCGGTTGCAAGAGCGAAAATAATCGCCTTATGCGGAACTGTATCGAAAGCTTGCTGTACGTCTAGGAAGAGCATGTAGGCGGAATGCTTGTTTTCTTTAGCAAATTCGAGTGCTGAGACAAGGTCTGATATGCTGTCCAGAGCCGAACGGCGGCGACGAAAGCCACTCATGACATCAGGGAAAAAATTCAGCTCCTCTAGCCTGACATCTAAGCGAAACAAGACCATTCGCTCCATTAACTTGATGATGTTTGAAGTTAAGGATATTGGTCGGTAGGACTTGAGGTGCCTTGCCGGACGCCCGGGCTTTAAAATTGGTATTACCACGGACGATTTCCACTCAGCAGGGATTACACCGGTCCTCCATACTTCATTATACTCGTCCAACATACGGTCATGGAAACTCTTATCAACGTTCCGCAATGCTTGGTACGTCACACCATCTGCGCCTGGAGCAGTGAGGCGTTTGGAGAGGCTCAGCGCGTGTCGCAGCTCCTCAAGAGTGAAATCTGCCTCGTCCATCTGGCAAGCTGGACCGCAGGAAGCGGTTACGGTGCTGTGACTTGTCAAAGAAGGAAGCTCGCTAATTGTGGTGTCACTGGATGCAGAAGAGACGAAAATGTCTGCAAATGCCTCTGCTATTACTTTTGGTGACTGGCCAGTCGCTATGCTCAATGTAGCCGTAGGATTCTTGCAGATTTCAGGAGTGCGGAGAGCCTTCAGTATGCGCCATACATTTCCAAGACCACTTCCAGTATGCAACGAACTACACAAAGCTTCCCAGCTCATGCGACGAAGCTGTTTTGTATGTCGCCGTATGGCTGCATCAAGGCGATTGTATATAGTCCAGTCGGTGCGTCGTTTAGAGCGCTGTGCCCGTCTATAAGCGCGCCGTTGACATGCGCGGAGCCGCAAAAGCTTTAGATCGGGATTTGGTTTGCCGATACTCCGTCTTCGTTGTACTGTAGCTTTTTGTAAGCACTCACTCATAAGTTTAAATAGGCTGTCTTGAGATGGTACCTCTGAGATCAGCTGTCGGAACTTGTCCCAGTTAGTAACTGTATAAACGACACCCTGGCCACCCGCAGTATGTGTTGGTGTTAACCAAATGGGTAGGTGGTCTGAGCCCCACGGGTCGGGTTCACATGACCAGGCTAAGCACACATCTCTCGTTGTTATCGCAAGGTCTATAGTGGAATGCTCCTTTCCTCTACCAATAAATGTAGGTGAACCGTCATTCAGTATTTGGAGATCGTTCTTGATAATGAACTCGTTAATCTCTGCCCCACGATTGTCTTGGGGACGGCTACACCATCGTGGATGGTGGGCATTAAAGTCTCCGCATAACACAAACGACGCACCACACCGAGACACTAAGCACTCAAGTAGCGAGGTATCGGAAGAACGTGTAGGCCTGTTGTATATGCTTGCCACCGTCGTATACACACCTCTGAGGCTCACAGTAACAGCTACACACTCAAACTCATCGTCACAGATGCCGTCTGTGTCAATAACCGCGAAGTCCAAGTCAGCGCGAACGTACACTGATGCTTTTGAAGCATTGCGCGTATGCGCCGCCTCCACACACTGGAAAGAGCCACAAGCTGGTTCCGCGCATCGAGTGTTACTGTGGACACCCACGAAGCCTGGCAATCGATATTCGTCTTTCCTTACGTTGGTTTCCTGAAGCGCTATAACGTCTGGTGGAGTCTTCATAGCGACTAGTCGAAGGGCTAAATCAGCGTATCGCGGTTGCATCGACCTGACATCCCATTGCAGCACAAAGGGGCGCGGCTGCTGACAACTGTTAGAATTGTTTCCGGTAAAATGTCTAGCGAAGGCCGTCGAGGACAGGAACGAGTGCCTCCAAAAGTTGCTCTGCTGCTGACGCTGCTGGTGTCTGGCGACCGGCGATTAGAGATCGGATGACGTTGACAAGCATCTTTAGAAGATTGACAAGTTGCACATCGTCGTTGGCTGATACCGGTTTAGGTACTGTGTTTGCAGGGCTTTCCACTGTGGTCGAAGTCTTTGTAGATACTTGTTCCGGTGGTTTCGATGGATGCGCTGGCCACGATGTGTCTGAGAGGCAGAAGGTCCGCCCCCCTACTTTCTGATGTGTTGTTTCTTTGTCACACTTTGAACGCGCTACTTTTCCAGTCGCTGGGGCAGCACTACGGCGACGGGAGCTCTCATCTCCTGCTGCCTTCTTTATGGCTTTTTCTTTCAGTGCCTTTAGTTCATTCTTCAATGAGCGACATCCTTTATCCGTTGCCAAATGTTCACCATTACAGTTAGGGCACCGATATGCCTGACTTTCACAGGAATCTACATGGTGATTCCCACCGAATTTGGCACAGACTAGATCTCTGGTGCAAAAGCCCTGAACATGACCAATCTTGAAACATTTATGGCATTGCAAAGGCCGTGGTACGAAAGGTCGAACAGGATAGCGCACAAGTCCAGCCTTTATATGACTAGGCAGCTTTCCAGAGGCGAAAAGTATCTTCATGCACTTTGACGTGCCCAGCCTTCGAACGCTAATTATTTTGCGTGGTGGCGTGCAAACGATCATGTTCTTAAAAACGTCGTCTTTGAGATCCAAGTCCACATCAGATACGACACCAGCCACTATATTTGTACCCTGTGGTATGTAGGGACGTGTGCGAACCCCACAGATTTCAGACAAACCAAGTAGAGTTTGCACCATCTTATCATCAGTCGTGTCAACGGCAATGACATTTTTCCAGGGGTTCACGCGAACCTCTTGGATTAGTCCAGGGGCAAGTTTGAAGAAGAAATCATTAAGTTTCTGTCGAGAGATAGCATTCAGGCTTACCATCGCGTCGATGGGAATGAAAGCTACTGTCGTAGTCTTGATGGTGCTGTATATGATAGTCCCTTCACTTGAGGACGACGCCGGAGACGTCCGTCGTGGGCGGCGGTGCTTGACAGGTATGAAAGCATCCGAATCTTCCGATCTTGAGTCAGAAAGCTCGGAATCAGTAGCGTCGGATCCTACTGCCGAACTGAGCCGCTTCCGAGCCGCGGGTGGTCTATGCTGACCGCCAGACGCGTCCAAGACCATATCTTCCATGGCAGGCTCCGCGGGGAGGATCTCCCAGCAGAGTAGAAGACTTCAGGGTTCAGCACAAACGTCGTCGCCTGTTACTGATGCACGAAAATAATGTAAACAGAGAAAAACTGCAGCACCAGGAGAAAAACCAGCAACCGAGCACAGTAACTTCGTCGTCCTGGTGATTACATTTCAAACCAAATACAGGACTTTGGTGGAGGTTGCGTTGCTAGTGGTTTCCTATGACATACTTTTGATACAGCCCACAGGTCCCCAGAGCAACCTCCACCGACGGCTTTTACGGTCGTCGCAACTACCCGTTGAGAAAGTCTGCTTAACAGCTTTGCAGCAAAATGCTGTCTTAACAACCGTCTAACAGATATTTCGAGCCGGCGAAACAACAGTTGTTTCGATCTTCATGTGGGTCTTGCAGTAAATTGCAATGAGGGGAGTGGATGGCGACGAAATTTTAAAATATGTCATTGTGACTTATTCGGATTGTAGTTTTGCTAGGCGCTGCTACTGCTTCATTACCTCGACGACAGGCGTCGTATTAAACATCTGAGCATTATGCATTATGTCTGAGTATTTTACCCAGCCACATGCTGGCTGCCCGCTGCTAGGTGACGCAAGCAGAACGACGTCGCCTCGAGGGGCGTGGCGTTGCGATCGCTACAGCCTCCCGGTTACGGTTTCACGTGCTTTGGTACCCGAGTTTCATCAGGCTTTAATCCCGCGGGTGATCGCATCTTTCCATATCCAAAAATTCAGATGGCTTGTACGCGGAGATCCGGCTTCAATTTCCCAATTACGATGAACCCACTGAAACTAAAACTCAGGAGTTAGACGAGTTTTACTAATTAGCGACAAAGTTTCATTTAATGCATAGGGTACACAATCTGTGGACCATCAGCGCTCGACCCATCGTTTCTTACTTTTCTTCCTTAGTATTTATTTTCGTGTTAGCACAACAATGCATTCATTGGGCTGTTAGAGGTACAGAATGGGTGCCAAGTGAAGGGAAGCGCAGTCGACGGTAGCAGCTAGGTAACTAGGGGGGGGATCAAGCTGGAAAATTTGCACGCGAAAGTTGAAATCAGCCAGCACAATACTGGGGTCATTTCAGATCGCAAGGAACGGCCTTAGTCGTGCAATGGATGTAAAAATAGGCGCATGATGATGATGAATTATAATGTATCACCCGTCAACTCAAGATCACCACCCCTGACCGAATGTGTCCGAAGGAATTGCCCTTGTATTTCAACACGGCTCAATTACGATGAGCCCACGGAACCTAAAATTTACAAGTCAGACGAGTTTTGTTAATTAGCGACTAATTATCACGTTTCGCCCGTCACCTCACGATTGCCGCTACTGGCGGCATGTATCTGAAGGAGCCGTCCTATTATTTGAAAACAGTTATTTTTAAATATTACTTGATGTGTTTATAGACGCACCCTGTGAACTACTCAGATTTAATTATATATGTGCCACGGGTTAGTGTGCCTATACAGCTTCAATTCTTTCTTCAACGAGCGTCATATAAGGTGTTTTCTTTTTAGCTGCACCAACTTTTTCAAATTGTCTGTGGCATATAGCCCAATGCTAACCCTACATCTAAATTACTCAATGAGGCGGCCATTACTTCGAGAAATCAAAATACTTAATTGAATAATTAACGTAATTATGCTAATTATATTATATTTATTTACTTTACAGCATATATTTCAGCCTGTGATTTATAGCCGGTGAATTCGTAAGGCGTACCCACTTAGAACTAATTCTCTGGACTGCACTAGTTTCGAGATATTAATTTTCAGTGCCCGACAAAATGCATTGGCGTTCCAGTTACGTTTGTGCTTCAATGCATGAAACTGCGTTTTTCTTGTAAAAATAACAAAAGAATGCAAAATCCTGAACTAGCAGTCACTATATTTTAACTTTTCTTAAGTGCAATGAACCTCATGGTTTTGCCGGGAAAAACGATTTCTCCTTTCCAATGCATTTCGGTGGGTACCCCAGAGCAAAAGCTTCCTCTTGACACTAGCAAAGGATGCTCTGGAAGTATGTGCGAATGATGTATAAAAGTGTTGACTCGCAATGGGCGCTATTTCATGAGTGCAATACTAAGGTCCAGGAAGGTCAAGCACTCGGGCTGAGCTTCGCATGCACGCACGCGCGCGCGCGCGCCTAGCGGTAGCCTTGTTGTGAACATTGACAGAATGGTCACAGAACCTTGACGGCTGCAGCCTTTGTTGAGATATTGCGAGTATCGAAAAGGCTGCAGAAACGGCTTCATTACCATCACAAAAAGATGACCTTAGCGCTGACTGAGTCATTTGTTTCTTTATTGTGCGTTTCTCGTTTGCATCGCCTATCATTATCCGAAAAAAAGCTACAGCGAACTTGGTGAAAGTGGCTTGAATACATTAGCGTTTTCTTTTGCGAGCCTCCTTTCATCGAAGATGGGCGCATAGCGTGCGCCACCGCCAGCGAGGGTTTTATTACCGTAATTTATCTTCGCAGACTAAAACACTTGGTTGCTTTCTGTTGCCTACAGCATTAATTGCAATAGATGCGTTGGAGAATATAGCAGATTGGCAGACGAAACAAATTAAAAGCTCTTGTGTACACTTTCTTGTATGAAATTGTAGCAAATATGAATTCAATGGTGGTAACATAGAATGGAAATTTGTACTCATATTTTTTTCTTACACTGAGTCCACTTGAAGCACACACAAAAAAGAATTGCGCTTCAGTGTACTTGAAAAATTGGTAACGCAGAAAAAATGACAACCATTCCACTCTGTGGAGATGGAATGGCAGCGAAAGCTGATGACAGTCGAAGCTCTCAAACGAAAAGCAAAGAGCTTTCGCTGCCATTCCATCGAAAACGAGAATCACGAGCCGGGGCAGTCATTCCACTCTATGAAGATGGAATGGCAGCGAAAGCTGATGACAGTCGAAGCTCTCAAACGAAAAGCAAAGAGCTTTCGCTGCCATTTCATTTCACAGGGTGGAATGACTGCCCCGGCTCGTGATTCTCGTTTTCGTTCAGCACCGCGGGGACGTTCTTCGTCGGTGGCGACTCGGCGCCGGCACCGTTTAAATTCTCGTTGCTGTTCCCTCCGGCGCTCTTGGTACGCATGTTGTTCTTCGGTTGTACAAACTATACGTGTCCGCCTTATCAATAACGCAGCCGTTTTTAGCGCCGATACCTCTTCTGCTTATATACTGCGATAACTTTGACGTCACCCTATTTTTCAAGGCGAACGTTCTAACCTGTTCCGCATTTTGACACCTGGCGCTCTACCTCGCACTGCACCCGTATGTGGCCACACACAAAGCAAACAATGAAACCATTGTTTATGGGCTTCTTAGAAATCGCCAAGTTCGTTTCTGTTGCCGGACGCCGAAAAAACTACGGAAGGTTAGTCATATACAGCTCTCGCTGTAAAAACACACACGAAAGCTGTATGTTCTTAAACGTAACCTTAGGTTGTTATATCATGCACGAGTACTTTTCTTCCTTTATTCCGGCTGCCACTACCGGTGCATGCATACGGGAAAAAAAGGTAAGCGTTGGGCGCACATCTGAAATGCAGTTACACAGGCCCGTGGCCTAGTACGTATCCCATAACCCACCTCAGGATTAAAATTTTGCCCATTTTTAAGTACTTCTCTACCTGTCTAGGGCGAATATAATCTATTATAATTCCGTAGTTCACGTGCCAAAACTACCATTTAATAAGGACGGTCGCCATTTTTAAGACCTGGGATTCGTTACTGTGTACCTAAGTCCAAGTAAGGCCAGCATTGTCGCATTTCGCCAAATGCGCAACGCCATATCAACTGTGCTACACTGCGGGCAGCCGGTTTAGCGTAGACATTAAGGAGAAAGTGAACGACGTAATGCAGAGGCAACAGCGAGCTGTGAAACAAGACGAATCACATAATGATTTGCCTCCTTGTAAATTGCGAACACAAAGCCTCTCCTCATAGCTGTGTGTTCTTGTGGGGCAGAATGTTGTAGTATAAGCAAGAAACTGGAAGGGAATCTAACCATTGGGAGAGAAGCTCAATTTTAACAGTGAAGGAAATGGCAGGACGGAACATCGGCTTTTATACAAACATACACGCTCCCCGCTGTCGACAACCCCCCTCACGCCAGCGTTGTGACAGGGAAGGCTCGCAGCCACCGAGTTAACTGGGTTGACGTGTCTGTTTGACCACGTAAACCAGACGTTTCTAGTTAGTATAGCAATGTTCTAAGAATATGTACTGCCCACAAATCTATACATGCTCTACTTCGTCTATTATTTCAATAATTTGCTGTCACTGTCAGCGGTACGCCCTTCTGGTGAAGCTGCAATATTTCGGCGTTGCTGGACTCGGCGGCGCTGCATCAACGGAGCATGCTAATCCACCAATTTTTGCCACGCAGGGGTCTCTTCACGTGCTTGTCAATGTATTGTTTCCTGTCCTGGCGACGAATTCTTTAGGTGTCCGTCAACCATATTTTACCTGGAGCGTCGACGACAACCACCGGTCTCTCACCCGGTGGTTGCCTCGGTCCCCCCGATTGTCGGAACCGTTCCAGTAACGAGCTGCTTGCCAGAACTGTGCCTCTTTACAGCAGGCACCATCACTCGACTTGCCATTGGACTACTTATGGTCACCAACATCAATTGACGCGCCAGTTATGAGAAAGCAGACGCGGCAGGAGACATTTTATGGTGTCGGTGGCTGTGCGTCATCAACAAAGCATGCTAATCCACTAATCTTCGTCCTGCAGGTTAGTAAACCGTGCAGTCTATTTACTGAAGGAATGACTAAATATTTTCTCCTCCACCTGCCAAGTCCACACTGCTGTCTTTCCATTGCCGTTTAGCGTTACGGTATTATTGGCTCTTCGCTGTTGCTGTCGGGTGACGTCGGGACTAACCGTGTGCCTGAACCTCAAGCCGTACTAAATGAGCTTAAACTATCCAGAGGCCCATAACAGATGGTTGCCCAGATTCAAGATACCAAGTCTCAGTCGCTAACAGGTGAAAAAGCTATATCCGATCGGAGCAAACGCATTCGTTCTTAAGACTGACCTAGAGAAACATTAAAAAAGCTAACCTCCAAGCGTTCCGATTTACAAAGCGTGAAAAAGAGGATGCTGCTTGCACAGCAGCTTGGTGTAGAGCCTAGGGGGGCGTATTGATGATGCTTAAAACCATTCATGCTGTAACAACCTATTTTTTTCTTTCTGGTATTCCTGTGTCTTCCGGGTCAGAGCCGTTTTGCGCAATCGGAAGGCGTAAACCCTGACAACTGTCGCAAACATCTCAACGTCACCCTTGATCGGAAAGAAATCGGACGTGCGCGTCGCCTGGGTAGCTGTGCAGCTAACTGTAACCACTATAAAAAAAGTGAAAGTTTATGTTTCACAAAATAAAAGAGCTAGTATTTTCCAACGACAGCAAGTTTAAAGGAAGAAGCTTCAGCGCTGGCGAAAGCATTGCACGTCGTGTTAAATATGCCCGCAGACACCCAGTTGCATTCGCGGAAAGCAAATCAGTGCCATTTTTTGTGCTCTTTGAAGCAGTGTTTATAGGTAAGAAATGTAATGTGTTCGACGAGCACTCGCATTGTGAGAAAGAGACGCAATAGAAGTTGCCTAGTTACAAGAAATCAGCCTGCCCTGCCATCTCAACAAGAGCCGAGCTTTGCTTGTATGCAATCTTTGCCAACGTAGGCAGCTTTCTTCCGAAATGCGATATTCTGTCCAGCCTCCTTTTTTCTACTAACATTAACTTGCTGATAATAACTGGAGCTTGACTGACTAGCGATATTACTGATACTAGAGTTCACCGATATTACCGATATACCTGCCTCAGTTTCAATTTAACATACCTTGTATTGCCGCCTAAGTAGGTTACAACAGAAATTTATAATATTCTGGACCGCATATTAACCAGTCATCCCGACACTATATTTTCGATAACTTCTCTGCAAAAGGTAGGGGACCACAAAGTAATATACGCGACCTTCGACTTTCAGTCCATGAGACAAAAAATAAAACACAACAATGCAATATGCCTATATCGTAAGAGAAGCCAAGAAGCTATCAATAATGATTACACGTTTTGTTTCCAACCTTCGAAACGCAATTTACGGTCACTCCATTCAAGAAAACTGGACACTACTTAGAATACAATTAACTAACTCGTAAATAACTATCTGCCGAGAATCACCTTCCGTTCGAATCAAAACAAGGCATGGCTCACAAAAGCACTAAAGAGCGTACAAAACAAGAAAAAAATGTCACTTCCGAGGATCCAAGCGTATAGCGAGTCCCGACGCACGGTCAAAATACTACGGGTTTGAGGACACTTGTTTGGAGTGCTGTTCCCGCTGTTAAACATTCTTTTTTGAACATCGACCTACCGCAGCGACTTACTCGAAACTCTTGACAGTTTTTTGCGCGTTTTAAGTCCTCAAGGGTGTCGCACCATCACCGTCACAAATACAGAAGGCGAAACAAGCGCGGAAGCCTAGTGCGTAGATATCTTCAACACCGCAACCTTTTCTGTGTTTACTATAGACGCTACTACCCCATACTTTCTCGCAACCAACATAACATAACATTGCGTATGCCTTCCAATGTGTTCTCGGCAGATGGCATATTGTCATTAATTGAAAAAAAAAAAACTATTTCTTCAGGTGTAAACGAAATTAAGTTAAAGCTCCTAATGAATACAAAATATACATGTTCCAGATGTATCCCACAATCTTTCTCACAGTCGTTGCCTACATGTACTTTATCAGATCATTGGAGAGTGGAAAGGGTCGTTCCAGTCTTCAAGAAAAGTAGCAAAGGCTTCCTCTTGAACAATCGCGCCATTTAATTAACTAGTATCCTCTGCAAAATCATGGAAAGTGTCATATATTCACACACCACTAACTTGTTTGACTCGATAAACATTAGTTTACCCATCTCAGCACGGTTTTCGTAAGGGACTCGTGTGAAACATAGCTAGTACTCTTCCTTCATGACCTGCACGTTAAACTTCGTAATAACCTTCAAATTTATGTTATCTTTTTACTCTACTATAAAGATTTTGACACAACTCCTTATCACTGCTCACTACTGAAATTACCTCGATTGAACTTGCTCTCAGGCAGTAAAATAATAAAACAATTCCTAATTAGCAGTTCCTAGTTCGTCTTTGTCAATATTCACTCGTCCAAACCCGTTACTGTTACTGCAGGCGTCCCTCAGAGCTCAGTCTTGGGACCGCTATTTTTCCTGATGTTCGTTAACGATATTTCACTGCATGTATCTTGTCCAATCCGCATTTTCACTGATGGCATGCTGTGTGATTTACCGTGCTGTGACTAACATTTCTGATCATGCATCTCTTCATAATGACTTTAACAACGTACCAAAGGGAGGCGATCTATGGAAAATGACATTGAACCCTAACTTATGCAAGCTTCTTTTATTTTCCCGCCATCGTGGTTTCTTCTCTTTACTTACACGATCGCAGACTTGCCAGTGGAATCAGTTTTAATGTACAAGTACTTACGTGCAACTTTGTCCCACAACTTTTCCGGGAATACGCATGCGACTAACGTAATTCTATCACAAAAAAAGCCTTAGACTTCATGAAACGTCACCTTCGTCATGTTCCCCAACGCATCAAATTACTCGCGTACAAGTTATATGAATGACCTCTACGTGAATACGCGACTCCTACCTGGAACCCGCACCAAACATATATCACCAATGCACTCGAATCGGCACAGAATCGTGCGACTAGGTTTATTCACTATTTGTACTCGTATGACATCAATATTTCATAGTTAAAAGGAGAATCCCGCTTGACATCTCTCGTTTTTCGTCACCGCATCACCACGCTCTCTTTTTATCACACATTATTTCACACCTAGCTGAGTCACCCTCTTTACATCATGCCACTTTCATCACGCATATCACAGTGCACCGGTCATCAACTGCAAGTTGTCCGTCCTCGCACACGAGTCGTCACGTTTCAAACTTCATTTTTTTTTTCTCGCACAGCTAAAGACGGCAACAACCTTCCCTGCAATGCTACCGCCATCACATGGCATTCAAACTTTTAAAATCTCCTGTCATGCTTCTTCTCACCTTGATACACAGAAGCGGCATGTTGCATATGCGTGCGCGTGTGCCTGCTTGTGTGGGTGTGTGTGGAGTGTTTTGAAAACAGAGTAATACTGCCAATTCCGGTGCCACAACATTGAAACGAAAAAAGAAAGGAGGAACATAGCAATTACGGGCACACGCCTGCGAGCCTATTTCACTTGCAGTGACAGCTTCAAAGTACAAAAAAAAAAAACAGACAGACACTTAGCTTGAAATTATAAGGAACCTCACAAAGCACAGCAAGGTCCTTCTAGCTTCCGTCTAGCGTGTGCAACTGAGGGTTTCGCTAACAATTTGCCACTAATTGCAGCGCACCCGCTGCTTGTTCATGGTCCTACGTATGGCGGGCAAGAGCACTTCGACATGAGTGCCTCACATACCAGGAAGTCTCTACTAGGCGAAACAGCGGCGTGTTCAAAGCAGGCCTTAGGCCAACCTGTATGCACCCCTCTCAATTTTCTAGCGTAGGTCGTTCCCTGGTCCACATAAGGGCTATTCCCTTATTACCAACAGCGCTTCTTTGACTTTCGGGCAAACTATGGGACCGTCGAAACTTGCGCGCTAAGTTCGCCTAACTCGTCGCATTAGATAATGAAAAAAAAAAGGACTCCCCAAATTCTCGGGTAAAGCTACCTGTCTAAAAGGTAATAAAATCTAATATATATTTTTTTATTTTACCTTCGAATAAATAGGTTCATACGTCATATACAAAAGTTTTCTCATTATTGACAACATTTCTGAGGGATTAATTGTGAATTTACCTCAAGGTGTACCTATAGAATTCGACGATTTCCTTCGGATACCGCACATTTTACTCACGTTTATCGGATCTAAACAAAGGGAATTTATAGCTTTCAAGGTGCCTTTGTGCCAGTTTTTGAAGAGATCATCATCATCATCATCATCATCATCATCATCATCACCATCATCATCAGCCTAGTTACGCCCACTGCAGGGCAAAGGCCTCTCCCATACTTCTCCAACTACCCCGGTCATGTACTAATTGTGGCTATGTTGTCCCTGCAAACGTCTTAATGTCATCCGCCCACCTAAATTTCGGCCGCCCCCTACTACGCTTCCCTTCTCTTGGAATCCAGTCCGTAACCCTTAATGACCATCGGTTATCTTCCCTCCTCATTACATGTCCGGCCCATGCCCATTTCTTTTTCTTGATTTCAACTAAGATGTCATTTACCTGCGTTTGTTCCCTCACCCAATCTGCTCTTTTCTTATCCCTTAACGTTACACCTATCATTCTTCTTTCCATAGCTCGTTGCGTCGTCCTCAATTTCAGCAGAACCCTTTTCGTAAGCCTCCAGGTTTCTGCCCCGTAGGTGAGTACTGGTAAGACACAGCTGTTATACACTTTCCTCTTGAGGGATAGTGATAACCTGCGGTTCATGATTTGAGAATGCCTGCCAAACGCACCCAAGCCCATTCTTATTCTTTTGGTTATTTCAGTCTCATGATCCGGATCCGTGGTCACTACCTGCCCTAAGTAGATGTATTCCCTTACCACTTCCAGTGCCTCGCTACCTATCGTAAACTGCTGTTCTCTTCCGAGACTGTTAAACATTACTTTAGTTTTCTGTAGATTAATTTTCAGACCCACCCTTCTGCTTTGCCTCTCCAGGTCAGTGAGCATGCTTTGCAATTGGTCTCCTGAGTTACTAAGCAAGGCAATATCAGCGAATCGCAAGTTGTTAAGGTATTCTCCATCAACTTTTATCCCCAATTCTTCCCACTCCAGGTCTCTGAATACCTCCTGTAAACATGCTGTGAATAGCATTGGAGATATCGTATCTCCCTGTCTGACGCCTTTCTTTATTGGGATTTTGTTGCTTTTTTTGCGGAGGATTACGGTGGCTGTGGAACCGCTATAGATATCTTCCAGTATCTTTACACATGGCTCATCTACACCCTGATTCCGTAGTGCCTTCATGACTGCTGAGGTTTCGACTGAATCAAATGCTTTTTCGTAATCAATGAAGGCTATATATAAGGGTTGGTTATATTCCGCACATTTCTCTATCACCTGATTGATAGTGTGAATATGGTCTATTGTTGAATGGCCTTTACGGAATCCTGCGTAGTCCTTTGGTTGACAGAAATCTAAGGTATTCCTGATTCTATTTGCGATTACCTTAGTAAATACTTTGTAGGCAACGGACAGTAAGCTGATCGGTCTATAATTTTTCAAGTCTTTGGCGTCCCCTTTCTTATGGATTAGGATTATGTTAGCGTTCTTCCAAGATTCCGGTACGTTCGAGGTCATGAGGCATTGTGTATATAGGGCGGCCAATCTTTCTAGGACAGTGTTCCCACCATCCTTCAACAAATCTGCTGTTACCTGATCCTCCCCAGCTGCCTTGCCCCTTTGCATAGCTCCCAAGGCGTTCTTTACCTCTTCCGGTGTTACTTGTGGGATTTCAAGATCCTCTAGCCTATTCTCTCTCACGTTATCGTCGTGGCTGTTACTGGTACTGTATAAGTCTCTATAAAACTCTTCAGCTACTTGAACTATCTCATCCATATTAGTAACGATATTACCGGCTTTGTCTCTTAACGCACACATCTGATTGTTGCCTATTCCTAGTTTCTTCTTCACTGCTTTTAGGCTTCCTCCGTTCCTGAGAGCCTGTTCAATTCTATCCATATTATAGTTCCTTATGTCCGCTGTCTTACGCTTGTTGATTAACTTAGAAAGTTCTGCCAGTTCTATTCTAGCTGTAGGGTTAGAGGCTTTCATACATTGGCGTTTCTTGATCAGATCTTTCGTCTCCTGCGATAGCTTACTGGTTTCCTGTTTAACGGCGTTACAACCGACTTCTATTGCGCACTCCTTAATGATGCCCATAAGATTGTCGTTCATTGCTTCAACACTATGGTCCTCTTCCTCAGTTAAAGCCGAATACCTGTTCTGTAGCTTGATCCGGAATTCCTCTAGTTTCCCTCTTACCGCTAACTCATTGATTGGCTTCTTATGTACCAGTTTCTTCCGTTCCCTCCTCAAGTCAAGGCTAATTCGAGTTCTTACCATCCTATGGTCACTGCAGCGCACCTTGCCGAGCACGTCTACATCTTGTATGATGCCAGGATTCGCGCAGAGTATGAAGTCGATTTCATTTCTAGTCTTACCATTCGGGCTCCTCCACGTCCACTTTCGGCCAACCCGCTTGCGGAAAAAGGTATTCATTATCCGCATATTATTCTGTTCTGCAAACTCTACTAATAACTCTCCTCTGCTATTCCTAGAGCCTATGCCATTTTCCCCCACTGACTTGTCTCCGGCCTGCTTCTTGCCTACCCTGGCATTGAAATCGCCCATCAGTATACTGTATTTTGTTTTGACTTTATTGAAGAGATAGCTTCTTTTTGATTAAAATGTAAAAAGATCTGCGAGTGTCGTAACACTGGTCCAGAGGTAAAATTTAGTGTTTAGCAACCTGTATTTACAGCTGGTGAATCCTTCCAATACTGCATCTTGTTTGTTGAGTGTATCATCGCTACGAACCAAATGTTGCGCCATGGTTGCCAGACGTTTCCATGAATCAAAAGATGGCTTCTTGGTCTGACCCTTACTTTCTTTAAAGCAGCAGGGAATGTTTACCTGCTTCGTGCAATATCGGGTAAAGTGAAGCTATGCGCGCCTATTTGTAAAGCTTATAGCCCGCAGCTAAATATAGCAGTCTCAGCTGCATTGATGTAGATAGTGCATTTTTCTGAAAGCAGGCAGTATTACAGTGCGGGACGGATTACATCACTCGCTCAGACGCTCTCTTGGAAAATGCAAAATACTTTTTTTCTTCCTGCAGTATGGCAAACGCCTACAGCAATACATTTACTGAACACGGGCAAATTATTTACATGAAAGTGTATTACCATAATGCCGTGTCAGTGGTTCCCGAAGACATACCACTTATCCAGAACGGATACATTCGAGCATAACTCAAAGCAAAATGGGCTCATTAAAGAGACCCTTACCAGGCCACATAGAAAAGTTCGGTTATTCGTTGGAAATTGTTACGTGCGCACTAGGGAGCATTCTACGGCAAGAATTCTTTTCAAATTAGTTCGTTAATAGCCCAGACAGAAATATTTCAGTGCCGCGAACCCATGATTTCAGGAGGCAAGCGTCCCTGCGTCCCCATAGTTAGTTCTAACCTCAGGAGTTTTGCTATAGACATATCGGAGTTCATAAACAGCATCAGGCCGTGCAATTGAACAAAAGCTAAGGTTAGGTTTGCTGTGGATCAAACAATGAACCTCTATTGCCTTTCGAAGTGTTACTAACTTATATATGTTTAGAAGGCCCAGTGATCGCCAGTATTCTCGTGTACTCGAAGTGTAGGGAACATTGAGAATTGCTCTGATTGCTTTGTTTTTTAAGATAAATAAGGAGTTTAGGTTTGTAGACGTTGTTCTACCCCATACAAATAAGCAGTAGTGGAGAAGTGACTGGATAAGGGTAAAATACAGTTATTTCTTTAGCCAGGTTGGTAGAAGAAGCCTTAATTTATGCATTAGTCCGACTGAGCGTGATATCTTGGAACGCAAGTAATTAATGTGCTCAGTCCAGATTAACTGCTTACTTCAGACCACACCAAGAAAACGTGTAGACCTCACACATTCAGTGTTTTCTCCTCGAAACTGAGGACAGGCTCGAAGGTTGGAATTTTATTTTTAGGTTTAAACACTATTAATTTCTTTTTTCACATTTGGCTGAAGCTCATTGGCATGTATCCATAATGATAGTTCAGACAAAGATTTGTTTGCATTTGCTATAGTGTTCAAGAAGTCATTACCGGAGAAAAATATGTTAGTGTCATCTGCATACAGAATGCATAGAGAAATTCTGACTCTAAGACCCCAGAATTCAAGGCGATATGTGAAGAACTCCTCTTTTTATATTGCCACGCATTATCCTATACTATTGATTTGCCATTTTGTTATGGCTTTTCTCTTTCCATTCCTTCTTTCTGTTTTCCATGCGAATGTTTCTCAATAGTAGGGAGCTGTTCTCCCTTCTTCCCGTCCGGTGAAGGTTGTCAGCCTGTATCATATTTTATTTTTCTCTTTTAATTGTATATTCTTGTAACGTTTCAGCTCGCATCGACGATCATCATAAGGTTGGTGCTCCTTCATGCCACACCAACCATTTTTTTTTCGTCAATTAATTCATCCCCAGAAGGTAAGCAACTTAGAATCACCTTCCCCGATCTGTCGTCGAATTATCTGATAATTTCAAGGTCAAAGCTGCTTTAACTAACCCGGTGTTGTCATAAACACAAGAAGTTGTAGCATTGTCATTCCTTATATTGTTGCTTAGCCCATGTTCTTTTTCCTTTTTGATCCCACCAAACTTTGTTTTGTAGGCATGTATTACTGTTTACAGCGTCATTTCTTTTGTTCTGTTTCTTTGGTGATATGGTCTCGTTATGCTTTGTATGCTCAGCGGTGGTTTTTTGTTTTTTTATCCTTTTACTGTGCGCTAATTATTGTTAATTTCTTTCATTGTATTGATGTAACCCCTCCTTTTTCTTTTGAGTGTTGTACAAATTTATTGCTGCTCTTATTTTTGTTCTCCAGTTTATTGAATGTATAAACGTACATTTATACATTCCCCTCTGTAATGCCCTCGGGCCCTCAGGGTAATGAAATAAATAAATAAATAAATAAATAAATAAATAAATAAATACATTTTCAATGTAAATGTTAGAACACTTTGCCGCTTCCTATAAATAAGCCTATAAGATATTAGACTATCCTGCGCAATGTCACAGACAGCACACAGGTGGTCCCGTCCACACTTATGTTTAATGCCTTGAGTCCAGCTGCAACGGAATGGGTTATTTTGAGTATCTCACGGGCAGCACTTGTGTCGCTTGTCAACGTAAACGCGAGATCTATATGCCACTCCACTAGAGTACTAGACGTTAAAACACATTACTCAAGCCGATCACGCAGACCATAGAGCAATCTTACCAGAAATTGAGCCGATTATGCAGTAGAGCGACAGGCACATCAAAATAAGTTGATGACAAGACTTCGAAAGAGTATGTGATGTGCTGGTCCATTTATTAGGCACGTCTGCCCACTATAGTAACAAAAAAAATAAAGGTCGATGAAATTCCTAGAACATTTCGTATTTGTCTCATAGACCCGTTTAGCGAGTTTCATAAACCTAGGGAGCTGCAACAGACTTTTGAGAACGTTAAGGGTGATTCAACCTTTATAGCTGGGTACCGCGTGAAAAAAAAATCTATATCGCTTCGGCCATGCTTGAGCTTTCACTGCGAATGTCATAGCACAAATGAAGACGAGCAACATCTTTTATAGTATTCAGACACTGTAAATTACGAAGGAGCCTGATGTTCAAACAAATTCGTATTTATGACAGAAAAATGACCTCAAAGAAATTTTATGCCTACGTTCTGCAAGCGCTCCTCCAAAAACGAGAAAACGACTGGTCATAGTTGTTGCTTTAAAACAGTTTTTAGGTAAATCATATTTCTGTCAGTCTTACTATAGAAAATGAAAGCAGCCTTCTGATTGGTCAGAATGACAACTTAATATATATTTTTCATTTGGAAAGATAGATATGCGAAATGTCTTTCTCATGACGTTTTGTGTTTCGAGTATATCTTGTGCTTGTGTTATGTGTAATGCGTATGCCTTGTATTTGTGCGGATATGCAACTTTTTATATGTCCCTGCACTTGTGAGAAAAGGAGCAGCTTGCATCGTCTCCATGTGCAAAATCTATTTATTCTAATCAACAAAGAAAAAAATTCAGATCAACGTAACTTGCTTAAATCAATGTGAAACGAAGCATCACTGAAGCGGTAAATAAATGCTATACAAGTAAGTACGACGCGTACTGTTGTGTTCAAGTTCCTCCCCCCTAACGCCTAATCTCACGAAATATTTATGTTTATGGAATCCAGATGTGGACAGTCCAGCAAGCCCGTGAGGCGGCGTTGAGGCAGGGCCTTGACGTTCCCCCGTGGGAGACCTGAGCCCGGGTCGCGTTAAACTTTGCCGCACGTACAAGAAAGTTGTATCCATCCATCCATACATGGCCGAAACACGTCCCAAGTTTGTTATCATGCAGCTTTTATGCTTAGGCACTACAGCGTTCACAAGCTATGCTGAAAAGCAAAAACCAGTCCAAGCAGACGCTCCCTGCGAGACATCGCCAAAGCCATGTCACGAGGAGGGATACGGTGTGTCAGAATGCGATGTCAAATGAGCAATGTTAGTGACAGATGCATGCCCAGACAAAGCATGGCACACACGTAAACACATTTATAGATTGTGTGGTACGTGACCGTGCTGGGACATTGACCAATAACGGGCGCATACTAAAAGGCCAACTCAAAGGAATTGATATCGAGAAAAGTAAATGAGCCGCTGAAACTCATGCGCTATTCCACTAGATCTTCGTGACTTGAGATACATGTCAGCCGACAACGTAATCGCGGCTTTTATTCACGATTATTTCTTTCGCTATGCAGAACAGAGGTGCGCTCATAGCGCTACTTGGTCAGTCAGCATTTAGGGCTAATTTAAGATAAGCTGGTTGGCTC
Source organism: Dermacentor andersoni (assembly GCF_023375885.2). NCBI lineage: Eukaryota > Metazoa > Arthropoda > Arachnida > Ixodida > Ixodidae > Dermacentor > Dermacentor andersoni. The sequence continues at coordinate 86,175,237 of NC_092817.1, forward strand.
GAGTGTGCAACTGGCTCGCATGTATTGCTCAAGCATTATATATATATATATATATATATATATATATATATATATATATTCCCAAAACAGTGCCACGGCAGCCTCGCAGGAATATTAGTTGTCTGCTTCTCTATTCCACTCGTCTGTAAACACTTATTGGTGACGCTGTGCAATATCTCCTATTGTCCCTTCCTTCAAATGATTGAAAATAGGAATTTCGTAGGCATGTTTCGTGATAATGAAGAAAACTTGCAGTGTAGTTAAGCATGAATTGGCATGCATGACGACTCTGCTCTCTTTGTACCTTACCCGCAATTGTACATCAAGTATGTTCGAAGTTTGGAGATAAAAGGAAAATTCTCAAAAGAAGAACGCTCTGGATTTTCAAACTTTTGTTGCAGGGTCCTTCTCAGCATAGCACATATACTCTTCGGAATACTTTTTGCCCTCAAAGATACTCGGACCGTGGCCACACCCGTCACTGGCTCGAAAAGCGATTCGTGCACTAGTGCGGTACTTGAAGTGCACGGGCTTAAGAGACCGTTTATAGTGTCCTTTTGTATGGTGTCCCTCCCACACGTACTCAGTGCTTACTCTCTCCCTTTCTTCCTCTTTCTATTCCCCTTTCCCCCACCCCCAGTGTAGGGTAGCAAACCGGATGCTGTTCTGGTTGACCTCTCTGCCTTTCCTACTCTTCTTTTCTCTCTTGCCCTCCGCGTGCGTGCGCGAGCTCACCGCGGCGTTCCTCCCCCTCCCCTCCCTCGCTCTATCTTATCTTTCTATTCCCTCTTTCCCGTCCTGCAGAGTAGGGCAGCCAACCAGACCTATTTCTGGTTAACATCCCTGCCTTCTCTCTTTATTTCCTCCTCCTCCTTACAAATTTTTGAAGCTTCGAACCCTTGTAACCTCGGCAACCTAATGCAGTTGCCAGAATCATCCCACAATTTAAGCGAATAAAAAGAGCGAGATAACAAGCGCGAACTTACCGCAGTGGTTTCGAGTATATCTTATAGCGACTCCCGTTGACCCCTTTCTGGGTCATAGCTTGATGGGCTTGCTACCTGTTATTTTTGGGAGCGTGATGGGTCAAAAATACATGTCCCAGGCGATTGTCGAATCCGTGTTTTCGCCAAAACGCTTTGAATGAAGCACCAAACGTTCTGTTATAGTGCTCAGTGAAACGATAAATTTTTTAATTTTTTTTTTGCCTGTGTCAAGTCAAGTTTATTGCAACAGTCATGTTAAAGTTACACGGTAACAGTATTACAGCAGGAGGTCCCATAGTTTTGAAAAAAACTGCCAGGTGGATCTCCTATAGTTATATGAATAGGGTTATTATACAAAAACAGCAAAGTACGGTCCTGTGAAAAATAAGAATAATAAGGCAATTTGATTATCTATAACAGGAAATTGTATACACAAGTTATTTGAGATGATAAGTATGGAAAAACACAAGAAAAATAATCTAGCGCGTATGAAGAAGCAGAATAACGAATAATAACAGAAATAATCAACCCGTCATGAGAGACCAAACTGGTTTCATTGTCAATAATGTTAATTACTCATACAAAAACAAGAGGTATGCAGCAAAATGACATACATATAGATAGTTAAGAAATTAAGATGACTCGGTTAATTCCTGTATGAAATATTTCTTGGTGCGCGCGGAGAATGTATGAATGTTGTGTGGCGATTTCATTTTGAAAGGTAATGAATTCTGTATTGCTATGCCAGAGTAGAGGGCTGTGAACGTTCCGTAATTCGACCTTATGGCAGGTAAAAGAAGATTATTGAGCAGGCAAAACCGGGTACTGTTGTTGTTAGTAATGTGTTCAAGATCGATACATTCAATGAAGATGTCGTGTGTGATGAGCCTATATGCAAATATGTATAGCTTCTGACGGAATAATTGTAACGGGAGAATGCTAAGTTTAGGAAACAATGACCTGCAGGAAAAATCGAATGGGCTGAAACTCATTAGTCTCATAGCTTGGTTCTCAAGTCGCTGCAGACGTTCAATATGCGTAGAATACGTATTAGCTAATGACGATCCACAATACGAAAGGTGGGTATGAATCAGTGAAATCCAAAGATCGTACGAAGTGAGGTGGAAAATAAGTTCTTGTCTTGGCGATAATGTGGATTCCAAGTACAATCTTTTTTCACGAGTGATCGGTCGTTCCCATGAAATTTTAGTTCAGTATCTAAGGTGACACCGAAGAACCGTGCTTCGTTCAAAACCTGTATGTCGTAATCACCAATGTGAACAGAAGGTCGGACGTCGATTGAATTTTGTTGGGAATAGAACACCACAAATGTGGTTTTAGTTGTATTAATGTGGAGACAATTATTTTGGCACCATGAAGTAATATTGTTTAGGTCAGTGTTAGGGTTAGACTGGAGTGTGACATTCGATTTAATGGATATAAAGATGGCCATGTCATCAGCGTAAAGTATGCTCTTGGTCTTAGCAATAATAGTGGGTAGGTCATTAATAAACATCAAAAATAAAAGTGGGCTTAAAATTGATCTCTGCGGGACTCCTACATTAATTAGCTTGGATGATGAGAGATGACGGTTAACCTGCACCATGTGAGACCGGTTGCCATGTGAGACCGGTTATGTAGACCAGACATACCAAATGATTCGAGTTTAAGAAGTAGTATGCGATGGTTTATCGTGTCGAATGCCTTCGTCAGATCAATGAATACAGAACCCAGAATTAGACCGCTGTCAATAGCTTGCTTAAAATTAAATTAAAATAAAGCTATGGGGTTTTGCGTGCCAAAACCACTTTCTGATTATGAAGGACGCCGTAGTGGGGGTCTCCGGGAATTTCGACCACCTGTGGTTCTTTAACGTGCACCTAAATCTAAGTACACGGGTGTTTTCGCATTTCGCCCTCACTGAAATGCGGCCGCCGTGGCCGGGATACGATCCCGCGACCTCGTGCTCAGCAGCCTAACACCATAACCACTGAGCAACCACCGCGGGTAATAGCTTGCTTGATTTCTTTAGTTAAAGTAAGTAGTGCCAGTTCAGTTCAATATCCTTGGCGAAATCCGAGATGCATAGGATACAAAAGATTAAATTTCTTTAAGTAGCGCATTAATCAAGTGTGGAAAATCTTTTAAATCACTTTGCCAAAAAAAGGGAGGATACAAATTGGCCTGTAATTACCCATTGAAGTTTGATCACCTTTTTTGAAAACAGGAACTATTCTACCAGCTTTAACACAGCTCGGAAACATCCCTGCAGGGAACAGTTTCTTAATGATTAGTGCCAGAAATGACGAATTTCATGCGAAATGTTATTTTACAAGAATCAATGTGATCTAAGCCAGCGCTTGTAGACTTCAGTGATGTGATAACCTGGTGAACTTCATCTGCAGGCGTCGAATGCGGATAAAAGGAATGGCTACACCGAGGTATATCAGGTAAAGGACACGCCGGCTGCTACGTATCCGTAGATGCGCAAAAGTGCTCACTGAATGCATTAGCTATTCTAAGAGGATCAAAATACATTTCGTCACCTTGCTTTATTTTTATTGCGGTCTCTGAGCAATCTTTTTTGTTCAGACACTCTTTAATGATTTTCCAGCAGCAGGTCGTGTTGCTTGTGCTTTTTACGATAGGATCCTGGTAATAATTGCGCTTAGCGCGCCCTGATAAAGAAGATAACGTTGCAGAATATTTCTGAAAGCGGAATTTTGATGTAAGGTTAAAAGGCTACGGCTTTATTTTTCTTACGAGGATTATTCTTTTTATTATTGGACTTTAACAGTGAGTTCGTAAACCATGGATTTCTGGGTGAACGAAACCACGTCGTCAGAGTAATGTAAGTGGTGCAGTTTTCTATGCACGTAGCTATTGTTTCCTAGAACGATACAAAAGCTTTTTCTGCGCAATCCTCATTAATCACCATGTCCAGTCTATTGCAGGAATTAACTGCACAAATTTGACGGAGTCAAATCTCCGCTTTGAATATGGCTGTGTTTTTAGTGTTTTTCATACGTGCCTTTTCGCAGTGAGCGTAAGTCGTTCAAATATTTCCGTTTCTCTAATGACAATTCGAGCGAGAGTACAAAGGGGGCTTTACAGAATGGAAATGTCATACTGAATGGTTTAAAACTGTATATCTATAAGTTCCTTCCAAAACTAAAGTAGCTGTCACCATAACTCATTCCATGCATTCTACAAAACGGGTGGTGCTGACCTATATACTGTGAGTACGACTTGCCATGAACAAAACTGCAAAGGCAATTACAGTGCTTCTATAAGTTATTGACTAGCGTAACTCAAAGCTTGAAAAACCTGTTGCAGAAGAAAATGTTCTAAATGTCATCACGATGGACTTGATTTTTAAACACTCAGTGCTCACTGCAACCAAATGACCTCAAGCGCTTGTCTATTGTGACGCCGGTGCGAAAAGCCAGACTACGCAGCACACGTGGTACAGGGTTGGGAACCTCCATTACTGGGTGCCGCCGTGCCACCTATGCCGGGGTCTAGACTCGTCACGAAAACATCCAGTAAAGATCCGCGTCGTAAAGGTGACAGTAGAGACTGCAGTGCCGCCTTCGAATCGCAGAATATCGTCCACTTGTGTGGCGGTTCATCACCAATGTGATGAAGGGCAGTAAAGAGCACTGCAAGCTCTGCTGTCGTCAATGTCGCGTGGGTCGTCCTAAATTTGATTGCTGTAGCTTTCTCTGGTATGATGATTGCCGCCGCGGAGCTGCTTGGAAGGACAGATCCATCAGTGTAAATATGCGTAGCGTCATGGTAGTTCTCGCACAAATATAGTAGCGTGAGCTGTCTAAGGGCTGGTGATTACAGACCAGCTTTTTTCGAGATACCAGGTATTGTGAGGTTGATTTTTGGCTGAGCGAGGTCCCATGGAGGAATCGAAGGTATCGCAGCCGGAGTGAAACATGCTGGCAATGATTCATAATATGTGGTTATCGTTTTGCTGAAAGATGTGTGTGGTCTGTCCGCCGTTAGGGAGGCCAAGTGGTGACGGGGAGTCCTGGCCAGATGCCTTATATGGGTCCTGAGTACTTCAATTTCAATGTGGGTCCTGACAAGGTGGTCTCCAGCGATTGCTATCGTAGCCACTGTTGAAGCACTCTGAGGCGGTCCGCACGTGGACTGCACGAACAACTAATATTCCATATTACAGAGACGTTACATTATATAAGTGATGCAGGCCATAAAATAACCTTCCAGTGGCTTCCAAGTCACTTCGGTATTATCGGCAATGAACGGGCAGATGAAGCTACCCACTCAGCCCATACTGAGGAGCACCAAGTCCCAATTTCTCTTTCTAGAATTGACGCAGCACGGAAGCTCCGCCTACTTGCTCGGCAGTGCACTGCATCCAAAGGGAATGAGCCAAATTTAAGAAATACACGACTGTACTCACCTGATCCCACATTAAGTATTGGAGCGCCATCACAGCTTCGCCGTAGAGACGCCACGCTTTTATATCGACTTTGGTTGGGCGTTGCCTTTACTAAAGCCTATGCATTCCGCATAGGGATAACCGACACCGCAACCTGTGACCACTGCGGCCACGAAGAATCAATTGGCCATATATTGTGCGCCTGCCCGCCGTACAGTCCACAGCGGGAATGCCTTCGCCACGAGCTTGACCAGCTGGACGACCAACCGCTATCAGGGAAAAGAATTTTACACCATCGAAAGGACCTACCGTCACAGAAGAAGGCGGTACAAGCACTATAGCGCTTTTTGCGATCTACCGGCCTGTGTGAACGACTTTAACTGGAACGTCCCTCGTGCGTGTGTGCCTCCGCGTGTGCGTTTTTTTTTTTTAACGTTTTCCTCTCTGTCCTCTTTTGTAACCCCTATCTCCCAACCTCAGTGTAGGGTAGCGAACCGCAGACGGATATCTGGTTGACCTCCCTGCCTTTCCTCTTTATCTCTCTCTCTCTCTCTCTCTCCAGTAAGGATGGCAATGTAGTTCATCTTATAGCGCGCTGTTCTTCTACATATGCAGGAAGTCAATTCAGTTTACCCGATGTGACAAGAGCAATTACTTCTCTCCGTCTCTTCGTAGGCGTCAAGGTTATTCCTGCTAACAAGGACGCCCTCAACCTTGTCGTTATCGTCCGGTAGGTTGTATAACTTGACCAGCAGCTTCATTGTATGACATGGAATTCAGTCGTCTTTGCAGTGTCGCCATGTTTCGCTAAGAAAAAGACGCCTTCGTGACCAAGCCTAAAGCACACCAGAAATGTATTTTATGTGCGCTGTCCATTTCAAATAAACAGGCAAAGGGAATCTATCTGAAACAAATGTACTGAACTTCCGAGAGAACTGTGTCGTGTATTTGTGTATCTCCGCAAGTGCTTTGTTTGATTCGTCCTTATTACCCAACAGCAAATGAACAAAAAACAAGAATAACAGCTTAGCTGGGTGAAATCATAAAACAAAAGCGAAGCGCATACATAACACGAAAGTCAGCGCCATAGCACAACACTCTCGGGAAAGAACAAGTCATCAAAAACGAACAAACCCCACGTCACGGATGCGAAGACAAATGCTCACTGCGCCGGAGTAAATAAATCTTGACCTGTCTTCGCAGATACAACAAACTTCCCGTACTGTTTGTTTCAATGCGTGCCACAACTCCGGACTGTTCCGCCGGAGGCGTAACACGTCGCCTTGTTCCTACACGAGACACGTTGATTCTTATACGATCCACGCACATTGACGTGTTCATTGTTGGTCACATTCAATTTAAATAATACTACTTACGCATATATGAAGCATATATGAAGCAGCCGAAGCTTGATGTGGGTGAGTTGGTTTAACATATGTACTTGAAGAAAAACACACTTGAAGCCTGTCTGTCATGCATGTTCTTTTAGTCCTCGTCTTTGTAGCACTGTTTCTTTTCTTCAAGTATATATGTCGACAAAGCACAGTTGACATCTACGTATAGCGAAGCTTTCTTGGTATCACTTGGCTCATCAACAATGTGCGTGTGTATGTCAGGTGTAGGTCTCGCGCTGCGAATATTGTTACTAAAGAGCAGCATGTTATACGAAGAAATGATTTCATTTTGGGTGAAAATGGATGGATATTTTATATACGTATATACGACAGCTTTTTCGTAGCCTCAGCAATTGCTTCATTGTTTCTAGAAACAGATTCAGCTAAATCTAACCGCAAGTGCCTCTGGAGATACTACATTTCAGATACTTCACCGCCATACACAGCACATGTGGTGGTGGCTAAATGCAGACTTTGCGAACACGCGTAATCTCTACTGATTGCAACGGTTCAGCTTGGCGATATGGCCAAATCCGATACGCGCCAAACGGCTTAACGCGCTGGGTTGGCCGCGAGAAATTCATAAGGGTGTTCTATGCTGCTTGTCGATGCATGCGTTCATGGCCTAATGGTTTGACTGTCAGGCTTTCTGCTAGAGACCCTGTGTTCCATTCCGGCATTCAGACAATTTTATTGATGTGTGTTTGAATATTTATACCACAGTGCTATGTCGAAAGTGATGACTTCATGAAGCCATTTAAGCCAGAAGGACGAACTTAGGCAACTCCTTGTATTGACGGTCAATCTCATGCTGGCTCCACCGCCTCGCTTGCAGCTCTTCTGGGCACTAGCGGGGCACTAGCAGAGTACCCGCTTCGTGTTAGTTCTTTGCGCAAGTAGCTGACTCCGCTGCATAGTTTCTACATGTGCCATTACCCTCGTCAAACGCGTCGGGCGTTTCAGACCAGATACGTGCGGAAAAAAAAAATTGGAGGCTTATCAAGTTTAAGCCCAGTGGATGCGAAGCATCCACTGGGCTTAACCTTAGCGTATCCTTAGCGTTTGGAGGCATCTTGACCGCATACACGCCCGGCGCAAAGACACTGGCGCGGTTGCGGGCACAGAGACTGACGCGACGGCGGGCGCGCGCCGCTTCATCCCTCGCGTGACGTCACATATCACCTGATGCAGCGATGGTGGCGCCGCCGCGTCGCGCGCGACGGCGCGAACCGAAGCGTGGAGGCCTCCGCCGGGCGACGTCCGACGGCGCGATATGAGGCCCCATCTGCAGCCGGTGTGACTTCATCACGTGACGTCACATCATGTGATCTCACTTCAGGGTCAATGGTGGCCACCGCCGGGAGGCGACCGACGGCGCGATATGAGGCCCCATCTGCAGCCGGTGTGACGTCATCACGTGACGTCATGTCACGTGACCCACTTGAAGGTCACTTGAAGGTCAATGGTGGCCACCGCCGGGCGTCGCGCGAAGGCCCGAAACCTACGTTAATATGCTTCGCATAAAAGAGCCCCGAAATCGCCAAGAAAGCTTCGCCTTGAAAGTAACAGCGCCGTGCCTTTCAATCTGCTGCTTTTGTGTGACGGTCGACGAGCTCCTTTAGGCAACATTTTTGTGGAAGCAAAGCTGGTAGTCTCCTCGGTCGGTGTCCTCGTCTTTACACAGCAATTATTTTAACGCAATAGCGTAAAGGGTCCCATGTAGCTAAAAATGCGATGTTGGCGTCGGATATCGCTTGACGAAAAATCGGTCCGAATCACAACCACGCAGGCCCTCCGCGTGGCTCGCGGAGGACCTGCGACTGAATACTCACTGAATACTAACTAACTGAATACCTCCAAGAAAAGTAAGTCAGAAAAATTGCAAAGTACAATCCAAATAAAGCCTGCAGACATGATAGCGTCGTAGTTTAATTTGAATGTACCAGAAAACGTAATTCTGTTACGCGGAAACTCAAACACAAACCTCTTTACGGGGCGGCGCAGCCCACTCGGTTTCCTGCAACACCATCATCGCGCTCGGCTCCACGCATCCGCAAGAAAGCGGCGGTTGCCGGGAAGCGTGACAAAGCAGTCAGAGATCTTTAAAATTAAAGTATAAACCCCATGCAAGCGATCTTGCACGCGACAGCGACAAGCGACGCGATGGAGATGGCTGTCGCGTTCGCTCGTCGCCTACAAGTTTTATCCCATGCGAGCGATGACTTCGAGCGACGTCTCCCCAGTTTTGCCGGTATGAGGGCAGCAATATAGGCGCCGAAACTAGCGTGACGCGTGCTTTATTAGCTTAAGTTGATGTGTTTTACTGTAAAAAGCAGCATAAAATATTTCTGAAAGTCTTGCAGTAGGTTCTTATCCTTGCAAGTATAAAAATTCAGTCTTTTGCTCGTTCCGTGAGACAATCGGAAGTAATTGAGTTATGTACATCCAGTTCCGGCTTCGCGCTATTGGCTAGTCGCTCATAACACTTCCGGGCGACGAGCGACGAATTCTAGATTTGCAGAACCGAGCGATCGCGCGACAAGACCGAGCGATCTGTTCACGCGACGGCCCGATCCGTCGCTGGAAGCCGGCGCTCGTCGCTGTCGCGCACAAAATCGCGCTTCCACTCTTGAAGGCGAAGCTTAAGTGTCCTCCAAATTTTTTTAACTCAGCTCTTTCTCCTGCTACATTACCCTTCGCTTACATTACCCTCAATTTTTCTTCATTGCGATAACAATTAGATGGGCCCTCGAGGCGAATTTGCGCTGTCGGGTCTCCGTGAGGTACCGTAACATCCAAGTGCCATAGGAGTGAGGCGGCGTGCCGTATGCTGTATAGGTACGAGAAGCATGCGAGTGTGAGCCGAGAAAGATGGTGGCTTGGTGCGGCAACCTGTTCTCGTGTTCGCAAGGCAGGAAGGCAGGGATTGTGACCGCCGACTTTTCACGCGCGCAAAGCGGGAGTGGGGAGATGTGCATGGACTAGGAACGGGGTCGTGCTAGGGAGCACCGTAGCGTGCGTCTCCGCTTCTACTCCGACCGCTCGCTGCTACTGCCGTTCTTCAGCACGCCAGCGTTCTGAGAGCAAGTGCCCGCAGTCATCTCACAGAAATTGCCCGGAGTCATTGAGTGAGATGTGTTCATGCTTGCTTGTGCGCATGTGGCACCTTGCTTGCTAATTTAACTAGTAAGCGAATATTTGCTGCACTTTATACAGCTAATAAAACTACTAACTATACTGAGTTCAGCTGTCTAATAATTTGCTATCACAATCAATGCTTCTCCTGTTGAGCAAAACTCTGACCTTTTTTTCTTAAACTATCATTGCTAAAACACCAATTGATCGTAACAAGGTTGGACTTTCGGACACATGGTAGAAAAACGTGCTGCCAAGTTGTGTGCATTAGTTGATGGAAAGCCACAACCGCGTCGATGCAGTTCATACAAGAATTGAACACCTTGAATTACCTTCTGTCAAACACTTCAGATCCCAAATGCATCAACAAAGTCAACAAAAGAAAGCAAAAAGATGTTATATCGAGATGATTCGCTATGTATGATGGGTGTGTGCATGGAGATTATATGTTTCATATGACACGATTAATAATAAGAAAAGCGGCACATACCGAGTGCCACATACCCAGTGACCCAAGGTAGGGGTCCAAGAGGTTCATTGAAGATCACCACGTACCTAGTGGCCCGTACCCCGGGAGCGAAACTGGTGTAACACATGTTCATTGATGAACAACACACACTGGACATGTGCCGTCACGGTCAATTGGTGATCGTGGCACTATTACCCAAGTGATCAACATGTCTGCATAAAGCTGTGCACTGTGCACCATTGTGCACTCGTGGTGACATATGCTTGAAATTAACGCAAATGACCCCTTCTAAGGGACGGATATCTACACTGCTTAGTATATCGGCCATGCACCTTACTCCGCTGTCGTTCAAGATAAATGAACGCTGAGTACGAGCTACAGCGCGAAAGTGAGTGGTTGTATGGTAACTGTTAAACATTACTTTAGTTCTCTGCAGATTAATTTTTAGACCCACCCTTCTGCTTTGCCTCTCCAGGTCAGTGAGCATGCATGCACGTTGTAACTCAAGCTAAGCACGATAGTACCCAGCTATTTTCCACACTTCATTTGCTTACATTTGCCGTAAAGGCTACTCAACAATAGACCATATTCACACTATCAGTCAGGTGATAGAGAAATGTGCGGAATATAAAAAACTCTTATATGTAGCTTTCATTGATTACGAGAAAGCGGTTGATTCAGTCGAAACCTCGGCAGTCATTGAGACATTACGGAATCAGGGTGTAGACGAGCCGTATGTAAGAATACTGAAAGATATCAATATAGCCGCTACACAGCCAGCGTAGTCCTCCATAAAGAAAGCAACAAAATCCCAATAAAGAAAGGAGTCAGGCAGGGGGATACGATCTCTCCAATGCTATTAACAACGTGTTTACAGGAAATATTCAGAGACCTGAATTGGGACGAATTGGGGATAAGAGTTAATGGAGAATTCCTTAGTAACTTGCGATTCACTGATGGTATTGCCTTGCTTAGTAACTCAGGGGATCAATTGCAATGCATGCTCACTGACCTGGAGAGGCAAAGCAGAAGGGTGGGTCTAAAAATTAATCTGCAGAGAACTAAAGTAATGTTTAACAGTCTCGGAAGAGAACAGCAATTTACGACAGGTAGCGAGGCACTGGAAGTGGTAAAGGAATACATCTACTTAGGGCAGGTAGTGACCGCGGATGCGAATCTTGAGACTGAAATAATCAGAAGAATAAGAATGGGCTGGGGTGCGTTTGGTAGGCATTCTCAGATCATGAACAGCAGGTTGCCATTATCCCTCAAGCGAAAAGTGTATAACAGCTGTGTCTTACCAGTACTCACCTACGGGTACAGAAACCTGGAGGCTTACGAAAAGGGTTGTACCTAAATTGAGGACGACGCAACGAGCTATGGAAAGAAGAATTATGGGTGTAACGTTAAAGGATAAGAAAAGAGCAGATTGGGTGAGGGAGCAAACGCGAGTTAATGTCATCTTAGTTGAAATCGAGAAAAAGAAATGGGCATGGGCAGGACATGCAATGAGGAGGGAAGATAACCGACGGTCATTAAGGGTTACGGACTGGTTTCCAAGGGAAGGGAAGCGTAGCAGGGGGCGGCAGAAAGTTAGGTGGGCGGGTGAGATTAAGAAGTTTGCAGGGACGACATGGCCACAATTAGTACATGACCGGGGTTGTTGGAGAAGTATGGGAGAAGCCTTTGCCCTGCAGTGGGCGTAGACAGGCTGATGATGATGATGATGCCTCCATAAGCACACTTTACGAGATAAATACGTGACTGCGTTTACAAGTAAAACGTTTGCTGAAAAAAATCATTTTCCATAGCGAGCAAGCTCTTGGCTGCACACAGTATTCTTTTTGTATGCACTGGCTATGTTCGCGCACTCAGCAGTTGCAACTCCGCGCTTCAATCTTAGATGACAAAGGGTCATTTCTTGGAAAGCCACTGGCCTCAACTGAGCGTTCACGATATTGCGTACAATAACCGCATGCAGGCTTCGGTTACGCCCCTCTTGTGTGGGTCCACTCATGCAGAAATGTTTTGGCGGCGTTACAAAAAAAAAAAAAAAAAAAGAGACCGCTAGGCAGGCGGTGAGGACGCGCCACTTTCTCAGATCGATGGTAGCATCATAAAGGGATATAAAAAAGACAGCGATTGCAGTTAGCTCTGTTGCCCAAGCATCGATATGGACGTCGGGTTTCAGTGCAATGAACTTTATCGCGGCAACAACGTCACGATGAGGTTAGCGCTTGAAAGGAAATACAGCTTGCAACATCCAGGGGCTTTGGCCGGCTGCATAAGCAAGCGCTGTAACTTTGCCTATCAGGTCGTCCGGGTTCCTTTTTCTGTTAACCCCCGGACTTGTCATGATAGCGACAGAAGAACAAAGAGCGCCAGGAACCAGGCGCCAGTTGTGCCTGGTTTTGCAACCATTCTGAAGATGCGAATGACCCATGTATATGTGAAAATCTTCAACAAGAATCTCATTGTCCACGCAACGGTGCAGTGCTTCTTGACTTGCAAGAATGCATTATTTTTGTGATTGTTCTACTGCATTGACAGAAAATCAATGTTAAGAAACTGCAAGAATGGTTAGAGCTAAAGAAAAATGCCTTGGAAGATTTACAGCGCAGGACGTTCTGAAGATCTGAATAATCAATGCAGCAGGAGTTATTTTATAACGTGAAAGTCTAATGGCACAGCAATATTCATTAACGACATTAGGAGAAATCCGGGGAAAAAATTCACCGGTGAATACCACACTTCCTAATTCGAAATTTGAGTGCAGCTCTATACATGTTTTCATTTCGCGTTATATGGAGGCAAAGATGTTGAAAGACATGTAGCAGATTCGGCAATTGTCGAAAATCTGATCTGCGCTTGAAGGGCATCGGCTCTTATTCACGACTCGTCGAAGGTTTCAGTGTAATCGCTGGTGCCGCGTGGCTTCCAGAAAGTACTACACCATTGGCGTCGCACATACAAACAGATTACAAAAGGATCGCAAACCATGACAATCGGAACAAGCACGAACGAGACCAAACCAAGCAAACCAAACAAGCGCGACTGAGAGCTGACGCGAGGAGACGGTAATACGAAACGAGTGGTCCGGCCGAGACCAGATCCGAGTACGCATCGAGCGGTCGGGCGTGTCCGCATGCCACCGGTTTCCCGCGCGCACGTCACTGAAGCGGCCGCTCTCATTGGTGTCCGCCGTTTGCTTTTCGCGTCTTTCATCGCCTGCTCCGCGTTTGCTCTTTCATCTTTCGCTGTGCTCGTTCGCTAGGTTACGCCGCCGCCGACGCCGACGCTCGCCGCAGAATTGGGCGACCAAGAGCTGTGTTCTAGAAACAAAACACTGGTCAGATGTATGCGTCCCGCCCAGAACAAATATATATAGCGATATCTGGAGAAGCTTGAGGTGTTCAACAACAAAAGCCGTTTGGGTTTACAGTCTCGGTATGCAGAGTGCATGCAATTTCATTCTTGGTCATGCCCGTATAGAGTAGCAGGATAGGTCTGCGGCCACGCAAAGTTTTCCAACATTTATTGAAGTCTCTCCCACCCCCACCCGAATTCTCTCTCTCTGCCTCAGAAAATGAAAAAAAAAAAGTAAGCTTTAGCTCGGAAGCTCTTGTCCAAATACACTGGAATAAAGAAATCGCTTTTCTCGGCAACTCCTGTAGCAAACTTCACGAAGTTTGTTGTAGTTAAAAAAGGAAGTAATGAAAATGATATAACAATTCTGGAAAAAACATATAGTAGTACAGATCTAAAGCGAACAAAATTCCTGTATGACATATGGCCCTTAAGTAAACCACCACTTTGTGAGTAGGACTTCTTCAATACCCTTGTAAACATTGTAAAAGTTCACTCAAGATATTAGTTATTACAACGAATGTTTCCGCTTTCAGCTTTCTAACGCATGCTCTTTAGAGAACTACGACATCTTCTTTGCGAAGCATAACAAAATTCGAAACTTTGTGCTTTTATTTCTTTTTAATATCACCCATGTTTGCCAGCACTTTTCAAACAATTCAATCCCTAAATCGAAACTAGAGCTGAAATCAAACTAGAACTCTCAATCGTCTTTCAAGCATATCGCTTATCCGGGATGACGGCACTTCCTTCCCGCGTGCCACCGTGAAGGATGCTGACGCACTGTGAAGCTGATGCCTAGTGCCGCAGCCGCTCACTTTGCCACGGTCCCCGCGCACTGTTTTTTTCTAGGTCGAAGAAGGGTTTAGAGCGCTGAAATACGTTAGCGAATGAGCGCAGTCACGTGGTTTTATGTCATGTTTCGCGGGCTTTCATTAAACGCCGAAAACAATCACCCCGCAGCATGTACGTTGCCGCAAAAGATTGGATCAGTCTTTTCTGCATCACTTCAATAACACAACAAAACGCACTTGGCCTTCAAGTGAATATTGAAAAGTTTGTATAATTGATCTGAGTGCACTTATTAAGCGGTATATAAAAATACACTAAGCAGAGGCAAATGACGGCAAAGCATGTGCCGTTGGTTGGATTCAGCTGTGGTTAACCACTTTCTTTAAATCCGTGGTTCAAGTTACGGGAAACACCCTAATATATATGTCCGAGAAGAAAGGAAACCGAGGGGCAGACTTTTATTAGTGATATTATAAGAAACCAACAAACAAAAACAGCAAGGATAGCATAAGCGCGATTACTTGTACCTAATAATTGAAATAAACAACTGATAAGTGATTGGAAATGAAAGTGGATGAAAAGACAACTGGCCGCAGGTGGAGTACAAAGCCACGTCTTCGTATTACGCGTCCGATGCTCTTACGAACTCAGCTACCACGGCGCCACTTTCCCATCCACTTTTATTTTCATTAATTTATCATTTGTTTATTGCAAGTATTAAGTACAATTGCCCTAAGCTATCCTTAGTGTCATTGATTGTTGGCTTCTTATAGCTGGCCAGGCGAAGAGAGTTCTGTTCTCGGAAATGTTAGCATAAGTAAACTAAGTTTTCGTTTACTGCGACTCCTCCATTGTGCCATCATTTCTTCAAACAAATAACAACTGGCGCACTGACTTCTTACATTCTCCTGGAGTGTATATATATATATATATATATATATATATATATTGAAATACCATGGTCGAGACGACGCTTTATTCCAACAAGGAAAAATGGCGCCGATGCAAAACGAACACGAGCCGATCATTGATGATGACTTTGTACAGATGAAGATGAAGTGCGCATAATTGCTTACACTAATTTCCCCCGTGGACGGAAGCGGCCAGCCTGGCCGCACATTAGACAGTGGAACGGAGATGAAAGGGCTTCAGGCGAGAAACGTGCACGATTTCTGTTCCGCGGCAGCGTCAGTCGGTTGGGGCCTCAACAGGTGTAACGCGATAGTTCACCGGCGAGGTCTGCTCTATGACTTTGTAGGGGCCAAGATATGGAGACTCAAGCTTCTCACATAAACCGGGTGTTCGTGCAAGGGTCCATAGGAGCACATCGTCACCAGGGCGGTAGGAAACGACGCGATGAGAGGCACCGTACCGACGTTTGCAATCGTCTTGGTTGGCTGCAGTGTTCATACGGGCGCGACGACGACATTGGGCAAGACGAGACACAAACTGGTCGCAAATGAATGGTGAAGCGTTGACGGGGCCAGAGAAGGAAGAAACGTCGAGTGATGAGGTTGGGTGGCGGCCGTATACTAAGAAAAACGGAGAGTATCCGGTGGTCCGTTGAACAGACGTGTTGTACGCAAAACGAACACGAGCCGATGATTGATGATGACTTGTACAGATGAAGATGAAATCCGCACAAATGCTTACAATATATATATATATATATATATATATATATATATATATATATATATATATATATATATATATATATATATATATATATATATATCAGTGATCTGCATCTGCGCTTTTTGTATGAGTGAAGCGTCCTCTCTAGAATGCGTGTAGGATGATGAGTTGAAGAAAAGTCTTGATCCTGCATTGCGAGGCTTAAAACCTTGTAGCAATGCTTTCCTCTGCATCTTCCACTCTTTTCTGGAATTGTAAGTATTTTCGACGCACCGAAAGATAGAAGCCTCCGGATTGTCTGCGTGGGAGATCTGGTGTGCTCTTAGATTTCCTGGCAATCCCTCATGGTCTGGAACCCATGGTACACGTATACGTGCAGAAGGAAACGAGCATCCGTGTACACGGGGAGCTTTGCGCTCATATGCACTGATATGCGGTGAAGGCACTTTTGTGCTTCTTAAGGACGACGGGCTTGTGCGACCAACTCTGACTATTAATGCAATTTCTGTAAGGCCACACACGTCAGCGAACTCACTGCGATTTCCTTCTTTCCTTCCCTCCTCTCTCTCCCTGTTATCCCCCGGTTCCCTCTCTCCCTGGTGAAGGCACTTTTGTGCTTCTTAAGGACGACGGGCTTGTGCGACCTTCTCTGACTATTAATGCAATTTCTGTAAGGCTACACACGTCAGCGAACTCACTGCGATTTCCTTCTTTCCTTCCCTCCTCTCTCTCCCTGTTATCTTTGTTTTCCCCCTTTCCCTTTCCCCCGGTGTAGGGTAGCCAACCGGACATGATTCTGGTTAACCTCCCTGCCTTCTTCTTATCTCTTTTCCTCCTCCCCCTATGCACTGATCGGTCATCTCTTTGACCGCCTCTGTAAGCGCCTTGACTATCTGGTCGTGAAGTAATCGTGTTAGCTGTACGCGTAATTTCCGTTATGGAAAGCGTTATCGGCAGAAATTCCTCGTCTTGAGGCGTTGGCACTCTAAAGTAACCTTTCACAGGCGTTGAGTCCCGGTCTACTACTGCTGCTTTGCTGCCTTTGGCATTATAATTAGCATCTGTATGTGTGCTTTTTCATTGTCTTGCTGCTGCTTGATGTGTATTCTTTTTGACCACCATGTTGAATTTTTTTCGGTGTTCGTGTTCTTTACAGCTGGGCCTACTTTTATTCTTGGCGAATTATCCCGTGGTAATGTCTGGGGAATTGCGGATAACTTAACGGTTTCGTTTCCCAGTCTGGTCAGTTTACGTCTACTCTAGTGAGAGTAATATGCCGCTGGTTTCAATTTTGCGGTTGGCTGCGCACTTAGGAATTCCCAGGGCAAATCTAGCATGCTTTCTAATTATCATGTCTATATTTTTGCATTGGGTGTTAGTTATATTAGCGCATGGAAGACAGTACATAATTCTGCAAGAAATAAAAAAAACTGGACTTCTACAACTTTACCGAGACTCGTGTTCTTTCATTTCCCTCTCCTGCCTGGTTATTCTGCGCGTCATAGCAAGGATCTGTTCAAATTGTATGCCCAACTTCTGCACCCCCATGTCACCTCTGTTATTGTCCTGCAGAAAGAAACCGAGGTTTTCTATGATAATCTTGCATGGTAAAGGTACATCTTTCATGCGGAGTTTCAAGTTCGGATATTATCAGGCCCGCTTACTTGCTTCTTCATTAAAGACAATATACTCTACTTATTGTTCGGAACATGTGTACTGACCGGTCATCACGTTGGCCGCCTCTGCAAGCGCCTGGACTATCAGGCTGCGAAGTAATCGTGTTAGTTGTAGGTGTAATTTCCGTTATGGAAAGCCTAGTGTTTTGGCGTATTTCCGTCTGGTGTCTAGACCGTATGTTCAAGCCGTGCACCCAGTAATCTGCAACAAGCGTCCCACAAAACAGGACTACTTCTACGTAAGGGATATGTGACAACCAGAAAAAAAAAGGCAATCGAAGAAGGAAGCTGCCGCAACCCCCCCCCCCCCCCCCATAAAAAACGAAAAAAAAAAACGCAGATACACAAAACTTTACGCCATGTGTTCGACACAGACTGGAAGACCATTACCACCGGCGAGTGAGAATGTTTTTTTTTTTTTTTTTGAACGGGTCTGGCGGTCTGCTCGTTGGCGCTAGAGTGAAGGAAACAATCGCCATGGCCACCACTGCGCGCCCTAAGAGGGCAGGCTGGATCTATTGACTGACGCTATTGTGCGACAGGTGCAAGTGAGGGCGGCTCCATAGATGCCGGCAGCTATCCGTCAACGTCTTGGGTTTCCTGTGCCAACCTAACAGTACCAGGCTTTGCTATCTTCAATCTTTACGGAGAAAATTTTGTCTTTGTACTCATTGGTGCCAGAGAAAAGGGAAGCATTGATAACATGATACTGAAACTCACGAGAGCAAAAGATGGCCAGGAAGACAAAACCGAAAGGCGACGCTTTACCAGGAAATCTCAGGAAAGCTAAGACTTTACAACTAGCTAATAATACATAAATTGAAGATGTGTATATATTATTTCTTTCATTCGTTAAATAAATAACGTGGTGTTACACTTACAGATATGTGAGAATTTGCAGCTGCATAACATATGGAGATTACTACAATAATGCATATTGAAAAGGCATTTCTTGCAGAAGCTAGTTCGTCTCCTTTCGTCTCTATTAAATACCTACAGTATTTCGCAAAGCTTGCACTTATTTTACTCATTCGTAATGAATTATGCAACGAATAAACTTATTAGGAAATGTACAGAAAGATTCTGTTTAAGATCGAACACATACGTCGCTTAGTGTCCACCATGTATTTCAATATGGAATGCTCATAACAATCTCGGATACCGAGCCCCATGTCCAGAATCGCACAGCAATCGACCCAGTCACAACGTCTTTTTACAGGCGTCCAAAATGTCTGGCGATAAAAAAATGCCTCAGTTTACCCGAAAGGCGGCAGACGGATTACAATACCAAATTATCCATACCTCTATGAAGTAAGAATAGCAGTTTTATCGGCAGTATAAACATGTAAACATTCATTTACTAACTAAATGAACAAGCATGGTGTCACGCGCATAGGCAAATATAAGCTCATCTCACTCGATGACCGCGGTCGCTCGCTGTCGAAAATCTGGCGTGAGGGAGAGCGGCCGCAGCAGCCAGCGAATCGCTTCGTGTTGCATCTCGGTTCAACGGAAACTGAGCGGCGAGAACACAAAGAAAACGAAGCCCTCAACCCTTGGCACGCCTAGACTCTGTACCCGCCGCAAATCGCTTCGTCTGAGCGGGCCTGCGCGGGCGCGTGGACCCGCTCAGACGACCCATACGCAGCCGACGCCAGAGTCGCCGCGAAATGGGTCAAATATCTATTCAAATATTCAAGTCTCACGTACAGTCAGCTTAACTCAAAAAATCATTCAGTTCGTTCTAAATGTTTTACCACAGGTGCGCAGTGAACAACTGCAACCAGAAAAATTTCTTAAAAGAAGAATTGGAATATGCACAATGCAATAAGCCATAAAGGACAGTGCGCGTATTTAAGTTTCCTTTTCAATTGCGTATACAGCCATGCAGTTCGTGCAAACAAAGCTTTAGGTTATCAATGTGCGTGAAAAAGCTCCAGTCATGCCGGAGGACGGGAAATTCTCATCTGCTGTATACGGCCGACCCCCTCCCCCCCCCCCCTTTCTATGGTCATTTTATGAGCTCTGAGTAACGGGACGCTTTACTCCTCCTTCGAGGAAAGCCGATCCTAATTCCTGCTGAAAAGCTGTACCATGGCACATGAAAGCAACTGAAGAATGTGCCACAGGACACTGCTGGCGGCATGCTCGCGAAACTCTTTAGATGAATTATTGCGCTCACCGCCTTCATTTTCAGACGAGCTCACTCATAGAGATTTCTATGTCTATGAGTGGTTGTCTATGTACATGAGTCAGCTGACGGTGTAGCCAGCTCTATAATGTGCCACTGAGACTCCCATCAAATCAATCGTTGGGACAAGCTACTTTTCGGATAGAATTGCCTTTCTTCATTGAGTATTGAGACTCTCATTGATCATCTTTTGTCCCACCACTGGGTTCCCTAGTTGCTACACTACATGGACTCTCCAAAGCTACAGGACTGTTGGCGTATGCGTTTTATTTGCTCGAGCAGAATATAACCAACGGCGCCGTCAATGCATGGCGACTGGCGTCATGAAGCGCGATATATTGCACGGCAGTGTATGAAACGCCCTATCTACTCAGCGCCATTGCCGCTTTTATTAGTAATGTCCGGTCGTGTTCTTCAAGTTTATAATAGTCTGAAAGTGGTGGTTCGCAGTTTCTGCTCTCTTCTTTAATTTTTGATGTGCTGGCGCGCGCGCGCGCGCGTGCTTGCTTGTCTGCGTGTGTGGCCGTAGAAATATGCACGTATGGAAATGCTACGGGTGTAGCCATAGGAAGATGATGACGACTTATTTTAGAGTGATGTACTTAGAGCGATTTCGAAGAATTATTGACCACCTTTCATAAATCCTAATAAGAAACGTCATATACCATGTAAGTTGCATGTTCAGTGATGGCGGCACTAAACCACAGCGCATGCACACAAACACAAACGCACACACATTATGCCATGATCTTGATAATGCGACGTTATGGGGCGTGACGGATATGTAGACGATCAGTTCGACGTAATAGAATCAAAGGTTGCATGACACATCGAAGAAAAACTTATTCCTTGAACTACGCACGTAAGTGAAGCAGCAGCAAATCTCAGTCACCGGTTCAAACACTCCATGTAAGGGACTTTAATGTATTAGTGCCCGAGCTGTGGTATCGACAATCGCGAACAAATTATTATCATATTTCTGCCCGTTTGTTTGGCGGTAACATACCAAAGAGGCTTGTTACGTGAGAAATGATTCGGATGTAACCACGGGAGATGGTTTAATCGGAGCAGACATAAAGCGCGTTGAGATTTATCTTATGGTAGGCCAAATTGAATTTGAACAAAGAAACTAGACTCCCATATAGCGTAGATGTCACAGCAGGCAAGAGCGACAAGTAGCGCTTGTACAGAGAGCGAAGACCGCTGCCACAACAAAGGACACCCAATATTTACGGATAGAGTTTATCAAATCTCCCCACCGCAAGCGTATTTCAAACAAAAGCAGCAAAGAAGCCCGGAGCAAGACAGCAATAGTTGAGAAGCATTAAATCGGGATGCTACCAAAGTTTAGATGTCGGGTGTGTCTCAGAAGAAGAGTCGTTCGGATTGCCTTCGATAAATAATGCTGCTCCCTAAGTTTACCAGCACTCCCTCTCTCCTAGAGAACTCATAAATCAAGGGTTCTCGGTGGCGGTGTTTGCGTGTTTGTGTTCTTGAAGGAAAGAAGTTGTCAACATTGTGTCCCGATGGGAGCGAACGGACGGAGTTGCGGCGTGGCCAGTATTGTTAGCCACCCTCATAAAAAAAGTACCGTAACAGATGAAAGCAAACAAAAATCCCCGCCTCACATGGGCCCCAGTTTTCTTTCTTATAGTCTTGTTGTGCCACTGTTTCAAATACCTTAAATAGCCAAGTGCACCGAAGTACGTCCAGCTCCCTTTAGAATAGTTTCTTTTGGGTGCTGTCTTCCCCGTCTTTGTTGTTTATTAACTACGGTAGTGCGTCTGATTCGGATTGGTCAAACTTTAATAAAAGGCCTGATCTGCACATTTATTCCCCACGGAATCATTCGTACCGCAGCCCAAGATACGGTGGTAAAGCAGATAAATAAATCAAGAGCGAAGGTACGCGAGCTAATATTAGGAAAATACAAATGAATGTCTGTGGCGGGTTGTTCTGGGAGCCATGACACGTACTTTCAGAAGGAGCTTTATGAATTTTCAGCGTGCAGGGATGCGTGAAGTATATATAGACAAATAACTTATTTGAATGAAGGCAGAGAGGTCGGCCTGAGCTAACGTGCTCTAGCCTGCTACTCTGCACAGGGGGAGGAGGAACGGGGACATAAAGGTGTAATGAGGGATGATGATGACATAGAGAGAGGGATGCGCAACGGGGAAAGCAAGTTCAACATTCTGATGATAAACATTCAGAAATCTCCTCCATGAAGCCACTATCAGGTTCCGTATCAAGTCTGTAGTCACCAATTCTAGTGAACCTAAATGTAAAGGCGCTAAGACGAAGCTGGTGTGTGGGCCTCCCCTGCATGATCAGCACAAGCGCCAAACAAAAGCTTTATAGCATGTGAAGAGCTGCGATAAGTGGCTCCAGCCCGGCGAGAACCTGCAGGGCACTTTTAGCGGCCGGATTCTCGAGACTGCCGAGAATCACATGCATTGACTCTACCAGGTGCTTCAGCATTTTCTGTATGCTCTCCTTCTCATTGTGTCCATCTTCTTGCTTGCCCATAGTGTCACCAGATTCATTGGCCCTATAATTCTTGGCTCCATGGTGCAGAGGACCACTAGGGCCCGCTGCCATGGCCGTCGGCCTAGAGGGCACCAAAGGCCATTCCGTGTCTGTATCCACCGGTGGAGGTGAACGTTTGCCGCAGGCTGTCATCGACCTTGAATTAGCAGTAGGCGCCGTTACCGTCCTCGATGCACGCACGGGCAGAGGTGGTCGTGGCGCCTGTGCCCCGCCATGTACTTCTTCTGAAATGGCTTTGTGACGCTTCTTTCGCGCGCGTTGGTCACTTTGGCGAACAGATTGAGCAGCCTCTTTACGTGAAGATTGGTCTCTTGCCATTTTTCGAAGAATACGAACTTCTTGTTTCATCTTCGGGCATTCCTTTAAAGTCGCTTCGTGAGAGCCAGCACAGTTGGGACATTGAAATGAAGACACATCACAGTCGGAGGTGTTATGCTCTCCGCCGCAACGCGAGCAGGCGGCTTTACTTCTACAAACAGCGCTCACGTGTCCTATCTTGAGGCATTTCCGGCACTGAACAGGCCTCGGAACGGATGCTCGTATACGGTGTATCACGTAGCCCACTTTGACAGACGCTGGTAATGTCGAATAAGCAAATATTATCTTGATACATCGGGAGCACCCCAAGCGGTGAATCTCAAGAATGCGCACCGATGACCTCAAAATACTCTTGAGGTCCGCATGTTTGATTTCAAACTCCACGTCGTAAATCATTCCAGTCGTTGTGTCCTGCCTGTAAATAATAAAGCAGCGGACGGAGATCGTGCTTAACTGTGGAAGGGTTATTAACTTCTCCAGTATTGTGGAATTTTTCACATCTATTGTCAGGATGTTCTTGCGAGCGTTGATCCTGATATCGTTGATTTGCCCAGCACAGCACGTCCCAGAAAGTATTATTGAGTTTAGCTTTTGTCTCTGACAAGCTCTTAGCGTTGCAATTACTCGCCCTAGCAAGTGGTGGACACTCACTTATTTGTGGCCTCCCCGTTTTGGACACCGACTTTGACACATAATAGAAAGTGCATGCAATTATTGTTATTTTTCATCGCGTACAATCATACGGCATGTGCAAACAAAACTTTGGGTTATAAATGTGCGCCAAAAAGCTCCAGTGATGCTGGATCATGAAGTACTTTTATCTGCAAGTGCCGACCGCCACATTTCAGTGTTTGTCTTATGGGCCTTCCGAAACGTGACGCCGTACTCCTTTGAGGAAAGCCGTTCCTAATTCCCGCTGAAAAGCTATCGTATGCTAGATGAAAACTGAAGAATTCAGGGTACATGCACGAAATCCTTTAGGCGAATTATGATGATCACAGATTTATCCTTTTCCAACGCGCCGACTAATAAGCATTCTGAAGGCGCACCTTGCTCTATGAAGTGCGCGGACGCCCCCATCGAATCGATCGTAGCCATAAGCTGCTTTTCGAAACGAATTGCCTTTCCTTATTCCATATTAACTCCTTCATTGCCGAAGCTACTGGTGATTGTCGTTCAGAGCATCTCATACTCATTGAGCTGAACCAATTAATATTGATGGATTTGTGACTTCACAGTCTCGAACATCCACTTTCCAACCAAGTGACCACGTGATAAGGAGCACTAAGTTTACACATGTGCTCGAATAGAAAAAGTCAGTAGTTATAAAGCCAGGGTATAGTCTGCTACCACACCTAAGCCGTTGGTATAATCATATTCAGGCTTCTCAGGAAAATATTTCGGGCTAAATAAGTTGCTCGATGAACGCTTACGTATGTGTCTGCGGAAAGAACTGACCGAAAGAAATACATGAAACTAAAGAGGAAGGGTAAATTACTGTTACATTCGTATGGCTTTACTTTTCTGGTCAAATCAATATGCAATATCAATGTAAGTCGTTGTGACACTTTGCAAAAGGGCCCTTATTGCTGTCCTCTATAGCATTTCTGTAGTTTTGTAATACGGTCCCGGTCCCGAAAACTGCAAGATTTTTAATAAATTAAGTTTAGATCATTACAAAAATATTTGCTAAGCAGCCATGTTCGACAAAACCTGTTAAGCAATATTAGCACTGAAAGTTTCATTTGAAGTGGTGTTCTACATGTTCGGGCCAAAGTTGGGAGCGAGCGGTATCATTGAGTGTGAGAGATGGGCAGTGCGACCGATTTCTTCTTAAATTGATGCAATACAAGACTTATATTTTAACCAGAAACCAGTGGTCACGCGGTGAATCTATTATTTTGTGCCGTGATTTTCTGAGACAACGAAAAATACGCTCCATAACTAAACGTGGCATGAAATTCGATGGCGCATGTTGAAGAGCGCTTTGTGGTGCATTCCCAAACCAATACAGCTGCGTCACACCTGAATGGCTCTTCATTGAAGTTACGTTTCCAGAACTTTTAACTAGCTTTGCCGGCTGCAAATAAGCAACTGAATTATTGGTGTTTCGTTGTCTTTTTCAGCGACCGAAGCTCATTTTTACTAGTAGTTTTCTCGCAGTCGTCAATGCACTAATGGACGTTTGAGACCAAAATTAATGACTAAATAAGTGCACGTGAAGGTCAATATTGTTCCTATAGACAGCTCCAACATACTGCCTTGTGTGAAACAGGACAGATTGCCAACCATTGAAACAGAGTTGAGGATTATAACACAAGGGCACGTCAAGCAAGACATGAGCACCGTCCGCGAGATTTTCGGTGTTACCTACTCAAGGGGGTCGGATTATTATTACCGCGATCCGATGAACACTGCGCTCGCATATCGATGACTAGGGGCTCCAGAAGAGCGAGGAAAGCAGTAGGATGGCCATAGTAACGCGCTGCTCAACGGAAATAATTTTTCATGACTGGATAATGATTCATACATAAGGCCGATACCGCGGCTTAATCGTGGAGGTATTAGTTACAAGCTAAAGTAATTGATGGAGTGGTGCGGAGGCGGAAATTTTTTATTAAAATCTTCCAAGTCCCAACCAAGATTCATCACGCATATTGAAAATGAGCACAATACTGGCAGTTCTAGTGGTTCGCGCATGTACTTGCAGTGTTCAGCAAATGAAACGCGATTATTGTCAATACTTTTCTCATCAAAAACTTCGGAGCATCGTCATAGAATTTTCTTTGGTAATGTACTCTAAATTAAATTTATAAGCTAGGGAAGGCGATATAGCTGTAATGTAAGGCGCAACGAAATCCTAAAGTGGCCTTTTAAGATTGTCGTATGGCCTACTTGGAGAAGCAGGCCTTTTAATATCAACGAGAGCTTCAAGCGGAAGAAACTTGGGGAGCAAGCTACCACAAAAACAAACATGTGGCTGGTTCTGCAGTATCAGCACTTCAAAGTGGAAGGCGGAATCTGCGCCTCCGAGCGATGGCTTCTGAGCAGCTGTTGCAGGCACTTATCAAAACGTTGTTCAAGCGGACGTGCTGTTGCACCAAGGAAAACGATGTTTCTGGCGTGATTGATATGGCCAATAACAGTGTACTCACGCTGCCCCGTGAGGCGAAAGGTGAAGGAAAACAAACTTGAGCAGAACACTGAAGAGACAAAGATACGGCGAAAGAAACAGTCTGGGAGCTTTCGTGGAAATCTCGAGGGACGCGTCCGGCCCAGCTGAAGTAAAGCGGATGCGGAGGACACATCCGCAGAAGCAAGTTCGATGTAGAGCAACAAGCTGACATCATTCAAGAGTGCAGCAAATGGGCCTGGTTCTACTTTGACTGCTTTCTTATAATTCGCTTTTATGAGTACGTCCGACTTACGGGCTTTTAACCATGGAAATGAGATTGAATATTTGTTCTGGTAAACTGTGAAAAATGAACAGCTAAGTGCATTTCACCGGCATTAGGTAACAGAAAACACTGCCATTCATTGTCTTAATGACAACTTGCGTTAAAGTTACCTCCTTCAGACTTATAAAGCTGTTTCAGTGCGACACTATGACATTGCGAAAAAAAATCTAAAAGTAACAATAGCTGGCGTTGAACGAAACCTCGTGCATGACAAAGTCATTGTATGCCAATCGCAAGGGTAGCGCGATCATTTATTATTACATATTCACTTTGGTATGTTAGTATCAATCACCGAGCATGAAAACTGCTGCACTAAATTTTTCCAGTTTTCTGTTTTTCTTTCTCCCCATTTACGGAACCAGGATCGCGGACCATGCAACGCACGCACTTTACGTTCACTGGAGTGCTACTTGATTTTCGTGGCCGCACTGATCCTCTTGTAGTTTCTTGCATTGCCACTACATTCTGCGTGAAGTAGGAGCCCTCTTTTATTGTCGGATTTCCTCTTTTTTTTCTTAGAAGAAGAAAGTCGATGGTAGTGCCAATTTGTGAACAGCAGATACTCTGAAAACAATCCTGCTTGTGTATGTTTACTGGAAACGGGGATCATGTTCGATGCAATGTGTGACGAATCGTAACTTTTTCTGGCCGAATTAGAAACGTTAAAAATAATTACTAAACACTTAATCATTTCGTTTATTTTCTTGTAATACTAGGTGTGTAGTAGAACTCTTCGGTGTCCTTGGTGAACTTCTAAAGGTACATTCTCTATATTTGCTTACACTTAGTGGCTTCTTATAGGTGATGTGTAAACAAAGTTTGAAGTGCATGGACGAACTGCACGCATTAGCTGCTAAATACGTATGTAGGCTAGCCGGAGCGTCATAACTGTGTTCGAATGACGCAAAATATAACACGCTGCCCTGGGGTACTGCAAGCTCTCACAAGCTCCCATATCGAGAAAATGGGCGAGGGGGAATAATATGGCCATTATTTTCGCAAGGTAAAATGCGAATGGATAATTGCTTCATTTGCAAAATTTGCTTACCAAGTGTCAGAAAGGGGCTGTATGGTTTAAAGTTTCAAACGGACCAATCTTGTAAAAGCAATGTTCTAAATTGCATTCATTATCAATGCGCTCGCACTAGTCAGGCATTTTTATCGTTGTTCTTCTATCTCGTTCTGCTCCCTCATTTACAACATATATTTCATAGCCTCGTGTCGCATGCTTTTCAATTTCAATTTTTGTTCGAGTCAAGCTACCTGCGGGTAATATAAGAAACTGCTGCAGTGATGAATGGTTACAAATATAGTTTTCATTTTTGCCTTAAAACTTTATACCCTATTTCGTGAACATTATTTGCTACTGGCGTGAACTGGTGTTCCTGTTCGCTTCAGTTGCTCTGTTACTTCGGTTTAGGCCCACCAAGACACCGAAAACCAAATGTGATCAGGTGGACGGAATAATGGGCAATTATAAGCACCTGTTACCCACTCTCAATTAACCGCTTTGCGCATAAAGCAATTCTGTAGACCTTAGCAACTAAGCAGAGTGGCCTATTTTGTACAGGTCTGTACATGGATAGCCTGTGCGGATCTGAGAGTGACGTTTTTATTAATGGTTGCCAGAACTGCACTTACCTAGGTAATGGAAGTTCCTAGTAAAGCACAGATATTCTCTAGTAATTTTCCTCTTGGGGAAGGACAAATGGACTTTCAGGAAAATGCCGCTTCTCCTGATAGACTTAGCCCAGCTTACTTCTTTCCTTTGTCTCGGAGCAATTAAATTGTTATTTTTTACTGCCTGAAAAGACAAGCGATGACTAAGCGAGCTAGAGCAGTGTGTCGCAATGAAATGAGGCTGTCGATCATACATTGGTATTCGGTGGAGCACTGCGTTATTTGCCGTTCCACCATTAGGAAGGAACCTGTGGGACCAGTTTAGCAGTTGCCTATCCAAACAGTCCGCTGCATTTGCTGGTGAGTGATACGTTAACGCATATAAAATTACCTAAAATCACCACGCGTACAGTGGAATGACTCGTTGCCTCGAATATAGCGGCAATCATAGTAATCCATAAGGCGTCTTTTCAGCAGGTTCCTCTGCACAACGGCTTGTAAAGCTTGACAGTTTAATGTGCTTAATTAGCGCTCTCGAGAATACGCCCTGGAAGTATTATTTCCTGTACGAGTGGAGCGCTTTCAGGGATTTGCTCTTCATGTCAGCAATAGTGTCAAAGCAGTTACCTTTGAGCTGGATTTTTAAGTTTCGGAGAAGAGCGAAATTAGCGGAATCAAATGCCTACAAATGATGTGTGTTTCACGTTGAAGGTCCGCCCTAGGAACAAAAATTGGTTGTTGAGGTGTAACACGGAGATAAAGCAACAGTCCTCGCCCCGGGAGAGTCAACGCCTCCATAACTGAAAGACCGTGCATATCAGCATTTTTGGACACGAGATGGTTTATAGCACCCAGTTGTCGGTGACCTTCAAGTAACCTTGAGCCAAAAACCAGAGCCATTATCCGGACGCTTAAACGAGAACTAAAGAGATTACGGGGACAACCACTCAACTCACAAGAAAGTGTGGTCTCTGGCCCCCAACCCTTTGTACAAGACCGCATTACATATGCTAGTTATTGCCCAAACAAGTTACAAAAATATTGCTTCCGAGTTCTTCCTAATGTTTGTTCACACTATCACTCAAGCTGTAACTTCTTGTGCGCTGAAGTTTTATTTGTCATTTCCAATAGGCGACAATCAAGGAGCAGATACAGGGTATCATATACTTCAGTGTCATCTTTTGGTGCTGAGACAGGGTTGTCTATGCTCTTCGAACGGCAGCGATCTGTCAGTTCCGCGGCGCGGGTTTCGCGTTGCCTCGTGAGATGGCGCCACGCTGCGTAGCGCCTCCTTCAGGCTACGCAGATTCTAGCTGTGCAGTGCACTCTCGTGCCTGCAAAACTAGCTCTTCTTCAAACTGTGCAGCGTCCATATCGACTAATGCACAGTATGGCGTGGCGCAGTGTAATGTGGTATGGTGTGCCGTTGCAAACATGCACTACACCCATTTTAATATTGTGGCGACTATCATCTCCAACCGATTTGCTTTGCCGGTTGCCTTTTTCACGCTTACATCTACTCTCGATTACGGGCGAGCCAGCAATTTTTCGGCTTTCACGGTATTCTGCATCCGGAATTCGTCCCAAATGGCCATACAATGAATAACAAGTTTTACTAGCAAAGTTTAGGGCGTTTCTGAGAGGTCGTTTGGTGAAAACGGCCCTATGTGAGGCGCACGAGGAGCTTGATCCTGCGCGACGAAAGCGCAGCCTGTCACAGATCCCTGCATTCCCTTTTTCGCCAACATAAGTCTTACTGTACTCGTCAGATTTAGCTTCCGTTTCTTTCTCTCTCTCAACGCAATTTAAAACCTAGCTCAAATGTCGCCATTTTGTCACGATTGATTGGCAGGAAAGTATAGCTCGAGGCCTCGTAATATATACATGGGAGCGGTGAAATCGTTTTTCGCGACGACCAATGCACCAAATTTGATGAGATTGGCTGTGGGACAAGAAAAATTAGGATGTATTGATTGTTGCAAGCAGATTTTTATTGGGTACATATATTTTTTTTATTAGAAATTGATGACGTTCGCAAATTTCCAGGAAAGGGAATTATGAAATTTCTCGCTCTCTGAGCGGCAATAAAAACGATATCACAATTTTGTTAATTGCACATATACCGCGGACCGAATTATTATGTTATGCATGGCTCTTAAACACACCACTAATAAGTGAACAAGACTTTTGCAAAGCCCCTATAAAATTCTAAAAGTTCAAGTGAGATACAAATAATCATATCAGATTTGCCCGCTTTTGATGTTCTAGGACTACAGTCTACAAAAAGTAGATGTATGTTTTTGGTGCTCAGTTACTGCTTTGTAAACTTCGTGCGTCAATCTTCTGTCAAGATTATATATTGTCGGCCATTTTTGCAAAAAACAGGCATGCCCTAATTTAAAAGCTTGCCTTTTATTTTGCAAAACATAACTTTCCTTCACAAACGCAACAAATTTAATTAAAGTTGGCCGTGGGGTTATCTCAGAAAAGTGTTTCTGCGTTATACATGCATTTGAGTAAGCGCCATCAGAGTGGAGCGCGAGCTAAAACTTCCTGGTAATGAAGCTCGAATCGCCGAAGCGTGCTCAACTCCTTCCGGAAAGCAGACCTACAGGACATATTCACAAAAGGGCAGTAACGCTAGAAGCACTATATTGCTGCGCAAGGGCCCCATGTCAGTGGTAAAACTCTTTTAATGCACCTAAATAAATTACTTGCTTCAAAACAGAGCCACATTAAAAATTTTTTGTTACTAGCATGTATATGCCGAAATTAACTATAATGTTACCATTTTTGCTAAGCCTACATGATTTCCCTACTACTCGGCTTCAATATCGCAATTGGCACATGTGCAATAGAGTACATGCATAAGAAGGTAATAACCCTCTTAAAAATTTATTGTGCAGGTAACGAGCGTCTTTTCAGGTAATGCACACTTAGGGAGGTCTAATTGCGCTATATGCAGAATTCAATGACTCAACTTTATATTTTAGGAACATATGGCATACAACACTGTGTTACATCATGTTCTCTCTTGGGATTATGGCAGTCGTATGATACTGTTATTCTATCTAGGCTTATTTGCATATTCTTATTGAAATTTGGTTGACTACTAAAAAAAGCGGAAGTCGAGAAAAAGAGGTTGAAAAGAAAATAACTTTTCTTTCACGGACAAGATATTTATTCAATGTTCTTTATTTCTTATGCAGATTTCACAATGACATGCTGCCATGGTCATGATCCAGTCAAAAGAAACAAATACTTTTTCTCAAGTTAAGCCAGCACAATGCCTGGATACTTAGGGTCCCTCTATGTACGCTTAAAATTCTTCGGCAAAGTTCTGGCTTTTGTGACTGCTGCCCTCAAAGTTCGATCGAATACTGCATTGCGCATTATATAGGCTGCCTGAGCCTATTGCCTACCGATGCTTCTAAAATACATGCACAGACTCTGTTCCACAAAGACCGCTTAAATATTTCCTGCCCATTAGTCCTGGCTTGCGTTAGAAATGGCTCTTCCGTCACTCACCACATGACTTGTGTTAAAAGATGCAATGTGACGGGCTTCAGGCACTATCACGCTAGTTCAGATTCACCTGCAGAAAGCAACACTCCTCCTCTTCCTCTCCCGCAAAAGAGGAAGAGCAGGGAAAGACCGCAAGAAGAGAAAATGCAGGGAGGTCAACCAGATGAACGTCCTGTTTGCTACCCTACACTGTGAATACGAGAAATAAGGTGTGGAAAGAGGAAAGAAGGAAGAGAGTGAGCACCAGGCGTGTGAGGTAGGATGCACAGGAGAACTATAAGCGGGCTCTCAGGTCAGTGCGATTCAAGCAGTACGCTAGTGCACGAATCACTTTTTGGGCCAGTGACGGATGTTTCCACCATAGGTCGGCGCACTCACTCATGAGTGCACTCGCTCACACTAACTTGCACTCATTTCAAATGCGTGAGTCCGAGTGTGAGTGAGTGCCAGTGAGTGTGAACGGAGGTGAGTGCGAGTGTGAGTACCAGTGAGTGTGAGTGGAGGTGAGTGCGAGTGTGAGTGCCAGTGAGTGTGAGGGGAGGGGATTGCGAGTTCGAGTGAGAGGCATTGAGTGTGAGTGGAGGTGAGTGCGAGTGTGAGTAAGTGTCAGTGAATGTGAGTGGAGGTGAGTGCGACTGTCAGTGAGTGTGAGCGGAGGTGAGTGCGAGTGAGTACCAGTGAGTGTGAGTGGAAGTGAGTGCGAGTGTGAGTGCCAGTGAGTGTGAGTTGAGGGGATTGCGAGTTCGAATGAGTGGCATTGAGTGTGAGTGGAGGTGAGTGAAGTGAAGTGAAGTGACGTTTATTCTTCTTTTCAAGGAAAAGAGGGGACCGGGACAAAAGGCGGTAAGGCCTGACGAGGCCCCGGCACCCATACAGTTGGCAATACCAATATAAATGCAAAAAAAGAAAAATGTACATAGAAGGCGCGACAAATATGTCAAAACAAAGCTACAATGTGCGCAGTGAAACTTAATTCGGCAAAAAAAAAAAAAAAAAAAAATGTGCAAGGTAATATACAAGCATACATAGTTATACACGTACAAATGCAATGCGTACATGGCTGCTGAATTAAGACGCGAAAACATGCAAATGCAGCAAACTATTGTTGCTTGTCTGCAAGAAATATAGAAAGAAACGTATTTATGAAGAAACGGTAGATACATTTTCTTACATTGGAATTTCGCCTTCAATCAAACGTCGTTTCATGTTTTTCTTGAACACATTTTTAGATAAAAAGAAATCATCTCTAAAGGGAAATTTGTTGAGGGCGTTGGGTACTTGAAAACTTA
Source organism: Dermacentor andersoni (assembly GCF_023375885.2). Lineage (NCBI taxonomy): Eukaryota > Metazoa > Arthropoda > Arachnida > Ixodida > Ixodidae > Dermacentor > Dermacentor andersoni. The sequence goes on from NC_092817.1 coordinate 86,208,061, forward strand.
ACTTTTGTTTACCATAATTCGTGCGTGTACGCGGTACACGTAGTTTTACCTCACGAAGGTTGTATTTTATAGTACTGTCAGCAATAGAGTACAAACTGTTTCTATGAATGTATTGCAACAGCCGTAGATAATACACTTGTTCAGCTTTTAATATGCTATGTTCAACAAACAAGGGTTGTGTACGTAATTTATGTGGTGCGCCGCAATAGCCCTCAATAGCACGCAAGGCTCTTTTTTGCAGCAGTAGTAGTTTATGGTAATTTGAAGACGTAGTCGTACCCCATACAAGATTACAATAGGACAGTTTTGAGAAAAACAGTGCGTTATACATGGACACCTTTAACCAAACAGGTAAGAGTTTAGAAATCCTAAAGAGCAGACCAACAATTTTGCTTAGTTCAGAAGCAAGTTTTGAAATATGAACAGACCAAGAGAGATTTTCATTAAACCACACACCGAGGAATTTTTGAGAAGAAACCTGACTGATTTGTGTATTATCATAATAAATCTGTATAGAATAACGTTCCACGGTGTTGATCGGCTTGAAAAGAATATATTTTGTTTTATGTATATTTAAACTAAGCTTATTTACGTGTAACCAATCACGAAGCTTCAGTAAATAAGTGTTAACGATGCTTTGGAGGGTGAGTAATGAGCGGGAGGAAAAGAAAAGATTTGTGTCGTCAGCGTACATTACCAGATCTGGAGAATTATATATATCGGCTAGGTCATTGATATATGTAATGAATAATAAAGGCCCTAATATTGATCCCTGCGGGACACCATGCATTATTGTCTGTGTATCGGAGGAGATGTTATTTGCTCGTACGTATTGGGACCTATTACTCAGGTAACTTTTCAACAGGTTCAGCGCAATACCGCGAACCCCGTAGTCACAAAGCTTCTTAAGGAGAGTGTCATGATGTACGCAATCAAAGGCCTTGCGAAAATCTAAAAATAGGCCAAGGGTATATTTTTTACCTTCAATGTTATCTATTATTTTGTCTTTAACAACTAATAGCGCTTGTTCCGTGGACCTATTTTTTATAAACCCATACTGTGAATCAGCAATGACATTGTATTTATGGAGAAAATTGGCCATCCTTGAATTAATAACGCATTCAAAAATTTTTGATAGAACAGGTAATACCGAAATAGGTCGGTAATTAGACAGTTTATTTATGTCGCCACCTTTATATATTGGAACCACTCGGGCCAATTTTAATTTGTCCGGAAAAACACCCGTTGACAACATAAGGTTTATAATGTGTGACAAGACATCGCATATAACGTTGCATACATACTTCAGGGGAATTACTTTTATATCGTCATATCCAGCGGATACATCATTCTTTAAAGAAAATAATAATGTAGCTACTTCTTGAGGGGTTGCTGGTGCGAGTGCTATAGAGTTCAGTAATGGAGTGGTGGGGCCCATAAAACTATCAACCGGAGTACGCGTAGAAAGATTTGGTGAACCAACATTAATAAAGTAGTCATTCAGGGCGTTTGATAGCTCACGGCCCGTCAATTTACCATTAGTTGTAATTATTTCACTAAGTTGTGTGCATTTTGTGTTATTCTTCAAGTTATTAACCTCTTGCCAAACCTTACGACTATCATTTTGAATACGAGAAAAATGGCTTATGTGATAATTAGATTTAGCATGTTTTAAGTCTTTGTTAAGTTTATTTCTAAATTGTTTAAATTGACAAAGCAGAGCTAGATCTCTGCTATGGAGGAACTCATGATACATTTTATTTTTCTTTCTTATCCTTGCGTAAAGTGATTTGTTCATCCAAGGCTTCTTAAACTTCTTAACATTAATTTTTCTCTCTATTTGTGGGAAAGCTGCGCTATATCGGGTTAAGAAAATATCAATAAACTCAGAATATGCTGTATTAACTTCAGATATCTCGTATATAGATCCCCAGTTAGTACCTTCGATTAGCTTACGAAACTCGTTCAGAGCAAAATCATTAATATCTCTGGTCGTATGCGTAACAGCATTTGTTAGTCGGTTTAATCTGAGAGGTATGAAACAAAATATGGGCAAATGGTCACTAATATCTAAAGATAATAGACCAGATTCAGTGCGTGGAGGCTGAACATTTGAGATACAGATATCTAATAAAGTAGCCGTGTTGCAAGTTATTCTAGTAGGCGAAGTGATATAGTTCATACATGCGTAAGAAGTGTGAGTGAATGTCAGTGAATGTGAGTGGAGGTGAGTGCGACTGTCAGTGAGTGTGAGCGGAGGTGAGTGCGAGTGCGAGTGAGTACCAGTGAGTGTGAGTGGAGGTGAGTGCGAGTGTGAGTGAGTGCCAGTGAGTGTGAGTGGAGGTGAGTGCGAGTTCGAGTGAGTGGCATTGAGTGTGAGGGGAGGTGAGTGCGAGTTCGAGTGAGTGGCATTGAGTGTGAGTGAGTGGCATTGAGTGTGAGTGGAGATGAGTGCGAGCGTGAGTGGGCGCTTGTGAGTGTGAGGGGAGGTGCGCGTGAACGTGAGTGAGTGCGGGGCCTGGAAAAATTTCTTTGAGTGAGTTTGAGTGAGTATTCTCCCCCACTGCCGACCTATGGCTGGCATACACTACGGTGCTCTGTTGCTCGATGTTCGATGTATTAAACGAGTTTGTTTTACGTCGTCTCGTGTACGTGCCATTCCCTCCTCGATGAGCAACGAGGGACAAGCTCCGAGCGAACGCTGTTGACGTTGGCGGCCGCTCGTAGTCATGGAGTTATTTAAATATAAAGCGTTAGTAATGGAACGACTATGTTCACTCCGTTCCCTAATTGTTTTAAGGAAATATGAATATTTAGGGAACTTGAGGTAAAGGTGCATTCATTAGGTGTTCTAGAGTGTTTGTGCCATGTTGACGTACAAAAATTAAAAGAATTTTGTACGGATGTGTCAATTGTTTTGTAACCGTGAATAAATTGAAACAAAAGCTTTAGTCGTGCTATTTTTGCCCTACTTTGCAGTGTGAATAAACCGGCCCTCTTTAATAATTCAGTCGATGAATCCGTTAACTTGTTTTTATTATTAATGCGCCTTATTGCCTTCCTCTGCCCCGCCTCCTATGAGTTCTTTTGCGTACGTATATCAAAGAATACATGCGTACTCCAGCACTATAATAATAATAATAATAATAATAATAATAATAATAATAATAATAATAATAATAATAATAATAATAATAATAATAATGTTAATAATAATAATAACGGCGGCGATTATGATGGCGATGATGATAATATTGAAGTGGTCATGTCACAGCAGTTCTTGAAAAGATGTATACAATTGACAGGAAAAGGAAAGTGAGGTGCAGGCTGGCAACTGATACTGCAAGGTGCACAATGCCTGCCTACTCTTCAGAAAGGAAGAGACAGAAACATAGAAATGGAAGATAGGAAGAAGGGGCGGAAAGAGTACAGAAAGGGCAAGATCAACAATCTAAAAAAAAAATAATAAAGTAGAACACACAGTACATGTCACACACAGTAGGGCCGGTCACTGCAGGTCATACTACTAAAGTATGTTAAATAGATGAAATAGTGTCTGAGCTACAGACATGAACCTAAGTCAGTTATTTCTAGAAAAATAAGGAGAACGCGGTGAGCCTGATCGCGTCGGGACGCACAACTACTAGGGTACAAACATTCGCCGAGTGTCAAAGATCGTAGGTGAAGGACACTGCGGACCAAAGTGAAATGCAGCCACATTGTGCAAGCACTAGGCTCAGTTTATCCATAGCGTAATATCCATGTTTTTTTTTTCTTTCTTGCCACCACGGTATAGAACAAGTGACGCACATGAACGCGCACATGGTGGCTAAATGCGGTAACTGCCGTCGGGCATGAAAAAGAAACAACAGAAAAACAAAGCTGCCGAGACTCTACAAGACCTTCATTCAAATGTCAGGCACCGCAGGAAAACTTGATGCTGGAATGAAAGTGCTTTCGTGTATTGACGTAGAGAAATATCAGGAAAATATTTCACCTCTAACATAAACTGAGATCAGTGAGAATCTAGTCTTTAAGTTTTGTTTTCTCCTAGCGTGAGAGATATACGCGCATTGCCAACCACAATGAATACAACACCACATATACAAGGTCAAAAGACAAGTCCACTTTTTTCTTTTCTTGCCTCGACGACCGAGATGCATAGTTATTAATACCCTAGCGCTTTACCAACAAGGTCGACATCAGCTTTTTTCTTTTCTTGCCTCGACGACCGAGATGCTCTAGTTATTAATACCCTAGCGCTTTACCAACAAGGTCGACAGCAGCTTCATCTCCACTAATGCGCGCAAGAGCAGAATGAGAGCACTAATGAACTCAAGATACTTAAGAAGTTCATTTTTGTTCAATATACATTTTGTTTCCTTAGAGTGAATCACAGAAGACTCAAACAGCATATGTGGCATAGAAGGCTGGGAAATAAAATCGAATTAAGGGATTGTCCCATAGGTGAAAGATTTGCCTAATAGCTTCAGAAAAGACGACTGTTGTCTCGGCGCCAGTTTTTGTTGATCTTAATTGACTATGCTTTTTGTTCTAGCATGCACTGTAAGACGAATTTGTCGTAATTACTTCGTGGCAGCCGGTATGTTCCCTGTTACGTCGTAAGACTAATTAGTAGGGCCAGAACAAGCAAGAATCAGGAACTCCCACGAGGTGTGGCACTCATTATCCCGCTGCGAAGCAAATTCGAGCAAGTGCAGGCAGCCTTGTCGACTTTAATTAATGCGTTAATTATGAGAGGCCTCACCCAGCGTGCACAGTTCTAGATACACGGCAACGAGCAGCTAAGCCTCTCAAATGCCCACCGAGCGCAGTGAATGAAAGCGCTAGTTTTATAACTGGCACTGAACTTCTTCCTCACGAAGCACCATGAACATTGTCTGGAACTGCTTCAGCGTGCTTCCTCGTACTGAAGAGCCTCTACATGCTAGGTCGTATATAACTACACTCTAAGCCAAAAAGGACTAAAAAGGGTAGGGGGGTTAGTCTCTTTGGGGAGCAAGTGCATTGCCACAACCATTAGTCCCTATAGTAGTCCCTTAATAGTAACCCTATAGGGTTACTATTAAACGATGGAGCTATACCTTCTTGCATGAACGAGACATTTCGCTCGTATAGTTTAAGCATTCTCTAACTAAACCAAGAAGTCACGAGGACTAAAATTAGTGGCGACGATATGCCATCAAAATGTTACATTTGACATTCCTAAAATTTTGAAATGCTACATTTTCTCTTTATATTCAGGAAACAAATGCCGATATATAATTTTGCGAATAATCGAATACATGCTGTTCCAAATTTCTTCTCAACGAAAGTTAGCGAGACCAGATCAGGGCTTTCTTTCGACGCTTTCTATCGAAGAAACTCCCACTTGTTCTCTGTTGTTAAGCCTCAGAACCTAAATAAGTTAGTTTCCTAACTTTCATAAAATAAGATATGATTACCCCTTATAAATCACAATTATCCTGTAAATAAACAACATGGAAATATCGCCTTTGTACTGCGATTAATGTGAAAGGGGATCTTATCTCCACAGGCAAATAAATCTCCCATTCCACTGCTGTTCTGTAGCCTTTCACTGCTGTAATATAATGCTACAATACAATACTGGCTGTAATTCATGTCTTCCCAGTGTCACTGCTACAGATGCAATGCTGCGCAACGCCAAAGTGCAATACAAGCGATCAACTTGTTGAGGGGATGTTTCAACAATAAGGTGCCTTCGTGCCGACTCAAATTGACGAAGCCTTCTCTCTATTCACGGTGCCGGTACTTTTGTATATGTCGTGATATGCTTCTCCTTTAGATATCCTGACATGTGATGTCGTGGTTGTCGCTTACCTGTTGTATGCGCCAGGTGCTTGTTTTTTGTCCGGAACAGTATATAGCTGTCATGTTTGCAGATAGGCTAAGGAGTCAGACGGATTTTGATAGGAAGAAACATCTTGACAAACTCGCAAATTAGGGTAAATGGTATAATTATATTACTATTTGATCGGTTCAGGGCACACATAACCGACAAATTCCATCTGAGGAGTACTCAAGTCATGTTGTGCATCGATACGATACGTCCGTTGAAATGAAGGCAAAACACGTGTTCGACTGCTTCGCAAGCATCTTGTCATACCATGTAAGTATTAGTTGAAATACGAACAAATCAGAATTCCCTTTTTTATAACCTAAATTGTTTGGCACAAAGCTGACTAAGAAAGAACAAACTTTTGACACCATCAACAGAAGAGTGAACAGATTTGAAAAAGATCGCTTAGGTCTGTCTTCGCTTAATTCACAAGCTTATTATGTGCGCACCTTTGCGATGCAAAATTCAAAAGCCATTACAAGTGTTGTATCCAAACTCAATGACTGAGACGAGCATGCACGTCAATCCAACCTTCTTTTTTCTTGGCATTCTGGACAATGCAAAAAAAAGGAAAATTCTGGGTGCATTCAGAAGGATTAGTAATGGATTTATGCAATTCTAGCCTTGGTGAAGCACTTCAGCCAAGTTGCTTTGAAGACGTTCCGTTCACATAACGGAACTACAGTAACAGCCCCCCTGTCATTGCACGCTTTGCGCATTTCAAAGTCAAAGACAACGTTCTTTAGAAGGTAGAAAAAAAATTAGCTGAAGGGCAAGGACTACAGCCTTAGGCAGTGATATTAGTCCGCACACGAGCTATTGAAAACGACGTAATCGCCTTTGGCAATGCACAACACGAACCATTTAAGCTCAGCCATGATTAGCTAATATTTGTTGAAACGATCCATACTTACGATCACTCAACTCAGAAAGGTATTCCTCATCCATTCTAGCTGTCTTCCCTAACTTCCACTGACTCAAACTGTACTACTAGCCCTTGATAAGTACTGTACATTATTACAAGTACCCGCCGGGGTAGCCAAGTGGATATGGCCGTGCGCTCCTCAGGTCAAAGTGAAGGGTTGATTATGAGCATGATGATTGCGTGCACGTTAAACAACCCCAGCTGGTGATTATTCTTCCAGAGTCTCCCGCTACGGCGTGCCTCAAAATAAGATCGTGGTTTTGGCGCGCAAGACACCAGGATTTGATTTTGTAACATTAGAAGTGAATGAATGAACTCTGGAGTTGTACATGCGAAAACCACCATTTGATGATGAGGCGTAAAGGGGGGCTCCAGAATAAGTCTGACCTACAGGGGATCGTGCCACGTGCCCCCATGCACGTGGTACGGGCGTTTTTGCATTTCGCCCCCGATCGAAATGCGGCCGCCGTGGGCAGGGCAGTAGAAGTCTCGTACCGAAGAGCGATTCCCCTACGGTATCTTGTCGGCACCACCACCTTCGACATCATTTTGTGTAACTTGGCGACTCTCACTATTTTTTAATTCGGAACGGTTATATTTGCTTTCATGATCACGATATTTTTCGGCGGGACCTCAATTGCAAGTCGTATCGGCAGCGTTCTGACAAGCACTCACAATAACCCTTATGACTTCATTCTTCATGTTTCTTCTCCTCTTGAAATGCTTTTTGTGAAATGCACCATATGTATCCCCCCTCCCTCCTGTAATCACTGGTGGTTGTTTCCTTGCCATAGACGATGACATTTTGATCATAACATAATTCCACAACGCTCTCTTATCTGCAGACAACGTCAAATCCTCAGGTCTCCGTAGCTATCCTTGATGAATTCAATTTTCTCTCGATTAGCTGGTCCGGTCAAACTCTGATGTTTGCTAACCTTAACGAAGAAAGTAGTTTTGAAGACAAGCGCCGGATATTCAAACTCGCACAACTTGTTTCTGGGCCGACTCGTGTATCCGTTCACCCTTCAAGCATACTCGATCCGCTACTATCACTCCCCGATATCGTGACCTAGCTTGCACATTTGCCAGGTCTCAGTGATCACGCAGTCATTGATGCATCGGTTGAAAAAGCGCATTCCTTGTATGCGCAAGCTCTCACCTGCGTTCTAACTTCGCCTCGGTATCCTCTATAAATAAGTTAATGCATAAAAGACGCACAATAAATTCCAAAGGAAAAAGGTTGTCGGTAGTTTATGTCATAATGCTACTTAGACCAAAATTTCCATTGCCAAGCCCGTCGTGACGCTAGCGGTGACGTCAAAATCACCGCGGCTTACTCGGGAGCGTCCCGATTACGTGCTACGGCAGTCGGGCACGGTAGCATGGCTCCACGAATGGAAGTGCGCCGACCTTGTGCTACCTAGGAAACGTTGGCCAAGCCTCTCATCACGCTCGCTTGCCCGCGAGGAGCTCGTCACTCGAAGTGCCGCTCAGCGGCGTTCAATTGGATATTAATCCTTTCGCATGCACAACTCATAAAAAGTGCTTATATGTACCCGCATTCTTCAACTGTAGTTCACGCTAAACTTTACGCTATTGCCATCTGGGATTCATAAACATCTAACCACATTAACTGGCTCGAGGCCATTAATAATCGTACAGTCAGATTTGTTTATTCTGATTATTGTTATTTCGACAATGGCTCTACTTTTAAATCGGGAGCTGATCTAGAAAAAAAATTGCTTTAAGGTGTAAGGTTTCGCGCTTCTGTTTACATTAGAATTGTTACCGCATATCTCACGCCAATTCAAATATCATTGCCACCGATCGTCTTTCTCAGCGCATCAGTCACCACAAAACCCTCTGTACCCCGACAGCTCGCACCTCCACCCACTTTATTTCTTTTCTTCTCTTTTTTTTTTTGGACCAACCACCAAGAGACGAGCAGTTTGCCTAACAACGCTTTGCGGACTACTAGCTCGAAAAAAAATAAATAAAATGTAACCATTGTCCAACTCGTTCATTAAATTTTTTCAACATTCCTTTCTCTGTAATACTCCTCATCTGGGCATTTGAGGCAAAATATATATTATAAAAAAATAAAGAAAATTGATACATATATAGTTCAAGCATATGTTCCCCAAAGACCATTTACAGAAAACAATTCGATTATCGCAGCAATGAGGACCGCAATAAACAGGAAACAGGATTATTGCATTAAACGTACCACCAAGCGACGGCCGTGTATAACGCAGGTGGAAATAGGCTTTTGATTCCAGCAGTTTATCTTATGCAATATTGTCTCTTTAATAATTATTTTCTTCCTATCTGATAGTAAAATTAAACGAAAGTGTAATGCGATGCCAGCGACACCCTTACATCTCTATCGGCGCTTGAGACAATCGACGTTCAGTAAGATGACGAAGAAAAAAAAAATAATACCGTCCATGTGCCTGCAACAGGACATTCTCATAATGCGAATGCGAATAGTGTTGTGCCTAAAGCTACAACTCATGGTTACAATTTCGCAGTGGACCCTGAACTAAAATTCACAGTTTCAGTTAATTTACCAAGAGACGTGCAAATTCGCTAGGCGCCATCATCGACTAGGTGCAGCCTTACGCGCTGAATGATCATCGTTTACTTGTTGTGAACCAGATGAAGACATCGCATCTAGAATTTGCTGTTACGTTGTCTTTATGCCAAGCAGGGTCGCGAGGTGTGCATCAAATTTAGGACAGTTGGCCATCTCACGCTCTCCTCAGGGGCTATTTGAACGTTGCCTTCTGCAGACATTGCAAGGAAGGCAATACGTTGTGTACAAAATTGAGTTTTTTTTCTTTTTCGTGCAGCCCAGTCTTAAAGTACTGACAGTGCGCCTACGTTTGAGCATTATTTTGTCTTCCAACATCACTCGTGAGGGTGACAATACGCCATCCGTTATTTTGTCCTTTAAAAATAAATTCTGTCCATCACCACTTTTTTTTTGTTTTCATGCAATTTCCATCGCTCATAGCGCCTTAACCCATGTAGTAATGAGATATAAATAGCAATATATATATGCTTTCAAACACTCCTCCTACACCCCCAGCTAGATCTGTCTTACTCAGTCTACAAAACAAGCCGACAAATATGCACAGTTGTGGCTAACAAGCACAGTCTCAGGTTTTGATGTTAGGTCGCTGAAGCTGAGCACATAAAAATAGCGTTTGCTGTGTTACCATACTTACCTGGCATCAGCTTCGGACATTTATCAAACATTATTCCACACTTATTTTACATGATCGCGTTACTCATTCAATATATAAACAGCCAAAATTATTTTCTACATTTTTGATTGCAATAATAACGTACCTTTCCAAATCATCGAAAAAAATTAGGTATACACAAAGCGAACATGTGACAACGCCACCGTGATGTTTCTCTCGTTTAACCTTGCCATCAGTAATCCGATGTCGCAATGTATTCTATTTCGCTTTCAACAATCAAAAGATAGCATTGGCTATGTTTGAAGCATTAATCTTCCACTATGCACTCGCGAATTCATACTTTGCTCGGCCCACAGCATGATCTTTCCATAAAGCCGTCCTGCTCACGAGGAAAATAATGCTGCGCTCTCAACAATATTAAATTATATATGCAGCGCCGCCGGCAATTTAAATTCTGCCAGAATGATTCCGGCAGCAAGTGAAGATCTTGATTTGTTATCTCTTTTTTTCTCCTTCGTGCCACACTTTTGTGATCAGCTACCACAATGGCACCAGATCGTCCCTCCATTGGTATGTATGCTCTTTTTTTTTTCTTCTGTCTCTCTCTTTCTACCTCTGTCTTTGTTCTTTTTTTTTTTTTTTTGCATCTGGAGGCTATGGTGGAGCCATCCTTCAATGCCCAATGTCTCGGTTTGAAGCTAACAAAGACTTGAAAACATATTCCAAGAAAGTCTTCTTTGTCTGCTAAGCAATAAATAAATAAATAAATGATGAAAACAGCTTGGAGTGTTCCAGAATGCACTTATTCAGAGCAGTTAATTCTTTTGCAAAAGCGAGCGTATAAACGCCTGTGCTAAAAGACCGTCAGCTTGTGACATAAAGTAGATCACAAGATAACTACACAGAAAACAAAATCTACGAATAAGACATTGAAATGTAGAGAACTTGTCACTGTTCGACACTACGTGTTTTTATGTTTGTGTTTTTTTTTGTCTTTTTCTTAACTTAGTTGCAGGACCTGTATCATGTACATTCGGGTACGAATGCACAAGCGAACATACGAACGAACAATATTGATTAAAAGCAGGATCAGCGGAGATTCATTGGAGGAACGCTCTCTCACCTGTTACCATGCCGTGGCGGTATATTGCGCATGTTTTAGCGTGACTTTCATCATCGAATCGCACGTGTGCGCTTGTGTATGTGTCTGACATCGCGTGCCGATGGCAAAGTCTGCACATTTCGCCGTGCATCAACGCTGCCTGGAGGAAAACGGCATCGAGAGGGACCATGACGAGCAACAACAATATAACCCTTAATTTTGTTTCGCATGCGCAACTTCGTCAGCGCTAAGCGTGTAAAGAAGAAAAAAAGTAATTTAGTACGTAAACAGGGGCCTTCGCATACTTTCCGCAGTAGGGGCGTAACCATAGCCTCAATAGTAACAGGAAACAAAGAAGCTATGACTGACATCACCATTTAACCGTAAAGGTTTGTACCCGTAAGGGTGTTGTTTGATTCCATGGCTTACGCAACTTATCCTTTGAGGTGTCCATAATAGAATCGTTACTGAGGGCAAAATAGTTGTCCTTTCTTTCCGTCTTTTTTGGGAGGAAGGGGGGAGGGGCGACTTTTCGTGACAAGTAAACATTGTAGCACCTATTAGAGACTACACTAAAACTGGATGAAATAAACTTAAATAGCCGTCACTATCCCCAATTAGCTATTATGGCGCGCACCTAGTGGTCAGAATTATTACCGAATTTTCGACTACGGCTTCTCGTATCTCAGATGTAGTTCCAGCTTTCTGTCGAGTGCAATAAATTTCTCTACAGGCTTAAAGCTATGGGTGCTACACATAGGAAAAAGCAGCACCCTTTAGGGTGCGTAAGTTAGGAACTACGGCACAAGCAATAGCCGCCTGACTTCAGAAAAAAAAAAAAAAAAAAAAAAAAACGTACGCCGAGTGTCGCCGCGTTCTGCTTTGCAGTCTATTGCCTCTCAGACTTTCCGTGAGAAGTGGAAGCTTATAGCATGATATCTTTCCGGCCTAACCTTACGTAATTTGATGACGGCAGCCTATTGCAACTAGCGTGAACCTATCAAAAGAAACCTCGTGCAACAAGTCAAATAGCAAGCGAGCTAGTCTCTGACATGATATATAAGTTGTCAGTGTAACGCGCACAATAAGATCGCGCTTTAAACCACATGTACCAGCAAGAATAATTCAGTGCGCTTTATTCAGGCACCCTTTTCGTTGTATGCGCTGCCTTAAAACGCGCAACACGCCAGGAACGTCTCTACCACGAACTTGTATTGCGCTCTACAGCTCGCCTAATGCACAATCACTTGAGGTCAGGAAATGCAATCTTGTAAAGTAAATGCAATCGGCGTCCATGGATTATAGGCGCACCAGTCCATAGCCTCTACAAGAAATTTTCTTCATGAAAAGTCCTAGCAAAATTACAGTGAGTAAATCGGGGAAAGCTTGGCTCCTAATTAGGCGCTCTGAATGTTGTTATAGGGAAGCCTGTAAGCGTCGATATACTTGCGAGGGCTATATATCAGGTGTTTCTTTTTAAGCTGAACACTTTTCTTGAAAACGAATTGTGGTAACCTTGCACCTGTTGTTTTTTCGCAAATAGCTTACGTGGCTAGGCGGACATTAGCAGCAATTAAAACGTTAAAATAATAATTTATCTAAATAACTAAAATAAAGCAAATACCTTTTCTAACTTCAACGTGGATGCAAATTTGAAATGGGAACGGAGTAGTCAAATCATGTCTATATGTGAAAATTCTTCAACTGGCATTACTTTCGGAATATCTGTCTCCAAAATCTGCAATATGATGCTTCGGCGTTTGTGTTAAGGCCGTCCTGAACTGTTAGAGGCGCGCTTTTAAAAAACTATCAACTTAAAAACTCTTGTATTTCGTAGCAAATTTTAGGGTCACATATCTCGGAAGTGAGGCTAGGTGTAGGATATCTGCTAACCAGACATAACCTCGCTACCTCGCGGCTTCAATTTCACAATTACAACAAATATTTGAAAGTTTGTAATCGAAAGGTTAAATATCATATTTTAGGTAATTAGCGAAGCATCGCTGAATTGTTTCAAAAAAATATTCAGTCGAGAGTCAGCGCTCGTCCTCTGTATCTCGCCAACGTCATCGTGCGTTTTTGCTGCAGTAAAATTATATTGCTTTACGATTTTAAGCGAATGCTATCCAAACAAAAAGTAGCCCACATAGAAAAAACTCTAGAGTCCTCAACGTTACATTTTCGTTTAAAAATATGTTTTGCATAAAAAAGAAACCATTAGTAAATATACGGTATTCACAAAACAACAAGTGGTACTGCTACAGGCAAGATAACAAAGTGTGACCCAGCAGCCCGAGCGTAACTTCGCTCTCATACAAGCGCACGGGCATATTCACCTTTACCACTTCCTCGATAACTCTCCGTGAGAACATCATGGCTGCGGAGGAAAAATTAAAATTAAATTATGGGATTTTACGTGCCGAAACCACTTTCTGATTATGAGGCACGCCGTAGTGGAGGACTCCGGAAATTTCGACCACCTGGGGTTCTTTAACGTGCACCTAAATCTAAGTACACGGGTGTTTTCGCATTTCGCCCCCATCGAAATGCAGCCGCCGTGGCCGGGGTTCGATCCCGCGATCTCGTGCTCAGCAGCCCAACACCATAGCCACTGAGCAACCACGGCGGGTGGCTGTGGAAGAAATTAACGCTTCAGGCATAAGCGAATAATGTCGGTAAATATTGCGATGGCATTGAGTATTGTGCCTGTTAAAGCTGGACACTCGAGAAACGACAATAAATTGTCTCGCCTTTCTGGTTGTCAAAAGTATGTCCATATATTAACTATGGCGTCGTGCTGCCATGCATGAGATCGCAAGATCTTATTCCGGCCATGGCGTCCACATTTCAATGAGGGTAAAAGGCAGAAACGCCGCTGTACCATGCATTGGTTGCATCTTAAAGAGGCGAAGGTGGTCAAAATAAATATGGAGTTCCTTACTACGTTGTGCCTCATATTCGGATCTTCCTTTTGGGACGTAATACTCCTAAATTTATATTTATTATTTAAAACTATATTCGCATAGAAAAAGAAGAGCGAGTAGAAATACATGTCATAGTTATAGAAAAAGAAAGAAACATGCACCATTGCAGGCGCACGATTCGGCCGATAGGCTTAGCTTTCCGTTTCCCACGTGGGAGCGGCCCGCTTCGTGATGACTCACAATCTGCAGGACCTCAACAAAGTTTTGCCATACCCTACCATACCATACCATACCATACTATACCGATGGCTACGCGATACAAATCATGTGGCGACAGCACTGCATGTGCCCTTCTTTCACATGGTGAATGGCGAGAATCGTGCGAGCTATCTTTGTCTCTTGCGTACGGGTGTCATCAGGCCAGAGTTTAGCTTTGTTATGTGCAGGGTGTCGCGATGCGCGACTTCAATAAAAGCGCCAGAATAGTCACCTAGCACACCATATGAAATGAGAAACACAATGATGCCACACTCGACACCCACGCTGTAATCAGTGTGACGCGAGGCTTTCGTGAAGCGGTTCATTAGAATAAAACTAAAAGCACCGCGAACGATTGCCGCGTTTTTTACACGATGCAACGTCTGCAGTCACACGATGTTTGCGATAATACACTTTACTGTTCGCAAGCTACGATCTAATGCAAGTGCCGAATTGAGGCGGATGCATAGTGTCAGACGCCAAAGCACCGATGTCACGAGCACGAGGTCAATCTATTGTGTTTGTCGATGGAAGAGTGGTGGTGAGGGCTGTACGCACACAGAAGTGCGATAAATATAGCTAAATGCATTTAAGTCTTCTAGAACACTGTCCATTACACATTCCATTATCGGGGAACTGGCCAAGAATGAACACATGCCCAGTTGTCGCAGAATCGGGTCGCCCTACTATCACAAATTTAAGAAAATCTACCAAGCCGTCGATCGCCATGCCCTATTGTAATAGGAGGCCTGCGTGCTTCAGAAATACCTCCGAGCCGACATTGTATGCGCAGGTTTCACGTCGTGATTTATTGCTCTATCCCGCAGAACATTAGTGCGCCCACTGGCACTGATTTGTGGACCAACATGCAGTGCCATACAAGTCGGCGATTCAGCCGGAAACTTGTACAGACACGTACTTAAGAAGACGCTATTTAGCTCCGGGTCTCCTATCTTATCTCGTAAGAAAGGAGAAATTGTTTTTTCTCGGCAACCGCTGTACCAAATTTGATTAGGCTTGTTGCATTTAAAAGAAACCCGGGATAGCCTAGTTACTGTTGGTAGCGAATTTTGTTATTTAGGCCACTAATATTTAAATAAATACTTTTGAAAATCTGAATTTTTCAGAAATTGAAACTATCAAGGTGTATATATATATATATATATATATATATATATATATATATATATATATATATATATATATATATATATATATATATATATATATCGCCATTCTGTCAATTTCATCTAACAGGGTATTGAAAGCAAACAGAATTGATTTATTGTACATGGCTCTCAAGTATACCCTTAATATGTCAGTAGGACTTTTGCAAACCCCTCGTAGACAATGTCAAACATTCACGCAGGACATAAATTGCTATAATAAATTTGTCGCCTTTGGATGATCTTATGGATACAGCTTATATAAATTTTTAGCTTCTAATTTGATGAAGTTTACTAATACTCGAAAACGTTCATTTTCTTCTAATTCAAGCTCAAAAATCAAGATTCCGCTTCCATTTGAACCTACGCGTTCAAATGCAACAAATTTCCTTAAAATCGACCAAGTGGTTATCCCAGAAAAGCGTTCCTGCGCTTTACATTTATTTCAATATGTCTCACCAGAGTTCGACCTTAATTAGCTAAATCTTCCTCTTAAGTAGCCACACTAATCCATCACCCATTCTGCGCCCTAGCCCTCCATCAAGGCCACTCGCAGGTTGGTATAGCCGAAGATTTCTGTGTGATGATTGCGGGCAGTGTGGTAACCATCAATAGTGAAATTCTGCGTCAGGCTCCTGCGACGCGCTTCCCAGAATTGAATGTGTCCTTCTCACTTGAGGAATTGGACGCTGCTCTGGCCACATGCAGGCGGTCATCTATGCCAGGACCAGATGGCATCACCTATGCTGCTTTATGCCACCTAAGTGAAGATGGCCGAGGTAGAGTCCTGGAATGTTACAACCAGTCATGGAGTCATGGCTTCGTTCCTGAGCGGTGGAAGTCCAGCCACTTGATACCACTACTGCAGCCTGGAAAGTCGCCACTTGACCTAGCGTCCTACCGACCCATTGCACTGTCCAGCTGTATTGGGAAGGTAATGGAAAGAATGACTCACACGCCTAGAGTGATATCTTGAGCGGCACAACGTATACCCCGAGGCCATGGCTGGGTTAAGAGGGCGTTCCTCTATTAACAACGTCATCGACCTGGTAACGTCTGTACAACAATAAAACCACCGCAAGCGTATATAGGTTGCACTTTTCCTCGATGTGAAAAGCGCCTATGATAATGTAACGCATGAAGCCATCCTTGATGCCCTGGAAAATAATGGAATCGGTGGATGCAAGTTTCGGTAGATTCGGAGCTATCTACTCAAAAGATCCTTGTTTGTGCTCAGTGCAGATGGCCGAACCACTGACCATTACACTTGCCGAGGCGTCCTGCATGGTGAGATTCTTAGCCCCATTTTCTTCAACGTTGCTATCCTTGGAGTTGCCGACGTTCTACCACATACAGTGGTAGAACGTCGAATATATGCTGACGACATATGCATATGGGCCTCGACAGTTACAGGTCTCCAGGTGAGTGCACGGCTCCAAAAAGCAGTAACCCTAACATCATCGTACCTGCGTGCTCAAGCTCCTCAGCATTTCGACTGAGAAGTGCGCCTTAGTCTCTTTTACTCACAAGAACATGACGTAGTACCCCATTTTTAGGACCACCAACCAATTTCCTATGCAAAATCTCACCGATTTCTAGGAGTTATTATCGACAGAGACCTTTCATGAAGCCCCCATATCTCATACTTGAAGAAGAGGCTTACTTCTATCGCCCATATACTAAGGTTTCTTGCCGGTAAAACGTGGGGCACATCCGTGGCATCTATGCTTCAGCTATAGAGGACACTCTTCCTAGGATACTTGCGATATAGCACACCAGTGCTGTGCAATGCTAACAAAACTAACATCCATGTCCTACAGAGCATTCAAGGCCAAGCCCTTCGAACATGTGTGGTGCTAGCTCGAAGTGTTTCATCCGTAGCAATGATTGCCACCGTGAGAGACCACCCAATAATGACCTATATAGCTATCGACGCACTCAGAGCGCATGTTCGCCATATATAGAGTCCCTGACCACCATCTCGCTCGCTTGCCTGAGAAAAGACCCAAAGCAGCGTTCTCCAGATCAGTTGCGGCTAACCGGCACTCTTTGTCATTGAGGCACTCACTGGCAACAAGAATGCCATCCCCTCTGTGGTGCTTGAAAAAGCCTCCTGTGTACCTTGCTGTTCCAGGAATAGTGAAGAAAACTAGCCTGACCACCAGGGACCTTGCTGTTCTAGGAATAGGGAACAAAGCTAGTCTGGCCACCACGGCTCCCAAGCAGTTCACATTGGAAATTTTGCATTGTTCATACGCTAACCGAATCCATGCTTACACGGACGGTTCCCTCTCGGAAAATTTGACGGGCGCCATTGTTATATCATTTAGATCGGTCATCATCAAGTTTAAGACTTCACACGTAACGACATCTACAGGTTCCGAACTGGCGCTCTTCGCGCTGCTCAGCAAAAACCGCCCAACAAATGGGCAATATTTTGTGATTCGAATGCAGCCCTCCAGAGCTTGCGAGGTTTACGACGGGGCAATTATGAACAGCTGCTGTCTAAAATCAACGAAACATGCCATTGCGCTTCTGAACGAGGACATGATATCATCTTTCAGTGGCTGCCGGGACATTGTGGCATCGTTGGTAATCACCTCGCCGATGACGCTGCCTGACGTGCCCAGGATGACGTACCGACACTCCTTATGCGTTTATCGAGAGTAGACGCTGCAAGAGAGCTTCGCAGTCTCACTCGTACCATCACGTTTAGTTACTGGCATACACCACAGACCTCAAAGTGTCGTTTATACAGCCTTGACCCATCACTGATACTTAGGCGGGAAAGAGATAAGTAGAAGGCAGGGAGGTTAACATCTTTCATACTTAAATTACCAGCAAAGCTTTCATGACGTGACGCAACACTGCTGTGTCGGCTGTGGGTGGGAGTAGCATTCACCAACTCCTAAAGCTATCGTATTGGAATGGCGGACTCACCCCTGTGCGCTAAATGCAAGTGTGAAGAGACCATCAGTCATCTTTTGTGCCACTGTTCTCGCTTTGATAACCAACGTCAGACTCTGCAGTGTGCCTTGAATAGGCTGGACAACAGGCCATTTACAAAAGCAAAGATCTTGGGAGCCTGACATCACAGTTCATTAGCCCAGAAAAGTGTTCGAGCGCTTCGGGAGGAAGAAGAAGAAGCGGAGCAGTGCGGACGTTCGTCGCATGGGCTCCGTAGATTCCGACCCTCACGGACTATCTCGACCCACCGGGCCGCCAACTTTTGGGTTGGATCTGAGAGAGCTCACAAGCTGGATCACCCGGACACCGATTTCAAGACGGTAGGACCATTTTTTGGCAAATTACCGGACTTTGACGGGAAACGCTCGCCGCTAAGCCTACCGAGGTTTAGCACGACTACGGGCGTTTGCGGGCAGCCAGACCCGCTCAGCGATAGCTATGCAGCCAGGACCTGACTCCCGCTCCACGAAATATCCGAATTTTGAGCCATCGACGAGTAGGCAAGACCAGAATTTGCTAGAAGCGCAAGAGATGGACGACGACCACCTCGGCGCCTCCGACTCCGAGAATTCGGCGGACGGGGAGATCGAGGACTCCGCCATGCAGGAGCAGCAAGACACCCACAAAGAAGACGAAGCAAATTGGGAATTGGTTATGACCAAACGCCAAAAGAATCGACAGAGGAAGAACGGATGGAACGCCGCCAGCGCCGGGAATTCCCCAGCCCCACCGCCGACAGCTGCCGCGCCAGCTTCCGGCGCGCTGAAAAATGACGGGAAAGGAGCGCAGCGGCAGCCTAGGCAGAGGCTGCCCCCGCTCCCCAGAGACGATTTTAAGATTATCTTGCGACCGAAGGGACTCGTAGTCAAGTCGCTCCAGCAATTTCAAGTGGCCCGGGCCGTAGCCGCGGCATGCAGCAACAAGTTCGAGGGAAGAGACCTGATCACGAGGCTCCGCACAGGGTCCAACATAATAATCGTGAGCACGCCGAACGAGGAGGCCGCCCAGCTCGCGAGGCGCATCACTAGCCTCACGATCGAGGGACGCTCATATGACGTGAACGCTTACGTGGCCGCACCGGAAAACACCCGGCGTGGCGTGATACACGGAGTGGACCCCAGAGCGACACCGGAGGAACTGAAAACCGACTTGTGGACGCGCACACAGGGTGTCACCATCCACAGCGCCCGAAGACTAGGCAAGACCAAGACGGCCGTCATCACCTTTGACGGACCCATCACACCGAAACACGTCATCTATTGCGGAGCCGAGTACAAGTGCTACCCGTACCGGCCCACAAGACAAATCTGCTACGTTTGCTGCCAACAAGGTCACCGCTCCGACGTGTGCCCCACACCGGACGCCAAGGCTTGCAAACAGTGCGGGATGCAGAACCCGCCAAAGGATCACCAGTGTACCCCGAGATGCCTGATCTGCGGAGGCAACCACGCCACCGGATCGAGAGAGTGCCAAGACCGACTAAAGAAAGCCAGGGACGTGCGAGGCAAGGCCAACGGCGGCAACAACGGCGGCGGAAGCGAGAGCAGACGTCGCAGCCGGGACGACCGCGGCAAGAAGCCGAGATGGTTCAGCTCGGAGGGGGAGACTTCGCGGAGCCGTTCGAGATCCCGGGCGTCGCGGAGCCGTTCACGGAGCCGGTCACGGTCCTTCCCGCCCCTGCCGCCCCTGGCCATTAAGGGAGGGAGCCAGCTGCAGCAGCAGCAGCAGCAGAGGAAGCAGACGAAGAAGGAGCCTACCCGAAAGAGCGGCGGCGTCAAGGTGAGCTGGGGAGCCGAAAACCCTTGGTTTGCTCCGCACTCGGGTGGGGTAGCTAACGAAAAGAACAACACAAACAGCAACCGCGAACAGCCTAGACAGGAGGACGCGGAGAAAATAGCGCTTAGACGCGAATTAGAGCTGTCACGCGCTAGGCAGAAAGATCTGGAACGCCAAATAGCAGAGCTAACGAAGGCAGTGCGAGACCTTAGGTCGAACAACCCTCCGCAGCCACAGACCGTACAAACCCAAGCCCCATGGCAAGCAGGCAATGAGGATTTCGCCACGTTTAAAGCAGAGATTCAGCAAATGATGCAGCAGATGATGCAGCAACAGCAGCAACAAATGCAGCAAGTGCAATTACAAGTCACAGAGCTCCGAAGCAGCATCCGCAAGCAGAAGTTTACCGAGAACATTAGAGAGAAGGCCTACCACCGCCCTGCGCTGGCATCCCTCGCCGACACATCCGCAAACAACACCGAGGCTTAAACATGGCCAGTACAACTTCAAGCAAGCAAGAAACCTTAGATATATGGCAATGGAACTGCAGAGGCTACCGTAAGAAGCAGGGCCTCCTCCAACAATACATTCATACACAACAAACACCGCCCGACATCATATCGCTTCAAGAGACGGGCACGACACCAACACTCGCAGGATACACGTGTTACGAGACTCAAGAGAAAGGAAGAACGGCGACCCTAGTCAGCAAGGCACTCATCGCCATAAGCCACGACAGGATAGCCGACACCGACGTAGAGCACGTGATTGTATAAATTATACCAAAGAAGAAAAGAAAGAGGGGCAGTATATTTATTGTAAATGCATACAGCCCCCCGAAACAGAGGAAGGCAAAATTCCACGAGCTTTTCCATGGCGCACGCAAACTAGCGAAAGACAGCACGCTAATCATCCTAGGAGACTTTAACGCCATGGACAAAAGCTGGGGATACCAAACAGCAAACCCAAAAGGCAAAACGCTAGCGGAGGCAGCAGAGAACACCGACTGCAACCTCCTCACAGACCCAGACACTCCAACCAGAATCGGAAACAGCGTTAGCACCGACACCTGCCCCGACCTCACGTTCATACGAGGAGCGGAACAAGCAGTGTGGGAGAACCTGTTAGAGAACCTAGGTAGTGACCACTACATACTCAAGACGCAAGTAACTTCGGAGAGGCTAAGGCGTCAGCTGGGATCGGCAAAAATTACGGACTGGAGCGCTTTTCGAGATGCATGCGATAGGAATCTCGCCGAGAACGGGATCCAATCGATAGAAGAGTGGGGGAAAATGCTTATTGAAAAACAGCGCAAGTACACCAAAGAAATCGCGCGAACGACGCAGACGCCCGAGGTAGACGCCAGACTGCTCAAGCTGTGGGAAGCTAGACGCGGGCTCACGAAGAGGTGGAAGAAACAAAAACACAACAGGAAGCTAAAGATAAAGATCGCAGAAGTCACAGCGAAAGCAGAGGAGTACGCGGCGCAATTGGCAAGGCAAAATTGGCAGCAATTCAGCGACTCCCTCAACGGAACTTTGAACACAGCGAGGACGTGGCATATCCTCAAGGCTCTCATAGATCCGACCAATACCAAGACAGAAAACAACAAAACCATCTACCGGTTCATCCACCAGTTCGAGGGACAAGACTCGGAACTCCTGGATAAGGTACGCGTTAAATGCTTCGGGGACACAAACCCAGCAGCTTACGCAGAGCGCTACCGAGGAAGAGAAAACGATAACCTGGACAGACCCATCACGCGAGAAGAGGTCTACGCCGCGATTCGAAGCACAACCAGAAACACGGCCGTGGGTGCAGACAAGATAAATAACGCACTCATCCGCAACCTCAGTGAAGAGTTAGTCGCAGAATTAACCGACTTTCTCAACAAACACTGGGAAGCTGAGACCGTCCCCGAGGAGTGGAAGCATGCAGAGGTAGTGATGATTCCTAAACCGGGCAAGAAACTTCAAATTGAGAACCTCAGACCGATCTCGCTCACATCGTGCCTGGGTAAACTGTACGAGCGAGTGGTGACGCTGAGACTACAACATTACATGGAGGACAACGAACTGTATCCCCACAACATGTTTGGATTCAGAGCAAAATTATCCACCCAAGACGTACTGCTTCAAATCAAAGAAGAAGTACTCGGGAACGTCCCCAGGAGCGGGGAGAATATAATAATGGTATTGGATATCAAGGGGGCTTTTGACAATGTAAGCCACGAGGCTATCCTCACGGGCTTGAACGACCTGAACTGCGGGAGGAGAGTCTACGGCTACGTCAAAGCCTTCCTTTCAAACAGAACGGCAACGATTGGCCTCGGAGGGCTCCGATCAGAGAAGTTCCTTACTCCAAACAAAGGGACGCCTCAAGGGTCGGTCATCTCCCCCACGCTTTTCAACATAGCAATGATTGGCTTGGCAAAACAATTAAATGAAATCGACGACATACACCATGCCATGTATGCCGACGACATCACCATCTGGGTTAACACAGGCTCGCTCAGACAGAAAGAAGAGAAGTTACAAGAAGCAGCCACCTGCGTAGAGGACTACGTCAGGGCAAGAGGGCTAGCCTGCTCCACTGAGAAGTCCGAGCTCCTGAGAGTTTGGAGAGGAAAGCAAAACCGCACAGTCCCCACCAGCGACGAGTTAAAGCTCAACGTCTACCTCCAGGGGAAGCCGATACCGGAAAAGACGCTCATCAGAATCCTGGGGATGTGGATACAGTCAAACCAACGCTGCACCCACACCCTCGCCCTACTCAAGGCATCCACCCTACAAGTGGCCCGCATGATCACGCGCATCTCACACAGACGCCACGGCATGCGAGAGGAGGACACACTCAAGCTGGTCACAAGCTTGGTCGTCAGCCGAGTGGCGTACAGCCTCCCATACTACAATCCCATCAAGAGTGAGGTACAACAGGCGGACGCGATTCTACGCAAAGCCTACAAAACCGCACTCCACCTTCCCCACAACACCTCAACCGAAAAGCTCCTAGCCTTAGGACTACACAACACCTTCGACGAATTGAAAGAGGCGCAACTAGTCTCCCAACAACGCAGACTACAGCAGACCCCATCTGGCAGGGAGCTCCTGAAGAAACTAGGCTGCGCCGATCAACTTCAAGAGATACAGAGGACCGAAACAATTCCGGATGAGTATCGCAACACACTAAAAGTAGCACCCATACCCCGGAACATGGATCCCAACCTACACAAAGCACGCAGAGAAGCGAGGGCTGAATACCTACAAAAGACCCTAGCACCCCAAGAAACGACGGTATATGTGGACGCAGCCACATACGCCAGAGCAGCGCGTCAGAGCAACAGCAACGCGGTAGCAACGGTGATCGATTCGAACCTACGCGAGATCACCAGCGCATCACTACAAGGCTGTACGATAGTCGAGGCTGAAGAAGCGGCCGTCGCTCTAGCGGCAGCGGAGGGCTATCGGTCTAAACGGTCTTTAACAATCCTTACAGACTCGCAAACAGCGTGCCGCAACTACCTGCGCGGCAGAATAGGGCACGGAGCACTCCGCATACTCCGCTCCGGAGACCACATAACAGAACGACAAACAAAAGAAGAACCAATTAGGCATACGATAGTATGGACGCCGGGACACACGGGAGTGGCAGGGAACCAAGAGGCGGACAGGATAGCTCGAGGGTACACTTATTACCGAGCATCCAACGTAGCCGACCTCGAGGAGACCGAACCTGTATCCCAAGACTATTCGGCAATAACAAATTACTACAAGGGCTGCAGAAAGCGGTATCCACCACCGCACAACTCCCTTAGCAGAGAGGACTCTGTCGCGTGGAGGCAGCTACAAACGGGCTCGTACCCGAACCTACACGTACTCAGCAAAATTTATCCCACACTATACAATGACACATGCCCCTGGTGCCACGAAACACCCACGCTGTACCACATAACGTGGGCATGCCAGAAGATAGACGTGGTACCCGTTATACCAAACCCGAGTGCGGAGCAATGGGAGGGAGTGCTCTCCAGCGATCGCCAGGTCGACCAAGAAGGTCTGATTCGGCGAGCACAACTGGCAGCAGCATCCAGCGGAGCCCTGGACTAAGGGCAACCGACCGTTGTGCTAAAAGATGGACGATTCCATCTGAAGACCGCAGAAGACCAGCGAATCTAGAGCTGATAAAGTTTTTCACTCACTCACTCACTCGAGCGCTTCTTCACTACCTGAAGGCAATAGACTTGAGTGCCCAACTATTGACATCCTACGTCTAACTTAGTGCATGTGAAAGTGTGGTATATACTCGTCTTTCCTCTCTCTCTCTCTTTTACTCCTCATTCCCCTCCCCACGTGTAGGGTAGCAAACTGGACTCAGTCTTATTAACCTTCCTGCCTTTCCTTCTTCCCTTATCTCTCTCTCTCTCTACACTAATCCATGGGAGATAGGAAAAGAAAGCTTCACTTTAAATATCAATGATAGGAAGTGCCGGGAATTAAATCAGACGAGCGTATGGCTTGTTACGCTACGCTGCTATAGGGTAAAGGGGGAAAATCAGAGAAAGAGGGAGAGAGGGAGCCCTGAACACACGAAGAAAGATACGTAGGAGGGATATAAACGGTCACAGCATATTTTCACCCTTACGAACTTATAAAACTAGGTCGCACACACAAATGGCCACAAGCCACGTGAACAAATTACTACCAAAAGGACAGTCTCGATATCGTAACCCATCTTTAAGCATACGTAACCAGTAGTCCTTTGAGTCCTTTAATCTTTTGAAGCACCCAAATGAACATTGACACTTCTGCGCTCGCTCTTGCGGCACAATTTGACTACGTTAAAAAGGTGGCTTAAATATACTATTTAATTGTTGCCGCTAGCAAACAATAAGTTTCAATAAAGTAGCAGATACATAAACAAAGGAATATGCCTATACAAAAGCGTTTAATTCTACGTTACACTGAATGCACAATAAAAGATACTTAAATATTCAGTGAGGCTACACGGAAGGCGCGCAGTACCAATACGTTCCAGCTTGGTTAAAAAAATAAAGAATTAATAAAGAAATAAAGAATGAAGAAATGAACGTTGTTTTCACACAACTGCTTCGGGAAATGTTCTAGAGCTCCTTTACTTGTTAAGCTTTGTTTATCCATGTTTCAGTTTGTTCATCGCTCACAAAAACGAGGACTAAAAGAAGAAATGCACATCATATGCGATGTTACTCTCTTAGTCCTAGTTTCTGTGAGAGCTGCACGAACAGGAACATGAATGCTGACCAGTTAGCTCAATTTTACATTCTAATGAAGATTGTTTGCCCATTAAGTCTCCGCTCATGTTGTGATACGGTACAGTGAAGCTGGCTGAGCAGGTCGACTAAAACATAGCATAGTTGGTGGAAGAAAAAGGAATAGCACACGCATATATAACAAATTGAATGAAACCGTGCTACACCTGGAATTCTAAAGCGAAGCAAGGTTAGAGAACATCGCAGTCTGTGAAGAACCAAAAGAACAGAAAAGAAACATGTCGGATAAGAATAAGTAAGTGCTGTGTCATGAAATAATCACACGAAACTAACTAATCACCTAAAAAGAGAAAAGAAAACACGTTCTTTGTTAAGAACGCAATCTTTCTGACATGGTAAGGAAGGAATTCAGAGGGAAGAGGCTTTCATGGGTGAAAACAAATAAATGAATAAAAATATCAGCATAGAAAATTACTGCAAGACCATAGGACAAAACGGTGACCTCAGCACACTTCCTTTAGGTTTCAAGTGAACCCTCCATTAGACACTGTGCATTCCATGAAATTCATGCTCCGTATTTCAGAGACCTTAATTTGTTCTTTGACTCCCATTACCAAAGAGATAGTAAAACAGGCATAAAGAACACTTGCATTATCCAACGATGATTTGAAATAATTGAAGCGCTGGAGGTCACCTTCCGTCTTTTTCCTGCTTTCGTCACACGGCACATCACTGCATCTTAATTATTCCATCTCATTAGCACAGCTGCCGAGGTCTTTGTTTAGCCCTGATAGCTGGAAGAGGATAAAAAGGCAGTCACGAAAGCGGGCCCTCTGTGCAAACTGGATCACTGAGAGGGGTTTTTTTTTTTCCTCAGTGCTAAGCTCAGACGAAATACCAAGCATGGTGTACTCCCCTCTTTCCTTCTCTCTAATTTTTTTTTAAAGAGGAAATGCTCGCATTTCAATAGCTTTTTTTGCATGTGCTCTTAACGATGGAGAGCTAAGTATGGAGGGAGGGTAAGGAGGAACAAATTTTCACAGCGGTGTTGGATATGCATTCTGCAGTAATATGAAGGCGCTTGGTCCTTTTTGAATTCCACTGACGATCAGGAAGAATCGTTG
Source organism: Dermacentor andersoni (assembly GCF_023375885.2). Classification (NCBI taxonomy): domain Eukaryota; kingdom Metazoa; phylum Arthropoda; class Arachnida; order Ixodida; family Ixodidae; genus Dermacentor; species Dermacentor andersoni. Next base: position 86,234,644 of record NC_092817.1, read on the forward strand.
CATGTGCATTTTAAGGGCGCCTTCTGCCTTCAAATTTAATTTCTTAGTCTCGCAGATAAAGAAATGTGAAGTTTGGCGGACACGAAGCATGGACGGCTACCTTAGTATCATTTAGTATTTGAAATACACAAGCGCTAAACCTAGCAACACGTGGGCCCTTTGCGTGGGTACAGTGCTCACCAATTGTTTTAATTTTTTGAGCATGTAAACGATTTACGTTTCATACATATAAATGAATGGAGAGGACATACTTAGGTCACCACACCTCTAGAGAAGAAAGGAGCGGAAAGTAGTTGGTTCATAGAGTGTGAAATTATTCAGAGAGTGACTATTTTGACGTCACAATGTGATGCGCGAAGACAGCCATTCCCTAGTGACAGTGTATGAATGGCGTAGAATGTACTGAAATGGCCGTCCTTCTCACTCCATAGTGCTAAATAGGTACTCTCTTAAAGTATAACGAACTGGTAGAAGTTTCTATACACTGTGAATGATGGTGCGAAATCGGTTCTTATTATTCAACCCTTTATGATGCCATATATTCGGAAAAAAAATATTGCTAGCTCGTTGCGCCTACTGAACCACATGTAAACCGTTGTTCGAGAACGGATTCGTTTATTCCAGAAACGCCCGAGAAGTTGGTAGGAAATTTCGCAACATCGCACCATAATATAGTGCGAAAATATGCTTCTCAGTGTTGCTATATATGTACAAAATGCATATCCACGGATTTTTACAGTGAATCTGGCATTCAATTATATAAAAAAAAACTTGTAAAGAACCAATTCCTTTTTCTATCGAAAAATGCGTTTAGCATACTTTCGGAGGTGCGTATTTGGGGCACTATGTTGAACTGTGTATCATCGGTGATGTTATGGGTTTTACGAGAAGAGTATGCATGCTGAGTGAAATATTTAGTTATTCAGTGTGTAGACGCCGCTAGGTGTTACCAACTGGTTCTTCAGCAAGCGGCGCTAGAGGTGGTACCGGTGCTGTAGTGATCCTGTGCTAGACGCTGTGTTATACACACTGTATTCGATGTCGCCGCACTAAAATGGTTAGACTGTAAGGCGAAATTTCTGATTATTGCCATCGCATAACACTTTACCAAATGCCTGCAACTAAGAGACAACCAGAAACGCGAAAAAGTAAGCAACTCGCGATTTCTGACAAAAGAAGGTCGAATGTTACGCACTGTCGCGCCATGTTACCATACGGTTACGAACATGATTTCGAATTCTTCACTTGCATTAGAAATGCCAAAATGTTCAAAGAAGGCGAGCACCTTTTATTGCGCCTTTCGTGCGTGGTTTTTGGGGTCACGCAGCTAGGACAGGCGTAGAAAGAGTTAGCGAGAGAAAACTTCGAATGAAGACGACGAGTGCAAGCGCTACCACCTAAATGAAAAATGCGCCGGCACTGTTCCCAGAAGGAGAATGCCTCAACTAGCAACATTTAAAAATGCGTGCGTAGCCAAGCGACCACTGCGCGCGTTGGTAAAAAGATACCAGCCTGTAGGTCTAGGTGGCATTGTAGAAAGTGGCATGTTACCAAATGTAACGCCGTCCATAGAGGGCTAAAATAAATGCAACCGTCAAACACAGAGCAATGAAAGGCATTGTTACTAAATTAAGCAGCCAGTTAAACATACGAGGCATGGAACGATCCACAATTAAAATTAAGAAAAATAACAGAGGTGCCCTTGCGGTGCACCTTGATCACGGGCTACGACCAATTGCAATTGGCAGCGCTGCAGGAAGAAGCTTATAGCAACACAAGGTTCCTTCACTTCTCTAGCATTTTAGATAAACAAAGAATTAAATTTAGTGACAACCACAAATAAAGAAACCAAACGCCTCACAAGCAATGTTTCTTCCGACCGTGTCCTTTACGTGCTAAAACGAAGCGTTAGACAGAAAAGGCAAGCGGAAAGACGAGAAATGTTCGCGACAAAGCGATAGTGCGTGCGCACAGGACTAAAAGAAACCCATTAGGCTAATCAGAAGGTGCCATCATCGCAGCTTGGTGCCTTTGTTGTTGCCGTACCCACTCACCAGACGGTATGCTCGCAGACGCAAAACCTGGAAAGTGACAAAGAGTGACAAAGTAAGTGACAAAAAGAGAGACGGGCGCATTGCACGGGGGGGGGGGGGGAGGGGGAGGGTAGAATAGGATGCGCATAACATAACGTAGGCACGACACGAATTCGGGACACGTAGAGGCAGCGCCCAAGGCGTGGCAGTGGCAACAGCGAAGCACGGATTCGGCCATTTCGTTTCTTTTTGCCTGCTAACGCTGCGCGCATGCTGGATTCATATTCGGCAGCACGTTTATGTACTCCCTGAAACCGGGAGTGTTACTAGGGGATCTGCCCGAGGCTGTGGACTTCTTTAGTCATCCTAAATGTAGAGGGAGAGCATATGTTCAGCGAAATACGAAGGAGTACAGTTAGAGTGACTCGGCACTTACAATGCTCAAAAATTATCATCTTCCAGCTCGTAGCTGTTGCGCACTCTTGCGTAACTTGTGTCACTTGTGTCCCGCGTGTATGTATGTATAAATGGAGTGACCACCAACCATTCCTCGCAAGATGTTAAAAACCTGATAGCTAAATAATTACCAGAATCCTGTGCGGCAACTGTGGTGTCGAAAGATTGACATTTTACCTATAAGAGGAATTTTATGGTTGTCGAGCACACCTACGTGAATATCGCTCACAATTTGTAACAAGTTATTTTCTGCCATCGCTACAACCTTTCGCACTAACAGTGCCATTTATTTAGGTTTAGTGCACGTTAAAGAAGATATTGTCGTTAAACTTGCTCCAGAGACTTCCACAACGGTGTATCTAATAACACATTGTGCAGTTACGTGACGTAATGGCTCACATTTGCGTTTTAAGATAACGTAAATTGCTGTGTTTCATAATGCAGCATATAGTTTCAGCATTATCCGCCCTGACCCGCTCTGGTGGCTCAGTGGCTATGATGTTGGGCTGCTGAGCACGAGATAGCGGGATCGAATCATGACCATTCCGGCCGCATTTGGATGGGGGCGAAATGCGAAAACACCTGTGTACTTACATTTAGGTGCGCATTAAAGACCCCAGATGGTCGACATTTCCGGAGTCCTCCACAACGGCATGATTTATAATCAGAAAGTGGTTTTGGCATTTAAAACCCTATAATTTAAACAAAATTGTTTCAGCAATACGACTAGCATTATTTGCATAATATTTCCATGTTGAGGCCAAGTTTCGCTTTTTTTTTCATTGCGCTAATTACGTCTCTATGGAGTGCATTTCCGTCAAAAAAAAAAAAGGTTACAGTAAATATTAACTCTCTCTCACACACACACACACACGCACGCACGCACACACACACACACACACACACACACGCACGCACGCACGCACGCACGCACGCACACACACACACACACACACACACACACACACACACGCACGCACACGCACACACACAAAGCTCAAGAGCAAGCTATGCGTTCTGTCTAATAATCCGGTAGGCTTAGGTAGGCGGGTTAACATCTACATAGACCACCAGTGCGCGTACAGTGCTTGTAAGGGACGATGCCGGCATACCTTTCAAAGTAGACGTCCGCATCACTGGACGTAAAAATGGTTATAAGCGCAGTATAAAAACAATACCAGAAATAAACTCAAGACCTCACATCGAAGTGGAAGAATGGTTTTGAAAATGGGGCATAAGAGATTGAATGGGAAAACAAATTGGAGACCTGTGAGGGGGAGGGGGGGTCACCGCTGAGTGAATAATGAACACGCTGCGCAAATGGTGGCCGCTCTGGGCCGGGAATTTGTTCAGAGCCCATTAAGCGAAGCTGCCACCACTGCGGTCGGCAGGTGATCGTTTGTTCTTTTCCTTCTTTTTTCTTTGTTCGTTTCAGTTTATATTTTTCTTTTTTGTTCCTACACAGGACACCGGTAAAACTCGGCCTTGCGAGACATAATTACCTGTACCAGGAATCTGAGTGTCATAGAGGTCTCTGCGTTGAAACACATCGCCGAAATTTGCGAGACTGTCTCGTATTTAATGAGAAAGTGTGGAGCCCTGTCTTCGCCCCGTCGCCGCAGATACCAACTTCGACGTATAGAGAATGTGTACCTAATTTTTTTTGTACTACTTACGCTGGACAAAAATAACTCACCACGTGATCTGTGACATTTTTTTCCATGATATTGGCGACAATTGTCTGGGACTGAGGCCCGTCGAGATTGCACCAACCTTCTAAGAAAAAAATGTCAGAAACAACTTCCTGCCCGCCATGGTTTCAAAGTGGACGTGGCACTGCGCTTCTAAGCACGAAGTCACGGGATCAAATTCCAGGCACGGCGGCCGCATTTAGATGGCGGCGAAGAGCAAAGAGTCTGTGTACCATGCCTCGGGTGCCGCTAAAGAGCCCCAGTTGGTCAGTATTAATTCGTAGTCGCCCACTATGGCGTGCCTCATAATCAGATCGTGCTTTTGCCACGTAATACCCCAGAATTTAGTTTTAAAGAGCTTGCTTTCGCCGACATTTACACCTTGCTTTCTGCGCCCAGATGATGCCGCGAAGCTTAGCAGCAACTGTCGGTTGATGAGGACTGCTGTTCGCAGAGGTACGCTAAAAGCAACGTCGACAGATTGACTCGTGTCAAGCGGCGCATGAAAGGATCCTGTCGACAGCAGTGCAGGTTGAGTTGACAGTATCAAACGAACATAATCTACGCACATCGAAAATGCATTTTTGAACCGATGTTAGGCGAAGCTTTCGTAAAGCGGTTAAATAAATGCTGTGAAACGCTTCATCTACGGGGACGCGTTTTGCTGCAATGCATTACGCACCTAGCTGGCTAGTCAGCAAAGGGTTAAAAGCTCCCCCCCACGTGACTCATGATTACACGGTTTCTGGGTGCGGTGCCCGTTTCATCACGCCACCTCGGGGATGAGCCTATTAACGCGAAAGCGTTAAGGGCGCCGTATTGCAGAAAATTCGACGTTGGTGTCCCGCGTCAGGGTCCGACGTGTGACGTAGTTTCCCCGAAAAGATCTTTTGTAGCACCCATACACAGGCTTTCGATGGGACGCAAAGATTTTTACTAAAATAATTAAATTTCGCAAGCTAATATACGTCGAATAATCATTAACTAAGACTTACACACAACCTGCAGACATGATAGCGTCGGATTGTAATTTGACTATACGAGAAAACATGTCTGTCGCACGAAAATTCTAAGAAACCGCTTTTCCAGCGTTTCTACCATTCGTATACCGGCCGCGGCGTCCACCATTTGCTCGCGCCGGCGCGCGGGTGTCTTGGGGGCCACGGAGCGGTTCGCCCGGTTTCTTGCCATACCTCCAGCTGGCGGTCGCCTCCGCCGAATTGTCTTTATTTTCCTTTTTGGCGCAACAGTGTATTCATTAGATTCCAACCAACTCGCCCAGCAACAAGTTCTACATGGAAAGAAGTCATAGACAACTAGGTCTTAACGTGATCGTGCGCTTCAAGGCGCATCTTTGTTACATTTGTAATGAAGAAAGGAAGAGAATGACATACCGATCATCATCAAGAGCGGAGGGCACGAGACCGGCGCTCGAACACCACCATCTTGTTCTCCCTGCTCACTGTTCCGAGCTACCGCCCGTTTGTTGGTCGGCTGTAGTAAAGCGCTTGGCTAGTTGTCGGCAATCTTCAGCGTAACGGGCCGCTGTTGACACGGGCGTGCACTCTGAGGTATCTGGTGCGTATGGCAGCAACGTGTCGATAGTGTGCGTCGGCTGGCGACCGTACAAAAGGAAGAAGGGGGAAAACCCGGTTGTGACTTGCGTAGCGGTGTTATACGCGTATGTCGCAAATGGAAGAACCAGGTCCCAGTTTGATTGATCAGATGCAACATGTGTCGCAAGCATGTCGCCCAGAGTCCGATTAAACCGCTCAGTGAGACCGTTCGTCTGAGGGTGGTAGGCAGTACACGTCCGATGTACAATGTTGCACTGGTGGAGAAGTGCTTGAATTGCATCGGAGAGAAATACGCGGCCACGATCACTGAGGAGTTCGCGAGGAGGACCGTGCCGAAGCACAAAACGCTTGAGGATGAAAGAGGCGACGTCCTGCGCTGTCGCCGTGGGAAGAGCAGCGGTTTCGGCGTATCGTGTAAGGTGGTCGACAGCAATGATAGCCCATCGGTTTCCCGCCGTGGTCAAAGGCAAAGGTCCATAAAGGTCAATTCCAACGCTGTCGAATGGGCGTTCTGGGCATGGAAGGGGCTGCAATGAACCTGCGGCAGGATGCGGTGGTTTTTTTCGTCGCTGACACTCGTGGCAGCCGCGAATGAACTTGCGGACAAAGCGAAACATTCCGCGCCAGTAGTACCTTTTCCGTAAGCGTTCATAGGTCTTGAAGACACCACCGTGAGCACTGCGGGTAGGAGTGAAAGGAAGCGCAGATTGTAGAGCGAAGCGTTCGAGGGATAACTAGGAGCCACTTCCTACCATCTGGCGAGTAGTTGCGCCGGTACAAGAGGCCATCACGGATGCTGAAGTGCGAAGCTTGGCGTCGCAGTGTTCGAGTGGTCGAAAGAGTGGGTGCCCCGGATAAAACGTCAAGAAGCGAAGCGATCCAGGGATCGTGGCGCTGTGCAGAGGAGACGGTGGCGACGTCAAGAGCTGACAATGGATGGTCTATAGTGGATACGGACGCAGTTTCGGTGGATAGTGGTGACCGCGACAGTGCATCAGCATCGGCATGCTTGCGTCCGGAACGATATATAACGCGGATGTCAAACTCTTGAAGTCGAAGAGCCCAGCGGGCAAGGCGACCTGACGGATCCTTCAACGAAGACAACCAACATAATGCATGATGGTCCGTAACTACATCAAACGTGCGGCCATATAAGTAAGGGCGGAACTTGACAAGCGCCCAGACTATTGCCAAGCATTCTTTCTCGGTGACGCTATAGTTTGATTCAGCCTTGGTGAGCGTTCTGCTGGCGTATGCGACGACATACTCTGAGAACCCAGGCTTTCGTTGCGCGAGAACAGCACCGAGGCCGACACCGCTGGTGTCTGTGTGCACCTCAGTTGCGGCCGTAGGATCGTAGTGGCGCAGTATAGGTGGTGACGTCAGGAGACGGCGAAGGGTGGAGAAGGCTTGGTCACACTCAGAAGACCATGACGAGATATTGGAGGCGCTGCTTAGTAGTTGGGTCAAAGGCGCAATTATAGAGGCGAAGTTGCGCACAAACCGACGAAAGTAGGAGCATAACCCTATGAAGCTTCGTAACTGCTTTAGAGTCGTCGGTTTGGGGAAGTCAGTCACGGCACGTAATTTAGCTGGGTCCGGAAGCACACCATCCTTTGATACAACGTGACCAAGAATTGTAAGTTTTCGCGCAGCAAAACGGCACTTCTTGAGATTTAGTTGCAGTTGAGCGGTTTTCAGACACGTCAGGACATGATTGAGGCGTTCGAGATGGGTTGCGAAATCTGGCGCAAATACAACAATGTCGTCGAGATAGCAGAGACACATGTGCCACTTCAAACCCCGCAGAACCGAGTCCATCATGCGTTCGAAGGTGGCAGGCGCATTGCAGAGGCCGAAGGGCATGACATTGAATTCATATAGACCGTCAGGCGTGACGAAGGCTGTCTTTGAACGGTCCGCCTCTGCTAAAGGCACCTGCCAATACCCGGAACGCAAATCTAACGACGAAAAAAACTCGGCACTTGTAGGCAATCAAGGGCATCGTCAATTCTGGGTAAAGGGTACACGTCTTTTCGAGTGACCTTGTTTAGGCGCCGGTAATCCACGCAGAAGCGAATCGATCCATCCTTTTTTTTTAACGAGAACCACAGGGGATGCCCACGGACTTTGTGAAGGGCGAATAACGTCGCGTTTAAGCATATCGTCAACCTGGTCGATAATAACTCGACGTTCCGCGGTGGAGACGCGGTAAGGGCGTTGTCGCACTGGTGAGTTGGAGCCGGTGTCGATGTTGTGAACAATGGTAGAAGTTCGGCCAAGGGCACTTCGGGTAACATCGAAGGAGTCGCGGAACTGGTAGAGCAGCTGGAGAAGAGCAGAGCGTTCAAATGGGGACAGTCCATCTGCGATCGACGAATCGAATAGGTCGGCAGCTGGAACATCAGAAGGGGTAAGAGCACTGATGACGTCGAGGTCGCGTCGAGCTGAATCTTGCTGCACGGAAAAAATTTGGCCGATATCAATGGGTTGCACGCATCCAAGGGATTCACCTTTAAGCAGTCTGATGGGATATGGAAGAGGATTTGTGAGGCAGAGAGCGCTTGTTCCATTCGAAATAGAGAGGGTCGAATAAGGCAAAAGAAGTGGCTTCCGATCTAGAAGAAGGCGTGATGGTTCAAAGAATGCAGCTTCATCACATATGCTGTTGCAGAATACGGGGAGCAAAACAGCTGCTGTCGGCGGAATTTCTGTGTCTTCTGTGACGACTATTTTGTGTGCGGCTTGATGAGCGGGGTTGTAAGACTGGTCACACAACGGGAAGAGCTCAAGTTCAGATCTGGCACAATCAATAACGGCGTGATTATACGATAGAAAGTCCCAGCCAAGTATAATGTCGTGCGAGCAAGAGGAAAGGACGATAAACTCGACAATGTAGTGCTCTTTAGCTATAATAAGTCGAGCAGTGCAGGCAGCTATAGGCCGAACAGGGTCTCCATTCGCTGTACGCAAGGGCATCATCTCAAGAGGCGTGGTCACCTTCCGAAGCTTGCGGCAAAGTGTGGCGTCTATAACAGAAACGGCAGCACCGGTATCGACAAGAGCATATGCACGGATGCCTTCTACGAAAACTTCGACAATATTCGATGGCAAAGTTCGAGGACTTGAGCATTTCGACAGCGCAGTTCTTGCCTCACGAACTGCGGAGGCTAGTTTCCCTCATTTTCAGGGGCTGGTCGACGACGCATGGGCGACAAGGAGCGGCGACGGGGTGAAGGTGAGCGACGAGACGTGGGTTGCGGATAGTCACGTGAAGACGTGCTTGTTTGGGGACCCAGACCTTCATAACGAGAGCGGGGACGATCTATGTAGTTCGGTGAACGGGCGTCTGAGTATCCTGGCGCGCGACGGCGGCAGAATCGGGCGATATGACCAGGGCCACCGCATGCAAAACAGATCGGCCGGTTGTCGCGCGTTCGCCAGGGATTTGCAGGGATGGGAGCAGACCATGTCACGGACGGCTGAATCGGGGCTGCAGCATACGACACACCATGGGGTGGTGAGGGCTGTTGAAGCTGCTGCCGCTTTACTACCTCAGCGTAACTAAGAGGCGCGGCGACAGGTTGCTGCTGAATGGGCACCGGCATGGCCTCGGAAATCTGCTCTTGAATGACGTGTCGAAGCACGGGAGCCAACGGGATTGGTCGCTGCAGTTGCTGCTGTTGTGGGAGCTCCTGACGCTGAGCAAACGGCAGGAGAGACAACTGACGGGCCACCTCCTCACGCACAAATTCTTTCATTTGTGCGATAAGGTATGACTGGTCAGGCATGATGTCCAGTGCAGCGAGCGGTTGATTGTACGTCTGAGATGAACGTCGGGTGAGAGCCCGCTGCCTTCTCAACTCGTCATAGCTGTGGTAAAGAGTTACAACTTCAGACACAGTGCCAGGAGACTTAGCAAGAAGCATCTGAAAGACATCGTCGTCGACGCCCTTCATAATGTGCTGTATTTTGGCACTTTCGCTCATTGAGGCATCGGCGCGCCTGCAGAGATCGAGTACGTCCTCAATATAGGCGGTAAATGTTTCATTCGGTTCCTGTGCCCGTGTGCGCAGCCGTTGCTCGGCGCGTAACTTCCGCACGGCAGGGCGACCGAAAACGGCAGATATTGCCTCCTTGAAAGCAGGCCAGTTTTCAAATTCCGATTCGTGGTTCGTATACCACAGCTTCGCCACGCCAGCCAAGTAAAAGTTCGCGGTACTCAACTTAGCAGCGTCATCCCACTTGTTGGGTCCACTAACTTTTTCGTAGGACGACAGCCAGTCCTCGACGTCCTGGTCTTCCGTACCCGAAAATACCGGGGGGTCTCGCTGGCGAACGGGGCCGGGACAAACGGCTGCCGGGAGAGGTGGCAGCTGTTGGGCTGCGTCAGCTTGCATGGTCGAGTGCAACGTGCGGGATCGGAGTTCCAGGGTGCCGACGATGTGCGTACCCCGCACCTCCACCAAATGTAAGGAAGTTTATTGAGCGAGTCCAACAAACGGGCGGTAGCTCGGAACAGTGAGCAGGGAGAACAAGATGGTGGTGTTCGAGCGCCGGTCTCGTGCCCTCCGCTCTTGATGATGATCGGTATGTCATTCTCTTCCTTTCTTCATTACACATTGAAGATATTATGGTACCATTTGTTGTTTCGTTGCGCAATTCCCTTAAACATCAAAGCTTGCCACCGGCACATCCCTAGGGTAAATGCAGATGAGGCTGCGCATCAGTCGCGTCGTTACATAAGCGCGGCACTCTGTGTGAGCTATTGAGCAGCACAGCAGCAGTTGTATTTGATTAGCAGAGTACTGGCAAGTTAGCCTTGAAACTTCGCCTTCGCTAAGAAAATTCGCGGTAACAGGGAAGGGAGAATTGACTTTTTGCAAGCACGGCAAGATGAACTTTACTAGATTCGCACTGTTCTATTGACACAGAGTAATCTACTCATTATGTGTATATATATATATATATATATATATATATATATATATATATATATATATATATATATATATATATATATATATATTGCTTATTATTTATTGAGACTCTCATCATGTGGGCGTTGTGAGACAGTTTCAGCGCAGGAAAGAGAATGAATGCGCGATTGATCACGGCGAAACGGGAACGTGTTGTCGAAACGAGCAAATAATGTACTTTTCAAGCACTGACGCGTCGTCTTTCTTTAGTTAAATGCAAATAAAGTGCAAGGCTGTTCTTAGGACTACGCGTTCAACTGTTCCCGGAGGTGATGTAATGCATGGGCATAAGAAGGTATTGGTAAATTTACAAAACACTTCAAACGCCCCCGTCATGATACTCTCTAGAAAAAAAATGTATAATTTGAAAGTTTGGGTAAACACAAGAAAAGGAAGGCAAAATAAATCAATGGCGCGCAAAGCACCATGTATCTGCGCTTTGAAATTGATGCGTTACAAAAAATAGCGCGATTTAAAAGCCTCGGTGAGATATATATATATATATATATATATATATATATATATATATATAACAGATGAGAAAGGCAGGGAGGTTAACCGGAAGACAGATATCCAGTTAGATTTTCTCTTCTTCTTAAGCTCCCATCAATTGCACCTTCTCATGTATTTATTTGTTCGCCGTTATCATTCTACACTTCTCGTTCATTATCACCACGATTCTTATTTTCTTTCTCTAATGATGAATACACGGTAATGCCGCGGAAACCTGGTCGTTAAGAACTCCGGAATGCCACACTGGCAGAATGCCGCACTAAATGCATAAATAGCGAAAATAACGCGAGAAGCCATTACGCGAAATTATGGAGATCATCGAGGCAGTCGACGTTTGTCGTAAATTCATTGTCCATATTCGGAGGAATAGAGCTTTGCCGAAACACGCAGCACCAAAACGGGAACACGCCTTCTCCAATTTGCACGCGACAGATAAAGCGACTACATTCTTAGGGTGCAGTGCATGGAGTTTCTTGCGAAGTTATCGGGCAGTATTTCTGAGAATGCCGAGTCTCGCGGATTTCCCTGCCAGCGCGACATATGGCAGAAGCTGTACTGCACCGGTTTAGAGGAGAATCGTTCGCCTACTCTCGCCCGTAAACGATCAAGTTACCGAGACTTCCTTTATTGCTGATCAGAAAGATGCGCACTTTACGCGGTGCTGGAAAGGGATAATTGGTTATCGTTGAATACGGAACAAGGGAAAGAACAAGAGAACAACGAAACAAGAAAGCCCGCGAATACAAGCTAAATTGCAGCGCGCAGCAATTTTGTGAATTTTCGCGGGCATCTTTCACGCTCGGAAAAACACTTATGTAGCGCGTGTTGAGCAACAGAAAGCTGTGTCGGGAGTTTTTCACGTTGCTCTACAATTTTCTCATTAGCACTTTCCAATTATAATATTTAGGAAGTGGAATATTATTTCATATCAATTATGTATATTATGTGGAATGCAGATGAATATTTCCAAGCGACGGAAAACGTTACCTTGGCTCTGTACAGCACGTGGCATTTGTATATTTTTAAATCTTGCTGCATGATAGTTGGGAAACCCTGTATAGTTGATATGCCTAGAGTGGATAGGGATCGACTTTTCGATTGCAATATCTAAGCAAACATAGATAATGTTATCGTGAAATTGCCGATTATAGCAGAAATGACGATGTTCGCTTGGTCTAGGAGTCTTGGGTATGAAGAAAGAGTATGTTTTCTCGAATCGCCGTTCTTATAATATTCGGAGAAAATGAACGGGGAATTCGTATTTAGATGCATGCCGATAAAGGCAAACTGCAGCACTTCCTCTGAGAGAATTCGATTAACTGTGCTTCAATGTGGACGTCTTCTCTCCCAGCAGATTTCCATTCGAACCGCCACGTTGTTCACATCGGTGCACTCAAGCATTCGATGCTGAAATACCTGGTACTCAAACCCGTAGACATTCAATCAATATTTCTTACATATCGTCACATGCGTGTAATGCCTTCCTCTATTGTTCGCTTCGTGACACTGCGCCAAGACAGCCCGGCCCTTCACGACAAACCACTTTCTCTCGCTGTTCTATTTGGCTGTTATACGTTCAGGGCGTCACCATTTTTCCAGAGTCGTGCTGGGAATCTAATGCGCATGCAAAGCAGTTGAGGTGTGGTTCTGTTGACTGACGTGGAAAACGCGAGTGTCAGAATGTGCCAGCGTCCCGAGCACGTATGCGCATGCGCCCACTTGCTGGATGAGCGCAACGGTGCCGGATTTTGTGCGAACTAGGTGCGCGCAAGGAATTGAAACAGCCATGCCACGAGTCGTAACCATGCGCTTCACAATTTATCAGTCAAAAAAATGGTTTAGAAAGTACAAAGAACGACATGCAAAAAAATAACCTAGCACGGAACCCCTCTGCTAAGGTTTGGCAAACAAGCGAGCAAGAATTCCGTGGCCAAATGTCGAGGTAAATGGATGTTCCTTTTCTGAAAATGTTCCTTTAAACAAGAATGGACAAAAAAGGCAGAATATCTTGGAATTTGCAAAGCTTACACCTGACTGTCAACGGGACCCGTGTGCTGAGCAGTCAAGAAATTACAGCACGAGACTGCCCACATACTGATATTGCATGATGATATAGGTGACATGCAAGATCATATATGCGACAAACCGATGAAAAACGTGAACGCATTTTTCTATCGCCGAATGTCGGCTCACTGATAGAGCGAACTTTGTCGTCTCGCCCACTACCGAGGGCTTTGCGCATCTTTGCAAGGAAGCGCATAGCGTTATTATCGGGACTGGAGAGATGACAGTGCGAAAACTTGAGCGTCACGAGCCTGAGCGCCATCACCGTCATGATCTTCGGTGTGTCACGAACCTCGTACACTTGTTTAGCTTGCGATGGAAATATTGCAGAAGGGCCTCTGGATTGAATCAATTCTGAAATACTCATTTCAATGAAATATCCATAAACTGTTGGTGAAAGCAAGACTGTGCTACTTCAACCAGGCTAGAAATTTAGTTTATAAACACTTATGATGGCATTTATTTAGCGTGAGTATCCATAGCACCTTCTAAGCTGCGAGTGTAGCCCAGGACATAGCGTGCGGTACAATGCGTCCACCATATCACGCGACGCGACATCACGCCTCCACCATATCTTGCGTGAGTGCTTGCAATGCGTTTTACGTTATGGCAGACGGGAATTACAATAAAATTAAATTCTGGGGTTTCATCTGATGCAACCACGAAATTATTATACTGCAAGCCGTAGTGGCGGACTCAAAATAATATTTTGATAACGTCTGTCTCTTTGACGGGCAATAATGCATGGAACACGCGCACTTTTGCATTTCGCCACCGTCGAGATACGGCCGCCGACATCGGGATTCGACTACGTGAACAAGCAGGAATTATTAATATCACTAAGTATCAATATTGCAAACGATGATGGCGATAATACAGGCATACCCCCTACTAAGTCAACAAGAAGGTACAATCAAACGAATATGAATGGAAATGCCAAGAGGTAGAGCCGCTTCGATGGTGTGATCGCTGAGGAAATCATGGCACGGCGAGCAAACAGTGAGCGCTGTGTAAGCACACCGCATGTATAAAGCCGAACAACGGAATCTGCCGCTATGTTGGTGGAGAAGCGTCGACTCGTTAGCAACTTTTATTCATCTTTTGTTCTGCTTTCATGCGCAAGGCATGTTGAATACCAGTTATGGATGCGTAATTGCCTCCATAACTCCATAAGATAAGCAAGCAGATATTTTTTGTGTCTGTCCTAAGAAATTATCATATCCTCTAGTTTAGTTGTGGGGTTATAAGACATCAGGTAAATCAAGCGAGCAACAGCTTCTTGAAGTGGTGACAAACGATCCCATGCACCGCTTTGTGACTGGAGTATACCTATACACAATAACATAAGCAAAGGGTCTTTCGCAAACTAAAAAGGGCTGACGTAACGCTTTCAATGAAGCAATTGATAATAACCGGAAGGATGTGGCAGGGACTTATGTTTGTTTAAGGCTAAAGTGTATGGCACGAAGCAATTGCACCATTTTGGTTATCCTGCAAAGATAACACTGCCATGAAGCAAGAGACAACAAAGCTATCGATGGATTCTTATCATAGCGAAAGCAATCATCCTAATGAGTGCGTTGGTAGGGCCTGAGCCGGCCACGTGAGAACATAATGAGTGCTTGGTGTGTTATGGAATTCAAAGAATTGAAACAGATCGCACTCTTTTGAACCTTCGTTCCTTCGCTTACAATGCAATCAAAGAGGCCGGCCTTCTTGCCATAGAAGACATATCACGCTGAATATTTTTTTCTGTGATACAAAAGCTCTGCGAAGTTTGCTAAAGTAAGAGAACAGGAAAATATTTGAAAGTAATCGTGGTGCATGGAACGATAAATGTTCCAAAAGCTCTCTCCTTGCTTAGAGAAACGACCAAAGTCATTCTGTGTTGCTAAGGTTTAGTCTGCTAGTTATCTTGATAGAAAATCGATTGGTTCCACCCAGATCACATGCGTGTTCTGGCTTTCCTCTTTTGTTCCTCTATTATATCTCCGACGTCTTGCTGTATACCTCATTTGTTCTACGTCCGCGAACCATTAATTTTTGCTTAGAGTGATTTAGCGTTGGTTTACGACGAGGTATAGTGACGTCAATAAAACGCGGCGAAACGAGTTCTGATCACGGGATTGCCGGAAATAGCGAATAAAAAGCAAATAGCGGGAAGGTAACTGCTGCCACTGTGGTATAGCAGGCCTTATGCTCCCTAAGACACCAGATGAAAAACAGACCAATGATATAGGAGAAAAATATTTTTTTCGCACACCATCTATCGAAACGTATCTAACAGCAGCAGTTTATACTCGCTAGGAAAATGTACGTGTATACTCTCTAGTCCACTTCAAAACACGCTGCAAGTGATAAATGTGGTCGTACTTCCCCCGAGCTCAATAGCTGGAGAGCGATATTGTTATGGTATATTCGCGTGCTCGTTTAAGAGCAGTGCGGCCGCGATACACAAGTGGTGAAAAACAACTTTGCTATATCAGGAAATTAGCCGTGTATAGAAGTGATGATACTCCCCTATCATCATCGCTTATCTTCAGACGAGACATGCTATGCAAGCAGTAAAGCTTAGTAGATTTTTCACACCACTTTTCTTGCTTCACCACAACGCTTTAATCGAACACCCAAATATGACATTAATATAGCTAAAAAAATTTCAATGCGCATTCTAATTTACATTCTATACGCCTCTTTGCAGAAAACCGCGCAAACTGCTTTATGTCAGAAATTCTGCCTTACATCATGTCTTGTTAGGTATACTTGAACTATCTTGTTAAAAAAAATAATACTCGAAAGAAAAGGTCGAAAAGTCGCAATGAACTTTAACGAGGCTCACTGTTCTGTTATTTTCTTTGTTGTTGCATGCTTATGACTATGTAGGTTATGGTGCTACATGGCCGGGGTAAACGGCCTTAAGAAACCTGTTATTCTACGCAACAATGCGTCAAGCGCGATGTAATCCACGAAAACATATTCTGCATACAATGTCAAAGACACGCTTGTGTTCATGAAGCATATAATTTTATGCTGGTCAGATAGCAAAATTTTTTTTCCATATATAATAAAGTTACACGTCACAATTACCACATCTGTGGAAGCCTCGCTACCATCAGCGCTTAAAGAACGTGAAGCACGCATGGATAATTAGGCTAGCTCAGGAACGGTGCGCCTGCAACCCAGGCATCGTATTTTCCTCGTAGCCTATGCCCCTCCTTAGAAGACTTCAACACACGGTGATGGACCTACCGACTTGGCGTCTGAACACATCGAATGCACTCGTATGCAAATGCCATTCACGCTACGGTATAGTGCCCTTTCTTTAGCCACAATGGTTCTGGGTTGTGAAATTGCTGGTGTATTATAATTATTATTTGTTCTCCATCCAGAAACCGCAATGCCCAGTCACGTAAGCTACGCCCACGTTTTACCCAATTTCGCTCCCTACAACGACGCCTAGTGCAGTGCTGTATCCAATCTTGATTAGTAGGGCCTGTCTTTTGAAACAATTATTCCCGCTGCCGTCCTGGTCCAAGGACAAAATCTATATTAGAGTCAGACTAACATCCTTGATGATATTGTCACGCAGTAGTGACGGTGAAGAAAGCAGCAAAACTGAGAATGACAAAACTAGGGGTCGTATAACGTAAAACTATTCCAGTATGTTTTTATTCCAATCTCCTGACGTCAACTTTGCGTAACCGCCGACGGAAGCATCGGGCGGTCACCTGCATGGTTGTCTGAACAAATCAATCAAATGCTCCCCTCGTTCATAGGAGGTCACTTTTGTTTGCTTGAAAAACGAATAACATTGCCTGCACTGAGTGGCTTGTCTTATCTGATTGGCTCACAAGAGGCGAGGAGCATGCTCAAGTGGAGAGGGAGTCGATGGGGTCGAGCTACTGCACTGAATATCGATAACCGGATGAAGAGGGCGGTGCCGGCGTCTGCGATTGGTCCGCTATCTGTTACTTAGCTTGCGGCGGCTCGTCGACAATCGCGGCGGTATGCAACGGAAGCACAAGAATGACATTGAAACGGATCCTCAGCAAAGGAGGATTGGCAGAACGAGGTTGTAAACGTGCCGTAAGTTCTCGAAAACGTTACACGATCACGCAAAAAGTTTTATTACACGCAAATAAACCCATGCTCCCTTGTAGGGGCGAGTAGCCCGTGCCGGAGCGATTAGCGGCAGCCATCTTTTATTCCTTTTGGAACGGGACTGCCTGGTGGCTATGCAGAAGAAAATTCAGTCTTGTTCGGCATATTAATGTATCTTTAACGCGTATGCGTCACTTTGACGCGGTAAGCTTTTGCGGTTTTGTGACGTCGCGTGAGAGGCAGGGGAAGTGGGTGCTGCTCGAAAACTTTTGACCAATAGCCGAGGGCTAATGGCAAGAAGGCGTCGAATCAGAAATGACTATTGTTTCGTTTGGTCAAATTATGCATAATCAGTGTGTACACGTCATATCATATGGTGAGCTATCGCCGTTTTCGTGACGTCGCGTGACAGACAGGTGAAGTGGGAGTGGTCCAAAAAAGTTTCTGACCAATAGCGGTGGGCTGATTGCAGAATCGGAATAGAAAAGTTTGGAATAGTTTTACGTTATAGCGCCCTAGCGTTTTATTGGGCGAACCTGTGCCCTCAAAAGCAGGCTACTCTAAAGAAATGGCTATAGCGGCGAACACAGTCGGCGATCGTCGAAAATTGATCTCTCGGTCAAGTGCTTCAGCTTTTATACACGAGTCATCCAAGGTTCCAGAGTAATCAGTGGTGGCGGCGTGTCTTCCGGAAAGTTCTACACAAATCGCGTCGCACTTGCAACCAGGGGCGCTATAACGTAAGACTATTCCAAACTTTTCTATTCCAATTCTACATCAGCCCACCGCGATTGGTCAAAAACAATGTTGGACTACCCTCACTTCACCTGTCTGTCACGCGACGTCACAAAATCCGCGATAGCTCCCCATCTGATATGAGGTGTACACACTGATTATGCATAATTTGACCGAACAAAACAAAAATAGTTTTTTCTGATTCGACGCTTTTTCCATTAGCCCTCGGTTATTGGTCAAAAGATTTCGGGCAGCACCCACTTCACCTGCCTCTCACTCGACGTCACAAAACCGCAAAAATTACCGCGTCAAAGTGACGCATACGCGTTAAAGATACATTAATATGCCGAACAAAACTGAATTTTCTTCTTCATAGCCACAGGCTGCCCCGTTCCAAAAGGAATAAAAGATGGCTGCCGCTAATCGCTCCGGCACTGGCTACTCGCCCCTACAAGGGAGCATGGGTTTATTTGCGTGTAATAAAACTTTTTGCGTGACCGTGTAACGTTTTCGAGAACTTTCGGCACGTTTACAACCTCGTTCTGCCAATCCTCCTTTGCTGAGGATCCGTTTTAGCGTCATTCTTGAGCTTCCGTTGCATACCGCCGCGATTGTCGACGAGCCGCCGCAAGCTAAGTAACAGAAAGTGGACCAATCGCAAACGCCGGCACCGCCCTCTTCATCCGGTTATCGATATTCAGTGCAGTAGCTCGACCCCATCGACTCCCTCTCCACTTGAGCATGCTCCTCGCCTCTTGTGAGCCAATCAGATAAGACAAGCCGCTCAGTGCAGGCAATGTTATTCGTTTTCCAAGCAAACAAAAGTGACCTCCTATGAACGAGGGGAGCATTTGATTGGTTTGTTCAGACAACCATGCAGGTGACCGCCCGATGCTTCTGTCGGCGGTTACGCAAAGTTGACGTCAGGAGATTGGAATAAAAACATACTGGAATAGTTTTACGTTATACGGCCCCTAGTTTTGTCATTCTCAGTTTTGCTGCTTTCTTCACCGTCACTACTGCGTGACAATATCATCAAAGATGTTAGTTTGACTCTAATATAGATTTTGTCCTTGGACCAGGACGGCAGCGGGAATAATTGTTTCAAAAGGCATGCCCTACTAATCAAGATTGGATACAGCACTGCACTAGGCGTCGTTGTAGGGAGCGAAATTGGGTAAAACGTGGGCGTAGCTTACGTGACTGGGCATTGCGGTTTCTGGATGGAGAACAAATAATAATTATAATACACCAGCAATTTCACAACCCAGAACCATTGTGGCTAAAGAAAAGGCACTACCGTAGCGTGAATGGCATTCGCATACGAGTGCGTTCGATGTGTTCAGACGTCAAGTCGGCAGGTCCATCACCGTGCATTCAAGTCTTCTAAGGAGGGGCATAGGCTACGAGGAAAATACAATGCCCGGGTTGCAGGCGCACCGTTCCTGAGCTAGCCTAGTTATCCATGCGTGCTTCACGTTCTTTAAGCGCTGATGGTAGCGAGGCTTCCACAGATGTGGTAATTGTGACGTGTAACTTTATTATATATGGAAACAAAATTTAGCTACCTGACCAGCATAAAGTTATATGCTTCATGAACACAAGCGTGTCTTTGTTATTGTATGCAGAATACGTTTTCGTGGATTACATCGCGCTTGACGCATTGTTGCGTAGAATGACAGGTTTTGTAAGGCCGTTTACCCCGGCCATGTAGCACCATAACCTACATAGTCATAAGCATGCAACAACAAAGAAAATAACAGAATACTGAGCCTCGTTAAAGTTCATTGCGACTTTTCGACCTTTTCTTTCGAGTATTATTTTTTTTAACAAGATAGTTCGAGTATACCTAACAAGACATGATGTAATGCAGAATTTCTGACACAAAGCAGTTTGCGCGGTTTTCTGCAAAGAAGAGGCATATAGAACGTAAATTAGAATGCGCATTGTAATTTTTCTTGGTATATCAATGTCATATTTGGGTGTTCGATCAATGCGCTGTGGTGAAGCAAGAAAAGTGGTGTGAAAAATCTACTAAGCTTTACTGCTTGCACAGCAGGTCTCGTCTGAAGATGAGCGATGATGATAGGGGATTATCATTACTTCTATACACGGTTACTTTCCTAATATAGCAAGGTTGTCTTTCACCACCGGTGTAGCGCGGCCGCACTGCTCTTAAACGAGCACGCGAATATACCATAACAATATCGCTCTCCAGCTATTGAGCTTGTGGGAAGTACGACCACATTTATCACTTGCAGCGTGTTTTGAAGTGGACTAGAGAGTATACACGCACATTTTCCTAGCGAGTATAAACTGCTGCTGTAAGGTACGTTTCGATAGATGTGTGCGAAAAAAATATTTTTCTACTCTTTCATCATACCCAAGACTCCTAGACCAAGCGAACATCATAATTTCTGCTATAATCAGCAATTTCACGATAACATTATCTATGTTTGCTTAGATATTGCAATCAAAAAGTCGATCCCTATCCACTCTAGGCATATCAACTATACAGGGTTTCCCAACTATCATGCACCAAGATTTACAAAAACTATGTACAGATGCCACGTAGCTGGACAGAACCAAGGTTATGTTTTCCGTCGCTTGGAAATACTCAGAGCCTTTCCTGCATTCCAGCTAATTACATAATTGCTATTAAATAATTATTCCACTTCCTAAATATTATAATTGGAAAGTGCCAATGAGAAAATGTTAGAGCAACGTGAAAAACTCCCGACACAGCTTTCTGTTGCCCAACACGCGCTACATAAAAGTGTTTTTCCGAGCGTGAAAGATGCCCGCGAAAATTCACAAAATTACTGCGCGCTGCAGTTTAGCTTGTATTCACGGGGTTTCTTGTTACGTTGTTCTCTTGTTCTTTCCCTTGTTCCGTATTCAACGATAACCAATTATCCCTTTCCAGCACCGCGTAAAGTGCGCATCTTTCTGATCAGCAATAAAGAAAGTCTCGGTAACTTGACCGTTTACGGGCGAGATTAGGCGAACGGTTCTCCTCTAAACCGGTGCAGTACAGCTTCTGCCATATCTCGCGCTGGTAGGGAAATCCGCGAGACTCGGCATTCTCAGAAATACTGCCCGAGAACTTCACAAGAAACTCCCTTCACTGCACCTTAAGAATGCAGTCGCAATATCTGTCTTGTGCAAATTCAAGAAGGCGTGTTCCCGTTTTGGTCTTTTGTGCTTCGGCGAGGCTCCATTCCTCCGTATATGGACAATGAATTTACGACAAACCTCGACTATCTCGATGATCTCCATAATTTCGCGTAATGGCTTCTCCCGTTATTTTCGCTATTTATGCATTTAGAGGGCGCCATTCTGCCAGTGTGGCATTCCGGATTTCTTAACGACCAGGTTTCCGTGGCATTACCGTGTGTTCATCATTACAGAAAGAAAATAAGAATCGTGGTGATAATGAACGAGAAGTCTAGAATGATAACGGCGAACAAATAAATACATGAAAAGGTGCAAGTGATGGGAGCCTAAGAAGAAGAGAAAATCTAACTGGATATCTATCTTCCGGTTAACCTCCCTGCCTTTTTCATCTGTTTTATCTCTCTCTCTCTCTCACCGAGGCTTTTAAATAGCGCTATTTTTTGTAACGCATCAATTTCAAAGCGGAGATACATGGTGCTTTGCGCGCCATTAATTTATTTTGCCTTCGTTTTCTTGTGTATACCCAAACTTTGAAATTATATATTTTTTTTGTAGAGAGTATCATGACGCGTTTAAGAGTTTCGTAGATTTAACAATACCTTCTTATGCCCATGCATTACATTACCTCGAGGAACAGTTCAACGCGTCGTCCTAAGAACAGCCTTGCATTTTATTTGCATGTAACTAAAGAAAGATGACGCGTCAGTGCTTGAAAAGTACATGATTTGCTCGTTTCGACAACACGTTCTCGTTTCGCCGCGATCAATCGCGCATTCATTCTCTTTCCTGCGCTGAAACTTTCTCACAACGCTCACATGACGAGAGTCTCAATAAATAATAAGCAATATATATATATATCTATATATATATATATATATATATATATATATATATATATATATATATATATATATATATATATATATATATATATATATATATATATATATATATTGCCGCGACACCATCTGTGCCCAACCACGCTGACGATAAAGACGACGACCTCGTCTGTGCAAGCGAGGTGCTAGAGAAGAAGAAGTCTGGACTGAGCGCTTGCGCTAACCCTCTGGAATAAATACCGCTCTCCGCTCTTGTCTCCAGTGAGCCGTGACACTGGTGGATGTGCTGGGTATCGCATCATCACCTAATGATAGGGACGACTCCTGCGAGTAGCCCTGCGTCCAGCCCTTCAAGACATCATCCACGCGTCGAGACACCTGCGCACCGCGGAAGCCGCCGCCTGCAACGTCTGTGCCCGGAATTTGGCCTCTTGCAAGGAACTTTGCCAGCGACCTCACCGACTCAGAAAATGGCGCTTGCAAGTCCAACACAGGTGACCATTCAAAACAATCTAGTCCCCACTAGCTTCCACGGTGACACGTATGAAGACGCCGAAGACTGGCTGGACCAGTACGAACTCGTAGCTAAGGTCAATCAGTGGCGTCTGGACCAGAAGCTTTCCAATGTGTACTTCGCTCTTGAAGGTAGCGCAAGGACGTGGTTCCAAAACCGCGAGGCACATTTGACGACGTGGGACGAATTTTACCGTCGGCTACTTGACACCTTCGGAAGCACTGATCGCCGCGATAATGCACAACGCCTTCTCGAGTTGCGCATTCAGAAGCCCAACGAAAGTGTTTCGATGTTTGCCGAGGACATGTCTCGTTTGTTTCGCCGCGCGGATCCCAACATGCCTGATTCGAAAAAGCTGAGCCATCTCATGCGCGGTGTCAAAGAACAGCTATTCGCTGGTCTTGTGCGTAACCCGCCTGCAACAGTAGAAGAGTTCATTAAGGAAGCCACAGCAATCGAGCGGGCGCTGCAGCAGCGTTGCCGGCAATACGAACGCCTGACTAACGATGCGCCTGCAGGAGCCGCAGTACTGACAGTGACACACGAGACCTCGCTGCGTGAACTAATAAGAGGCATTGTGCGCGAGGAGATTGCGAAGCAAACTGCGACACCGAATGAGTTCACTGTTGCTTCGGTCGCTGAAGTTGTCCGCCAAGAAATCTGGCAAGCATAATCATCACCTGAGCCACTCCCATAACCTTGTCCCGAGCCACGCTTCGAGCCGCGCGCATACAGCTACGCAGACGCTGTTCGTCGCCCGCTTTCTACCGGGCCAGTACAGCAGTACCACCAGCGGCCACCCATTGCTGCCTGGATACAGAGGGAGCATTTCAGGTGACACCAGCTTCTCAGGACCGACGTATGGCGCACCGCTGATCGCCGACCATTGTGTTTTCAATGTGGCGAACCAGGGAATATTTACCGTTTTTGCCCTCATCACCAGGGTGGCACCCAGGAAATGTCACCTGCCACACCGCGACAGTTTCCAGAGAGACATCGACGCTTCGACGACAGTGTCACTCGGGAACAAGGCAGCTCAGCTAATCTCCGGTCGCGCTCGCCGTCTCCGTTGCGTTATTCTTCGCCGAACCGTCGCAGTTTCGCCGACGTGGTCAGAGGCCGCTCTCCAACCCCACGGCGGGGACACTGAAATCGGCGAACTCCGGGGGGAAGGTTGCAAGTCGCCGAACCGCCGAAAGACCCCCAACATTACAGAGAAACGAGCAGAGCAACCCGGAGAAACGGAACGCCGACGAATTTGTGAGTGCCGACCTACTCTTAACAATTGATGGGCACGACGTGACAGCTTTAGTTGATACTGTCGCATACTTTTCGATATTGAGTGAGCAGTTGGCAGACCGGCTTAACAAAGTCAAAATGCAATGGACGGGCCCTTATATTCGAAATGCCGGGGGCCAGATAATGACACCTCTAGGAAAATGTACTGCACGACTCCAGATAGGAAATACAGCTTTTGTCGCCAGTTTTATTATTTTAAAAGAGTGCTGCAGAACCCTCATCCTTGGAATGGACTTCTTGCGGGAGTACGGCGCCATGGTTAACATACGGAACGGCGAGATAACCTTGTCAACTAGTACAGGCACGAGCCACGACGACGAGCGCCAACGTACATCGTTACGTGTCGCCGACGACGACGTCTGCATACCACCACTATCATGCAGTCTTGTCTCCGTCAGTTGCGGAGAACAATTTAACAAGGACGGTGTAGCCGAACAACTAACTGCACTTCTGTTCCATCAAGGTGTTGCCATCGCTCGCGGTTTCGTTAGACTAATCGGTGGTCGCACAGAGGTACTTCTGAGAAATTTTACCAATGAAGGCCGGCACATCAGCAAAGGCACCGCTGTGGCGTACTTTGATGAAATTGACCACGTTCAACACTGCTTTGCTGTAAAAGAGGAATCGATCACCGATACCATGCCACATGCACCAGTCGTCGATGTTGACCCAGATTTAGCGCCGCAACAGAAACAAAGTCTCAGGGAACTTCTTGACGATTTCAAGGACTGCTTCTCTACAACCTTCCGAGTACGTCAAACTCCACTGACGAAACACCGCATCATTATGGAGGAAGCAGCAACACCCATCCGACAGTATCCGTATCGCGTGGCTGAGAAAGAGCGGGAAGCAATACAGCAGCATGTCAAGAAAATGCTAGAAGATGATGTCATCCAGCCGTCAAAAAGCCCTTGGGCATCGCCCGTGGTACTCGTTAAGAAGAAGGATGGTAGCCTGCGGTTTTGTATCGGTTATCGCAAGCTCAATCGGGTTACAAAAAAAGATGTGTATCCCTTACCACGCATCGACGATTCCCTCGACAGGCTACGGCATGCACGGTACTTCTCATCGATGGACTTAAAGAGTGGATACTGCCAAATAGAGGTCGATGACCGGGATCGCGAAAAGACTGCTTTTGTAACGCCTGATGGGCTCTATGAATTCAACGTTCTCCCTTTTGGTTTGTGTTCCGCCCCAGCCACGTTCCAAAGACTAGTGGATACTGATCTGTCAGACCTTAAGTGGAAGGTCTGAGAGCAAACAAAAGTGACCTCCTATGAACGAGGGGAACATTTGATTCGTTTGCTCAGACAGGTCTGCGGTTGACCGCCGGATGCTTGCGTCGGCGGTTACGCAAATTTGAAGTCAGGAGATTGCAATAAAAACACATTGAAATAGTTTTACATTATACGGCCCCAGATCGCACGAGCTTCGGTGACAATAACCATCCATTACATTCGAGAAACTTTCGACAGATGAGGGCATGTCCCACGCTGAGTGATAACACCTGTTAGATGGTGAAAAGTGCCCACCCGTAAAAGATAAACAGGTCCACGTGTCAATATTCATCAGTGCACTCACGGCTTAAGAACCCTTTCCATTTATTTCTTTTCTGTTTTTAATTCACCGTGTCTGTTTTTACGGTGAATAAGGCCATACGGTTCGATGGCCTTCTCCGAGACTGAAGCAGAAGCGGATAAGCCTTTTCTCAAAAAACAGATATGTGCTCATGATGCACAAACAATAAAAGAAAAATATAAAGAATATATATGTTCGTGTATTCCTGGAATTACACAAATAAAGAGTCCCTCATGCACCTTGCGGTTTTTGTGAAGCGTGTTTCTCGGGTGCGGTAAAGATTTTGACCAACCACCGTGAAGAATCACAAATACTGGAAATATGTCAGCATTAAGGAACAAGCGGATGAATTTTCTTGTTGGGTTCTGCTGGTTTCACGTGTGCATGCTCTTATATGTAGTATCAAGATCGGTGCACCACATGAGCCGTTTCGAAGTGTATACGCTTAATAACAGGTCGTGACATTTCTGTTTATTGAGATATAAAAAAATATTCATGCAACGTGCGCAGACCTACCATTGGCAACGGCCTGTTTATGCATCACAGCACGCAGTAAACACTTGAACGTATAGCAGTATATGATAGTCCGCTTAATCACAAGCTGCTTTCCAGAAAGAATAATGCGACAGTTGCAATGCGCTATCTGCAACCACAGGCAATCGCGAAGTGTGTTAGCCATATCACGTTTCGCAGTTATACTCGGGACAAATTGTTTCAGTTGGGGCAGAATCGTCCCAAATCATCGCATTATATACGGCCCACTAGTTCTGCAAAAAAATTGCATAGACGCAAGATTGTCGCCAATATACAGGGTGTTTCAGCGAACACTTTCACAATTTTTTAAAGGTTGCCTGTGGCACATAGCTCAATTCTTGTTTATGAGTCGGTCTTCTCGAAGCGGCGGACACTACTAGCACAAAAAATTGAAACGCACAATTGACTAATAAACAAGAATTCACTAATTAACATTTAGCTAATTATCTTATGACCCATATTGCAATTTACAAATTCTAGCAGTATACTTCGCTAGGCGGATCCACTTGGAAGAAATTCTCAGGACGACACCAGTTTCGAGATATAAATTCCCGAACTTTGCGGAGAAATGCATTGGCGTTCCAGTTACTTGTGTGCTTCAGTGCATGAAACGACGTTTTGTTAACAAATTAACTGGAACGCCATTGCATTTCTCCGCAAAGTTCGGGAATGTATATCTCGTTTCAAGCGGATCCGCCTTGCTGACTCCACAGCTATAATTTGTAAATTGCAATATGGGCCATAATGTAATTAGTTAAAATTTTAATTAGTGAATTTTTATTAAGTATCCAATTTTTCATCTAAATTTTTGTGCAAGATTTGTCCGCCGCTTCGAGTAGACCAGCTCATGAACTAGTATTCTGATATCTGCCAAAGGCAACTTTTAAAGATTTTTGAAAGTGTTCGCTGAAACCCCTGTATAACTTAAATGTTCTTTTTTATTTCCCTGTTACTTTGACAAGTTAAACCGCAGCGGCCATGACACTATCATTAAAGAAAAAATTACTCATTTATTTAATTTTTTGCTTTCTGGTTATGCTTTTTTTGGAAGTGACATAACATAAATATAAATATTGCTTTATTTATGGTGTATCGCCCTGAATGAACGCCGGAATGACACGTTAGAAAGCTTCAGAGCACATACTTGGTTTAGTTTGGAAAATGTGCGAAAGATATCAAGACGAAGAGTAATAAACACTTTCACTGAAAACTATGCGAGGAACAATTACAAAGATCAGAAACAAAGATTTGTCACCACAATAGTATGAAATGGCACTCTATTAGCACAATGAAAAAAATTATTTCTTTTTTTGTGACGAGCATTCAAATTTGCAGTTGTTATGCATATGCTATAGATTAAAGTGGTTGCTCCTTGGTGCTAAAAAATAAGTGTGCACAGACGAACAAAAGCTTACGAACTACACACTGGCCAGAAAAACTAAAAAAAACACTTCATTTTATTCGAATTGTTGCTGTCAAGTTTGCAACTTGGGCGAGTGTGTATGTACTGCGAAATGCTCCTTGCGCTAGAAGACTCGGACAAATAAAGAGGGATACAGCACAGACTGAAATTGACGCACAAACTGAAATCGGCGAATGCGCTAGAAAGTTCGTCATTCCAAGTTAAGACTGCAGTTACCAATTTAATGTTACAACTATAGGTGGAAAAGAAAACCGGATTATTGCTGAACATCTGGCCCGTAGACTGTTGCTCATGGAAGTAAGTCAAGGCCAAAGGTCAAGAGACCATGCTATTAACAAAACGTTAAATTTCGCCTAGCACAGCGGTGTAACGTGACTTGTCTAAATGCATCACATTGGTAGAATGCACGCTCTCAAGCTTTACCACTGATTTTAATCCTTCATACGTAGGCTGCCTAAACAATATTTAGTGGCACCTGTGGTCCTTCGATTTTTTCTCGCGATTGTACATGGATAGTCGCGAAAGTAACGTTTGTTTGAATTGCACTGCCATCTTTTTGAAAGCGCAGCGCTATAAAAAACCATAAATGGCCGGTATCTATAATCTTATAGCATTGTAAGAGATCATTTAGAAGAACCACTATTTTTTCGAGCAACTTTCGCACCTTCGTTCAGGACTAAAACCTTTTGGATAATTGTCGTTCTCAACGTAAACTATTATAGCTGGACATATTGAGTCACTTTCGGATCACCATTAACGGCATACGTAATGCAATATGAGTGCTCGTGCAAGCTGAATGGTAGATACAATCAAGCGGGAAGCATACATAGAATTTTTATACAGGAGAAACCTTCATAATTTTAGTGTAGCATGCGTTCAAACACTTTGACGAATGGTACTCTGTGTCTATGTATGAATTAATACTTTTTTTTTACCAAGCGGGAATTTGTTACCAGGTGATTTGAAATTTACAGGGCAATCCATGGGACACTGGCTTGTTGTGCCATGCTAGAGGATATGTTACATGACGGCTAAAGGAGGGGGGGGGGGGGGGGGGGGCTAAAGCGAGAAGAAAATTATAAATGAAAGGCAGGCAGGTAAAGGGAAGTGTATATTGCCCAAGTAAACTTATATAAAATAGACGCTAGTTCCAGAGAGAGAAAAAAAAAAACTTACGTCTTCACAGAAAGGTCAGCCTGAGCTATAGCTTGCTATCGCCTGCTACTGTACACCGGGGAAAGGGGACGCGGAGGAAATGGTCTGATTAATGATGATGATGACGATGATTATAGGAGAAGGAAGTGCGTATGCACATGTTCACAACGCTGCGGCATGTTTAAAGCCGTGGGTCTATCCGAGTAGTTTGTAGAAAGGCCATTGCTGCGCTTGTAATCAAGACGACACTGTTTTCATTAGGCCAAGGGCACAAAAGAAAATCGTGTGGTTGCGGCCTCTCATCGACGTGTGGGATGGAAGGGACCTATTTCCGCCGTTCTTGCGTGCACGTGGGACAAATGCAAAATACGTGAAGTAGTGTTTCTGGCACCTGAAAGCGTTCACAATTTGGGCTAGGGCCGTTGGACCCTAAATACCTGGAGAATGCGACACCAAGGCAAATCCGGTGCACTGTACTCGTTTTGGCTTCTTTCGAGCTGGTGAGCCATACGAATTTTTATTTTTGTGTCCCACTTAGCCCTTGCCGATGTCGTCGACCCCCCCTTATTGGATCCAGTGCTACAATCTAGAGTTACGTATTGCAGAACGAAGCACGGCGTTTGTGTCTCCTCATGAGAATGCATTGCAAACTTCAGAATCATTATTTCAAGCTGCCTTTGCTTCAGCGTTTGCCGGTACATTTGCAACGACACCACAGATCAGAATAAAACTATCAAATATATCCGAGCCTTCGCAGCTTCCAGCATCCTGATGCATAATAGCCGGGGTTACCTATAATCGGAAAAATGTACCTTTAGTTGGGCACTATAATGAAAACATTTTATTGATATACACTAGCAATAATTTACGCACCAGGAGTCAAGTAATAGTTACGTACATCACAAAAAAATCACGTAGATTGGTCACGCAGCTATGAAAAGTGTTTCGTTCGTTATTTGTCTGCTTAGGATTTTAACTATTAACCAATTTAAGGTACTCTAGTAAACTCAAGTATAGAAACGATGTGTTTATATACGTACAGCCGAAAATCGATGGTCTACGCGTTGGATAACGGGCAGCAAGCGGGAAAAAAGCTCTGTACAACATGTCATAGCGCAATGTTCGGTAATGAAATGAGGAAATTAGCAGGTTGAGTCCGGCGACACAAGGTAGATGTAATACAATATCAGTGGAAAAGGCATTCGTTCTGCAGTGGACAGAAAATAATCTGTATGTGGAGGACTACAAGAGAAATAGCTATTTTGACCTTAAGAAAATTATGACGGAAATTTTGTAGCCTTGAACCATATAGTGAAATAAGCAGTTAATTTGAAATTGTTTATAACAACTTCCTCGACTGTTCTCGTTGCTCTCATTGCTTGAGCACTGACCTCGTCTTTACATGTGTGTTTGTGAGACCTTCTTAGTTGCTTTCGGAAGGCTTGGTTCTCAGCCGTGAAATGCCCCATACATAGCACTTTAGTACACTAGTTACAGCTGTCTCACCTGCATAAAAATTCGCAATTCACTTTGACTCGGAGTATTTCAACTTTTATCTCCGTATCTCTTGCCATTCATACGAGCGTAACCGAACGTTTCACACAATGGGAGGCACCCTTTTTACAGCGTCGGAATAGCTCAGAAAACATGCATAGTGCACAGAAGAACTACCAAAAAATGGCGCGGCAGCATTAAGTATAGGAATAAGGGCAACACTTAAGCTGTATACGTTAAGTTTCCATGACTCGTTAAAACCGGCAGTGTTTAAGAAAAACCTGTTATA
Organism: Dermacentor andersoni; assembly: GCF_023375885.2. NCBI lineage: Eukaryota > Metazoa > Arthropoda > Arachnida > Ixodida > Ixodidae > Dermacentor > Dermacentor andersoni. The sequence goes on from NC_092817.1 coordinate 86,265,095, forward strand.
ACGTTCACTTGTCCTCCCATACGTTGTCCGTGCTCACATCGTTGGTTTGGATGCATATTTCACTATTCATGGCAAAACTGTCCTGAACACAGCCTTGCATTAGATTAGGTGTCAGAGTCGTGCCCTGAATTCAATGGCGTATGCAAAGCAGCTCAAAGTACAGGTAGCCAAAGTGCCAAAAAAAAAGTGGGGTTGGCAAAAAGAACGGTCAGCCCTCAAAATATTGTGGATTGCGCGTAGAACAAAATCAGACAAAATAAACGTGGGGACGCACTAAGCAACGACCTGGTCGTCAAAATCATCGTCAGTCGCGCCAGCAGAAATACCCTGTAGCTGCTTTCGGCACTATAGCTAAATGCGAGATGGTTCCTAAATTTTACCACTCTAACTTCAGGAGCGTGCGTGCGCAATAATTACAATTCCCAGCGATTCTCTCAGCTAGGAAATGCCAAGACCACTGAGTCAAATGGTGGAGTGCTACCGAGGAAAGGGGCTGGCATAAAACGAATCTCTAACAGTGGGAAGGCCCAGAGAACGGGCACTTCCCGTTGTCTGCAAGATATTGAGAAAAGTAACGCTCTAAAATATATCAAGAAATGCGCAAGAAAAAAAAAGGCAGACCACGTCTGTGATATATGTCCACGGAAACGAAGCTTTCTTAGTTTTGCAGAATGGTGCATTGAAATAGAACACATGTCATGTACAATGCGAAGGCCTCTCTGTTTACACATTATCGTGTGTCCGTAGTTTCGGGCAGTTTGTCTCGATCTTCCACGGGGCCGCTATGCAGAACTGACAGGAAAGGTATCCTGCAGTCTCTTTCATACATATCTGATCACGTCAATTGCCTATTTATGCCTGACTATTTGCCTATTTAGTAGTTGCTAGTAGCTTTTTTAGTTATTTTCGAAGTGAAACTGTTCTTGCTGCTGCTTGAAAGACCCCGTGCTGACAATTTCTACACATTGAAATCTCGTGCCGCTATGTGCATGCTTCACAAATCACGCCAGTGCAGTGAGAGTCCATGAAGCGCACAACCTTACGTCAAACGCCAAAGTCGACCGGATTTGATTAGATATTTATGAGAGTTAAAGGCTTGCCATCGACGTTGTCTCAGCACACGCACGCTGCTTCCACCTTTGGTGCGGTGCGTCCACTCTGCGCTAACTTCTACCAACAGAGCTACAACCTTCAGCTTTCATGCTGCGCGGGTTTAAAGGCAGTTTTTCTTTTTTTATGTCACATCTACCATCGTTTCATTGGTACGGTAATGTGGCACTACGTGAAGATGGCAATTGACCCAGGGCTGTTTAACATAAAACTATTTGATCCTGATTTTATTTCAATCTGCTGCCGCCAATTTACGCAACCGCCGACGCAAGCTACCGACGTTGAACCGCAGCATTGTTTGAACAGATTAATGAATCCTCTCCTTTTTTATATGAGGTAACTTTTTTTTTGTTGATGTGAAAGAAAATAGCACTGCCTGCCTTGACACGGTTCTCTTAACGAATTGGCTGGAGAGGCGAGAAGCGGGTATTAGTGGAGAAGGTCTCGGTGCGTTCGAGCTAGCGCAGTGAAAGTGGATAACCGGAAGAAGACGATGGTGCTGGCGTCTGCGATTGGTCCACTTTCCATTGCTTAGCTTGCGGTGGCTGGTCGGAAATTGAGGCGGCGTGCGACGGAAGGTCAAAAATTATTATGCTTAAACAAATCCCCAGTGAAAAGGCCCTGGCAGTGCGATGTTGTAAGCGCGCCGAAAATGCTTGATAACGTTACACTACCCCGGAAGAATTATTATATGAAGAGGATTTCGTTCTTCTCAGGCACCTCTGAGTAACCAGTCTCCGTCTGTTTTTTTTTTTTTTGCATAATAATGCATCTGTTATGCCTACACTTGACTTTTACGTGATGAGTCCCTGCGTTTTAGTGATGTTGCGTAACCAACAGTCGAAGTGGGCTAAGCCAAAAAGAAAAAAAAAGCATTGCACCAATAACGGTATACTAAGGACAAAAAACGCATAGAACCTGAAATAATATCTTTTTCTTCGGGACATTATTAGACAATTTGCACACGTAATATCAGCCATATCAGGTGGAGAGTTTTTGCGGTTTTCAAGCAGTCTCGTCACAGACCAGGAAAGATTGGGAGGGGGGGGGAGGAGGCTAGTGGTGGAAATAGAAATTTTATAAAGAGATTGGAATAGCTTTACGTTATAGCGCCAGCAGTTATGTAAAAGCCAACTCCCATAAATGACAGACCATTGAACGCCCGTGGAGAGCGTGAGGGTGTGGAATTAAAGGGACATGGCGCGTATTGCAGGAAGGGGGAGGGAGGGACAAATGAGTACATATACCGAGCTTTCGATGAGGTTCTTCCGTTTCCAACAAACTGAGACAAATTGGTCTTGAGTCAGGTAAACACCCCTACATTTCTTTTCGTTTCTCACTGATTTCTAGGAGAAACTCGGAAACAGCTATCGCCATAAGAGCGAACAAGCAAGTTTACTCGGTATTTATACAGGAGAGTTTTTCAGTGCATCGGCATTATCCAAATTTCTAGTTTACCTTCGACACGATCGGCACACATTTGGAAAGCGAATCTTGAGCATATAAACGTCACGTGAGCATTCATCTTGACAGATCAATACATTAAACAGGAAACTCTAAGCAAACCTAAAATTTCCAGTGTGACCGCTATTCTCTGCACGTCAGGAAATTGCGCAGAACCATTGTCGCATGCAACTGACATGTTATTGCGCATTTTGCGAAAGGTGCGAAAAAAAAAAAAAAAACTGACGTTTCCGATGAGCGTTCAACTATTTTCCGCAGACTATTACTCTAGAGTACACTGGTGAAAGGCCTGTGCGTCCCATCGTTTAGCAGGAGTAAACTGAGTTGGAATGGGAAAGCTCACGCGTGGGGGTTATTTTTTTTTTTTCGCAAGAGGAAGAACGCAAAGAAAGTGACAGCTTCCTCGTGAGCCGCCAACCACACGTGGCACTCAACAAACAGGAAGCGCCTCCTGCGGTTCGCGCGGAGAACTTCAATTTCTTTAAAAGCCCCGGCCACTTCTCTTCCATTTCCGCCATCTCACGAAACCTTCGCCGAGCTGTCTGTTCTCCGCTTTCAATATCAGTATGTGACATTGCCCGGTGTTTTGAGCAAACACAGAAAAGCTGCGGGTATCACATTCATCAAGGACTTCAATGAGGAGAGGCGTTTGCTTTTTCCTGGCAAACAAAAGCTATAGAGTTGCGCGAAACACTTTCCACTGCAGCGATTTCTTTCGTACACCCACGAGTTCTTGAGGAAGGAAAGTACGCTGAATACCAGCTTTATTTTATAGTAGTAATTTTAAGAGGCAGCAGAGTTTGCTATAAATTACGACGTCGCTTGTCAAATTTCACGCAGCCACGTTTGGAAATTCGGGCTAGTGAGCTAACATTGAGAGATGAGCGAGCGGACGTACCCACACAGCGAAGCGTGTGGGTGCGTCGGCTTGGCTTTGTCCATTTTGGAGCCACACCGCACTTCGCATCTGTAGAGGCCTTCTCGTAGTGCGAGCGTGGGCCGCACAAGCGCTGCCGATAGCAGGACAGCGTGGGGCACCCGTGCAACTTTTGCCGAAATAAAACTCCTTCAGTGCCCTGATTGAAACGTAGGAGGCAGGCAAACACTTGAAAGACGCGTGAGCTTGGGCTTCTAGAGTGGAATGCAATAGCGTTCAAAGATCCCTGAATGCTTCTCCCGCTTCCAGGCAACTGCACCTGATGTAACCGTATTGTTTACCGGAAAACAGAAAAGGCGGGCTTTCTGGTAGAAACGCGGCCTCTTACGTGGCCTGTCCCGCAGGTACTGCACAGCCGCGCAAAGGAAATTACATAATTTTCAGGTATCTGTTGTTTTTTCGCACATTCATTATTTAAGTCTGAGAAGATTTAACATAAAAGCGTGTGCTGAGAGTGTTTTGTTTCATTACTTCTATTTTCTTTGGGGGGGGGGGGGGGCGCCATTAGACAACGCATTTTTCATGCAGAGAAAAGATAACGTTTTACTCCAACTCTGAAACGGACACCTGGATTATAGCTACATTACTTTGCAGTATGTAGCCGTGTATATAGCGAGTTAAGGGCCGCGCAATGACTGATGGAACGAAAATGTTAGATGTAACGTTAGGAAACAGGAAGATAACGTTGCAGAGTAGAGAACAAACGGGGATATCGGATATTCTACTCGCAGTTGAGATGAAGAGAAAAAAAAATGGAACTTAATAGACTTTTCACCCGGCGGCGGCGCCGCCACCGCGTGATATCACATGTTTACAAATGGACAGCTATGAATTCGTGCTACAATTTCCGTTTTCTTAATGACTGGATGTGGAGGTAGTGCCAGCTCTTCCTTCAATTTCACAATATTTACGTGTTCTCCAACGTAATCTTTGAAACAGTAAAATTAATTTTTTTTCACCCAACTACTAATTGGAAGTCAGTAACTGTTCTTTTTTTTTTTGCTTGGCGAATATTGTGTGACTGAAAAAAAATTCGCTTTTTATTATCGCAGTACAAGCGTATATGAATGATTTCTTTCTCTAACCCCCCCCCCCAAAAAAAAAAAAATTGAAAGCCCAATCCACTCTGTGAAGGTGGATGGCCAGCACACCTGTTACCATCCACTTAATAATGCGTTGGCGCTGCTATATGGTTCTTGCGTAGAAGCGAGTGGCGTTAGTGTGAGGTGCATGTGAATACGTATGTCTCGGTTTACGTATAAAACCAGACATCGTATGTAACGTATGCACGTGGTTTAGTTAGAATATGATCTATGGGTAGGCCACGCAAAGTAAGAGCTGCCGAGGAGCAACGGGAATGCGATGCGCGTACTTCGACGTACTGTCGTTCGGTCTCGATCCGAAAGTGTCGGAAGAAGTCTTCGTTAGTTTCGTATTCGGTTTCATCCAGCTTCCGGTGCATTTCCTTGTACTTTCTTTTCAGCACCTTGCATCGGTCTTGCTGCTCGGGCACGTCCGTGGGTGGGAGCGGTATCACGATCGTGGTCTTCTCGCCCGGCATGAAGGGCGCGCCGAACTGGCACTTGTTCCTGTTCTTCTTGTAGCAGGTGCCCGTGTGCTGGTGAATATACGCTCTGGCGCGCGGTAAGACGCCCGTGTCGAGAGACATGAGGAGGTCCGCCATCGTGATCGTTCGAGGCATGTCCGCGGACAATTCCTCGTTGGCCGTGTCGTTCAGCGAAAGAAGAACCTGCACATGCGGGCTGCCTCTGTGCTGGCACTCGACTCGCTTGAAGAAGTCTACCACGTTTGAAGGGAGAAACGGTTTTGTCCTTCAGTACGGTGAGGATGGTGTCGAAGAGTCTGTTGATGTATACGATGTACCGCCACGAAAGAATCGCCGGTCGGTAGAAGTAAACAAAGGTATTTCACAGCGACGACTACAATTGTTAACACGCGGAGTGTACACATTGTCATAAAATCATGCCGCCCGTGTGCATGTGCGCTACATGCGTTTTTTTTTTTTCCGCTAAATCTTCGATTTCTAAAAAGCCGAGTTTACTGTGGACCGCCACGAAAGAATCGCCGGTTGGTAGAGGTAAACAGCTTCGCTGTAAAATAATTCATGATGAAGGTCAATATAGCAACGTGCTTTGCAATCGTATGAACCCTGATACTGTTCGTTTTTTTATTTTGACAGCCTTCCTTTTGTAATCAACATTTTCTACAAGTTGCATGCACCAGTTTCGTGTTTCCTATATCACAAAGAATGCCCTCACTTGCAAGCAAAAATTCCTTGAATATAGCCTTCAGCCTTTATAAGCGTACAATTAAAGCAATTAACGCGGCAACCTCAAAACATAATCATTCTGTCTACAGAAATGCGCGGAAGTGCTCGAACGTACTTCAAAAACAGAGTAGCTTGATATTGTTATTCATCGTCGGGGCAGAAGCCACAAAGCTCACATTTACTTTCCTTTAATCCTTTCCCTTCGGCTTGCTGCGCAAGAAGTGTCAGATAAAAGAAATGTTCTGTTAATTGTTTTAACAAATCTGCAGATAAGTCCTCCGCGTTGGCCCAATATTTGTGCCGTTCTCCTACCGAATACGAGCTTACTTCTATGGCTGCGGCAGCCGCATTACTTTGAACACGGGATGCACAACTCTACGGTACCGCACTTTCGGTGTGCGTTTAGAAATACGCAGGAGGTGGAAATTGCTCACTCACTACGCCGACTCTGGCAACACATCAGTCAATTTTGAGGGCTGAAATGCGCGCTTCTTCATCGTGCAAGTATGTCACACTCTTTTTAAAGCGCATGAAGATGTCTCCACCCAGTCAGTCAAGAAGAGACCCAACTTCACGCACTACATATAGTTTTCTTTTTCCATAGTGTTAACATTACTGCGCAGAAATAGCACTTTACGACGTACATTCCCCGACACATTCCTGTACAACGAAAGGTGAGGCGTAGGCGTGTGCAGATAACGCGGGTATTAGCGTTGTTCAATCGTGCATGTTTAATGAACAGTCAAAAATAAGCGGCGCGGAGTGAGCGTCCTACACTTGGCGTCGTTGGGAATTATCTCGCGCGAGTATATGCTCATCATAGCACACGATAATACTGTACGGGTGAATGCATGTGTGCAGAGGTGAATTATTTTTTTCTATTTGTGACAGGATTATTAGCACAAATATATTAACAGCCTGGGAAACCAAAGCATTGTGGTACGTACGCCGGAGCATCTACAGTTAAAATTAAATCTTCTATAAAACAGTTTTTGACGCATCACTCTACAACATATGAATAGCAAAATATTATAGCAACTCAGAAGGCACAGAACAGCAACAATCGAACATCCTGCAGCATTGCAAAGGTCCTTTTGTGGCATTCGAGAGAACTGAATGTTGCAGCTAGATACGCAACACGACACGGAATTCATGAAGAAAACAGACATCACAAAACCGACATCTGCGATCAACCATATCGCTTTATTCGAGTTTCGTAGACGCGAACCCTTAGCTTTGCAACTATAGACGAACAATTGGTCAACAACCACTTTTACGATCAATTAGGGTAAGCGCTTCAATGCAATTTTAGCGCCAAACATTATCTGGCCAAGCATTTCTTTTAGTTTTACATTTTTTTTATATCACCTGTGGCAGATAGCATAATTCTAGTCCTTGAGCTGGATTATTCCAACAGGCGAGCATTACTTGCACGATAAGCCGAAAGACATATTCTGGTAATTACCAAAAATTCACTAATTGTCTTCGGAATGAATAACTTTACGGCACATTGCAATGTACGTATTGTAGTGGGAGAGTATGCAAGGCCTATCCTTAAAACTAATGTTCAGGGTGACATAAGTTTCGAGTTATTCATTGCCGAAGTTTGCGATGAAAGACGGCGTTCCAGTTACTTTGGTGCTTCCGTACGTAAAAGAGTGTTTCTTTTTAAAAAAGAAGAGGTGAAACAACTGAATTTTTACCGCTACTTTAATTGCGCATATATCGAAATGCATGTCATCCTCAAAATTAGTTCTTAATGCATATGCCTTTCAAACTCACAGGGTACAATTAGGAAACTGCAATATGTGCCGCAAAGTAATTACTTAAGTAGCGTACAAGTCAATTTTCTTCACTTCATTATGTGTTTACATTTCTCGTGCATGTAATAACCGTTGCTTTAAATAACCCAGCTCCAGGACTACCACATGGAACTACTATAATCTGCCAAATCTATTTTCTAGGATTTTCTAAAACAAAAACTAATGACTCTTTTTGTGTGATCTGGTGCTAGAAGCCGATAGTTTCTTTAAGACTTCTTGTGCACTTTTTGTTATGTGCGCGTGTGATATATATAATTATTTTGGAAAGGTTTAGCATAGTTCTGGAGGATATGTCAAGCCTCATCTGCCTCACTGCTAGGTTAACGCTAACCTTTTGTGAACTCAATAGCATTAATTTTGAATCTTTGTAAGAGGTTTCCCACAGCAGGCAAAGAAATATCAATGCTAAGTCGATTACTGATCAATACTGTTCTACTTCCAATATTTGAAATACAGATATCATCTTGCGAACGCGGCGCTATTGCAATTCACTTCATGCTTCGCTGATCCGAAGCTGCAAACCATCTCTGACTGTGGATTGCTTCTCCTGCGACAATTTTGTAGTAAAGAAATGAAATTCAAGTGGCAGCTGCACACAAAACCAACACCAAAAAGCCAGCTACAGCACTATGAACCTAACCATGGAAATGGAAAAGCCGCCTCGAGGCATATGAAAGACAGTTCGCCCTATTTCATTTTTAGACTATTTCTTCGTTAGCTTGACCTCTCTTGCCGCGAGTTTCCCGAATTTGTGTCGTGTATCCAGCCCATTTCCCGTTTCTTTCCAGCGAACCTGATCTAGGTACTCATGATGGACATCTCGGGTAACTCTTTCTAACAGCTTTGCTTTCTCTGGGTTTTACTTTAGATGTCTTTCTTCTGTTTTCTTGTACCACGTGCTCTTTTTGTTCTTGCTCCTCAACAAAGCAAGGGAACAGATGACTCCAAAGATTGACATGGGGTGTGACGTTATATCTTGTTAAAAATATGGCGTCTCTGATGCCACTTTACAGACAGTATACGCGCATCAATATCCACTCGTCCCCACGAGCAATGGAAAATAATAAGTTGCAGATGGAGCATGAAATACTTTCTTCACGTTTTTTTTATAGAGAAGCTGATCTTGGGCGACACAGTTTGGCAACAACTTGGGATGACGTCGATATACTCATTCAGGCGTCAAAGCTGAAAAGCTTTTTAAAATCATGGTGCACAATGTCACTGGCGAAGAACGATTGTTTGAGGTGACATATTCTTGCACTGAAGTGCCCCCTTTTTAATTTGCTATCTTGAGGCAGGCTGTCTAGGACACCTATTTACTGTGCTGTAGAGCTTCGGCAGCAAAGAAGTTCAAGCTATAGTCGCCAATTACGGCCGCAAGCACGCAACCTTGTTGTCCTAATCAAAACGCTTATTAACGATACAGCTGGGGTATTGCGCTCCTGCTTTTTCCATTAGTGAAATAAAATGATTCCTGTATCTAAAGGTCATTTCAAACTTGATATGTTTGAACAATTTGAGTTTAATTCATTATGTTCAACCAGCTGTGCGCAGTACTTTAGGCTGATTGAATGTTCTTCTTCCTTGACTTTAACGCATGGACGGACAGATGGACGGACGGATGGACGGACGGATGGACGGACGGATGGACGGACGGATGGACGGACGGATGGACGGACGGACGAGTGGGTGGGTGGGTGGTTGGGGGGACGGATGGATGGATGGATGTATTCAAAACACCTGGAGTTAGCAAAGAAAGCTAACCGCATTAAAGAAGTAAGACACAGAGAAACATCTTTGATAAGGTACTAAATGACAAACCTACTGGAAATGGTTAAAATATTATAACAATACCTCGGGTTAGCAATCTTTTCATATTATACGAGTACGTGTCACTGCTCAAAAAGATTTCTGATTCGTGTTTAAATGGGCAGAAATATGGGACCGAGCATTACAGCGAAAAGCGAGGACTCGCGCATTTCACTGGCTGAGAGCTCTTGGCAAGCCATTTTGCTAGGCGAGGCTGCCGATGCATATAAGAAAGGCAAGTACAGCCCGCCGAGCCTAATTAAGCGAGCTGTACTTATCTATGCTAAGGCACTTGTGGGACCCTGCATCCTTCAAAAATAAGGACTCAAGCAAGCAACCCAAAACTTCTACTGCTGAATGCCTTAGAGGAGCTTACTCATACGCGATAGTGTATCAACAACCTAATTTCTCTACCTACGGAGACTTTTTTCATCATGTGGGTCATGGGGAGGATACAATGCGTAGAAGCTGTTCCAACCACTAACCCATAGTTCTGATAGTCGGCGACACCAACGAAGGAAAAGTGCCAGTGCATCCACTGAAAGTTGTGCGGCTTGGAAAAGTGGTTTTCAGACCTACACTAAAAGCAAAATGATGCCTGAACAGAAGGCCCAACTATTTTCTTCAAATTGATCAACTAGAAGCATTGGTTGACGGTGTAAACTAAAAATCCCATGCACGCACGTTTTTCGGCCCTGCGCAAAGAAGCAAGAAGACTGAAGCTTAATCATCGCTAGTACCCCCCTGCTCCTCCGCCCTTGTAGGTAGCAGCAAGGTATCGCTCAGTCGAATGAACAAGTCAAGGCAGGGACCATCTGGTGTATGGCTTAGTATGACAGAGAAGTGAGAGAAAAATGAAATATTCCGGTAGAATCTCAAAGAAAAGCAAAAGGAAGCATTGAAGAAGATGCTGCAAGAAAATAAGGAACAAAACGACTGCTAATGTCAGCCAGCAGAGATGACATGGCTGACCTGTGAGCTCAATAGCCTGTTTCTGTCTGGAAAAATCAGTTGCTTTTCCACCCGGTACTCCGACTTCCCGTTTCCATTTCCTTCAAAATCCGACTCTGCAGCTTGCAAGCCACAATAAATTATAAAGTTCAGATGGACGATGCTTTTCGGATGCCCGGCAAAGCAGGGCAAACTGAGATAGCGTACGCCTTCGAATAATTACATGTTATAGTCTCTGTCAGCACAAAGGTGCCACGGATCAAGAGATCAAATATAAAGCTTTACCAATGTAATTGCAATGAGAGTACATGATTGGTGATGTATATACGGCAAGCGGAATCCCTTCAAAACAAATGCGCTGCTATGTATGTTTTAGGGAACACATTTTGGGATTCAACTCAGGAGTATGGCAAGAAGATGAAGCTTCCGAAAGACACTTATATGACGACACAGAACGAGAAGATGTAGTGATTGCTCGGACACCTAAATCAATAATGCAGACGCAGCTTTTTCTGTTGCCGATGAAAAGCGAGCGATCGTCGGCAATGGACGTACCGAGAAATTTCTGGGGGGATCTCTGTCCCAGGGCGTATGCTCCTCTCGCCTGCTATTTTTCATTTATTATCATGGCTACAGGATCGTACATCAGCTGTTCCCAGCTGAGGCTATGGCTTTCTCAAAAAGAAAGCATAATTCTGCAATTTCCACACGTCTCTGCCCTTTCGACGCTGCTCTGAATGAGAAAGCAAAATATCCCTAGCTGAAGTGGACGGCGGAAACGTAGTAAAGCTGCTTTCGAGAATGGTAGCTGGCATTGCTTCGCAGAAGCAATATTATCGCTTCAAGGAGGTATCATATGATATTGTTAACAGCAACTTATTGTTTCAGGACTGTTTAAACTCCTTATGCATTTCAATTGATAAGCTTACACCACCTAATACAGCAATCTTCCGTGTGAGATCCACTTTAGTATAGACAACTTTCATAGCGAGTTAAAAACATTTGTTTCGATTTCTTAATTCTTTTTGTGCATATTGTTCTACTGCTTACGGCAATGTACTGGCCCCTCTCATAGCCGAAGCAGACCCTGTACGCGAATACCTGCAATTTACTTAATTTTTCTCCATGCAGCATATATTTACTCCACTGAATCCAAATTTACTAAGCTATTCGTTAAATATATCTGCTTGAGATTGGCTGGCTGCATGGTAGGAACATGCGCTTGCGCAGAACACAAGCGCGAAAGGTCTTTCTTCTTTTCTCTTTCTTTCTTTCTTTTATTTGTGAATACGAGCCCTGCACCCTTCGATATACGCCGCGAGCATAGAAGAATGTGCGAGGTGTATGAACATTACAACGTGCACACTGCTGTGGATTGTGATGAACAGCTCACACGCGTCACCCATTTGAATACGTGTAAAAAATTGAGTAGCATAAAGTTCACAGCTGGCACAAATAATCCTGCTAATTGACGAGTTCAGCTTGCTTGCGTCGGACAAATATTAAATAAGAACGCCCGTTTCTGCGCATTCTTGTACAACTTACAATGTAAATTGACTGCCAACTGGAAAATTATATACATCGTTTCAATATTTCGTTTGTGGCCTCTGCGCACTGCGCTTTGCAGCGCTAGCCGTGTTGAGAGGTAGACGCTCGGTACGGTGAACCATGCTCGCACTGAAGAAGGGCGTGAGTGTCAGGACGGGCCGACGTCGGCAGTGAAGAATGGACGTCGACCCAAGGAAATGACTGCTGTCAACGGAAGTGCAAGAGTGCCCATTCCAGCGCAGAGTGCACCCCCTCCTTTCTCAGCCGACGTTCACTCTGGCCAGTGAAGAATGAATATGGCCCTCGGCTCCGACGAGGGCCGCTGACACGCACACCCGTTCCTGGACACGCGGGGGATGGGCTCGCAGCCAGAACCACTTTGCCCGAGATTAACTGCCAAGGAAAGCACGGGAACGGTGGAAAATGCCAGCCATTCTAGTGTCGTGCTCTTCCGGACGGTGCTGCTGCTGTGCAGGTCGTTGCCGCGAACTCACCGAAGAGGCTGAGTGCGGAAAAGGAATCGCGTGAGGACGCCAAACCTTATCCGCGAGTCTCTTGAAATGTCACTTCCGAGATTCGTGGAGTTCTGGTAGTACCTGTCGAAGAAATGTCGTGCCAACGGAAGGAGGAGGACTAGACGGGGAAGTGCAGTATTCACGTGCTGTTTCTTCGATTCATTTTCTCTAGAGCACAGACAGATGACGTTTGTTGCAGGAATGAGTCATCCTGAATAAAACGTCAACATACCGCTGGATTTAAATATGTTGTGTCAGGAAGAGCCGCGTGGCTTGTTGCGATAATTTAAAATAAGGGGAAACTTATAACACATCTTCAACGACTTCCTACCTATGGCTCAAATGACATGTAAGCATTGTTCTGTGAGGCATAAAGGTGATCTCCGTTTTAAGACATGGCTGACCAAGCTTTTCACCACATTCGTTTGGGCAAAGAATAGCAAGGATTTCCCAGTTGCATTGTGTTGCGGGTTGCATGGTTATTGCAAAATGTAGACCCATATCTTTTTGTGACTGGGAGGCATTCCTTTAATTCCAAACTTGGCTGACACTGATAGAGCTTAAGTATTACTCGTTCGGAGCGCAGAGGTAAACTTAACTAACAGTTAAACTTGCAGATAAGCGAGTGCTACGACACGAGAGGAACCAGGGACGAACACACAAAGATTTTGTTTTTAATCACTATTCGTCATTGGCAGGACACTCGTGAATTATACGTCCAAGATCAGAATTAACTGGAATTCGATCATACCAGTGGTTCTAGAGCAAGAGCTTCTTGCGAAAACGGGCCCTAATCGGCAGCAAATACTTCTTTTCCTTTCTTATTCATGACCGTTATGCTTGTGCTTCACAAAAATATCTAATGCTGTTGAATTATGCTTTTAACAAGTAGATTCGATCTGATAGAAATTGCGTTGGTGCTTGCTGGTGCCAGTATAGGTATATTTGACGGGGCATTCACATGACTAAGAAGATTAGCCTTGATACTGGACAGCATTCCTGAGATTTCGTTTTCTTTCAGACAACCACAAATATACTAATACACGTGCATGTAACCTAGGTCTCGAAGCGGTAATGATGACCTCTCGTGGCTCCCAATTTACAGGAAAGTGGGCGCCAGGGACAGCCGTCACTAACTAAATTGGTAGGGCTCCATAAGAAACCATGCCAAAATTGTTGGATCACAGTGGGCAGCAATATATATGAACTCAAAACATTTAATTATGCTGGCATCAAAAAACGGTTCTACAATCTCCCTTTAGCCACTCGCATATTGGCGACTTTTTCATTTCAAACATAACAGCCACCCTTTGCAAAAGCAAATCCACAAATTTATTACGCCTACAAACCAGGCTTCACTCGCTACTCTGATTTGTTTTGCTTTTACGGCACCCCGATCACAAAACTTTCAACTCTTACATATACTTTGTGGATGGTAGTTCAGGAAAGCAGATGCTTTAATTGATGTTTTGTGGTTATATGAACGTAGACATTTATGGCAAACGCTAGGTTATTGACGAAATTCAAGCTGAAGGAGACAGGCACGCGCCGTACAATTTTTAACTTTGCTTAGTGTGGAGTTGTTTTCATTACTTTCGACGGCAACTTGATGCGAGTGCTAATGCTTTCCTCTAAAATTGAATTACGTCCAAGAAATTTGAAGAACTCGATAGCAGTGATGCTTGTTAATATACTTGCCAATGTTGCCGTTTTGATAAAGGTAGTGCGTTTTGGAGGTTTTCTTGTCATATTATTCACGTAAAGTACAACAAGATGTATGATGTAAACGAAAGTTTCGTGAGCAGTTTTCTGTGGACACTCTGATTTTCATCGACTCAAAAAATAAAATCTCCCTGCAGCGATTATTCAATGCGCAGAAACACTGCTCTAACGTAAACCGGCCGTCTAGAACAGGCATTGTTCTCTTATCTCAACAATCCCTACCACTTCAACAAGAAAATTAAATGAAATATACTTTTGAAGTTCACAAGAACTGAAAGCTTTGCGTAATCCTTGTGCCCACAACTCCGGGTATCAAGCAAAATTGCTTAAACATGAAGAAGCAGTAAACAAAGTTGTAAGAAGAAAAAAGTCGCAGCTTCGCCCGAAAGGCGAAGAATTGATTGGAATAGGAAATTAGTGCACAGCTATACGAACGATGGTAGTTTTATCAACCGTATAAGCATGAAAACATTCGCTTACTAACTGAATTAACACGCATACGGTGGCAACGCGCACGAGCAAGATGAAGACATCACGCTCGATGAGCGCGGGCACTGGCTGTCAAAATGCACGGTGTGAGCAACGCGGCAGCAGCGGCGAGCGAAGTGACCTTCGTGCGGTCTACCGCTTCAACACAAGAGCGAAGAGCAAACAGCGCGCACAAAGGTACGAGCCGTCTGCAGATCATCTCCAAGATACGGCGCCCGCGACCGCGAGCGGCCGCATTAAGTACACACTTGTTGACGGAGACGAAGCCACCCACCCCTCCCCCCTCCCACGCTGCGTACCCTCTTGCCTCCATTTTTGGCGCGGGAGATTGAGCCGCGATCATCAGTTCTTCTAGCGCCTGGTCGCGAAATGCGCAGCTCCTGCCGGAACACAATGTCCCTTCCCCCCCCCGCCTTCCCTCCTTCCCTCTCATCCCCCCACGGCCTTTCGGGCGGCAGAAAACGGCGCGTTTGCTATCCGCTTTCATCCTTCGCGCGCGCCGGATTGAGCCGCGACCGTCGGCTTCCCTGGCGTATTTTCACTCGCACATACAGCATACTACGCGGCGGCGATGTCATCACCCTTGGACTTTATGCGGAACACCACAGCAACGGCGACTGCAACAATGCACTTGAAGTGTTGATGTAAAAGCTATCGTAATAAATAATGACCCATGGCCTCCAAAACATTCAACATGACAACTATCAACTATCACAATAGCGGGCGTCGCCGTCTGACAAAATATTGTGACGGAACTTAAGTTTGCAATATTAATTTATTATCACTTTCTATATTTTTATAGTGCTGAAAAGCATGGTGTCTACTGCTTTTGAAAGCTTGCGTCAGCGTCCCGCTAGTGGCGGGCCTCCGAACGGCACCGCCTCGTCTTGGCGGCCTGTCTAGCGGTAGTTCGCTTGGCGTGCCGCAGTTCTTTGGCCGCACGTCGCTTCTTTTGTGGCTCATGCTTCGTAGCAGCGTGTATCTCGTCGGCCCGTGGCTTCGCCTGCTGCTTCGCCACTTCGGTACGCATTGCATACCTCTCTAGTCATTACAGAGCCTTTGCATTCTTACGCGTGATACTTTCGAGGGCTCATTGCTGTATCTGCAACTAATCCTACACGTGACATAGTTGAGCTAACGCAACCGAGACACGTCTATTTGCGGCACGCAAACCCGTACCACCGGGTGGAGCAAGAAGAGAATGCTCCGAACCAGTAGCGATGTGCGGGCGCTTGGAGCCAGGAGTAGCCGAGCCATTAGCGGCCAGAGAGCGGGTGCATGGGGGTGCGCTCGCAATGCCGACAAACTGTGACCTTGGACGGCCTTGCATTTCCCCTTGGCTCCGACAATGAAAACAACTGCTTCCCATTTAATATAAGTTTTGCTGTTAGGCATAATAAGAATAATTCAAGCTATTGTGTACAGGTGCACTATTTTGACTAATGTGGCTATAGAAACACCAGTGTGTGTCAGCATAATAATTTTTTTTGTTAATTTAAGTGAGTTTGGGTTTGAATTTCATTGATTGATGAGGTGACGGGACCCATCCTATCGTTCGAAATTTCTTGAAGTTTTCAATTTCTCAAATTTGGCACTTGTTATAGTTGACGAGCGTGCTGTTCGCCGTGATTACAGTTGAAACGATAATATGTTGAGATTCACCTACAGACGCATATATAGTAGGACACCAAACTTATGAGCTTGAATTATGCACTGAATACTAAACTACACGTGACCCGCTGCAAGCTGGCAACATCTGAGTGCATTCGCTGCGGTGGAAAATTCGTATTTTAATGTCTGTTTGTTTTTATACCTCAGTTCAACCGTACAGCAGCCTTGCAATGCTAAGTAGTCAGGAAATAAAATCGCGCCTGAGGAAATGGTTCGCTCAGAGTAACAGAAGCCGATCTCAAACGCAATGCTTTTGTGTACTGCAAGCACCAAAAGAGTTTGCTGGAGCATAGTTTGGTGATCTGCTGTTGCGTTTTATGACGAAAGTGGAATAATTGTGTGTACAGTTCAGCGGTGACGCCGTTGCTTTGCCGTTCGGTGCTAGAACGCGGGGAGGAAGACGTCTGATGTGCTCTCGAAATAGTTCATAGCAGACGACACAGCCGTGGTCCCGCATTTCCCAACTTCACATACCCCATGCCGAAATGGCGGTCACTTTTGGTGGAATTGGTTTCGAGGCAGTGATCTAAAATTTAAAATTCAAGTGAAAAAGAGTGCTGGGAACTCGATTTTGTCCCCTCTGTAATCATATTGTGCCCCTCTACTGTCAGCTACAATGATAAAATGAGGATTTCTGAAGGCCATGTCGTGGTCCCTTTAATACGATGTTGGTAGGCGCCTGGCACTTGTCCGAGAATAAAAGAGACAAGACATAATATTCGCTGTTGATGACAAGTTCTCTCATATCGATACCAATATTTGCATTCATCCAATAAATTATATATATATTCGAAGCAGCTGACACCGAGCGTATCATGACAGAGCGCTCACGTTTTCCAGATATTTCCTGTGGTTTCAACGGTGCGCCACCCGCGAGCCTGCTGAGAAATGAGAGAAACGTACACGTGAAAGATAACTTTTTTTTTCACCGGCTATAATTAGAAACGACAGTAGTTTCCCTAGAACATTCGTGTTTCTCAAGGCTATTTAGTAGTTTCGATATTTCGTAAGTAAATGTCCAAGGCGTTGTTAACAAATGCAGATAGATGGCGCCTGTGGGTGGCCACGCTGCAGTCAAGTGTTAGATTTCCTCGTTAGGCGCAGGACAAGAAGATGGGTAGTTAGTCGTTTACAGTTGTAGCTCGTCGCCTGCTCTAGTCTCCTTTATACTGCAGTTGAATCGCACGATGCGCATCAAATATCAATCTAATGTCAGTCGTTGGGAACGGTCATCAACATTATAGTTGTGTTCAGTAAACAATGCACACTAGCGGCGGCGCTTTTTCTGACTTCACGTTAAGATGAGATCATAGGAAAACAGCACTGAAATGGCGGCTGGAGTGGATCTGCATTCTGAATTAACAAATTACTCTCACTAGAGGATTGCGTCCAGCCGAGATCTCTGGTTTCTCGTTTTAGCAATGGCGAATCCAGCCCTGAATAAACTGTTCATTTAGCAATGGAAACTGTAGTCGTAGGCCTTTTGCAATATCTTGTCTGATCGTCAAGCACGCAAACAGTGAGACAGACGCAGAGGCCGGACGCCAATACCATCATATTTGTGCCCCTGCTTCCCAACGTCAACATGAAGCTACTTAACAGGCAATCTGTGTCGATGTCACTGGAAGGCCTTATGCCAAATGAAATATCGGACATTCGAGCGAACACCCGAAAAAATCTTCTGGCGGTTGATGTCCAGCATGCGGCTGCTTTGACCCCTCTACGCAGCGTAACGGACCTCGATGGCATTCAGGTGCGCTCTTACATCCCTCTGGGATCTGACGTAGTCACCGGCGTTACCTACGACGTAGATGTCGTCATCCTTAATAACGATTGCCGATTCTTATCAAGCCAGCCAATGATGAGGTCATCGTTGATGTAAAGCGGCTAGTCAGTTCACGCTGCGTGAAAATAGCATTCAAGGGTAAATATATACCCTCGCATGTTAAGGTTGGACACTTCAGACATGCAGTGCGGCCTTTCATTGCGAAACCTCTTCAGTGCCGCAAATGCATAAAACTGGGACACGTGAGCAGCGTCTGCGAAAATCAGGCAGCATGCCCCCGCTGCGGAGAGCCCCACGCTGCAGATAAATGTGGCGCGACTGTGGTGAAGTGTTCAAACTGCGGAGGATCACATGAAGCTTCATCGAAGAAATGCCCACATATTAAGAAGGAAATGGCCATTTTGAAAGAGGTGGCGAGAGATCATTCATCTCATCGCGAAGCCGCCGAAAAAATCAGGAAGCGACGTTCACGTCGCCGGCGCTCCTCAAGAAAGGCTCCTCAAGGAAGGCGCATGCCACTTCCTACAACACCAGCTCCTCCTCCACCGCCTAAGCCAGACAATGTGGAAAGGACCGCGAAGAGCAAGTCCATTGAGAAGGCCACATCTGCCAAATCTTGGCCGGCTCTACCAACAGAATCACAGCAAACTTTCGCTGGACAACCCTCGACGTCTACTGTCGGCGATGTGCGCGATCAAGACAGGCAGGTGGCTGATATGCTGCAATCGCTAATTACTACAATGCGCATTATACTGAACAAGCTGCAAACACCAGCAGCTCGAAGCGCTCTGCAAATACTGGATGCACTAAATCCAGTGCTTGCTAGCATCGTTTAAGCATCATGGCTCGACCAATAGTCCTCTTCCGCACTGAACCTAAAAGTGCGTAGATCTTTCAATGGAATGCCAGGGGTCTAAGGACCCGTATATCAGACTTTCGCCAATTCATTTTCACAAATCGCTTCCCCATACTGGTCATTTGCGAACCAAATACATCAACTCCACTCAGACTGTCCGGTTATGAATCTTTCGTCTCGTCCACATGCGGTGCGAGCAGAAAGTGATCATCTACATCCGCACGGACTTAACATATGTCGCTAACGCGATAGAGCCTCATGACGACAACCAATATGTCTGCCTAAATGTCCAAAAGAAGAATGTGTCATTTACACTAATGGGAGCCTACATATCCCCAGCGGGTCACTTTGACGGTGAACGACTAAAGAAAATATTACTAATGAACAATGGCCCCTGGGTTATCACAGGTGATTTCAACGCGCATCACCAGCTATGGGGAAGCACTAAAATTGACTCCAAAGGCAGGAGCCTTGCCTCCTTTGCTGCCGACCAAGATTTGTGCTGCGTGAATGACGGCAGCCCTACATTTCTGCGAGGCACGACCTACAGTAGCTGCTTGGATTTAACTTTGGTGTCACGGCGCTTTGCCTCGAGCGTCCAATGGTTTACAGACATAGAAACACATGGAAGCGACCATATTCCAACATACATAAAGATTAGAGGAGTTCAGCAACGCTCCTCTACTGCCTTGCGTACAGTTGATTGGTCAAAATTTCAGAAGGATATGGATGACACATGTCGGGAAGGCCTCTCACACACTATCGAAGAAGCAATCGCAGAGGCATTGAAAACATCCATCTGCTCGCTTACAAGGTCAACAAGGCGAACAGACTTGGACATGGAACTGGAGAGGCTGCGTGCGGCACGCCGACAGGCGAAGAGGAGGTATCGGCGCACGAAGTCCGTCTTGGATCTGAGGGCTTCACGACGCATACAAAAGAAAGTTCAGCGTCGCATGGATAAATTGGAAGATAAGCGATAGAAAACATTCTGTCAGTCGCTTGATCCCGAAAATCGCTCTCGCACATATGGAGAACGGTTAGGGGTCTTCGCTCATCTCCGCATCAAAGGAAGCCCTTCGCTGCTCTGGCCCTCTACCAACTCCGCTCGGAACTTCAAGTGGCTGAAGAGTTCTGTGCACGGGTTACTGGGTCCGTGGCCATCATTACTGACGCAGCATTGAATGACATCCCTGAGGCACGTGTACCAGAAATGAACGTGATATTTTCACTCGAAGAGCTCGATGCTGCGTTGGCGACCTGCAGGCGTTCTTCGTCACCAGGACCTGATGACATCACGTATGCTGCCCTATGCCACCTTGGACATGACGCACGTGATGAGCTTCTCAACTACTACAATGAGTCTTGGCAGAACGGCGCCGTTCCTAAACAATGGAAATCGAGCCGCTTGATCCCCATTCTGAAACCTGGAAAGTCACCGCTTGAGATCTCATCATATCGTCCCATTGCGCTTTCGAGCTGCGTCGGCAAAGTGATGGAAAGAATGATTCTTGCCCGATTGGAATGGTACCTAGAACGATGCAACATCTATCCGAACGCCATGACAGGCTTTCGTCGAGGTCGCATGTCCATCGATAACGTCATTGACATTGTAACATGGGTCCAAAATCAAAAAAGCCTCAAGCGCCTGTCTGCGGCACTTTTTCTGGATATAAAAGGAGCGTACGACAACGTCGCCCATGAGGCCATACTAAACTCGCTTGAGGCTGTTGGAGTTGGTGGCCGGATGTATCAATGGATTCGGGACTATTTGACTGAAAGGCGTTTTTTCTTACAGACCGAAGACGGCCCAACTTCAGACCATTACATCTGCCGTGGTGTGCCGCAGGGTGGAGTGTTGAGCCCTATTTTGTTCAAACTCGTCCTGGTAGGACTAGCGGATTACCTACCGCAGGCAGTTCATGTTTCAATATACGCCGACGACATGTGCATCTGGGCCTCTGCGGTGACTCGCCCTCAGCTAAGAGCCAGGCTTCAACGGGCGGCAGCCATGACGGCTTCTTATCTCTGAGAACAAGGCCTCAGTGTGTCTACTGAAAAGTGCGCATTACTTGGTTTTACGCGGAAACAAATGTCATCATATCCTGTTACCATCAATGGTCAAGCTGTACTCTATGTTAAGACGCATCGCTTTCTGGGCGTCATCATTGACCGCAACCTCTCGTAGAGCCCTCACTGCGTCTATCTGAAGAACAAGCTAGTCGCCATTGCTCAGGTCTTCCAATTTCTATGCGGGAAAAACTGGGGTACACCAGTCCATTCTATGTTGCAGCTGCACAGGGTTTTGTTTCTCGGACTCCTACGTTACAGCCTACCAGTGTTGTCAAATGCATGCAAGACGAACTTTCGCGCCTTGGAGAGCATACAAGGTCAAGCCCTACGCACGTGTTTGGGGCTGCCTCGGTGCACGTCAACAGCAGCAACAATTGCCATCGCAGGAGACCATACAATCCAGACACTTGTAGCTGTCGACTCTCTCAGAGCGCACATTCGCCATCTGTCAAGGATCCCCGACCACCATTTGGCCTCCCTACCAGCCGAGAGACCCCAAGCGACCTTTTCACGAGTGTATAACGCTCATCAAGAGTACATACCAGCATCTTTTACACCGGCGGCGAAGGCTTCCTCGCCCCTGTGGTGCCTGCGACAGCCTCAAGTGAATTTTGCTATTCCTGGAATTGCAGAAAAGTCCAATCATCCATCGCCGGCTCTGGAGCAACTTACACTCCTATTACTGCACCAGACGTATCATGACCGCATACATATATATACCGATGGTTCGACCTCACCTACCAGCTCAACTGCCGCATTCGTCGTTCCAGCCAAGAACGTTACACTTAAATTCAAATTGTCGCACACGACTACATCTACATCGGCAGAACTTGCAGCTCTCCATGCCTCTATGATGTACATCACCGAAGAGCCAACAGAGAAATGGGTCGTATTTTGTGACTCTAAGGCAGCCCTTCATAGCATCAAGTCCGCACTACGTCACAGAACTTACGAGCAAATGACATCTGAAATCAGGGAACTGCACCACCTTGCTCTGGAAAGAGGACACCACATTATATTTCAGTGGATTCCTGCTCACTGTGGCATCGTCGGCAACAACCTAGCTGACAGGGCTGCCCGGTGTGCCCGCGAGTATACCCAGATGCGTTCAATACCTTTGGCGAGGTCGGACGCTGCCAGGAAACTTCGCCTACCTGCGTGCAAGAAGTCCCAAGATCTCTGGATTTCAAGTGGCTTCAACTGCAGATTACGTAAGCTGGACCCCACGCTACGACTACAACTACCATCTAGCCTTTCCCGCGGCGAAGGAACCTTGTTGTGTCGCTTGTGGTTGGGAGTGGCGTTCACGAACGCATACTCCTACCGTATGGAAATGGCCGAGAGCCCGATGTGCGACTCCTGTGGGTGCGAGGAGACCATCGAGCACCTGTGTACCTGCCCTCGCTACGATGTCCAACGCCTCTCTCTGCGGGCAACTTTACGCAGACTAGACTCGAGACCGTTCACCGAGTCAAAGATACTCGGACCGTGGCCACAACCGTCACTGGCTCGAAAAGCGATTCGTGTACTAGTGCGGTACTTGAAGTGCACGGGCTTAAGAGACCGCTTATAGTGTCATTGTGTACGCTGTCCCTCCCACACGTACTCAGTACTTACTCTCTCCCTTTCTTCCTCTTTCTATTCCCCTTTCCCCCACCCCCAGTGTAAGGTAGCAAACCGGATGCTGTTCTGGTTGACCTCCCTGCCTTTCCTACCCTTGCTTTCTCTCTCTCTCTCTTGTCTGATCATAAACGTTCGCTGCAACAAGATTGTTCGTTGCAACAATTATTGAACTGAATTACAAGTGCATAAAAGTCGATATAGAGTCCTTCGTTTATTACCGGCTGCTAAACACACCATAATTACTTTGTTTAGCGCAAAGCAACGGACACAAGAAAGACGAGAGGATAACGCGGTACTCTCAAGTGACATCACTTTATCGTGTCACTCCTTCATAGAGAGCAGAATCCAGAAGAACATGCCCAATGAGCACCAAGTGCAGGTACCACCACAACATCCGATCACCAGAGCGCACTCCGTGTTCGTTGTTTTGAGCTAAACAAATTTTGGATTCGCACCAACTAGCCCGCCGGCGCATTGTGCTGCTAAAGACACACACAAATAAAGAAAATGCATACATGTGTTTTATGCTGCTTTCAGAAGCCTCGACATAGTTCTAGTAGCTTTTAACATTGAATAATGCGTCTTGGAATCTTTCTTTCAGTTTCACGTGCTACTAGAATGGCCTGCTTGACCTTTTATTAGAAGAAGCTAGCGTATGTCCACTCAATGAGTGGAGATGGACATCACGCTGTGATGAACCCTGCGGCCACGAAGCGCTCACGCTGATCAAGCGGAACGCAAGCTGCTCAAAATCACTTGAGCGCAGGTGATTTGGGCTGATGGAGATGAAAATTCCATCCTGACTTGAAGTGGGAACTGCATTCGAGACACTCCAGTCAACTACCGTTCAATTATTTTCCCTCATCTATTCCGCTTCTGCTCTGTTCATCGAAGTTAGTGTCGCGGCCTACTTCCATGAAAAGGACGAAGCACTTGGAAGCGTAATGCAATGTGACATCTCGCTTCGAGTGTTAGAACTGTAAGCGACCATGCTACATGCCTTGAGGCAGCGAATTCCATCAGAAGCGTCGCGTATTCACAATTACAACTTGTCGAGCCGAGTACTCCAAACGTCACCGAGTATTGTCGTAAAAATGCCGCAACAGTCGTTCCGAACTGTGCAAACGTTGAATGAGGCAAAATTAAGAACTGTCTGACGGTAATCACTACGTCCCGGAGCGCCTGACACTAATGCCACTGCGTGATTCAGCCTAAAGCATGTCAAGTTCTCAGGAAATTTATTTGATGTGCATTGTGGGGCAGTGTTTTATTGCCGCGGTGAAACATGGCACCACGTGTCTCATTAGAATTTGCATAAGTATATGCATAATAAGAAGAAAATATGTGCAACCGGTCAGTAGCTATAGCGTTTTCTAATTTATTTTTATTCGTTTACAACTCCCAGTTTTATTGCTTGTAGTATTGTTATCTATCTCTTTTATTTTTCAACGTGAACACTATTCAAGTTTTGCACCAGCCAAATCGATTTATTTCCCCATTAGACCCTACCTTGCCACGCGTCGGTATGTACAGCGACACATCTTCAAGTTTTCGAAAATTCATATAGTCTGGGTGCCTCCCAGCGGCTTCATCTTCAAACGAATTTATTGCATAGAATGAGTGAATCAGCTATCAGTGTCATAAGTGATTGCTACGATTTTATTTTTATTTTTGGTATTAATTTGTGTTGTTTATTTTTACTTTAAGAGAAGCGTTAACTCAGGAGCTCCCCACACTTCCTAAAGTTGTGGAGTTAACTTTGCGAACTAAAGGTGTGGTTATAAATATTTTTCCCTCCGACGAAAGAAAAGCAGGATATATCACAGCTAAAATAAGGCGAAAGATGCGTAATAACAGTTGTGGCAACAGAACTTTCTGTCAGTATGTTTTCCGAGATGAGAAAGAAATGAAAAATCAAGTTCTGGCAAAGGGCGTGCAAAAAGAGATAGACTCCGGAAGCTCTTTTATTCCCTTGATTGATTAACTACGCACATTTATAATCTGCAGATCCCTGGACCCTCCTAATGACTAGTACTTTATTTTTAGAGAATGTTTAGCACCTGAAACACCGCGCAAGCTAAAAGAAAATTTATATATTTATTTAACCCCGCTGCTTTGACGTCGTACAACTCAGATGGCAAATATATTACGAACTCAATAAATTTTCAAGGTTGAGTTCACAACGCTCCTAAATATTATCACAGCATCACTCCTGCAGATGCTTACTCGTGAAGGCAGCAATCTTAGTTACGCGAGCAAGACGTCGGCAAAACATGCGCAACACTGCTATGATAATGTATAGGCAGCCCAAGAGCAAGTGTTTTGAAGTTAGTGGAAACTCGTAGCTCAGCCTACAATCGGTTACCAAAGGCTCTACAATTTTACACTCGGAACACTACAGGAACATACGAGAAGTTTCAAGGCGCCCAAATTCAGGTACAGTAGATCTGCAGAAGTGCCGTCTCACAATTGAGCGGGCAACACGGCAGATCAGCTATTGCGTCGATAAAACCCCCATCGGCCACTTGAGGTTGGTGCGAGCCCTCTACAATAGTAGCAGTGAGCCCTTTCCACTTTGTGCAGAATACATGCCACTTGCGTGAGACTCGAGCAAGGCCACAACTTACAATGTAAACCAGAACGTGGTCGCTTACTAAATTCAACGTAAGAGGGCGTGACAAGAGATAAAGGTGAAGCAGCCACGGCAATAATAAAGAGAGAGAAAAGCAAGGAATTGCAGGGAAGTTAACCAGACAAACGCCCGGTTTCGCTACTTTGCACTAGGGGAAGGGGATAAATGGGTGAAAAGAGAGAAATATTGGAAGACAGAGCGCATTAGTTCCGCGCACACCTGATTGATGGCGCGCAGATTCCAAGTCTACAAACTGTCACGGATGCCTGTCAACTTCTAGTATTGTAGCAACGCCCTCAGCGAGGGCTATGGATGTTTTGTCCTTGTAAAACACCAATTTTCCAGTGTTTAACTAGATCTGACATTTACAGTTTACAAAGTTTAAAAACTGCAGTCTTCTATATGTCGACCAAGCTCGAGCTAAAGGAAGATAACGTGCGCATTGAAGCCTGCAATAAATACGTGCATTACAGGCAGTCTATAAACAATGTCTGACCGGCGGCCAACGTCGAACGGGGCCCCAGGGGCAATGACATCAGATGTGAAAAAAAAAAAGTCACGAGACATCCTATGACGGAATCTAGTACAGATAAGCATGGCACTGCTAGCGGTCGAGGCCCTCATGATGTCTATGAAACTGTGTGCCCACCGCACTGTCGTAGACCCCTTATACGCTAAAATGCGAGCACTTTCGACTGCGTTACGCTATTCTTTTGCTGCGGTAGCAGCATGCAAGTGACAAAATCTAAATAACCAGCGCAGGTTTTACGTTAATTGCCATGTAGACGAGTGAAGAAAATCAAAACTCAGCGCCACACTCCTTTGAAGTTTCACGTCAATGCATACGATCGATGACTAGTCGGACATTCGCATCCCACCACAGCCTGCTTTTTTAAAGCAGATAGCGCTGGGTGGGCGCTTGCCCAACGCGAACTTGATGTTGACCACGAAACACGCTCTCACCGGCGTTATCACTGTGTATTTTTTATCTAGGCACCACGTTGCACCGAGATTTTAACCTCCGAGAGAAAAAGAAAAGTGGAAGTGGGAATGCGCGTGCAAGTCCTTGAACACGCAAAGAGGTAAGGTAAAAAGTGTAACGGAAACCGGGATTGTGAAGCATATGCGTTACATTGTGGACAGAAAATGCAAGCATTGCACAAATTTTCCGGTGTCCAAGAGGGCGCGACCTGTAATTTCGTTCTATGTGACGACGAGCATAACGAGGGTCGGGCACGAGGAACACGAGATTCAGTATAATTGTGCGCGGTGACGGAGCGCTTTCATTATTTCGTACACTTAACGCAGTAAAACCGGCAGTATATGGATTAGTAGGCAGAATTGTTTTGGCGTGATTCCAGAACGTCGTCTAGCAGTTGCAAAATTGTATCTGCGTTGATAAAGACTAGGTAGGAGTGCAGTAAGTACAACTTGATTCGCCCGAAAAAAAATGCACATTGCTCACGGCTCACTTATTTGATAAAACTGATTCGTTATATCTTGGACTCCTCACGTAAAATACAATAGGCTGATATGTTCAGTGGAGATACTCTTAGTCAAAGATGCCAGAGTTGAAAACAGACGCACGGTAATATGCATCAAACTAAAAGCACAATCGGAATGCAGCTAGTCTGCAGGTAAAGATGCAAAATGCGTATTTCATGAAAAGGTTTTGTGTATTCAACGCTCAATTGGGCAAGTGCATCATATGCAATGTCAGAGTAAGATTTGGCGAGGCCGCGCTACCACTGAACATCATGATAACTGTTCTCAAACGAAGCAGCTGAAAGTAGCTAGGAAATATTGGTGGTGGTGACACCCTAATGGCGCGTTTCTTTGTGCTTAGGAGGCGGAAGTAGAGCGCAATAAGATGGAAGAATTGCAGTGCATGCGCGAAGCGAAGCAATGAATGTTTCGAGCAAGCTTGTGGCTTTTTTTTCTTTGTTCAAGAGTATAGTAAAGCGCTATTAGAATGCAACAGGGGGTGCCTTTCTTGAAGAAGGTCCTGTAGCGGGCTGTGACAGGGAGAAGAAAAGAGCGAAGGTTCGACTGTTTGAGGTCACTTGTAACGCGAGTCAAGGATTTGTGTCAACGCGATGACGGCAAGGCGATCTGAGTCGGATGCGCTTGGCACTGTATTGTCTGTTTACTGCTGTACAGGGTCGCAAAAAGAGCTTATCTTTTTCGGTGAGTCACACCGTCATAGCTTACTTTATGTGTTTTGAAGTTATTTGGAATGTGAGCTCAGCTGAATTTACTTTGGGAAGACAAAGCAGAGGAAAATCCTATTGTTTTGTTTAGCAAGAACTTTGCAAAAATTACAATTTTGCGAATCAATTTTGACCACCTGAGATTCTTTAACGTGCACTGAAAGCACGATGCATTTCACCCCTATAGGAAAGCGTCTGGCCTTTCCGACAGGTATTGCGTTTAAGAAATCCGCAGCACGCTCAGCTCATCAACACTCCGACGTCAGCAGCGCCATGTCAGTGAAAGGGCCGCGATGCGCTTCAACAGCAGTAACAATTGTCATTGCCAGGGAACATCCCACCAGTACATACGTATATCGCAACAGACAGCATTAGAATTCATCTTCGTCACCTTTCTCGACTCCAGCCTTAACGCCTTGCTTTTCTCTCGGGAAGTACACCAGATGAAACTATTTCGGGCATTGAAGCCTTGTACCGATCCTCTCTTCCGTCCAAATTCACGCTTTTAGCAAGATCACCTTGTCATTTGTGGTGTCTTCGACAGCCACAAATGCGGCTTCCATTCCAGAAGTTGAAAAGAAGTCCGACTTGTCAACTTATGCCCTGACTCAAGCCGCTCTACCTTTACGGCACGATTCATACTCCAATTTAGTTCACAATTATACAGATGGCTCTTGACTATAACCATTTCTGCTGGTGCGGTACTCATTCCGTCGATGTCAATCTGCAAGAAGTTCAAGATCAGCCACGTCACAACATCGACAGGATCCGAACTTCCCGCCTTTTTTAGTACCCCATAATCACTGCTATCAGCTCTGCGCCGCAGCCCACATGAAGAATTAGTAGCAGAAATATGATTACGCTACCATCGAGCGATGAACGGAGGCCACCACATCGTATTTCAGTGGCTACCTGGGCCCTGTACTGGCAATGAAAGTGCCAGCAAAGCTGCCCGTGAGTCACATAATGCATGTGAAAGCATCTCTATACCATTTTCGACGACGGATGCAGCGCGGCACTTCAGCCGTCTTACCCATATTATTAATGTAAGTATAAATGAAACACACCGGAGTTCACCAACCGGCGCCTATATTCCATAGACCTGCATATGAAATTGCAACTGTTACCTCTTATCACCGACGGGAAGAAATGCTACTGTGCCGCTTGCGAGTAGAAATTTCTTTGACAAACGCCTACTCATTCTTAATTGGAACGGTAGACAGTCCCAACTGCAGCAGATGTGGTGTCGAAGAAACGACCAAACATCTCCTCTGTGACTGCCCTACATACGAAGACGAGAGGAGTACCCTTCATACAGCTTTGGAGCATTTAGTTGACCGCCCTTTCGCAGATGAGATCTTGGACCCGTGGCCTTGTGCTTCTGCTATGTGCAAGGCCACAAAGGTGCTCGTGCGTTTGTTGAAATGCACCAGCCTGTATGACCACCTGTGACTGACTCAGT
The DNA here is from genome assembly GCF_023375885.2 of Dermacentor andersoni. NCBI lineage: Eukaryota > Metazoa > Arthropoda > Arachnida > Ixodida > Ixodidae > Dermacentor > Dermacentor andersoni. The sequence continues at coordinate 86,294,066 of NC_092817.1, forward strand.
GATGAACGTTTGTTTGTGTAACAGTGAAAACTGTGAACATCGTTCTTCCTTCACCTCTTTCAATCCCCTTTCCCCCTTCCCCAGTGCAAGATAGCCTACAGGTCTCAGCCTGGTTAACCTCCCTGCCTTCCCCTTTTGATCTCTCTTTCTCTCTCAAGTAGCCTCGCAAAGCAACGTTAATGTAGAGGCATCTTATGCCTACGCGCGAAGCTTCTCAATAGCATCTACCGTATTTTCCGGTGTATAAGACGCACCCTTGTATAAGACGCACTCGCCATATATGAAGGCGCTCATTGAAAAAGTTGGTATATAAGACGCACCCGTGTATAAGACGCACCCCAATTTACCCACTTAGGCTAGTCAGGGTTAATTAAACACGCTTGATCGACCATCACCACTCAACCACTGAGCCACCGCGGCGGCCGGTGAGAAGTTCTTAAGCAACGCTAAGTGATCGCAAAAGGCAACACTCACGCCATACCCGCCCACGTTTTAGCAAAAAAGAAAGAAAAATACGACGAAAGAACTCTCCCATATGTCCATAACAACATTTTATTTTTACTTAAAACCATCGAAGTCTTCATCTTCGGATGCGCTCTCAAAAAGCTCGCCCATTTCTGGAGGCAACGCGGCTGAAGCATTCTCTTCATACTCAGAACCGCTGGTCTGATTGTCGTCGTGCTCGGTTGGCGATGAAGCTAGCAGGCCAGCCTTCCGGAACCCTGCAGTTATGGTTGCCACTCTAACAGCACTCCAGGCCTCATGGACCCACTTCGCAACTTCGCTGTAAGAAGCGCGCCTCATGCGTCCAGTTGCGGTGTAGCTGTGCTCGCCTTCCGTCATCCACGCCTCCCAAATACGTCGCAAAATAGCTTTAAAGCTGCTGTTGACGGAAATATCCAAAGGCTGTAGAACCTTCGTCAAACCACCGGGTATTATTGTAGGGGCACAGTTCTTCGCCTTGATTTGCCTCAGTGTCAAGTCAGTAATGTGCGCCCGCATGCTATCCATAACCAGAAGGCCTTTCCGGGAGTGAAAAAATCCATCCGGGCGCTTCGAAAAGCACTTTTCGAGCCAAACTCCCATCATTTGCTCATCCATCCAGCCCTTCTGGTTAGTTGTGACAATAACACCAGGCGGAAAGCTTTCTTTTGGCATCATTTTCCTTTTAAAAATTATCATCGGCGGCAGCTTTGTTCCGTCAGCACAGCACGCAAGTACGACAGTGAAGTGAGACTTTTCGTGCCCAGTTGTTCGTACTGTGACAGTCTTATCACCTTTCTGAGCGACACTTCTTGACATAGGGATGTCAAATGTTAGAGGCACTTCGTCCATGTTTACGATGTGGCTGTCGATGATGTTATTCTTTTCGACTTCCTTCTTCACAAATTCATGGAACTTCTCCACTTTCTCTCCGAAATCGTCTGGTAGTTGTTGAGACATTGTCGTTCGCGCTCTTATTGACAAGGCTTTGCGCTGCATAAATCTATAGCACCATGACGGCCCACCAACAAAATCAGCGGCACCGATTTCACTCGCCAAAGTGCGTGCTTTCAAGCGCAACTGCACGGTTGACAGAGCCCTACCTTGAGCCCGTTGTTCAAGAGCCCACTTGAGGAGCCGGTCTTCAAGTTCAGGCCACCGCGCCTTCTTCCCGCGGTCAGCCTTCTTTCCGCTCTTCATCGCCTGCAGTTTGGCGGACGACTGTCGCCACGTGCGAATCATCTTCTCGGTGACGTCGAAATGGCGGCCCGCAGCCCGATTTCCGTTTTCGGTAGCATACTCGACCGCAGATAATTTGAACTTTGCGGTGTAGCTCTTGCGCAACTTCGGTGGCATACTGTAGTAAGACCGAGCACGACCGGTGTAGGTAGTGGAAAACACACGCCGAAGTCATCAACACAGACGTAATACGTACACGGTTGCGAAGTTGCAAAGAATGACTAAAAAAGAACGCCGGCTTGGCTTGTCTTGACAATGTCGAGAAGCGCGACTGTCGCCATCTTTGGGAATTTCACATTACTTTTGCTTGCGCCTCCGAAACGACCGCGTGTTTGCGATTCTGGAAGTCGTCATCCCCGCCGTTTCATGATAAAGTTCACCTAAAAAAAGTTGCGCACGGCGGTCCCCGTATTGAAGTATTAACCGTGCTACTACCGCATCATTGGTAGTGATATTTTTTCGGTGAAAAAAGCTTGAGCATGAACCTGAGTAATTTCTGAACCCGCAAAAAGAAAACGAAAAATTCACATATAAGACGCACCCTTGTATAGGACGCACCAGCAAGATTTTTGGAAAAAAACCGCGTCTTATACACCGGAAAATACGGTATGCGCAATGAAACCTGTCCTGTCTGTTTTGCTTCCACGAAATTCAGCATGTTTGGCGTGGTACTTCTTGAGAGCTGTGCCTAATTACTGCTAAGTTGATTGAGCTAGTTAGAAATTACAAATTCAATCCAACCACAAGAGGCAAAGAATCATATGCACGACACGAGCGCTGTGTCGTGCATCTGCTTCTTTGTCGTTTGTTAGTGCTAAGCTTTCGCCGCCAAATTAAGCAAAACAGAGGTCAAAAGGCGATGGATTTGAACGGGATCTAGCGAAGAAACAAAAATGTATTAAAACGGATATTCATGAAGAAATGGAAAGGAAACTCCTCAGAGAAATACATATGTCAAAATAATTGCAAGAGAAACAGCATGTAACCTTATCAATTATTCAGGGTACTAAATCCAGTCATATGCCATCCATCAGATGATATTCGTCATTGAAGTTGCGCAACATTACCGCCTACAGAATCTATAAGCTGGAAATAGCCTCCGGTGTAGCGAATTGCGTCACCCTGAGAATGGCATGTAATCTTCAACTTTATTCTTTTGATGAGGCGGTGTTACGCTAATCAAGGACCTTCCTGGAAGCGCTATACCACTACAGTCAATGTGTAATGTTATCGAAGTTCACTTCAGAATGTTATGCATCTACAAGTTCCACAAAGTACGCAGTATATGCCTGCAGATACATCCAGGCAAACGGAATACGAGTCCACTCGAAACTCTTCAAAGGCACGAGTACTAAGAGGCAATTACCCGTTTCGCATTCCCACGGATCACAGAAGCAGCCAACTACGAGAGCAGCAACGGGGGCCGTAGTGGCGATGGTACAATGTTAAGCCTCTCAAGCGATGGAGCGTGCTGACAAACGCTGTCTCCCTGAGCTTTTACTATTATTTCTATTTTCTTTTCCTTCGTTTCTTTTTTTCTTGTTCTTTTGACAGCGCTTCCCGCCGTTCGAGCGTGCGCAAAGCTGTGCGACAAGGACAGAACTAAAGCGAAGAGTGAAGCGGTTCGAACAGGTTTTATACCTATATGCATTCTTAGTGCGGCAAGTTGAATGAGATCTGGGACATAAAACAAGAACAGAAAGCTCAAGACGACGGGAAAAGTGACACAGAGCGTAAATGCTTTCGCAATAGCTCAAAAGTACCCTTTTTTGAGTTGTGGTGTTAAAGCTGTTAAACTTTTCGTTTATTTCGTTTTATGACTTCCACCGGATTAGTTCTATCTTAATGCTTGCTTGCCTTTCTTTTTTTTTTTAATTCCTCCTTCGACGCTAGAACCGCCGCATTGCGATGTTCGTTCCGACTGCGTTGATGATCACTCCGGTAAGAAATCACCGAACACACACGAGGAATTTTTGAAAAGTCAGGGCCCCGCTACGCTACCCCACACTCTTGTTTCTTCTTTTTTTTTCTTCTTGCTGGAACAAGGAGGGTGATGGGGCGTTGAGAACCGGTAGATTAGACCATTCGCCGAAGCAGGAATAGAAAAAAGAAGGCTTTGAGCAATTGAGTTTATAATAGAATACGTGGGCTAAGTCTAACTTGGTGCCACAAGGGACATTTATTTAACAGTACTTTGCCCTTTGTCCTTGCAGCGCGCCTTGTAGAACACAGTAGATGCGTGGTATCGGTGATCTTTGACTAAGATGCTTCTATTTCTAGCGCGCTCGGTTATTATCAGGAGTTAAAAAAAATGTTAAAAAGAATAACTCAAGGATATTTCGTGGTCCGGGAGCTAGAGCCACTGCTGGCTTTATCGGCAGAGTTATAAATGTGCTGGAAAATGGTGTAATGCAGGTACGTTCGGACAAGCCTGATATTCTGCGCTATCATAAAAGAAAACGAAACACCGGCCAAAATTCAATATTTCCTGAGAGAAAAACATTTAAACAATTAAAAGTAATCATAGATGTTTAAAGGAGCATGGACATGAGCGCGACCTCATTTATCATTCTTGTAGGACGGAGCGTGGCGAAGATGTTGAATTGGAACCGGTATGCTTTTTCTTTTTCTTTTAGTTGCGTCAGTATTAAATCGTTCATTTCTCTTTCCAGCCTGATGAAACCAATTTTGCGTCGTCTTGTCAGCACAGAGTTCGACGGCTTTTGACTGGCAATTAGCATCGGCTAAACTCGCCTAAGTTAAAGCATAAAGCTCTTAAAGAAAGGTGTTGTTGTGCCATCAAGAGTGACAGTGCATTTAAATACAGTTTACCGGTCTACATCGTTATTTTGTTCTTCTTGAGTCTGTATTAAACGCCCGAAAGCTTGTTTTCATTTTTTTATTCCCATTTGTGATGTCAAACGCGTTCACAGGCGAGCGTGTGCATTAGTGCCTTTCATTCGCATGCAATGGGACGGTCAATATACTATTTGACAAATGAAAACGCAAACAGTGAAGCACAAAGAAAAAAGTCTCCTACAGGTTGTGCGATGACGTTGTTGCGATAGTTGCAGTTGGGCGATGTCAAACTACCACGTGTCCAGTTGCCAGAAGAGGGTGCAAGCCAGTACATTTTACCCTCGCACACCCGTTTAGAGCAAGTGCGCATAACCGTGACCCCCCTCCCCAGCTGTCGCTTCAGCCCACCCTGGGATGGGAAATTTGTGAGGAGACAACCGAAGACAAAGCCATGGAGAGCGAGCAATGGCGGCAAGCATGCGATATGAACGGAATGAGTGTTATCACGGTTCTTCTTTCGTTCTTCTCGCCAATTCCTGCAATACCGAGCAAAAGATAGCTGCTCCCTTGAAGCGTTGCAGATTCTGATCTATGCGACCAAACCACACTGACATTTCACGAAGTCGCGAAGGTAGGAACGAAACAATGCCCTTTCTAGCAATCTTTAACTTCACCGCGCTTCGTAAGTCCCCGTCAGTGACACTGCGATGAGAGTTCTTAAGTTGAGCCTCGAAGTCTATCAACACCTCGTAAATATAACTAAAACCTGCTTGCTCCGACGATCACCTCGCCATCGTGGTGTGACGACGCTTCTCGCAGTTCGCGATATGTAGCGGCTATTTCCTTCTTTCAGCCGTGACTGATCCTGCTGTTTTTGCCTGCTGTTCCTTTTACAGCGCAGCTCTTAGGCGCCCGTTCCTGCGACGAGCTTCAGCGTCGACGTGCTACCTCGTGACCGCGCGAATGTCCACAGCGAAAGATGACAGCGAACACGGAGAGTAGTAGGGAATGAAAAAAAAACGCGGTAGCGAATAGAGCACGATGAGGAAAGCTGAGTAGAAGGGTGCAGCGGAACCATGAGTTGGAAAGCAGAGGAGGAGGGTATGGCCAAAGCGGGCACGGGAAAGCGAAGAGAGGCTCTGCAGCGACGATTTCTGCGAGATGGCGCCGGCGTAGCGCGCACTGTCTGTTCACCAAAGCGCTGCATGAGCTTTGTCTGTCTGTGGCGGCTGCTGTGAATCGCGCCCACGCGTCACCCACGCGCTGCCTCTCCCAATAAGCCAGGCAGCTTCCCTCCGTTTGGAACGTGCCGAATGAGACCAATTATCTGCGCCAGCAAATATATTATTACCTAGCACTGCCAGAGACGAAATTGACGACGGTACAGAAGGCGACGACGCACCTCGCTGATGTCGCGTGGACTGCCTTGCGTTTTGCATGTCCTGCATGCCAGTGGATGCGTTGTAAATACCCTGTAAATGTATCTTAAAATAGAAGATTGAGAAATGAAAACACGTATAGAGCTGCGCCGAAATGTCGCATTAGGGAGTATCTTAATGGTATTTGTGTGGTTTATGCTGCAGTGAAGTAGCAAAAATTGTGCATTTAACGTCGTAGGGAAAAAAAAAATCACTAACGTGGCGACTACACCAGTTTGGAAGATTTTTTGCTGATTTACTCTAATGGAAGCCTAGCTTTCGTTGTTTGTTCTGCAATGAAAGAAAACTAAATACATTCAGCTAAACTCAAACAACTATGCATGCCTTTTTAGCCAAACACCGCTTACACCCTCGACAAACCAATGAGCAGTTCTTGGTAGGGTCGTTTGGAACGCCACCGTCAGGTAAAATCCCAACAAGAAACTATGCACGCCTCACCAATACCTAGAAACATGCACCCGATCTTCCATATAGGACGGTGACATGCCCGAGCACAGGTGCTCGCGAGGAAGTATGAGAACCAACCCAATGTCCTAAACATTGACGCGGCCAGCAAATTAAGAAGCACTACATTTGTCACCACCGCGGTCAACAATCAAGGTACCGAAATAAATGCGTCGTCGGTTTCCAGAGCGAGCGCTGCGGAGGCAGATGAACTAGCTTTAGCGTTAGCCATAACGACGCGACCGCAATGAGAGTGCGCCATACTTCCGACAGACTCTCAGACGACATGCAGAAATTTTTTCCAGGGCCAAGATTTCCGGGGCACATCAGAGGCATTCGAACCCATTATACCTGCTGTCGTGTTTATAACATTCTACCGCACTACTAAACATTGTTGCTGGCGCTCTTTGGCCGTTGTAGCGCTTGCGCCATAAAACACTAATTAATAATAATAAGATTTCCGGGGCCGCACATCGCATTCTTATTGGGGCGCACCAGCGCCCGCCATACATAGAGGTCGTGTGCACTCCGGCGCATAATTCCTTACGTGGCAATCAGCAGGCACACGCCTACGCCCGAGCGCATGCACACCGGGTAACGCGGTAGGGTCACGCGGAGCAGTTCCACTTCGAGCTTATACTATTAACCGATAGGCACATCCTACAACGCTATCGCCTTTCACGAAGAACACTACCACCACCTCATAATGCTCTGACGCGAGAGGAAGCCGCAATATGCCAACCCCTCACCCGAAATCTCCAAACACATATCCTCACTTGAGTCTCTACACGCCATGCACCCTGCACTGTATTTCTATAAATGCCCACACTGCGATCAATGCGCAACGCTTTACCACATGATATGGGCTTGCGCAAGCAGTCCACAGCTCATACCCATAACAGACCCCACCACTCGGCAATGGGAGGCTACGCTGTCCAGCTCAGACTCGACGGACCAGCTCAACCTGGGCAACCGAACGAGAAGGGCAGCCAAGGCCACTGGCCTCCTGGACTGAGGGGACCACCTAATGCAGAGCTACCTATGCTCATGTGCTCTTTTCTGTAAAGTTTCTCTCTCTCTGAGGTATACCGCCCAGAAAGATAAAGCAATAACTGACACCGTTTTCTTTTTCTTTTATTTTTTGAGAAAAAGGCCAATGAAACACCATAGCGAAAGAAATTGAACAAGAGCGGACACTCCAAGAGAGCCCAGCGGCCGAATTGACTGTAGTGCTCCAAGCCACCGACATTAATACCTGAACCACAATACCGGTTTTGGGCACGCGCGTTTTGAAGGCTAGCTAGAACGCCGGCTCCGCTTATCGGCGCGGCACTTCTGCTGCTCGACCGCGCGCGGTCCTTGTGCGGAAATTATTGCGAACGGTCCTTGCAAGCCTCCATCGAATATGTGCCACGTGCTCTTTCATAAAGCAGACGCAAGACGCCTTTTGAAATGAGGAAATATTTATTTTTTTCTATGTAAATTCTCATTCTGCGCTTTTTGTGCATTCCTCCAACGTTGTGGCACCAGGTAAGCTGCAGTAATTCCCGTACGAAGCTCTACCGGACAAAGTCAGCCGAAAAATGTAAATTACAAGCATGTGTCATTTCGTTATTAACACCTTATAGGAATAATGCGCGTAGAGGCGAAAAGTGTGAAAATGGTGAATGGCTGACATTACCAATAAAAGCAATTCGCTTTTACATACACGGCACAGAAAATACTCAACTCACTCAAAACTATACCGCACATATCACGAAAACATCCGACTTCCATGCATTCTCCCATTCCCGGGCTTTATTTCCTGCACTTTAGGAGCATAAATACACGGGCGACTGCGCGTTTACAAAATAACTAATTCAACAAACGCGGTAGTACAGTGCGCGTACACAGAGATGGCCACAACACAGGTTCACAACCAGACCATGCTGGAAGCTCGCACAATTTGTTCTATTCGTACGCAAGACAAATGCGCGGTTGCAGAGCGTTTTCATTCGTTCATGACAGTAGACTGAATTTTCTAGTTGGAAGTTCCTGGCATTTGAGTTTCTTGGCGTTATCTTTTGTACGTTGTGCCGGCGGAAGCAGCACTCTCCTTTGTTATCACTCTTGGCAATTGGTCGTCGCGTTTTCAACGAGCGTGAGTACCGAAAGTAGGTATATATTGTTGCAGGGCCATAAAAATCGTCACAAATTTGTCCCACTAAGGTTCAGTACACGTCAAACTAACTGTCATCACGGCCGAGCTGCTTTTCGTTGCGTCACGACAGGCGCGGTGAGTGTGACTCAAAATTATCACAAAATGTAACAAAATTAACTACAATTATGCTCGGAGTCGGAGAAAGCGTCACGAGCTTGTCCCAGTAAGATTCAGTACGCGCGAAAGAACTGCGTCACACGGCCCAGCTGCTTTTCACAAACTGCGTCACAACGCTAGACGCGGCAAGCGTACCTCAAAAGCATCCCAAGAAGTCAGGAAATCAATTACAATAATGCTCGGGGTGAGAGGGAGCGTCACGAACTTGTCCCAGTAAGGTTCTCTACTTGCGAAACTAACTGCGTCACGCGGCCTATGTGCTTTTCGATAACTGCGTCACAACACCACGCGCGGCGAGCGCGCCCAAAAGCTACCGATATTAGAAAGCGTCATCTTCCAGTACGAGTCATTAACTCTATCTGCGCCAGGGCAGCTGAGCTGCTTTTCGCTAACGCCGTCACAAGTTTAGGCTCCATGCCGTAAGCCTAATTACTTCAATTGCGTCGCAGTCTGTCAAACGAAATTTCTCACCTTGCCGTAGTCCAATAGCGCAGTGGGGCCGGGTTAAAGTGCAGAAGAAACGCAAGAATACACCGGGAGCCGAACAAACACGCTACATACAAAAGAGACTGGTCGCCGAACAGGCGAACTTCTCCTGCGCAACCGGCCTCGCTGACTTCGGTGGCGTGTGGTATGCATGACGCAGGCATCTGGCGCGTCATTGACCTGGCGCTAGGTAACGGAAGAAAAGTAAGTCGCAAACTATACTCTCAATTTATACGCAGATATTTTTTAGTTTTGCAGGGAAAGAATAAATGAAAATAAATGACCGTTAACTTTATTTCACATTCTTTTTTCTTTCCGATGCTCGTGGCAGCCAGTGGTCGACATTAGTACTCGCGTGGCGTATTTCCTGTTGCCAGTTTTCGCCGAGTGTCCCGTCTTGTTGAATTCCTTTCGCTATGGAAACACTGTCGAGAAAAGCAGACGATGATGTCGCGGTTATCAGAATTATTTTTTTATGTAATACGTGCTTTACCTATCGAACAGCTGTTACAAATAACGTTACTTACCTTTGGAGAGCTCATGACTTCATATGCCTTCTGCGGTACTGCCCGCAACAACTTATGACGACGGCTTTCTTACTTCAGAAAGGAGGACACGGGCAGCTGCGCCTCGTTGGGGTACTTTGCGTGGCACCTTCGCACATGACACTTAAATGGCATGACCAGTGGCCTCTCTCAGCTTTCACGAAGCAGTAGCGCGGGTAGCACAACTACACGGTGGCCACAATAGAATGCACATATCAGAATGCACATACAGGTAGCGCAAGCACGGCATGCCACAATAACAAAAAGCCGCGCTCCCAAGCCGCCGGCTCGTCACCTAACTGCGGCAGACTACGCGAGGTGACGCCTGCGACGTCACGCGGAAACAAAGCAGGCTTTCACTTATATCTAGTAAGTGTTGAGCGTATACACCCTAAGAAAAGTTCACACCCTTTGAGTCGTATATTGCCGCACAACAATAAACGTTATCTGTCTTGTCCGCATTTCCTTTCTTCAATGCTGCCAGCCCGATACCTTCCAGTAACGAACGGAATGCGTGTTATCAGCATGACATAGCATTGCCGACAGGAAAGTAGCGGGCGCGGCGTTTTCAAGAAAGGAAACGCAAGTAAGGCAGATGAAGATTATTGTTGCGCAGCAGATGTACTCCCCAAAGGGGGGCGTAAACTCTTTTTTAGAGTGCACCCGCCAGTGCAATGAGTGCTCCCTAGCGACGTTCCCTATAAATTAATATATATGCACAGTTAGTCTGCGGAAAGAAACGGTTCAATCGCGCACGCTGTGCTTCCGGAACGCCATTTATTTCAAAGCATTCCTTGCTTTTTAACGAGACACTTTCGGCACGCCGGTCTCGCATTTGTTAAGACATGTTCATTTAAAACCGTTCCAGAAACCATCGAAGATGATTATCAAAGTAAAGGAACAACTTACGTGCGCAGCGCAAAAATCGAATCGACACACTGGCAATGTTTCCTAAATATGCTACTTACGTCGGTAACGGGGCTTCACGATGGCGACAGAAGCTCTCGTCATCGTGATCTGGTAAAAGGCGTGACAGTGTGATGATGACGAGGATGAGGGCAGCGCGACGGCAACGATGTGACGACTATGGGATGACTACTACGATGGAGATGATGACGGCCGAACGACGACGGCAGCAGGGGTAGGACATGGCATGACGACAAGGGAAGCTCGACAAAGCGATGACGGCGGCACCTCGACAGTGGAACGACGACAACATGACGACGATGGCATGACAACGGCTGCGTGACCTGTGCTTTGTTCTCCGCATCGTTTGCTTCATGAAGGCCAGAGACTGCTCCGACCATTCGCTTTATACCATGGAGATCTAAGTCGGTCTAAGTGAAGCTTGTGTGATCCGGCAAGACGAAATTACGCATCTCGTTGAGAGGACACTCAGCGGACTTCAACAACGAACGCACATCATAACCGTCGGCCCATGCGGTGGTACAACACAACACAGCGCCACCGCCGGGCACATCATCTAAAGCTTAAGAAGCCAAATAGCACTTATGTAACACTACATGCATAGCTAATTGGCGTTGTGTATGTTCAGAAACCCCAGATACGTGGGCAATGAACTGAAAGTAGGTATTTCAACGTGGTTTATTCTTGTCAACATTGAATTAAAAATATGTCTTCTCTGGAGTCTTATATACAACGGAACATATGACTTCTCTTTCTAACGTTGATGCACAGGAATCCCATACATACAGGCTAGTACAGTACAAAACACAAACTTTTTTCTTTTGTTTTTTTCTCCCTATAGGCTCACTTACAACGCTCTCGCTGTTACGTCTAGCACATCTGTGTTTACATTAACAATGCTCTTGAAATTTGAAACGCGGGTGTTTCGGCACGTTGCGCACTCTCTTATGTTCAGTAGTTCAGGCTAATCAAAACGCAACACATCTGCATATCACACAGTGAGTGTTTGTTCACTTCCTCCTTTGAATTATTACGAAGAGCCCGAAATATTTTCGGCAGGCAAGGTAAAGCCACATGTTGTGAAAGCTGGTGCCCACAATAGCATGTTACACAAGTGCCCCTGCAAAAGTACGCTTGCAGTATTTCGGTTCTTAAAGCCAGTGATTATGTGAATGACAGTTCAAATGCAAATTTCAAGTGAGACATGGTCAACTTAGAAAATTTCGAAGATGCTGCTTGTTGCCTTTTTTCTTACTTCTGCATACTGATAGCGAAAGATAATGTGTCAGACATGTGCTTCTCTTATAGGAGAGGTGCAATCCTTGAAGCAAAACTTCAAGGATTGAAGTTGTGTCTTGAAAGTTGATGTCCTGAAAGTTGTGAAAAGTTCTTGCTGCTTAACAACAGTAGATAAATTACGGTCGTTAAGAAAGTGTTTAAGTATTGTCATAAGATAACTATACCACACGACATCCCGTGCAAGAACGTCCCTTTCCAATCTGTAGCCCATCTTTGTATGCCCTCGTGAGACTGCATTTGCACCGCCATGACAAATCGTTCACGCGTGGATGCTTATTCTTGAAAAATGCTTAATGACCAAAATGAGAACAACGTTGTACATAGTACATCGTATATAGAGCAATAGTATATCTAACAAACAAAATGTTGTGTACAAAAGAAATTTGGAATTCGTAGCAATTGAACTTCAGCAGCACTTTAGCATTGTTAACGGCAGTGCTTTTGATTGCTTTGCACGTGACCAGAAAAGTTTTCTCTTTAAGTTAGCGTTATGCTTCCTTCTCTTCTTTTTTTCAAGCGCAGGTAAAGTTTGCCATGCCCAAACTTTACAGAGAACTTACGAAGTCAGCAATCTGGCACACCATTTTCTCATGAGCGCCGTATTCACTGGACTCATTCACGTCATCTCATCATAGAAGCATGGTTAACGCACGGCAAGTCACGCGTATAGGTTGCAGTCCGCTGACATACTTGGGAACACGTTCGCCACGAGAAAAGATCATTCTTCTTGAAGCACGTGATCACTTTCGTTTGGAGCAGCACTCAACCAGGCACAAATAAATAAGTGGCAGCCACACTATAGATGAACTTGGCGATACGGTCCTTCCTATCTCTGCATGGCGAAGCGTCTTGTGGGCATGTCACACTCGGCCTCGGACAGTTCGTAAGCCTCGACAGCGGCCTCCAAGCCACTTTCTTTCGCGCTCATCTGCGCCTGTTTCAGCTCCTCGGCGTACCTGCGAAAGATTATGTACGACTATTGGAAAGAAGTCTGGCGATTTGTTCAACACCACACGAACAGCTATTTCTCTTAACTCAAACACATCTCCGAACAAAACCCGACTGACACGCCCGTTACAGTATCTTATGACGTGCCACAATAATATCATCTGGCGTTTTGAGCCAGTAAACGGTCAGCATAGCGTGCCCAGCAAGAATGACGAAGAAGAAGACGGCGAAGAGAAAGATCCTGCGCCAGCTCGTGGGCCGTTCCTTCTTGTCTGGCTTTTCGTGTCTGGCTGCTGTTCTGTTGCTTGCTCTTGCTTTGGCGCGTGACAATATGAAGTGTGAGCATTATGTTCAGGAGAGAGCAGACAGAAAGACAGCCGCTTCTTCCGCCCCTTTCCTTTGACTGGTATTTCATTTTCTGAATTTTTGCGGCGCAAGATCATGTTTTACCGTCAACACCAACTCACCAAAGAAGACGTTATCTTGCAACTATATAAAGAACAGGGCAGGAAACACGCATTTTCCTGCATGTTCTCACTTCAAATTGTTTCGCGTTCTACTTCACCGTAACAAATATAAACCGCCTAGCATAGGAATGAGTTTTTAAAGTAAGTGAGACATCTGCTGTATAATATTTTCTATATTCTTACGTTGCAGAAGTCACATATAAACATGTGTTTACAATTTTTACAAGAGACAAAACGATGCATAACAATGACGTAACAATATTATTTATACCAATCTATAGACACCACGGAAAACCCGCCAGTGTGCTTCTCCACACCTCGTCATTCCCAGCCAATATGGCAGACCTCAGGCTAGACTCGTAAGTGAGATATTAGCGTGCAGACCAGTGCTGATACCCCTGCTTATCTTTCATTCCTCGCATCATCTAGGCTTTCAAAATTCGCCTCCTAGCTTCAGGAGTGCTCATTAGCGGGAAGTCAGCCACTGGGGTAAGGGCGAATTGTGCGGGCAGGAAGGCATGCTTATAAAATTGGGCGCTTATTGCCAATTCGAGAATTTTAAGCCAACAACGTACCATAAGCTTAAGAATAGTGCGCAAGACAGATAGTCTGCTGCATTCTGTGTTGCTGCTGCATTGGGCTGCATTCTGGAGATTTATTTGGAGAAACGCAACGAATGGTCACTTCACCTATACTAACCTCGACAGCTTGCGCAGTTTGTGGTCAGCGTAGAGCAATTCTTCATCGCGATTTCTCCAGTGCTTCTTCTTAGGCCGCGAGTAGACATAAGAGACGTTTCCGTTCGGGTAACCTTCGATGATGCTCCCAGCTTGCAGGGACTTTCGGAGGCTGTTGCATTTCTCTGGTGACATGTAAAGTATGCCTGTGCAAATGAAAAAAACATGCATTGTTTGTCAAAACGACTCAAGGAGTACACTCAAGCACTGCACTGCATGCATAGTCACTATATGCGGGAACGCACTGAAGTTACTATACATGGAGTGTGAGCAAGCACCACCAAATGTTAAAAATTCAGTTTTTTTTTTCAGGTCACTCTACATACAATGGTTGAGCGGAGAAGCAAAGCTACGGGGCTACCTCTCACATATGAAACAACTATTACGTCAGAATAAAGAAGATACCATCGAGCAAGAGATTACAATATAATAATTATATATACGTATACATTTATTGTGGTAACAGGCCATATTGTGTTGTTCTTTTTTGATGCGAAAGCCTCAAATGACCCAATGACCAAAAAAGTTTGAGTCTGTCCTCTGTAGTAGCGAAACGGCACCTAAACTCGCCTAGCCATTGGCCGCGAAGCCATGTCGCGAACTGCGCCTCGACTAAGCAGAGCGGGCGAAAAGGAGCACCTGTTGCTGTGATAGCGCACCAGGTGTTGCGTGAGAGGAGAGGGCATCGCCGCGACGCTACGTCACCCTCGCTCTTGGTACGATCGCTCCTCGACGGACCAGAGCCAACTCCTGCTAGACTGCAGGCCTGTGCACTGTGCTTTATGACGTCATACTACTTGGACAGACATTTCGGCTGTCAAAGCCCGGTGGGCCGAAAGCGGTCAAATCAAGATCCCCGTGGCTTACTCGGGAACATCTCCATTGGATTCTATGGCAGTCGGGCAAGGTAGCATGACGTCATGGATCAAAGTGCACAGGCCTTGTGCTATATAGGAGGCCTTGACGGAGCGGGCTAAAGGGAACGCCTGCAACAATAGCGCGCCAGGTGTTGCGTGAAGGGCGAGGGCATCGCTGCGACAAGGTAAATATACCTGGTAGAGAAGCTTCCACAGAAGTCAATGCGTTCAAAACATGGCGGTTCATCTCCGGTTCATGGGGCTTGGCGCCATCTGTGTGACAATGGAACACTTCCGGCGGAAGAAAATATGATGTGACGCCATATCCGCTAAGAACAAAAGAGACGTCCCCTTATTTTTTTTTCTTTTTGAAGGCACGAAATTTGTTTTCGTCGCCTGCCATTAGAGCTGTATATTAAAATGCCCCGCCATTTGATTTCATGGGCGCTTCGCTTCCCAGGCACGGAACCAGAGAAACGGCGGTCATCACCACCATGGATAAATCACAGGCGCGTCGATACGGACGACGAATACAGCCGAAGCAGAAGAAGTGGCCGTGGCCCTCGCACTCGTACAACCGAGAGTGAGGACCGTGGTCACAGACTCCCAGACCGCCTACGCAAGCTACCGCAAGGGGGACATCTCTCCCGCGGCACTAGCGATCCTCACCCAATGCAAATCACCGGGACGGGCCGTTGAGCTCGTGTGGGTCCCGGCTCACTCGCAAGTGGAAGGCAACGCACTCGCCGACCACTATGCCCGAGAACTGTCAATCCGGGCCGGGGACGAGCCAGAGCTACCGCACCCCGTGGCAACTTACAAAGAAATCACGCAAATGTACAGAAGCGACAGATGTAGACTTCCCCGTCCGCAACCGCAACTCAGCCGAATGCAGCAAACGATCGTGCGACGCACGCAAGCGGGGTCGCTAGCGCATCCCATGCTCTTGCACAAGATCTTCCCAACAGAGCTTGTGACCGCGCTCGAAAAACTGGACAATCGCCCCTTTACAGAAGAAAAGGCTCTAGGACACTGGTCCAGACGGGCTTCGGCACTCAAGGCCTTAAGGGCTTTGCTGAAGTTTTTAAGGACATGCGAATTGTGCGATCGCCTTTGAGTGTTGTATCGCGTACTATCGCGTTACTGCGTGAATTTTCCGATTTCTCTTTTTTTTTCTCCTCTTCTTCTTCTTTCTCGTTTTATTCCCTTTACCCCTTTCCCCAGCACAGGGTAGCCAGCCGGTACTTACACTGGCTAACCTCCCTGTCTTTCCTCCTCTTTGTCTCTCTCTCTCTCTTTCTCCCAACAGAGCATGACACTTCATGCCCGTTTTGCAGACGATCAAAAGGCACTCCAGCACACATCCTTGCAGAGTGCACTAAGCTCAAGAACCCCCCACCAACCCTACACCCCACTCTCCCCAGCCCCAACCCCCCCGAGCGATGGCAGACCTTGTTGTCCAGCCCCGGCCTACCAACCCAGCTCGCACTGGCGGCTAGGGGCCAGGAACCGCTGGACGCATATGGGACCTGAGAAGAAGGTTCCACCCCATTTGGTGCCAGCACGCACCAACCGATACTAAGGGCTCAGTATAAAAGTTGATCCCCTCTCTCTCTCTCTCTCGAAGTTTCAACACGGAAAGGGATGCAAGAAAGGATCAGCCGTACGGATGTCGAAATTTCACCCCTGCACAAAACATACTTTCTTTGGAGACCAACAAAAACTTTAGATTTAGAATGCCTCTCCTATCGCCGAACACCAAGACCATCGGCCAGCGCAGTCGCAAGAAAACAACTAAAGTAAAATATGGTGGTCGTAAATCACTACTTTTGACTGGGAAAACGCGGGTAAGGCGGGAGATAGAAATTCAAGACGATGATCAAAACGAAAACAAGGTGATAAACGATGAAGCTGCCCGCGTCACCAAATTCCGACAAACATCCACAAGCAAAACAGCGCAACGTGTGAGAGGGGCGTGCTGTAACAGATGAACTTTACGAGCCCACCTTTCTGCACACTTCAAGAGCTACACTGCAGTGCCAAAGATAGCGGCACGTCGCCCTCTTAAGATGGGCGCTGAAAGGTATTTATTGATAATAACAAAATAACACAGACTTTCCTTGTCTTTACCCGTCACGCATATATAAAATTGATTAGAAATTTTATTTTTCTTGAATGAATCTAATTTGGTTGCGTTTTATTGAAAAACCGCTTTTTTTTTTCTCGAAGTTTGCTCCCTCCAAACGTAGTCACGCTTCAATCGCTGCTCTCATAACCACCCTTGCGATTGTCGGTGAGAATTTTTTCCGAAACGCTTTTCGCGCGACCCTTCGGGACCTATTCGCATCGACCTCGACTGCGATGTGTCGCCCGATGGGAATCGCCGCGTAGGTGGCATGTGCCGTTGGCACCACAGACGGCAGCTGCCGCCGCCGCCGCCGCCGCTGCTGCTGCTGCTGCTGCTGCTGCTTGCTGGCATGGGCAGCACCCCATACCGCTACTATACATTACTCGCCGCGCACAAATTGAAGGGCCGCGAAGTGCCGTTTAATTCAGATTTATGCTTCTGCACTCGCATATCATAAGAAGTGTTTCGGTGCCTTCGGATTTTTTAAGATCGACATTTGGCTGTGAATGTAATATGGGATCTCGTGTTATGAACGCTCATAATATCCCTGAGATGACGTAAATTTACCAACGAATGCTGAGCATTTTCATTCCATTAATAATTAAGAAATATATATGAGCCAAAAGATTGTTCTATATTACGCGTTGTTTAGGAAAACCGAAATCTGGATAGTAATTATAGAAACGTCAGTTACCAATATCGATGATGTGATGGATTACCGAGGAGAACTGTATGAATAACCCAATTTAGCTATAACGTAGATTACTTACTTGGTTTGGAATAGATGTGTTTCTCAAGCCGTTCTGATGAAGATAGCAAATCCTCTTCTGTGCCTATCTGTAACCAAAAAGAAAAGTAAATTTTAAAAGTGATGATTTCAAAGTGAAGACATTTGCTATAGCTATAGCTATGGAATATGAATGCACAGCGTAAAAGCTATATTCTTGTTACTCTGTTGGCATGTCTTTATTTTGATATTGCTCTTCATTTTTCTTACTAGTAGTGGTTAGGTCTTTGTTCAAACGCCCAAGTCTTGCTCTTATCAGCCGAATACTTTAAGGATTAGGAACGGTTATAAAGTTAGTCTAAATCTTTCTTTAATAAATACGGTACCTTTCAGGCAATATTCTTGGCATATGCTACGAATAGTACTGCCCCGAAAGGACGCTAGTTGTATTTCTATTTCATACTAATTGCGGCATAAACTCGATAACCCAGGGCTAGCTTTCATCGTGTAAACTGACACTACCACATGCATTCCCAAATAAATGCGCAAACTCAACGTAAGACCTTACGGAAATGCGAGTCACTTGTATTATTCTCTGGCACAGGAAAAATGTATCGCGTTCCCCAGAAAATTTCGCGAATTCGAAAAGCTGATAAAGCTGTCTTGCAAAGTAACAGAATTTCTCTGTTCTCTTTTTTATGCTAATCAGTTTTTTTTTGAAGTTTTTCAGTGGTCTTTCAATTGCTTTCTATTGTGTGGCACGTTTCTGGTGATATGTCAAATGTACTCAAGCGGTGAGACTGTGTTGAACGTCACCTGTGCATTACAGAATTGTCGCTGCTTTGCTGTCATGATAGAAAAAAGTAATCTCTAAACCAGTGCATAGTGATTTTTAAAAATCGGAGTGGCCTTTTGAATCTGGAGCTTGTTACTGTAGACACTAACACGTTAACCAAACGCAACACGACAGCCTCTTAAAATTGCATTGGCTACAAAAGTTAGTGCCTGGGAATGCAGCAGCCATGGAGCATTTTAGGGACCCGTGTGGTGAAGCTCTGAAAAATAAACGTTTGTGTGTGGAGCGCGTAACAAAGACAAAAAAAAATATCCGAGGAAAAATATTTACTGATGAAGGACAGCCGAGAACGATGAGAACACAAAACAAGGCATACTAGTGGGGAATTTTCGCGTTTACAAAAACACAGCACGGTGGCATCATCTTACAGCTATAGTGAAGATTGAAGAAAAAGGAAGTGCGACGGAGTGTGATATGATATCGGTACAAAGCTTATAGTATTGGAGCGCATTGAAAGCACAATTTATTGTGACCATCGCGCAACATTTACACTTGGCCCTCACTTTGCAGAACGGGAAAATATACTATTATGTACCGCCTACAGACGTCATAAGTGTGGCTTCAATCCTAAAGGTCTCTCCAGTCTCAGCTAAAGGTATCAATGGCTGTTCGCTCTTTTGTAGCTTTTGTTTTGGTTTTATTAAGCAAGCACGAGCGCCACACATAAGTAGGGACTCTATCATGCATTTTCATTATTAGGCACGACAAGGTTGGATATTTCTCCCATTCGTCGGCAAGCGCACGGCACTTGTCGGCTCCGGTCAGCTCGGCATTTGGGTCAACTATCACCGATTTTTATTTATAAGGTCACTCAACAAAAGCTCCCCCCCTCCCCGTTCCTTAACGATGCAGCAATAAACACGAAACCTGTGTGACTTCGTGTGTTTACCTTGTTCCAAAATTTATTTCCTCAGCACATTTGAGGAAACCACTTGCATATTGAGCCAGAAAAGCTAGAGAGAACGTCACCTTTTGACATATAGAGCCTTAATTAGAGAGACCGTTTTTTAAACTTGTACAAAAAAAAGTGATTAAGAACAAAGACTGACATGGTTTCTTCCTCGTGTCCAGTCTCAGCTCTACATTTGTCTAAGTTTTTTATCCATCCTTGCTTCCGTATTAAACTTGTCTAGATGTATCAAGCAAACACGAAACCTTTGTGTGGGTTATGCTTGGATGCGGCATTCACGAATGGCTACGTATTCCGCATAGAGATGACAGACGCCACAGCCTGTCGCTACCGAGGTGACGAGGAAGCAATGTCATATTTTGTGATAGTGCTCGCAGAACAGTGTTACAGAGACAGTCATTCTACGCTGTCATTCACCACTTGGACGACTGGCCTCTGACGGAAGGAAACATTCTACAGCTCAGAAAGGACTCATCATCATATAATAGGCTGTGCGCAACACCAATCTACCACAGCCTGTATAAACGCCCTCTATGGGAACGCCCTTATTGACATTTCTTTTAGCGCGATATTACTATACGGACACTCCAAGCAAATCTTCGCCGTCGGCACCGCCGGGAAGCTCAGCATACACTTAGGTTTATATACACTATATGCCATGCCATGTTATATGACGTGCTGTATATGCGGGTTATATTGCCACATTTTCCATCACTAAAGATGCTCATACCAGGTCTGACATCCTTGACCAAATTATTCCTCAGAATTTCGAGAATGGTAGTCTACAAACAGATGTCGTGAAACATGGCAATGACAGCGCATGACTTATATCTTAAATTTTCTCAGACTATTGAATATTAAACTTGCGAATCAATATCAACGCGCAAACATGTAATTTTACTGGCGCGACAGGCTGCACTGTATCCGGGATCGGCACACGAAAGAGGTTTTAAAGATACCCGATACGTAGAAGTGGGGGTAAAGCCGCTATGAAGTTGTCTTTACCTAACAAACATAAATGAACTAGTCCGACGGCAGGCTTCAAACAGAGGACCCCTAGCACAACAATTCAATCCCTTTGCCTTTAAGCCAAGGGCGCATGCCTCAGTAAAGTGAATATAACATTATTAAGTATTTTCCCCGTGCAAGCCACCGCGATGAGACGCTTGTCACGTTTTACTAACACCAAGCGCAATTTCTCACCGTCATCAATAATTACACATAAATATACTGATTCCTTTAGTTTTAGTATATTTTCTCAGGAACTTTACTCAGATTAACTGAACACTTTCACTTTGCGTCAGAATTTTAACGCTAGGTGACGAAAGATGTGTATGCGCGTTCATGTTCCAATGGCAGAAACTGGCGCAAAGAAGAAGCTGTATCGTTACACCTCAGGTCAAACAACTTCGCCTGCTGGAACCAATTTTAAAACAGCCTGCGTAGACTATGCAGAGCATGCAGACCTTGTCGGTTTGTCACATCGTTTTCGCACATGTAGTAGCTAACGTACGGCAGCTAGAATAATAACTGTACGTGCGTTGTTTCCACAGCAAAGCACCACGTCCCTCACATGGCACAAACATGTACTCGCCTATTCTCAGGACACCGGCCGAGAAGCTCCCGCGAAAAGCTAATTGAAATGAAGCAAGGCGGGCCCGCATACGCGCAACGGCCACTCTATTAGTTCAGATGCTGAGACAAAGTTCTGTTGCGTGTGTGGCGCACGCTGCAGCTCAGCTCCGGAAGGCGCCCAAACGTGGTGCTGCGGACACAGGAGGCCGGGGCTACGCGACAGCGTCGACAAAACCATACAGTTCAAAAGCGCAAATCACACGCACACATCGTGCACGTCGTGAGCATGCCGCAGCATGGGAATGCGAGGTCAACACAAGGCGACAACGCCGACAAACACTGTAGTTCTAACCGATGCTGCTAGCGGTAATCGAGTTTTCTCTATTTGACGTCTCTACACACACTCCAGCACGCGTGTTTGCTTAGTCAGCTTACGTTTACTGCAATTAATACTGCCACTACACCCACGAGCTATAGACTTCGTGTAATATTCTAACATGTTGTTATCGCATTCGTTGCTTCGGACTTATAGCGAAACTGTCTTTTTTTAATTACATCTTTCTTTGTGCTCTCTTTCAAACTATATATACCCCGCCCCCTTGACCAACGCAGGGCATGAAACTGGAAACTTAGTAAGCCCCGTGCCTTTCCTATCTATCTATCTATCTATCTATCTATCTATCTATCTATCTATCTATCTATCTATCTATCTATCTATCTATCTATCTATCTATCTATCTATCTATCTATCTATCTATCTATCTATCTATCTATCTATCTATCTATCTATCTATCTATCTATCTATCTATCTATCTATCTATCTATCTATCTATCTATCTATCTATCTATCTATCTATCTATCTATCTATCTATCTATCTATCTATCTATCTATCTATCATTTCTCTTTAACACATATTCGGCCATATTGCAGCCGCAGTAAGTGGCTTTTTATCTGTGCTTTTTATCGACGTACCTGCAACTGCTGTTCGAGTTCTTGCTGACAGTTCGGCAGACTACGCAAGAAAGGGACATCATATGTGTGACGTGGCCCTATCCTTTCATCTTCTGGCTCCTCCGCTGCGCCACTCAGACTGCGTGCCGACGCCCACCCGGAGTGCAATCCTCCAGGCGCGTACAGGGACGCCAAGCGGCGCCCTCCGGCGTCATAAGGAGACGGGTAGTACAACTGATCCCCTTCCACAGCTCCCTGTTGCTGAGGGTCCTTGAAGTTCTCCTGTGGCTTGGGCTTCTCCCACACACTCATCGGCACCGTATCGATAGACTTTGTCATTTCCTGCGCCTCGTTAATGTCTCCTGCGCCAGAAAACACATAGAATAATGCCAACTTACTAGGCTACTCCGCAAAACAGGTTAGTGCGACTTTTGGATAGCAACGCCCACAACTAGATGAGTATATTCCCTTACATGCTATTTTCAAAAGAAGTCAAAGGTGCAGTGTTACAACGTCACCGACTAAATTCTTATAACAATAGAAAGAACCGTGGCCAAAATTCAGTAAAAGAGTTTTATTGGCCCGACAAGACGAACCGAAGCAGTGCGTCAGAGAAATGAAACGATGGGTTATGGGTTGAGGTAGTGTAAAAGTATTTCCAGTGTGCAGTGTAACCGTAAATACATGATGACATTGTAACAATATGGTACTCGTAAATACGGTGGGCACTTCTGCTAAAGAAAACACAAAAAATGTGACATATATGCTTTCATTTTATTACAGGGCTAGATAACGAAATTTATTGCTAAGTTGCTACTTTACTTTGACATTCTCTAAGGTAGCCTTTGAAAGCATGACAGACAACTGATAAGAGCTCGACGGCGTGAGGTGGGTCTTCAACGCAAGAATAAGGAGAACAAGAATGTATTCACTTCAGTGGCACGTGGTTGTGGCTCTTTCTGAGTCTCGAACGGTTCTACCTAACACGGGGGCCAGGACTACCTTAAATAAACCCTCGCGTAGAGCCGTTACAATCGGTGCAGAGGTCTCCACCGAAAGCGTCATTCATTTCTCCTGGTCTTGCTATAGTTGGAGCATGCTTGGGGTTGCGCCCATGGAGGTGTCAGTGCTTTCATATTCAGCGAAGTCTTGCGTCCTCTTGCCAAGCTGTGAAGTCGACGGCCTCCTCCCCCACGTGGCCTGCCGGTTACCCGTGCTCGCTCAGGGTGTGGCAGGGAACATAGGGCGGGGGGGGGGGCGGGATGCTTTCTTGGGGATGAGGACAACTAACTCGACACGGGAAAGCGAGCCGGAACGTTTCCCGCACTTGGGAGTAACGCAAGTAAAGGCGACTTTGCCCTTGCCCTTCTCATTGCTTCTTTTAGCGCTAAACACCCGCCGTGGTTGCTCAGTGGCTATGGTGTTAGGCTGCTGAGCACGAGGTCGCGGGATCGAATCCCGGCCACGGCGGCCGCATTTCGATAGGGGCGAAATGCGAAAACACCCGTGTACTTAGATTTAGGTGCACGTTAAAGAACCCCAGGTGGTCGAAATTTCCGGAGTCCTCCACTACGGCGTGCCTCATAATCGGAAAGTGGTTTTGGCACGTAAAACCCCATAATTTAATTTTTTAATTTTTTTAGCGCTAAAGTGCCCGAACAATGTTCCACATCTTCAAAATTAGAACAAATCATTCACCTTTAGCCCTGACCACGGGGCATACGTTTGTATAAAAAAATAAAACTCAATGAAATAATATTTCAGGTAAAAGCTAATTAGAATACCATTTAATTCGTGATCAAGTAATTGCTTTTTAAGCTACCGCAGCTAAAACGTTGCTTCCAGGACATGAAGAACGCAAATATGGGCGTTGCGTTCCGTTTTTCGATCTCAAATCGGTGTTTGCGTAGGGTTATAGGATACGTCGGGCATTACACAGTTACCTGCCGTGATCCGCATAAATTTTTCAATGTCTATAAGAGGTAACACAGGAAGCAGACAGTGCTTGTTATTGTCAACAAGATGTTCGCAACAAGGACTTTGAACTCAATGCGCAAGCACACAATTTCTGAACGCTTATGCGAAACGAGACAAAGATCCAAGGACATCAATAATACAAACTAGAAACGATTATAATCAGAGATAGGCAAGTGTATTAAAACTGAGTGACAAGATATCTGGGCGGAAGACCGAGTTTAATGTTGGCGACGAGATTGAACAGTGATTTATGCATGGGCACGGGGAAAGAAATGTAGAAGACAAACATATGTTCAACTAACTTCCCGAATCATGCACACTCATGCTTCTGCCAACCAGCATAGCTTTTATTTTCTGTTTTAGTAAACTTCTATCAAACAACGGCGTATGCCCAATAAGGAATTATGATCAAATCAGAGCTTCAGTCGCTAGGAACCAAGATTGTCCTCTCAAATTATATTACAGTGCCATATAGAAGGCATCAATTCAGGCACCAATGCTGCGACTGCTACCATGTAACGCAGTGAGCTGAAATTGTATATTTTTGATCAAGTTCCGTGCACCATCCGTTATCAAAACGACCAGAAATGGTCGACACAAGATACTTGTGTCTGATTTTGGCTTCACATGGGTAAGCCTTCGGAACACATATTTATATGAACATCTATTTATATGTGACTGCCAACCAGTCACATTAATTTGATGTGTTTTTATTCGTGGCTCTCCCCAAGCGGCTTATATGCAGTTTATGGAAAATATGACAGAATCGGCACAGCCTGAAACTCAAGACTGTTTTTTTTTTTTGTCGTAGTCAGCAAGAACTTCGTGGAAAGTCTCCTCTCACTCTTAATTTACTGTCGAGGTAGTGCTTAATGATCTTACCTGAACGTCTCCGTGGCACCGCCGAGAGTCGTCTACGTGACAAGATGTAGCACGCGATGGCTGAGACGAGCACCAGAACCAGCAAAGTGGACACTATAGGAATAATAAGGCGGATCTGGCGGCGCTGAGAATCCACAGCATGCGTCCACTGGGGTGGTGGTACCGTGCCTGCGTGTCGACGTTTCACTTCGTACAGAACATGCGATTAAATATATGAGGGATTATGAAGACAGAATCGCCGCGCAATAGCCTGGAACAGTGTAGACTAAACTTTATAAGCTTGCGATTCCGGAAAACGCTACAGCTGTTCCAGGCATAATACCGCGTGAAAGCCATTTTGAATATGCGATGTTCCACGTGATGTTCTTGCTTATCTTGAAGTAATAATATAAGATGATAAAGCCGCCCGCGCAAGAAGCTTAGAGCATACAAAGAGGAAGTCTCTGTCAAGAAACACGCCACAAGTACGAGAAGTCGTTCAAGAATGTGTGTATTTGCAAAAGTTACGTTCGTCGACGTTAAAGTAGGTAACAGAAAGCTTCTACTGCTTGCATAATATGCGGAAACGGCTTTATTGAATTTTTTTGTTTATATCTTTTTTTAACTCTCTAGCAATATTCTTAATAGACTATCATCGAAGAAGCACTGAATGACATTGCTCCCTGAGCGATGCGCCCATTGCAGAGACAAAATAACTTGATCTCTCTCGGACGCATAACCAGGAAATGGGTCCTATTTCTATAATAGGCGGAGCTCGGCTGCTGCATCGCCACTCAGTGCATGGTGATCTTTAATATTTTCTAAATTCCAGCGGTGACGAACGCAGTGAAGCAACGCCGCATGTGCAGCCAATCATAAAGTTAAAACGTGTGAGAGCACTAAAAAAATAAAAAAAACACAAAGAAAGAGAAAAGATCATGCAAAATCCACGCCATGTAGGAAACTGTAGTTTTGGTCAGTCGGCAAGTAAAAAACGTCCCATCAGTATAAGAAAAAGCCCAACGCATTTCGCGATGAAAGGGATCCGTAACGGGTAACAGCCGCGGTGATGTGCCTTGCAAATATTAGATTTGGGACAATATTCCCGCGCGATCACTTTAGGTGATGATGTAGCTTTCGCTCATACTTTGCGGGACTCGTCGCCGAACGCGTCGAAGTGGACATCCGAAAGTTTTCCTGGAGCTGAGCTAAAATACCGAGCTTGGCGCAGCGCCAGAAACGCCATCGGTCACATACGCCGACAAGTACGGTGTCGAGTGAATGCGAAAACCTCGCTAAAGTGATCGTTTCTCCGACAGCGAAAGTTTGGTGGCTAGAGTCGCGGGGACAGATTCTACTCGGCGAGGCAGACGGCGACCATTGCCACGATGGTGATGGCCACGCACCAAATCGCGAAGAGGTAAGAATACTTCGTTAAAAAAATTTAAAAAAGCTCCCTAGTGGGACTTGTCAGATCATGCGTAAGCATTAGTTCCAGTCGCTCACGCTGGACTCATGCAACGGATGACTGATTGAGTGACCGAGTTACGCACACTGCGGCTATCTGTGCCAAGGACAACGCAATACACCGTGATGACCTGTTGAAATTACCTAATTGGTTGAACCAAATTAGTCGGAATTAATCTTATAGGGCAAATCAATGTTACCTTAATTATTCTGAATTAGGGTTCAGTAATATATGAAATAAATGCAATTACTCTTGATAATGTTGATTGGAGTCAAGTAATGTAACCATAGTTTATTTTAGTTAGGCTAAAGTTATTCTAATTACCCTTAATTAGTCTTTATTCGCCTAAAGAAATGTACTGTTAATTGAAATTAGGATTAATTAATCTTAAGTACCCTTAATAATTCTTGATTAGGCGTCAATTTTTAATCCTAGAAATCTCTAGATTGAGTTAAACAGTTAATTATTTAATTGAATAACAAATTTCCATTAGGCTTTCTTCATCTTGATTTGACTTAAGGAGCTTTATTTACGCCTGATTAATTTCATCGTAATTCTTCATATTGGTCTTCTATTAGCCTTAATTTTACGACCTCTTCAGTACTCACTACATATAGTCATAATCATAAATATCAGAACTCATACGTGCTCAAGGCATTCCCATAATTATACACTCCTATAGGGTCCCATGTACACCTTTGGAGCGCATCGTGTCAAGTGTTAAAGACAGACGGACAGATTTCCGAGGGAAGTAGCCCTAGAATGCTCGCGCATTAAAACACATCTGCCAAGACAAAATATCCAGCTGATGCTACGTCAACAAGTACTGGAACATGACACGCTGCCCGCCTTACCTCCAGAAAGCGTGAGCGTGGCGAACACGTATTCGGCCTCCGTGGCTCCCGCGTCGTTCTGCGCCGTGACCAGGAGGTCGTACCAGGTGGCAGGCGTGAGGTCAGGTATGACCAGCACCGCTGGCTGCTGGTGGTCTGGCACGAAGTGGGCGCTCGTCGCTGGAGACCAATCCTTGTGCGGCTGCGGCTTGTAGAGGACGGCGAACGACGCGATGGGACAGCCGCCGCTCTTCCAGGTGCCAAGCTGAAGTGTCACCGATGTCACGTTGGACTCTATCAGGTCCCGTTGTTCGGGTGCCATTGGAACTGTGAGCGACAAGAATCGAGCAGGAAACGAAGTAAACTTCATGCAGTCCACGAACACAAGATCCCACGCACATTGTCTGAACAGCGCTTTTCTCTGTCTCTCTCCCTCTCTCCCCATGTGGGACACTTCTTCCATGCGGGACACTTCTTTAATAAACGTAACAAATTAGAAAATAGCACTGCGAACGACGCGATACCACCAATTTTGGTGCGCAGCGAAGCGTCCGCACTCACCGGATCCATCTGTCTTGGCGTGTACGACATTGCTGCGGGGTCCTCGCCCGGCGGAATTAAAGGCCACGGCGTAGAAGGAGTACTTGCGGCCACAGCGTAGGCCGCGATAAGCATAGGCGGACCTTTCGGCTCCCGTCTGCACCTCGGACCACTCGCCGGCACCCTCGGCTGACTGGGTGTCCAGAGACATGGTACGCTCTGCTTTATGGAAGAGCACGAAACCTGCAAGTCGGCAAGTCATTTTTGTTTCGTTAGACTTGGAGCAATGCGTATCGGATATACACAGTTATTGTTTACGACGTAGGGAGTCGACTACGCTCCGAAAGGAATTGCATATTTGCGGTAAATGACGCTGTGTTTTGCCAAACACTATTTCTATTTTTCAAGCTCCCGGTATACATCAATGTTTTATCACCAACAAAAAGCACAAAAAGGGGCGAGCTTTACGATTCCCCAAAAGTCTGTCTGTATTTATATTATGTGACGCTGATGCATATTACGTGACATAGATTCACATATGCGAGGTGGCATTTTCCCTTACAGCAGTTAGGTTTTCTTTAAGAAATGTCAGTGCTACCCAGTAATATTTACGTCACATCATAGGCAAAAGTTTTAGTGTGAATATTTTTTTTACCTTTGACATACTCTTAACAACTACTGTGCATACGAAAAAAATTGTAATTTTTGCTTGCTGCTTTAAGAAACAATATCATTACCCTTAAATATTCCCTAGCGATTCAATAAAAATTGTCATTCTCCTTGCTTTTAACATTCAGTTTGTTCAATAGAGCTCCCAGAAGATCTGAGCACTTCCTTCTTCTTGCCCTGCAAAGTTCGATAGCGAATTCAAACAATATCTTGTGTTTAAATATATGCAAAGTTAATTATTTATCAATACAGTGTTCAAATACCCACCGTTGACTGGCTGTTCTCTCTCGATATTCCAGCTCAAATGAACAGATGACGACGTCGAAGAAACCAGCTTTAGCCGTGGTGCTGTGGGAGGATCTGGACACAGTCAACCAGAGCAGCTACAAATTATTTGCAATGTTCTGCAAGCAAGCTTTTCAACAGAGCTAAGAAAACAAAGAATATAGAAAAGCAGTCTTATCTGAAAAATGCAAAACAATGAATTATTGTAGTGTGTGACTCGCAACCTTAAACAGTTTTTTTCTGCTGTTACTATAATTAATGTTTTTTAAAGGAGACATCGGTCAGGCACTTGTGCTGCTGTTATGAAAATTTCGATTAGTTAGAACTAGACTTTCAAAGCGTGCCTGTGCCCACAAAACAGGCTACACTTATAGCACAATGATAGCGGCGAACACGGTCGGCGATCGTCGAAAATCTGATCAGCGGGTCAAGCGCGTCGGCTTTTATACAGCAGTCGTCGAATGTTCCACACTAATCGTTCGGACCCGCGCGCCTTCCACAAAGTTCTACACCATTCGCGTCACGCGACGAAATCAGATAACATAAGGTTCGGCGACAACAGACAGCCGGGTGGAAGCATCGATAACTTTCCAGAAACTTCGGATACATACAGGCGCGTCCCGCGCTGTGAGATTACATTTGTTAGGCGGCGAAACGTGGTCGCCCGATAAAGATAAGTACACGTGTCAATATTGTACACGAATCCGCTACTCAAAATTGCATGGGAGAGTGCCAGCATGTGAAGATTGAGCTGACCTATTTCGAGTGTCTGGGAGTGGACTTCCTCAGACACGGGTCCAGCGCCTTTCGCATTGAACGCCTGGACTACGACACTGTAGCGTGTTTTCCGCCGCAAGTCGGTCAGCTCGCACTGTTGTAAGGACGAAGCAGGAGAGCTCTCCAGGGTCTTGTATGCAAATGACTCTTTAGCGTCGTGCACTCGGTATCCGACGTAGTAACCCTGGACCAGGCCGTTGGAGTCTTCATCCAAGGGTGGCTGGAGAGAGAAACGAGGGAAAGTGAACAGGGCGACGCTACCCTTTTTAGGCTGCTGCTCTCAGCGAATTGTTCGCCCTATCTTTAGAGAGAAAAGTACCGCTTCAGAAAAGACAGCTTTTCATTGTTTTCTCAGCTGTCTGTTTTACGAGCAAGTCCAGAGAGAGAGAGAGAAGGGAAGACGGAAAGGCAGGGAGCTTAACCAGACTGAGTCCAGTTTGCTACCCTACACGTGGGGAGGGGAATGGGGAGTGAAAGAGGGAGAGAGAGAACTTAGGTGTAGGATGTCCAGATTTTGCTTGTTGGTTGTGCAGTGGCACAAAGAGATCGGCATCTGAGAAGCGACAATCGTTCGACCAAATCTAAAGACACATAAACAAAGAGCCAGACATTGTGAAAGAAATACATCCAAAATTATGTTGCTTTGAAGTTTGGGAGTGCTCAACACTGCTACGTAAGGTCGCCTTTAAGCACCATCACTGAACAATTCGAATGCCGCTTGTAATCCATTTTTGGTTGTCTTTTGCATTCATGCTGCACATCAAAGCGTTTTAGCGGCTTGAAAACTTCTGTGAGAGCTTACCTTCCAGGCTATATGAAGACTCCTGGAACCTGTCGGTGTCACTTTGATGTCCCGTGGGGCGCCGCTAGGAGCTGCGTTAAACCATAATGAATTGTTAGGGTACCGCACGCGATTTTGGCTAAAGCGTGCGTATAGTTTACTGACAAACGGCGATCAATATTTCCTAATCAATCGGCTTCGAATTTAATAATATTTAGGAGTATTCCACTACAGATAGAGAGATAGAGAGAAAGGCAAAGGAAAGACAGGGACGTTAACCAGAGATTATCTCCGGTTGGCTACCCTGTACTGGGGGAGGGGAAAGGGGATGCAATAGGTGAGAAAGAAAGAAGGATAAAAAAGAAAGGAAAAAAAAACCTAAGCACACACACGCACGTACACACGAACTATTTCTGTGGGCACTGTCACGCGACCCGCAAAGGCATTCCTAGTCTTACGCAGTGTCACCGTACAGTCCTGCGCCAAGTATTCCACTAATTCCACTAACTAGAATATCTCTCCTTCGTCCTGAAGATATCATTTCTATATTCATATTTCTCTTTTTATTATTATTTCAATTGTACCGGACGCAAGAAGCAAAGCGATGGCCTCTTTTGTACATAATCTGACTAGTAAAACAGTTCGAAACTCTCGTAAAATACTTGGCAAGGACAAGGGTCGCCCTGACTGAGTGTATTCGCTTAATGTACACCTATAGTAAAAGAATAATAGATACCTTTGGGGTCTTGATAAGGCTATTTTTCTCGATTACAACAATGGCAAAGACGGTCATAGTTTTACATAGCAAAATATTAGCGCAACATGGTAAGAACGTATATGATTGAGAACGAGTACGCAGTAGAGCTTGCAAGAAAAATAGATTGATACAAGGTGCGTTAATTAAGTACAGAATCAGTTGTCTATACTTATATAATAAGCCCCCACATAGTGATAACTACATTTCTCTAATCTGGAATCTGCGACCACTGTACTCCTTGAGTTCCGTTTGATGATATCGTGAAGCAAGTCCATAACAAAAATATTTAGTTTGCTGTTATTGAACCATAATTGTCGTGTTCAATATGGCAGCGAACGCCAGCCTGATGGTCCCGTAGTTTTCCTCATGGGCTTAGTGTACAAAATCATCGCACTTTTCATAGCAGCTGCAATTTTCCATACACTCAAATGTTTTTGCGAAAGTGTATAGATTGCATTTTACTGTTACAGTTTTGACTGACTGCAAGTGGAACATTTAGGAGAGTGCAACAAACTGCATGCAAGGTACCTTCTTCATCGGTTGTTACCACGAGCGATTCGCTGAATTCACTGGGACCGATGACGTTTTCTGCCCTAAGCCGAAATTCATAGGCGGTCTTTGGGCGCAGTGAAGAAACCACGTGTGTGGACTCTGTGGGGTCAATCGTCGACATGCGCGAGTCACGCTTCCATGTGCCTGAAACGGGACAGATGCGAGTGAAAGTAAGTTTTCACTAGACCGGCAGTAACCGGTAATAACGCGGCCACGTGAAAACGCCTTTTTAATTCGGCGCGGAACGCAATACCAACGTTTGCTTCAACTTTAGGATTATTATGCTTGCGATCCAGCGCTACAAATTTGAGAGCAATATATGCGGATACGCGCAATGAAGCATTTAAATCGAATCTGTATTTTGCATCTTCCTTTGACTTGTCGAGGGCTGCTGCTGCTGCTGCAGTGGCTGTTTCGCACTCCGCATCGGAGTGTGTTGGAAAACACATGGCAAGAGTGCAGAAGAAGAAATGGGCGACGTCAGGAAGCATGACTCGTCAGGGGGAGCGTGGCCACAATGCCCACTGAGCTCCCTGGGAGCCGCCACAGTTTTGGCGAAAGTATCGCAGAAGCTGCGGCTTTTGCTTTTGTGCTCCTGCGATATAGCCCGATGAACGAGTAGAGAGGGGAGGCAGAGAATGAATAGAACCGAATCTCCTAGCCATTCAGACTCCGACCCAGTCGTCAAACAAGTGAACATCAACTTTATCATTCTTCGCTTGTGACAGTTCGCTTACACACTGGAAGACAGGGGCGCAATACCACGTCCGAAAGCATGCGCCGTTTGGGGTCTCTTCAATACAGGAAAAGCTACAACCATATGTGGCAACAGCTGCAAACTAATCAACGTAAATTCAAGGTATGGCGTGATACGTTTCTGCTATTTCTGACAAAAAAAGAAGCATCGTGCAAATTCGTCCTGCCGAAAACATACACAGGGCGTGCGACAGGCAAAGCCGCATTAAAGTACCGCAAAGTCAATACGACACTATATGCACGTGGGAGCCGAGAAAATTAACAGTTCTGTACCCAACGTGATATCTTAAAGGCTAGGCATTGCCCGAGCTGGTGGGCTCAATCCTAACCACAGCGGCCGCATTTCAATGGGGGTGAAATGCAAAAACGATCGTGTACTGATGTTTAAGAGCGCGTTAAAGAGCCCCATGTGGTCAAAACTAATGCGGAATCTCCCGCTACGCGTGCCTGATAATCACATTGGAGCTATGGCACGCTAGGCGCCATAACTTATTTACAGTTCACCACTTCGGCCACGATGCGATGAGCCGCGTGAAGCAACGACCGTACCAATGGCCTACAACTCCACTTCAAGCAAACGAGTGTCCCTTTATGTCCTGTGCACTACATGGACAAGTGGTACACGCAAGGGGAACGTCACCTCACCACTACTGTAATGCAGCGAGTGCCCTATCACACTAACATTCGCCATCAACATCACTGCCAATTGCTATAATTTAACCCAAACACTACAGAAAGCTTCGCTTACACCTATTCCCACACTGCATTGCTTCTCCACGATGCTTTAAATGTCCTTCTGATTTCTAGAGTCATCGAAGCCAAGAGCATTACGTTTGGAGCCACGTAAAATTATCGTTCGAGACACCCAAACGTACACTATAGGCTAACCTTCATGAGCATGGATGGCCAGAAGTCGTAGGCTGCATTACCTAAAGGCACGTGAAATATCTGAACATTATCAGATATATTACTGCCACAATTATATCCCTTATGAATTGTGCACTCACAGAGGTGGCGGATTAAATTTCCGGACTAAAACTATGATCCACAATCATGGCTCGACTTGCCGTGAGATGTGCATCCAACCAAGTTTACACGACAATTGAAATACTTCATAACTGGTGGGCTCGCATTTAAGTATCGTTACGTACCGTACTTATTAGACCTTAAGTCAACCTTCTTTTTTTTTCGAAAATACTGCCCATAGTGAGCTATCAACCGATATTCCTGACCAAAGAACATCCTCCTATATTCCCGGACAAAGCTAGCAAAAGCGCCGAGCTAACAGAGTTCCTCCTCGGTTCTCACCGTAGAGCAAGTTTGGAGAATATCCAAACTGGTTTTAAGAAATGCTGGATATCCAACACATTGGATGGTACTGAGTATGACGTCGTTTTGGGCGCTGAGGACACCTGCCAAGCATCTGACGAGGACGGCTTTTCTGGAAATTTCGATGAGGATGCATCTTGTGGCATTTACTAGCGAGATTTAGTAGCCGAGCGTACGCTAAGTGCTTATGTGTCATATTTAAGGTTCTTTTTTTTAAAGCTAAGCTTACTTTACCTTTTCTTTCGGCTTTCCCACTGCTGCTGCTGCTGCTGTGGCTGCTGTTGTCGGCACACCGCGTCAGGGTGGGGAGGTGGAGGTAATGGGGGTTCAGGGCGTGTGTATACATAACAGGAGCGAGTCAGAGAGGAAAGGCGACGCGGAAAACTTGTTTGGACCCCACCGCGTCGAATGTGCATAATGACCTCTGGAGCTCCTTGAGCGTCGCCACCTTAGCCTCTTGACAGCTGTAATTATCCGTGGCTCCCGTCAAAAGCATTGCAGATACTGCAGCGCTTCCCTTTCTACTAACGTGCGAGTCTAGAGGGGACTTAGAACTTTAGAGAGGATGGAGATGAAGCGGCAGTTCCCATACAAGGGGGGGGGGGGGAGGGGGAGAGAGCGAAGGCGACCTGAGAAGGCAAGGTAACCCTTCAACAACACCACAGCGGTAGCAGGGAAACTGGATAGGGAGAAGTTCAAGGTACGGTACAGTATGTTCATGCTATTTCTGAAAAATGAACATCATGTAAATATGTCAAGCGGACAAATTACGCAGGGTATGTAGAAGCAGAGCCGCATTAATTAAAGCGCACCGAAGAGTATAGGCGACACTATGGAAGCGGTCTACCGTCAAATCACCAATTCTATGCCCGCCGTGGTAGCTTTGCGGCTATGGCATATGAATTTACAAAAGTTGGAGCAGGTGATTTTGAATAGGCAGATTTACTTCTCCAATAAAAAGAAATATCAATATTTCACATGCTGGCCCTTGTTATTCTCGTGCCGGTCCGCTTGCATGTTAAGTGTGCCTATCTTGTTGTACAGAGATGTGCGAAACACTTTGCAAGTCACTGTCATTTGGGTGAATTACTTGACTAGAGACCTGCCAATTTATCTTGAAGCGAGCAAAGGTGTACCTACCGTCTCTATGCTTGTATTCCAAGCGGTACTTGTTCACGGGGCTGTTACCGGAGTAGGGCGCCGTCCAAGAGATTGTCACCGAACGACTTGTTGTCTGCGATGCCTCCAAGCCACGAGGTTTCTCTGGGGGTTCTGGACAGGAGTATGAAAAAGTACGTGGTGTAACCTCAAATGCACCACTGGCAGTATCATCTGTTTTAGGCAGGCGCGTGTGTTACCGTTGCGTAAAGCTATTGTTCCTCCTATTGTTCTTTGTGAAGAAAGCTACTAACGAAAAAGTTGACACTCAATCAGTAGCCTTAAGTGATTTGAATGTGAAATCACTGCGGCTTTTCTAAGTTATAACCTTAAATAAAAGCTCTACCTTAATCCACCGTAATACACCTTGCTATAATTTGTACCAACTTTAGTCCATTTTAATCCACCGCAATCCACTTTAATCCCCACTTTAATCCACCTTTATGTACTTTATTTCACACTCATTCAGTTGATTTCACCGCAAGAATTCGAAGTGGGAGCAGCAGCAGGTCCAGCGCCGGGAACGTGTCGTCATCACTTGGTCACGTTGGTTTTGGTACCATCAGACATTAACGACTGAGGCCGGATGGACGCCGGATTTTTCGCTTTATGAGGCATATAAGGCTTTCACCTTAAAAGTAAAAGCGAGGGCTGATTGTCACTCGACCAGGCAACTGAGCTAACAGACATTTTTTTCCCCCGTATATATATGTTTCGCACAATGATATTGCATACGTGCACATTCTTCTGATTTGTCCAGGAGACTGAAATTTTGACCAACCGTCCCGATTATACGGGCATGGCCATAAATCTCCCTAAAACCTGCCTCAACCCAACTGCGAAATAAGAGGCCCCTAAAGGACGGCCTCGCACGGCACAGATGCACCCGGATTGCCATTAAGCGCTAGGAAACCAGCCGAAGTCCGATTTAAATCAAAGCCATTTGTTTGTGTGCCTAACACACTTCGCTTCAGTTTCAGACATGCGGTAAGGAGTGCGCAAGAGGCAAAGCTCTAATGTGTGTTGCATAATGACCGGCTCTTTTAGGATTCTTTTGCCACAGTGCACTGTTTGTATGCTGTGAGGTATACTACAAGTAGAACGAGAACACTTTCACGAGACATGACACATGCTCCTGAATCAAACACGCGCGCACGCGCCGTCCCGGGTCATAGCACGAGCACCGATACGGTCAAATAACTGTACTGGTAGACATTCAGAGCTGTTTATGACGTTAGATTATACGAAAAATGCTTCGAACTCGGCAAGAAAGCTTAGCATTGAAAAGATGTGATGTGATG
The DNA here is from genome assembly GCF_023375885.2 of Dermacentor andersoni. Taxonomy (NCBI): domain Eukaryota; kingdom Metazoa; phylum Arthropoda; class Arachnida; order Ixodida; family Ixodidae; genus Dermacentor; species Dermacentor andersoni. The sequence continues at coordinate 86,330,247 of NC_092817.1, forward strand.
TGATGTGATAACTTTATTTGGAATCCGGCGATTGGGAGGACAAGAAAGAGCAAATTTTTTTTTCCTATGTTGTCTTCGCCGTGGGAGTGCTCATGCCTCCGCTCGGCGAATCTGCCGAATTCCGAGATCTACAGGTCGGCAAAATTCGAACAAAATGTGCTACGCATTACGTCACGCTTCTTTGAGGTCCCGGATCTATGATTTAAACCGCGTTCGCCACACTGCAGTGGGGTTCAGGAGCTCACTCGACACACGTCCTGCCCCTTCGAGGAGCGATGTGCAACTGATGGTTGTCCGGGGCTCACGGCCACACACACACACACACACACACACACACACACACACACACACACACACACACACACACACACACACACACACACACACACACACACACACACACACACACACACACACACACACACGCACACACACACACACACGCACACACACACGCACACACACACGCACGCACACGGTGCCCCAGCTAACTTTAGCCAGAGTTTAAAGATATGCGAATGTCACGTAGCTGGGCAGAACCAATCTAATGTTGTTTGCCGTCTGTTGGCGATACTATATTCTTTTTTCATTTCGCATAATTAAATAATTAGTCTTAAATAATTAAACTTCTCAAGTCTTACAATTAGATGAAAAGTGTCCCTGACAAAATTGGACAGCGACATGAAAAACTCCCTATACAGCTTTCTCTTGATCAATACGTGCTACATAAAGGTATTTTTCCGAGCGTCAAGGTAGCCCGCAAATGCACCCAAAATTGCCGCGTGAGTGGCCGCTCGAGGCACTTCGCGTTTATTTGCGGGCTTCTTTCGCGCTCGGAAAAACTCTTCTATATAGTACGCATTGAGCAACAAAAAACCGTATCGGGAGCTTTTCATGTCGCTCAACAACTGTCTCAATGACACGTTTCATCGAATTATATTATTTGAGAAGTGGACTATTAAGAATAATTATCTAATGAGGCGGAATGAAAATGAAATTTAGTATTTCCAAGCAACGGCCAGCAACATTACCTTGGTTCTGCCGAGCTAGGTGATATTCGCATACATATATATACCACATAATTGGCTTTCTACACTTCACACATATGCACTTTTTTCCGTGGCGCTCCTATTGCTATATTGCTACATCATTGCAGCCTTGCTGTCAATGACGGGGGGAAGATATACGATTAGGATTAAAGTCGAGTCCATGTGACAGTAATACTTAGTTTTATACTTAATGGGCTTCCTTAAAGCACAGGAGGATTACTTGAGCCAAATTTTTTTTAAGTCATGAAGAAATAAAATTTGGAGAATGAAGCTGCAAGAAGCCTGACAAAATAAAACATCTTGTTTACTCGATCCGCATACATCTTTATTATTACTTAGGTTCTGTGTGTTAGTTTTACGGTATCGATTTGGAAACGATGTCTCTTCATCGACGGATGTAGAGTGCGGGCTCCACCAAAAATATATCAATCATTTCCGCATCCATAAAGCATAAATCATGGAGAACATTAAGATTCACGCGAAACAATTTCGGCAGAGTCGACGAGACATCTCATTAGAAAGGAAAGCTAAAGGAAGAACATGCTGTCGTCGCGGAGTCTGCTCTTTCATGGGACCCTGCCAGTCATCGGCGGACGCCCACGGACCCACCCTGGACGAGGACCTGGAAGTTGGTGTCGTCCTTGCCGTAGGCGTTCTCGGCGGAGCAGCTGAACAGCGAGGAGTCCCTGCGGTCCACACTCGGGATGCGTACCACGTACTCGAGTGCCTCAGCTCCGGGCTTCTCTTCAACCACGTACCTGTGGTCAGGTGGTTAGTAGTGGCAGGTGGATATCAGTAGAGCAATATTATTGGAAGTTACAAATCTTCAGCCATGCATTAATCGTATGCGATCAACCCTAAACGCATGTTCGAACCCATGCATCGCAACTGTGTAGCCCTCTTCGCGACGAAAAATAGCCAACAAAATGGGGAAGTAAAAATGGGCGCAGTGTCTTTTGTTAAAGAAGATTTATTGCTAGGCATGCGACGCAAGTTGACACACTATTGTTTCCTCATTGGCCAGCACAGGTCAACAATTAACAGAGGCAAGCTTCTTAAAACACTGCGCTATTTCGGGGAATTGACAATTATTCTGTTTGGGGTGAGACTTGTTCAAATATGGTGCTTTGCAGTTCTTATACAAGGCTTGGGCCTCTAGGCGCGAGGAGTGCAAGAAATTTACCTAGAATGTTTTATTAGCCATTGGTTACAGCTATAACTAAGGAATGAAGCTTCAAGTACCCCTAGAAGATTTCGAGATTTAAAGCTAGTCGCGTTCTCTAACGTCTAAGCAGCTTACACCTAGTGTCTTTCAGGCGTCATAAGAAGTCGTCATGACTTTCGCTTTATTTGGAATATGAAACTTCACACAGCTTGGGTGACACAATATGGCGACCAGCGTGTCTTGGTGTTTCATTGAGCTCGCAGGAAAAGCCAATGCTGCGCAGTGAATCATGGAAGGGTGATGAATCTGATGAACGTTCAGAGGTTTGGGAAAATACACCTGACGTTTGAAACATCGAGAGGCACACAAGACATAACGTAGTACCACCTACGCGGTAAATTAAAGACCGCGTAATTTTTATTTTAGGAATTTAGCGTGAAATAAATATTCCTTACTATAGGCCGCAACAGTGAGCCTATAAGAAACTAGCATCCCCCTTTGTTAAGTTGTTTTTATGTTCCAAAGTTACAAGCAATTACTTTTATTAATTAACTCGCTCTCTTGGGCCCTCCTCCATTGGTCGTCCATATTAGTATCAGAATACTTATTGGTCAAGCTTATTGGCGCGCCGACCACTTTTCTCGCCCACCACACCTTTTCCTCGCTCAGCTAAAGCAAGGCAAACACATCAAGAGAGAAAGGACTAAGATGTTCCCTCAAAACTCCATTCACAAACTTACTCACGAATCTCATTTTCAGCTTAAAGCTGATTTTGTAGAGTCTCTTTATTATGCTAACGACCAATACTTTGGCTTCAGTCATTTTTATTCACTGTACTCTAAAACGACGACTAAGTGGATTAGTTAGAAAGATTGGAAACATTTGCCTGCTGTTGTGCGTTTCATTTCGAAAATGTCTCCGTTTGACTGGTTTACTAGAGAGTGAAAAATTATTTTGGACTCGCCAATGGAATATTTTCAGAACACATATTTGATAACGTTCTCGTTCCCTCTCCATGCCTTGACACCACGGGAAGTTCTTGGCAGCAATTTTTGTGTCTCTCCCCACATGAACACGACATAATATTCGCTGAGTTAGTAGATGTGGTAAAGCTAGGGCGTTGGCATAAACAAAATCCAAGAAGCTTTAGTGCAGCTTTATACTTTTGGTTATTTCTAGTTTTCAGGCTGTTTTAAAACCACGCAGTTGCTCTACATCTGTGTTTCTGCCTCCAAGTAAGGCACGGCGCACGCACCTTGGCTCCAAGGCAGGGCTGAATGCATGCCTGTCTCGTGCCCACGTGACAGTGATTGGCGGCTCGCCGATGGCGCGGCAAGTGAGAGCGACGTTGTCACCACGACGAACTGTGAGGGCATGAAACTTGCGTTCGAAGTGTGCCGCCACTGCAGGTTAGACCAAAAGGAAGGAGGCGAACAGGGATAAATGTTATACACGTCTAATATGCTGCCGTCTGTGTGTCTCAAGAGGTGCCCTAAGAACTACACCATATTTCTCTGCTAATATATTAAGAGAAGAAGACGGTATGTACCTTAATATCACATCTGGGTTGACAGATAGCATAAACGCACCATTAGCATAGTGTTCGTGCAAGAAATATTGAACAAGGTTTAAGCGCAGCAAAAATGTTTACATCTGGCAATGGGCCTACGTTCCAGTTCTGGTCTTCAACTGACTTCTACAGTATTTTGTTATAGGTGTATAACTATCGCATTTACGGCCATTGCTGCCGGTCCAACAGGATGCACACCGAGCCTTGATTTCTGCACTGCGATGATTATATGAAGTCAGCACATCCTAGGTAAAATGAAGGCGCCAGTAGGACTGGGGCCATAAGGTAAGTGAAGACCGAAGTTTAACTTGAGTTTTGGAATCACAAAGCTTCGGAAGACTTTCTTTCCTTTCGTTTAATTAAACTTTTTCACAAGGACTGATTGTTTGTGCAAGTCCATCGCTTCATTGGAGCCATAATGCGTGAAAACCAGTCCTTCCAGACATTTACTTTGAAGGAACTCCAAAGCTAAGCTATGAGATTTATCCTCAGTTCACAATTTGCAAGAATTGTGTAGAAATCGTCGACGACGATTGTCAAAGTAAGCGAATCACAAAGCACTTCCACAAAGGTTCGCGCTTTATTAAAGATATGGTGTGTTTGAAGGCGCATATTTTTGCAGTCATAATATTTAGGCAGAGTTTATGGTTTTAACAGAGCAATAAATAGAGTTAATTGATCCATTTCGATTTTTTTAATAAACGCGCTGATTTAAACAGCAACACATGAAGGAGCAAAACTGAAGCATAAGTTTACAGGACAAAGCACGGATGTTTGTTTCATTGGTTTTGTTGCATTGCGTTTTGCTTTTATTGATATCACATAAGTACATGCTGATGCATAATTTAAGGCGCCGGCCATTCCTTAGCTGTTGAATGAATCTATCTTACAACGTACAGGGTTCAAGATTACATAACAAATAAGCTTTTCATACGAGCACCAGCACTTCCCAAGCAACGTTTTCGCAGTAACACTGTGACGTAAGAAACACTTACTACATACAATATACAAGGTAAATGACTCCACAGTTCTGCAGAAAACAGCCTAAAACTATGATACTGTCACCTAATAATACAGTCTATAGTCAGCGGGTGGTACATATATCGCGAAAATTCATTGTCTCATATAGTCACAACAGAACAGTTAGCATGACGTAATCCACGAACACATACATATTAATTGCTTCATTGCGTCCGTAGAGAACATAGCTGTTGATTAGAAAATCTGTTGCGGTAGCCTATGTACGTGACAGCACGTGAACCAAAGGGGGAATGATATCCGAAATAAAAACAAAGAACATTTTTCGATAGCAGTACTAAAAATACTTCGTCTCAGGGAGAAACTCTTCAGCGTGTGGTGTGCCAGTAGAGTTTCCTCACAAGCAACTTAAAAAAAATGGAGCCGGTAATGTATTACCAGCGCGTGAAAGCGCACGTGGCTTATGAAAAGTTGGTTTACATTTCAACTTTCCCTGTGAAAAAGCAATACTTTATCTAATTAGGTTGTTCAAATATTTGCCGCAAGTGACACTTCCAGCCGCACGTGAGAGCGCGTTTGTTTTTCTTCAAACGCTGCGAGGCTACTCAATTTGATCGAGCTTGTCAATTTTCGTTAGTTAAAAATATTTACTACTATTCTGTGTTCGCCGACTACGTGGAATGTCAACAATACTTCGCTTCTTGGCCAATCCGAAAAAAAAAAAGACAGGCAAGTTTTGCGGAAATCGGTACGCCAGTGTGGGCCACCCACGTGGTCAGCCCCGAGTTCCAAGTGCAAGTTCCGCGAAAATCGGTGGCACTGTGCACGGAACACATTTGGATGGTGCTGGTGCTGAATGTCGTAGATACCACTGGATAGACAATGCTACTCTCCAAGAGTTTCTAACCCAAGTTGCAGCATGCAAGGCACGGTCAAACAGTTAAAGATTCAAACGTGATTTTTGAAAAACGCTGATTTGAAGAAATTAAGGAACGTTTTCTCTGCAGCCATTGAACGTTTTCTTTTTATACTCTCTGTCAATTATTACACATTGCCCAATGCCACTGACTGAACTAGAAACCTATTTTTTTAATGAAAATGTTTTTTTTTGTGTTTACAACTTTCTCTAAGCAAAGAAGCCCCTAGTTGGACTGTCAAATATTAGGCAACGTGTATTTAAGGAATAGAACGATTAAATTAATTTATTTTAGTACAGTGAAAAGGCCACATTGTAAGGAAGATGTGAGAGAAGCTTCATTGCTGAACTAACATTATTTATCATTCAAATTCTGCTGAACCAAGATAACAACACTGTCGTATTATGATTTCCTTAAATAATTTCCCAATTTCTAATTTTTGTTGCATTATTTCCTATACAGGCCAAGTAGGTGCGCGTTATGATAGGTCTGCCAATTTTGGATTATTTACCATCAGTGGAGGTCGAGATGTCGGCTAAAAACCATAAAATTATTAATCCGTGTACCATCCCCTCTTCAAAGAGTCGGTACAGCTGACGTACCGCGAATGAACCGCGCAACAACGCGGCCGTGTGAGCACAGACTCTTTGCATCGGCACTTCTATGCCGGTAGCGGCAAGTCCGACCACAGGAAAACAAAACGGGCGGAACACCAAAAAAAAAAAAAAGCTGTTCGTTAAAAAAATATACGCTTACCGTGCACGTCGAGCTTGATGACAGTGGATATGCCAGGTCCAACTCCGTTCAGCGCCTGGCACATGTAGTGTCCGGCGTCTAAACGGTCGGCCTCGCGGATGCTGAGCGAGCCGTTTTCCAAAATTTGCACGTTAGCGTTGCTGATAATTACCGCAAACTCGCGACCGCTTTCTGTACCTGAAAGAGAGCGCGGCAGGAATAAACTCATCCACATCGCAAACAAGCGGCGAGCGAGCGCAAGTGAGCAAGGTGACGATTGCAATAGATTCATGCAAAGAAAGTCGTACCAAATGAAAGATGTAAACGTCGCCCCAGGTCAATGTGGAGGACCCGCGTTATCTCGGTGATGGAACATTTTAGGAGACCAAAACGAATACAATTAAATCAAATTAGAAATGAAATGAAACTCTGGCGTTTCACGCGGCAAAACCACGACCTGATTATGAGGCAAGCAGTATCGGGGGAGCTCCAAATTAACGTTGGCCCCCTAGGGTTCGTTAAGGTGCGCCCATGTGCACGAGCGTTCTTGCCTTTCACCCTCATTGGAATACGGCCACTGCGGACGGATGGGAACCCGAGAACCGACAAGCGTCGAGAAATAGCGGTAATGAAAGTGCTATATAAAAACTCAGACGCACTTTCAACACATGTCAAAGCGACTGCAGCCTGAAACAACCTGACTTACATGGCTTCCATAATAAAAATGGCAGTTTCGGCCGATGAGCAACGCGTTGATAGCTGTAGTAGAGAGAGAGAGAGCAAATGAAAAAGGAAAGGTAGGGAGGTTAACCAGGACTGAGCCCGGTTGGCTACCCTACACTGGAGATATGTAAACATATACGGAACAGCACGGCGACGGCGACGGCGAAGATTTGCATCGTGTGACCATATAATTGCTATCACAATAATATCAGGCTTTTTTGCGCACAGTACGCGCCCCTGATTTCTCCAAGCATGAACCTGACAACGTGGCATGAACGATTGCTCGTCGTGTTGGATCCCGGCCACGGCGGCCGCATTTCGATGGGGGCAAAATCGAAAAACACCCGTGAACTTAGATTTAGGAGCATGCCAAAGAACACCAAGTGTTCGAAATTATTCCGGAGTTGCCCACTACCACGTGACTCATAATCATACTGCGGTTTTGGCACGTAAGACTGCATAGATTAATTTTTAAATTCGAGTGTTCATACCTGCTTTTTTGTATTACCGAGGCAAATTATGTATGTCACCAGTAAATCAACATTTCTACTCTCTGGCACCTCATTCTGGGGCCTCGTACGTGCCCTAAATGATTAACGGAGCAGTCTTTTTCTTTTGACATTTGTACGTTTTGGGCGAATGCGAATAACTCAGTATAAAACAAACACATCGATAGAATTTCCGTGGTATAATAACTGTAACACGGTGAAATGAAGTGGCACACTGGTAAAAGAAATACAGCAGAGAATGAATTAGTCATTGTTCGGCGCGTACATTGCCCTAACTATAGCCATAGGGGCTAGATCTTGTAGGGAGCCCCACATGGTGTACTAGCCGCATAGCTACTTTACTTAGAGAAAGATAGGCGGCAGCAGCATAAACGCATACTAAAATCTTATTGAATTTAGTTATGGAGCACCAGGACTAAAAATACAAGGGCCGTGCTATACAGCTTGCTGAAAGTACCATTTACTAGCAACTGAGGTATCGCTCACCTTTTCAGAAAGCAAGCTCATTCGAATAAACGCCGGTCTGCTATGCGTGACAAGCCCAGCACTCGCGATCTTTGGCGTGTCAATGCTCAGCCTTCTTTCTCAGCCTGATAGCGTGATCATATTTATGTACTCGCGTTACTCACACGCTGGTTATCTGTGCATACATACACACATTCCTGTTGAATCAAAACAAATAGGGCCGTAATTTTCGTGCCCTTGAATTGCACATTCGACGATCAAATGATGTTGCAGTAATTATAAAATATGTTGGATTTTTGGACACATTAGCCGCAGCTTCGCTAATGACTATAGAGCTAATGATGGGCATTTTGGTTTTGCAAACTTTTGTAGCTGAGACAGATCCGTCGTGTTTACGTGACTTGCATGCTTACGCGCTCGATGAAACTTGTTCATCGGCGAATACGTTCCACGAAACTGACCATGCAGTGTCTCAGTTATACTCACGGTGTTCCTTTTTCCATCGAATAACGGGTACTGGAAAACCCTCCGCTTGGCAATCGAAGCTCACCGCTTGGCCCATTACGGCAGCCTTGTCTACTGGCTCCTGCCTCCACATAGGAGGAACTGTATGGGAAAAAAAAAAAACGAAAAAAAAAAAAACACTTTAGAGTGCATATATCATTTGAGAAGCTTATTGTTACCTGAGCGATCAGAAATATTTTTCTCCTTGCTTCTGTGCGCTCCTGCTATTGCATAGCACAAGTACGCGACAATTCGCCAGCCCCTCAAATATTAGTGTCCTTTCTCCAAGCAAAACTCCTGCGTAAGTGCTACCTCGGATTGACCACCGACGCCGCTGTCCTCTCCTTATCAGTCACTGGCCCGTGAACCTCAGCCAATGATGACGCACTCTTACAAAGGTTAATCTTTGTGAATATGGGGCCTAGCTATTACAAGAACTTCAGCTTTAACTGAAATTCTCTGCGCTGAAGTAAGCACACACGCATCCTATAATATACATTTACACATACGTTGCGGATATGAGTTTATCTGAGGTAGTCAAACTTCTCTAACCAAACTGATAAAGACTATTTTAACTCCGCCATCTTCTAAGTGCACGGCATATGTATAATATTGTGCTTGAATTATGGCGACGGCTGTCACCAGTGTTCTTTCTGCCACTTCCAACGAATTTTATATTATTCCTTATATTACCCAGTGTCCATAGGGGCATCATAAGCTGTTCCTCTTGGTGACCTAATTTTCAAACATTGCTAATAATAATTTTGAGCGATCATTTATTTCCTCGCGTAAGCAGCAAGTGTTCATCGCTATCACAGTAAGACAAACCCCTCTAAGTTGCAGAAAGGTCGAAGATAAATACGCGAACGCATAGCGAGTTAAAATTCAAGCTCAACTCACCTCGGACAATCATCGCTGCGCTATAGTTGGACGATGTTGCAGGGTTCGACGCGACGCAGGTGTAATTCCCCGAGTGCAACTGGCGCACTCCCGTGAATGAGAGAAACGAGGTGTAGTCGTTCGCTTTGGCGACCGACGCCTCTAGCTCTGGATCTAACGGCCGTCCGTCTTTCAGCCACTGGATGGTGATGGGAAGATCACCTTCGGAGATGATGCATGCGGCGCCCGCCCTCTTGCCCTCGGTGAGGTCGTCCGGGAAGCTGAAGGGACTCACGAGGGGAGGAGCTGCGAGAAACGAGCACTGCTTCATTAGGCGATATATCCTTTAGGCGAAATATTGAGGTGCCACAACAGCGGGTTTCGAAGACAAGGCTAACTGCATACGCTATATGCGGTCTATGTAGCAGATTTCGTTGTTACAACGAAGCTGTTAGCCGCTCGGGGGTCGGAATATTTCGCGTCCGCTTCCCCCAGCAGTTGTACTGCTCGTTTTCAACAGCTTCGCTGGACATCCGCTTTCGCCTAAGGCCGGCATGGCGAATCAATCTTTTAGGCAATTTCCACAAAGGTCACGTAGAATATTGCGTCTTTCTTTAGAGCGTCGTGCATAATAGCTCTGAAACCGTGTATCAACAGTACAAATTTTGGACAAGTTGGTTTGATATAGTTGCTGGCGCACGCCCTCGTCAAGAGCGTACCGAGTCGTTCAAGCACTAACGCCGTACCTGTAAAGCAGCTTAATCTATATACACCAGCTGAGTTTTTGTTTTTTGTTACCTATGCAGAATGTCTTTCTTTGCAAAATTGTCTGTGGCAGATAACACTATATCATAATCGTTAAATTGGATTGCTCGAAGAGGCGGATACTACTTTCTTAATAATCATTTTACGTCACATATGGCAATTTAGGAATTGTATTTTTTGAGTTGGTAGGACATATTCATCTGAAACAAATTTTCAAGATGGCATTGGTTTAGAGATAGGTGAAATCAAGTGAGCAGTAAAATTGCGCGATCATTCCACTTAAATCATTAACAAAATGCCGTTTTATGCATTGAAGCACCAAATTAACTGGATCCCAAATGTATTTTTGTCGCAAACATCGGGCAATATTTTGGGCAGGGGAGATGGGAGAGGAGTATAGCGAAATTGACTAAAAGTGCTATTTGTTGATCGTAGTGCCAAAATATACCAGCCTACAAGGCACATGTTCGCACCAAGTGTAATCTTCAGAGGCGCAGCGTAATGTATTTAAATATGGCGCCAAAAGCGCCCCTCCCACCATGAACCTGCCTGTTTGATACACCAAGTTTCGGGAAAGCTTGCGCTTGCATTGAAGATTGCTTTGTTGTTCTTGATTTAAAATTCGTAAATGTATCTAAGTGTGTAATCGTTTAGAAATAATATGTCTGCAGCTCCTTTAACGTTTTCAGTAGTTCACTATGCGCCCCAAGTGTGTCATAGTAGTCCCGATAGTTGTCGCGCGAACACCTGATTCGGTGTAGGTGCCCATAAACCATGTTTGTTGGAGTGTTCATAGTAAAAACCACTGCTTGTCGTGTAATATTTTACTACAATGATAGCAACAGTGCCAAAAAGACAGTTTTGAGACTATCGGTGTTACACCAGGTGTTTCTTGCGATACTGTACTGAGCGGGATGTACTATCGTAGGATAAGATAGACAGACTTTCGGACCCCAGCCTAAAGCAAGAAAGGGAGCAAGATTAAGGCGAATCGAAGAAAGGGTGCTAAAAGGCATTCCGAAAAAAAAAACACACGCTAAGACAGCGCCTCAGGAGCGTTTTAGGCCAACTTCTCAGAAAGTAAAAATTCAAACCAAGTTTTCTCAAAACACTGTTTCTCTGACAAAAGAAACATTGTCTCTGTAACCACTGTGCTATCAAAATAGGGATTCTTCTGCATTGTTCTTGAATGCTTGTGAGGCTTACTGAACCAAATAAATATATTCCTCTCACAAATTCGATTTTCATTGCCAGCATTGCCTAAGAAAATGGCTTAAGATATTAGTCTTTGGTATACAATGGTCAAAGCTGCCGTCATCATTTTGGTTAAAAGCAAAGCACAGCGCATATCAAAGTATAAGAAATATTTGGAGCTCTTTGCCTACATAAAAATTTTCAGACATAAGCCTTCAAACAAGAAAAGAGCATGAAAACATAGTTTAAATATTTGAAGATGTATTATGTGCTTTTGTACCGAACATATCACACTAATGGAACGTGTTTATTACAAACAGTCTGAAAAATTTCGACTACGTTGGTTCAAAATCTGCAAAGCTATAGAGACAGTTGTAGCTAAATACCTAGGTCAGCTATCCATGCACCCTTAATGTTATCAAACTACTGTAATTCTGAGAGTTCATTGCAAGTGGATACACATTGCGAACTCACAGGCTTCAATTCGTCAATATATTTTGTGTCGTAAAGCAATTATCCAAAACTTAATGAATGATTTTTTAAGCAATAAAAAATGCATTTTATTTTGTCGTGCAAGTTCTGACTGCCTTTGTGAGTAATCCCGCTCGAGGTGCTACTGGGATAGGCGATTTTTGAATGTTTTGTATAGGTTGAAAACAAGAGAAGCCCGGTGCAATATGCCTATCTGACAAAACCTGGGCTAATGCTTGCGAGTTGACAGCAAGGAATACCCCGACCTACATTCTTGCTTTCAACTTATTATTGCTTGAGACCATCGAAAGCATAAAAGACTTCTAGCTGCGATAATTCAGCAGTAACAGAAAGCTGCATCTGTAGCATTTTCTGGGGTAAATATACTCGACTGATAATTTTTGTTTCGCATTCTTGCAGCATATTAACGCAAACACCAGGCATTGGATTGTTGTTGCTCGGCTGCGAAAAGCGCTCCCAATCGCCGTATTGAAACATTGAACGAGGCATGATATAGAAAAGAAAACGAACATTATTTTATAATGTTCGATTTTATAATGTTCGAACAACGATTTTATAAACTAAAAAAGCATGTTAAAAGCAGGAGAAGTATACTGTAAAAAATGCCAATAACAGAAACGCTAGCTGGCATCACCATTGTTCAACCCTCTCCAAACTTCGTTTCTCAACAAACATATGCAAGGCGTTGTAGCCTTGTGCTGCAAGTAGAATTTCTATATGTAATACGAAATATTTCTTACACTCATTTTTGCCATGCGCGGCAAAAGAATGGAATGAACTTCCCTCTGATATTGTTTCCATTAATAACAATGAAAATTTTCGAAAAGCACTAGCTACCACTGTATAAAAGAAAACACTTGTACGAACTGATGTTGGTTGTCGTTTTTTATGTTACTTACGTAGTGCCATGTCGTATTGCTGTATTTACCAAAATTTCAGCTAATATTGTGTAATTAGCAAATATTGTGTGTAAGCTCGCAATATATTTCCTCCCTATCTCTTGCATAACCCACTCCCCCCTTTACTGCCGAAAGGCCCTGAGGGTAACTAAATAAATACTACTGCACTTCTGATTCCTTGAAGCCCAGCGGTAGAATGAAATGGTTGGGGAAAGGGTACATTAGGTAACCCCGCATTAGGTAGCAGCCCGTCATAGCGCTGAATATGAGGCTGACACGTTTGCTTCCTTGTGTTACACCTGTGTGTTGAGAACAACTTCATGGGATGATCTGAATGTCCGAAAAAAAGTCGCAGTTGTCAAGCAGTCACAGCTATAGCAAAGTATTAGAATATTACAGGAAGTATCACTCGTATGTTCATGAGAAGCAGGTTTTGCAGTAAACGTTAGCTTACCACCTAAACATGCGTGATGTCGGGCACCCAAAGAAGCACACGAACAAATTTCACTCGATGACTACAAGCGATCGTGCTCACAAAGCTGGCGTGAAAAGTATCACCGGCAGCGGGGAGCGTACGTACTTGTCCCAAAGAAAACATACCGTGCTGCGGCTCCTATCACCTATTTGGGCTGCGCTGTGTCTGACACTCAGCAGACCATGTGACCTCCAACAGTGTGCTTGCAGGCCACGCATGCGCTGTCGCACCGGCACGGCACAGCGGCACCGATGGCGGCGCCAGCAGAACGCCACGAGCATCCGTACAATTACTAAGGCAATAATATCATGCACTGAGGAAGACAATTCCACTGACGCAACAGCTTAAAGTCAATGAATGCGCCAAGTATAGCTCCGACGCTGCCCTTCGCGAGAGTTTGCAATTCCAGCCGTACAACCGACCGAATGTGTACAGAAGTAGTTCTCAACAGATGAGATCTGAGTGGCTTTCTTGGGAAGTATAGTCACGCGATACCGGTGTCGCATGACTCATGTTGCACAAACGATAGTGACTCACCCATTGAAGCAATCTGGGGTCTTTGTATTCGCGCACCCTTCATTGTTGCGAGAGTAATTACAACCTGAAAACTAGGTAACAAGGCCGCGTTGGATGGATGGGTGCAAAACTTTAATAAGGTCCTGACGTACGCGACTCAGCGCGCTGAGGGCCGCTCCCACGTTGGGACAGTCAGGCCATGCCCGACCGCCGCATTGTAGGCCCTCTGGACAGCCCATAGTTGCGCCCCGGCATCGGGGCTCTTGATAGCGGAGAGCCACTTGTCCTCATTGATTTGTTCTGTGCCTCGTAACGAGGGGCCGCGTTGTAATGCTGAGAATCACCGAGATGAGAAACGTACGGCCAGTTAAATCCACGTTGATGAGAAGGAAGCACGGAACATTTCCTGCTTTGTGACTCAAAAGACCGAAAATATACTTGTCGCGTGAGACAGGACACAACAAAAAACACATTGAAAATTGGAGTCAAAAGAAATCAATCTCTTCAGCGACGCGTGCTGTTTACGCTTTCAGTAAGCGCTTCAAAATCAAATCTAACCCTGCGGTAACTTGAGGGAAGCGTGAGCTAGAGAAGAAGAAAATAACTCAACATAAAGCGCAGAGGCCTCGAGCATATCAAATCATACGGTGCGACTTGGCGTGCCAAGCCGTGGTTATGCCGCTAAATGTCAAAGCGCCCAAGAGCCTGAAACAAAAGTACGCCGATGGTGCATTTGTACACCAAACACCGACGCTCGCAATTTGCATTTGCCGGGTGCGCCACTACCGCGACACATTTCACGCGAAGTTTACGCCGGCACCTCAAGATAAATTTAGTTCCGTCGCTCTTTGCAAGCGTTTCCTTGCCTTGTTTTTCGCTTCAGAAAAAAAAAACGCATCTCCACTACGCGCAGAACTGAAGCAAGAACAATGAGCAGATTTGCATTTCCGCCCGTAGAACTTCTCCCCCCCGAAAGCGTATTACCGCTGCTGCCAACGTTATTATCACGCTTTAGCTCCAGCAGATTTCCTGTTCTTCTTACTTCAACTGCGCATGCACACTTGCGGGTTGTGTTGGCTAGAACCACTGTTGATCATCTCGGCTCCCCTTTCGAAGCCGCGCCGCCCTATATTCGCTTTCTTTGTGATTCCTCATTGCATTTGCGAAATGGAAGGCCGACATGCGCCTGTGGCAAATATAGCGGTGCCCTTCTAGCGGATGCTTGCTATCTTTCCTTTGCTTTGAAATAAAGCAATGGAGCGCCCTAAAGTGCCTGCATAGAGTTTTTCGCCGGTAATGCGTGAAGACTGCTTGCTGTGCCAAACGCACAGCTAAGAAACACCGGCTCGGAAAATGGGAAACGCTAGAGGTAATAGAACGCAAAACATAGCTGGGGAAAACAAAGTAAAGACAGTTGATCGACATACGAATAAAGGTTGCACGGCGCAGCAATTTTTCTTTTATTAACCTAAAAGGCGGTAAAATTTTTTTAGAATTTCTACTGGTTTCGAGTCATGAAACATTGATAACGTTGTTGTTTTACAAGTCAGACAGCATTTTAAGAGTACAAAGCTGGCAAGCGTTAGCGCCCATAACCAAAAAATAGCTTTACCGTAGACGGATAGAGCGGATGTTAGATGTAGATTTTTTTAAACACGCGAAAAAATGTGAAGTTCATTTTCCTGTTCCTTTGCAAATGCATTCACGGCGGGAACGCTCATTTGATTTGTCTGATGAACAATATAAAAAAATTAGGGCGCACTTTGCGCTAGAGCACGGAACATACATCGAATTTAGACATTGACGTATAGTGGTAGCTGCAACCTGCGCGACCCTGTAATGCATTTGCGATATGAAACATTCACCGTATGGCCGCAACATATTTTCCTTCTTTCTATACTTCGCTTAAGGATGCCAAGCATTCACTGAACACACGTTGCACCTTGAAACTGTGACTAGAGCTGGGCTCGCCACGTTTTTCTCATCGTAACTTGCGTTTCAAGTAAAATTACTCAACGCAGGTTTTGCCGGCACGAGAACGTAAACGATACGACGCTTTGCCTGTAGCACCTCTTATGTCTCTTCAGGGAAGTGAATAATAAAACGTGACAGTAGTAGTGGTAAAAGCGTTTGCCCTGTTGTGCGGCAAGAGCGTACACTACACCGCAGATGGGTGATTGATAAGAGTTCTCCACAATTAACGGTGGCGATTGCAAGCTAAGGTACGTTATTAGAGAGGGAAAGAAAGCGTCTAATTGATTGATATTTGATGTTTTATGGCGCAAGGGCCAAGTATGACCAAAGAGCGCCATGTCCGTGGTAATGAGTTCGCAGTGTAATTATGAGTTCTATGAAGATGGTGTGACGTGGCTGTAAAGGGGCCTTAAAAATGATCGCTCTAAAGTGCGTAAAATCTGTATAATAAGATTATGGCGATGAGGTATGACGTGTACTATGAACATTAAGATGCATTTAAAAAGAATGATACGACAGGTAAAAATACATCAGGTTATAAGATATGCCAGAGCACTACTGCCTCCTTGAAGCCCTTGAAACACAAGGGCCTGGAGGCATGTGCTATGCAAAACAATTATCGCAGCGGCATCCTCTGGAGCGAGGATGCTCTACGAATTTAATGGCCTATAACGTGCAGAATGACATCATTTAAGAAGTTGAGGACTGCCTTGGTGTTAAAGAGCGGTTCCTTACCAAGAAAGATAGCCGGTTGTAGAGGGATGTGATAACGGTATGCAAGTGGGAAATGTTTCTTTCTTTCAGATTCGGCTTTCCGACACTCCAAGAGGACGTGGAGGACGGTCAGCATCTCACCACATCCAGCACAGCTCGGCGGTTCATTTCCAGTAAGCATAAAATTGTGGGTACCACATGTGCGCCCTATTCTGAGGCGACAGAATAAGACATCAGTTCGCCGAGATTTTGTTGGGGAGGGCCAAAAACCTAACTGTGGCTTTATAAGGTGCAGTTTATTATTTGTTTCTGCATTCCACATGCGCGGCCAGTGTTGTCGCAATTTCCTTCTTAAGAAAGGCCTCAGATCTGTGTCAGGGACAGCAGCCGCAGGAGAAAGTGGTTAGTGATGTGAGTGATGTGGCCATTTTGTCAGCTAGCACATTACCCTCGATGCCCCTATGGCCAGGCACCCAGCATATTACTACGTATCTATGTGATATATAAATATTGCATAAGAGCGAGTAAAGTTCAATGAAAACAGGATTTGTATGCTTTTGTAAGGAAAATAACGCTTTTATAAGACTTAACAAGTCTGTAAATACTACTGCTCTGTCGCGTTTTAATTTATTTATGTGTTTTACTGCAGACAGTACTGCATAGGCTTCTGCAGTGAAGGTACTTGTTAAAGGATTCAATACGTCAAATTCAGAAAATGAGGGACCAACTGCAGCAAAAGATACGCCAGAATGTGATTTTGACGCGTCTGTGTAGAATTCGCTGCAGAATTACTTCGATTAGAGTTCCCGGAAATGCATAGCGATTTCGAGGTCAGGTGCGTGCTTTGTGACCTCTACAAAGGATATGTCACAGTCTATCACCTGCCACTCCCAGGCGTCTACGCTATCTGAGTGTGGTATGAGGGCGAAAGACACTGTCTACGCTAGAGAGAGAGACGAAGAGAGAAAGAAAAAAGAAGATTTATTAAGAATACATTAAACACAATCGCAATGGGGCTACACCACAACACAGCCATCAAAAAAGTGCGCATCGAAGCAGCCAGCGGCCGTAAATTAATGGCGCGGTACGCGAATCGACAATAGGGTAAGTTAGCCACCGAAGAGGGTGTTTCACTACAGCATTCTTCTTGAGCTGAGCTCTTAATGGTACCACGTTTTTTTTGTGTTTTTTTAATGAATTGCGGCCCAATGTTGGCCGGTTGCAGCTTCTTAGGGGAGACCTTGTTTCCGATGGCATCAGCACGTACCCAAGAGCTGATAATTGGTACTCGCATTAGAATGTTCAATCAATGAAATGTTTCATTTATTTATGTTCCGCATGACCGTGCAAAGAAGAGCTGGAGCTGATACGCCAAACCAACGTGTCGTAAGCTTCTTTACGCTATCGATTGCATGTATACTTGACCACTGGTAAAACGCAGTGCACTAACAATCATTTCCTGACTAGCGAAGGCTTATACGCATATGGGCGCTTGCGTTTTGCTGTGATATTTGCTACGGGCACACCATTGTGGCGTCTATCACAGGCACCATGATTTTCGTCGTCTTCGTTCACTTGAATTCCTCAAAGCAGAAAACTTCAAGAATTTAGTTGCTGTAGCACCGCTCGTAATATAATAAAAGCTAGGCACGCTGAGATACACTGAAGGGTGTTGTGCGCTTCAAACACAAGGTGGCTTGTGGAAGTCGGTTCTCAGGGAAAAGGCAGCTGTTTCTAAAGAAAACGACGCAAAGGCAGCACATGTCACGACTGCGACCATTGTCAACTGCGAAGCACGTATGCAATACAAGATGACTGCCGACAGTGCAACTTTTACTCTGCAAATGCCCTGGTGTCAAAAGTATATACACACAAAAAAAAATTGAGACGTGCATCCCCCTCGTATATTGGCTCAATTTACCCCAGGCCAACGGCCTAACGACTCCTCCAATCCTTATGGGACACTACTGTATAATAAACAATACCCTGAAGGCCCCTGGAAAGAGGTACGACAGTTTACAATCGATTGATTATAAAATCTAGAGGGTATTGTTTGATTTTACCAACCGTTACCCTTGCATTTAGACAAATACACCTTACTATAGGGGATAAAGTTTATTCCCTCATTCGCTTGCAATAAGTGAATTTCGTCCCTTTGCCGTCGAACGAAGGCAAAGGGAAGTAACTTTCCGGTGGCAGGAACCAGTGTGGGACTGCCCGAGCTCGATGTCAATTTTTCGTAGAGGTTCAAAGAACGGCAGGAAACTTCGCATTTTTATTACGGCTAACGACATATGCAAACGTAATATAATACGTTCCTGTGCAATATTGTGGGCACCGGCCGTGGTTGCTCAGTGGCTATGGTGTTGGGCTGCTGAGCACGAGGTCGCGGGATCGAATCCCGGTCAAGGCGGCCGCATTTCGAGGGGGGCGAAATGCGAAAACACCCGTGTACTTAGATTTAGGTGCACGTTAAGGAACCGCAAGTGGTCGAAATTTCCGGAGTCCTCCATTACGGCGTGCCTCATAATCAGAGAGTGGTTTTGGCACGTAAAACCCCATAATATTAATATTGGGGGCGAGCTCGAACACTTGTAAAGCTGGCGCCACCGTCGGCGTGACGTGTCACGATGGATCACGTGGACAAGCGGCCGCGTCGGCTGCTTCGGGAGCGCCGAAGCGAACTGAAAACGAAAGTCCCGCCTCCGCTGCTGTTCTGTTTAAGTGGTTAGGTTTTCTCGCCTTGGGTATCTGTTGACAGCATTTGAAAGTACTATAATAGCTAGTGGCTGATTTTGGAGGCCTGCAGCATGGTAGGCTACTGCTCGGTGCCGCAGCGCCGGACGTACGCAATGCAGCCCGGTGCCAGCCTTATTCACACGTAGCCGCAGGACAAGAACCTGCGTGAAGCTTGGCTTGCGAAACATAGAACCGGAAAACAGCCATCGGCTACCATTGGGGTATGCAGCAGGCATAGACGCGAGGAAGATTTCTGCTCCGGCATCGCGACTGCGATGTTCGGTCAGTAGCCAAAATTGGGCACTGAGACGCTTGCCCGCGCCCGCTGTCCGGCTAATGTCATGACGCTTTATTTCAAATTATTTGGTCTATGAACTTGTTGATACTAGATTCTGGCAAGTTCACTGGAATGGAAAGGGAGCGGTAAAAAAAACATTAAAAAAGAAAGGCATGGCACATGGTCAAGTATGAATTCAATGTACTTGATTACAAAAAACGAAGCAGCGGGGAATCGCACGACGAGAAGACCGATACAGTGCGATGCAACTTGAGAAAAGGAATGTAGAAAAAAAAGAAAACATTGAATCGTCGCGACGGCACATCACAGTCGCCGCAGGCATCGAAGTCTCTATCACGAAATTATTTTGTAACAGTTCTGACAGCGTCCACGCAACAATGGTTGCTTGTGTACTGCCATATGCTCATATTCAGCAGCCTAAGGCTCACGGTACGGTGCGATAACTCGCTCGCAGTGAAAGCGAAACATTGTGCGCGAACGAGCATGCAGACGCGCAGTCGGTCGCTGCGAACCAATGCGATTGCTGCATTGAGGCTTTATTCTGTTATGCTCCATTCAGTTAGACAGACAGCCCACTATGAGAACATATTTCACATAGTTTTCTCTCAGCGTTTGCCTACCTTTCACGCAAGAAGCCGGTTCGGGAGAACTCCATCGCGGCGACCGCGCGCAATGGCATTTACTGTACCTTATTCGGTAACAAGATAGCGTCTGTAAACGATTCTGTGCTTTCAGTTTGCGCAAGATTATTATTTTGACAGCAAGAACTTCGCTAGTTTGTAGAGTACCTGCAGAAACGTCCAGGAGGGCTGCCGCGTGGTGTTTTTATTGAGCACCGTAAGCCAAACCTATGAGAAGCGTGTCACGTCATCCCTCATACTACGCAAGAGAGGCGCTTCCGATAGATGGCGACTCCGTAGGTACCCAGCCTCAATACAGTTGTTCTCTTGGCATATACCTGTTCGCGTCTGCTGTCCAGAGTTAGGCTCCAGCGCACCTTTAGCATTTATATTCACTACCAACGTTTATTCCGACCTGGCTGCGTATTCTTAATTTTGATTTCACAATGATGAACGGAAGCAATAAAATATCAAGTGCTGAGGGAGCAAAATTTGTGAAATGTAAGCGAAGCAAATGCTTATGAAACCGTGGCCACGCAAGGCCAGTGTTCTACGGTTATTTCAGAAGACACAACTGACTCATGTCTCAGCGAAAGCTTCCAAACACAAGAAGGTGCTTTCGGGCTAGTATTGTTACAGAAAGAAATATCTATATATATAAGAAAATTGCTGTCTTTGTCATAAACGATCTGGGCGTAACGGCAGTAACGCAGCCGCGGACAAAGCGTTTAACGGCACATCACTTTCCCATCGACAGCTTTCAACGGCTACTTTAGCAAAGAAAAAAGAAGGAAAATCTCGGTAAGTGCGGCCATTAGAGAATGGAGGGGGCTAGTGGAGGCGCCCTCTAACGACGGCTGAAGACGTGCCGCGATGACAAATGGTGACCACTTGGACAGGCCAGCCGCGCACTCTTGAGCCATGGCCCTGGCTTCTTCCTTCCATTAGCTCCCTCAGGCCACTCTCGACCTTCATACATTACGAAAATTGTTTATTTTATTTGCCATTCTTTCGCTCTCATGACACGACCAGTAAATGCCGGTTCAGAAAAAAAAGCTGGGGCGCCCATCTTTAGCGTGCTTTCTAATAGCTCACACCGGTCGGCGCATTTGGTCAGTCTTCGATTTTCCCAAAATAGGTATTGATAAAGGTTCCGGATCCGTAAGCATTTATAGTGGTATTACGTGCTGGTCATTTCAGGCTAACGAATTATCAGGGAACACGTATTTTGTTTCCTGCACTAGTTATTGCACACACGGGTAGGTGCCGATCATACGAAGCACATATAACACGAGCCAGGTGCACAAGATGGGAAGATGGTTCGCTGCCCTCTTCGGAAAATAATTCTGATCACTCGATGTTCCAAACACCGCTCGCCTGATCCCCTCGTGATATGTAAGCCAGGTGTAGCGTTGCCCAACGCAGCCTCTCCCTGTCCCGATTAAACTATGTTGTGTTTTACTGCGTTCACATTTTTACATTATATCACGCCCTTTTAAATCATGATTGCCTTCTGGAGCTTCTGTGAGGACATCTAAATATCCTAATCTGCTGTATTGGCAGCAGGTGGAGCCCCTGTTACCCTTGCGGCTTCCCGTGACCCTCACTCTCGTAATCACTGTTGTACTTACTCTTCCCTCTGCCTTTAACCCTTTGAGACGCTGTCTACACAATTGTGCACAGCAGGATAGTGCATCAATAGCAAAAGCACTGATGAAAGTAATGATATTTAAAATGTGTTTCATGCATCTTGAAACGCTTACTATTGGAACTGTGCTGCAATGTTGAATAATGTCTAGAATGTTTTAGCGAAATGAGTGGGAACGTAGACGGCCGGGTGTTCTTACACTGTGTCAGTATGTTGTATGTAGCTAGCTCACTTCTTTCACTGTTTTTCACAAGTGGCTGGATAAGTGCTTTTCGTGCTTTTCAAAACACGAAATAGTATGTTTTCATATTTGATGTACCGGTAGTGAATTTCCGCATGGAGCCGAAATTTTGTAAACTTGACAAAACTCGTTAAACAATTGATCACTCTTACATCTTTTCTTCAGCTGTACACTTTCTATGATGCTTCAGATGCAAGAGATGTGATGAAAGCAAGTTTTCAATCAACAGGATAAACTGGCGTCTGAAAGAGTTAAAGGGCAGTACAAGCAGCAGGGATTGTCACCTTTAAGGAGGACGTCCGCGAGCTGCATCCAAAGCATGAGGTGGTCCACCTCATTTGTGCTTGGAATTACACAATCATCGAACGCTGCCGATAGTCGGGTTGTTCGCGTCTCTCAATACTTATACCAATAAGGCCTTAGTTTGCGAATTCCACTGCTCATAAGACACGCTTTGATAGCAGACTTACCTTAAACGTGAAGTACAATTGATGTTTCTATGCAAACTCCATGCAGCTGATGGTAAGTTAACGAATCTTATGGATTTACATTGGTGGCTCCGATTTTAGAGTGACACATTTATCAGTTCTTCACAGTATCGCAGCGAATCTCAATGTTCTCATTTTTATTTGCATTTTCTGTATTATTTCTTGACCCCCGTAAAAACTATATTGCTTACCACATGATTTCCGTGACTGCATTGTCAGTTGGCTTCGTCCAACTGTAACTGACGACAAAAAAAAAAAAACCTATATTCTTCCCTTTCTTTTCGCGAATTGCATTTCCAGGGCCTCAAATTTGGTAGGCTTGATGACGTAATGTAGCATGCGAGGATTTATTGATCTGCAGTCTGCTCATGAGTTCGCGTAATACTCTACGGCTGCCGTTGAAAGGATGTGTAATATTCGTCACAGTGGACCGCAGTGGCACTGGCTAACATTCCTAGGCCTAGATATATACGACTGCACGGATGGCAGCGGCCACAGTGCTGGTGAAAGTAGAAGAAGAAGACAAGCAGCGCTGGCTCTCCCGCTTCGCCATAGCTCCCACTGAATTTTTTAACCTCTGCTAAGCTACATAAAATGCTGCTGGGCAAACACCCACATTGCATTTGGTGGAGGTGCTGGGTACACGCATGGTAGGTCCCCAATAATGTGTACAGAAAGACGGCCGCTGCCTTAGCTCGTCGGTAGAGCGTGGAAAATGTAATGCGGAACTTGCGTGTTCGGTTCCCGCAAGCGGCAAACTATCCTTTCCGCCTAGTTTAATTTCCCGTTTCTTTATTATTTCTGCATAGGAATGAAAACGAACAGCTGCATTCTGCCACGTTCTCCCTGACTTAATTGTGTGCTTGCTTCACTTAACTAAAGAAAAAAAATCGGGCCGTTCGGTTCCCATTTTTATGATCGCTTAGTCGGCCGTAGGCCGAAAGCACATCAAATTAGCTGTTCTTCTCGTAGCCGACACCCTTGTTAACGGCGTGCTAGCCGACTGCGTTTGCACTGCCTCACAACAGCTTCTCTACCTACGCCACGCTTCACCATGAGCAGTCCGTAAACAGTTGACGCAGAGCGCTTAACAAATGCTTTTATGTTCAGTTTGCACATGTGTTTTACGAAATGCGTTTTTGTGCGCACTTAAAATGCGCGCATGGCAATGCCGTTCATCTGTTCCCTGAAGGGGTCAGCGAATAATGACGTGATCAGAAAGCGTCAGTATGTACATGCGTGCTACTATTCCTTCCCTGGCACGTACGCGTGTAATAGAAGGAGCGAATGAGTGTCTGCGACAAAGGAGGAGTCTTGAATTCAACGGTGTAGATGACGATTGCAAAGAACATTGCGGACATCTGCTTTCAACTTTGCCTGGTTTTATTTAAGAAATCCAGTGGCATTATTGATGTTACGGTTTGTTCTCTATGAGGCATCGCGCGCTTCCATTGCACATAAAATTCAACATAGTCTATTATGCTTATATATAGATGAGAGAAACTGCTGTCAATGCTGCGCAGTTTAGGCAATTTTCTCTTGGTTTTCTCGACAACGTTAGCAAGGGAATTATAAGCTTAGGTCCTGTGAAAACAAGTTCTTCATTCGTGTTGAAGTTTTGTCATATATTTAAAGATACGAAAAACAAACGAAGGAGCATGTAGCCAAACCAGGCCTGATAGTTGACCCCGTAAGAAACGGTCATTTGAGACAAAAGAGACGGTCATCACGACAAATTGCCCCACCATAATCCTAACATCTGTTTCGCGATTTAATAGTACGCGCTGATGTGAAGAATCAGAAAGCTAATAGCAAATCTTCCTAAGTATCTACCAGACTATATGGCTATTGGTCATGCAGAATTTTGCTGAAATTTCAAGCAGACTCAATTTTTGAATTTTTCCAGCTGAAATCCAAATCAAAAATCACAATAGTGCTATGTATTACAGCCAATTTTCAAAAAAGAAGATTGTATGGGCTAAACTGAAACAAGTAACATTTGCGTATCTTTTTCTCAAATTTTAATTCGGCTGCAAGTAAGCGTTTAGTAGCAGCAGCTATAGCAGTGACAGTTCGCGTCGCAGTGATGCATTGAGCATGCGCACTCACTCATAACGTGCACGGCCAGCTGCCCTCTGGCCGTGTTTCCTTGAGGATCCCGTGCGACGCACGCATACCACCCGCTGTCCACGCTACGTTGCACCTCGGAAACCACCAGGCTGCCGTTTGGGAAGCTGTGCTGGCGGTGGTTCTGCGGAAGCGATCGGCCATCTGCATGAAAGTTTAAATGAAACATAACTTTCGATTCGGTTTCCAACTCCGAAGTTCGGCCACTACATGAGTCATGTCCCTAGTGCGCGAAAAGAATTATTCCATATGTGAAGTCTCGCTCTCTGCAAATTTACGAAATCACTGTTCATATTCTTTCAGTTTCAAATCACTGTTTCTAATAGGGCAATTGCCATTATTTTGTGGCGCGCCTCTGGGGTTCCAAAGAAGCCGAGAAAGAGCGACAATGTTAGGCAATGACGTGACGAAGTTTGATATTCAAGCTGGTCAGTGAACTCTGAGATAAGTTTTTGTTTTTATGCTCTTGCAAAAGCTATACAAGAAGCATTTGCTCACTTTTTTGAATCCATATGGCCGTAGTGGATACGGGATCAGTCGGCTACTGGCTCAATAAACTTAAAAAGACCTATTTTCGTCCATTGCGTGGTAACATGTAAGGACCATACACAGAAAAATAAAGAAAGCAAGAAGATTACAGCCAGTCAATAATGAGATACAAAAATTTATTTAGAGACACCTGGCTGTAACAAAGAAAATAATAAAGATTTTGAAGACTGCAATATCGCGTGAGTTTTGATGAGGTAAATATATCCGGATCCCACGCGCTGTAGAAATGGCTTAGCGAAACTTTCATTAGTTTCTGCCATGGCTGTACGACAACGATGGCATTGGCTCTTTCTCTCTCTGTCTCTTAAACATACCTAGGTAAATAACTCAGTTCAACCAGACGCCTAATACATAATGAGAAGGTGTCATTGTCCCTTAATCCGACCAGTCCTAGTACCCAAAGCAAAGATTTCGTCTTTCAATTCTTGATTGCTTCGTACAGGTCTGTCTTCTTCGCAACAACGCTGATGTACATCGGAGCTTCGGCATTCAAACGCATTTCACTCAGCAGTTCACATCTATAAACTATATCACCAGACATGGATCGACGCGCCTACCTTTTTGCCAAACAATGCTCTGTATGGGGTGGCCTGCCACGGCGCAGTGAAGCCGCATGGTGCGTCCTGCTAAGGCCGTCACGTTGGCCATGGGTCGCACCATGGGCCTTCCCAGCACGTTCAGCCTGGCCGAGTGAGATACATGGCCAACCCCATTGCGGGCCGCGCAAGAGTAGAGGCCACCGTCCTCCACTCGCACGCCGGTCAGGTTCACGTAGCTGTGCACCAGTCTGCAACCAGGAATAGAAGAGTTAACAGCCGGGATTTTGTTGTTTTTCCTAGCAATAATTCTGGAACAGTCGCCCTTTCTGATGCTAAACATGCCATGTTTGACCTCTGATAAAGAAGAAAAATGT
Organism: Dermacentor andersoni; assembly: GCF_023375885.2. NCBI lineage: Eukaryota > Metazoa > Arthropoda > Arachnida > Ixodida > Ixodidae > Dermacentor > Dermacentor andersoni. The sequence continues at coordinate 86,356,393 of NC_092817.1, forward strand.
CTCTTTTGCATTACTTGTGTCATGTCTGTTCACCGACTAGCCCGGCAAAACATTTTGCTAGATAAAGAACGAGACAGCCAAGAACGCTTGGTATTAATACTGATACTCCATAGTAAGACTGAAGCTCCGCAGCCATCATACTTGTCGGCTCATTCAATCAGCCTGGATTAGTGCATTACAGGACAGGATTGCGGTGATAGAGCTGCCTAGCACGCCACCTAATCGAAAATTAGGAAATATCTATCCCTACGCAGAGGCAGAATTAACGCTATCCTGTCCAGTGCAATGCGCTTGTTACGAGCTGCGAAACACCACCAAGTATCGCCATGCGATTCACAAACCATGCTCATACTTCCTTTCATGCGTGCAATCAATAGGCCCGTAGGTATATTTTCTTTCGTAGGAGCACTTTTACGTTTTCGATTCGACTCATACGAGCAACGTAATAAACGCTGGTTTACGCGCTCCACGTTATGCTCCAGGAGCATTCAAGAATGACTGCTATCAGACAAGGCGAGCCCATGGAACAGGGTTTGCACGTATGCTTTCGTCCTGAAGTTAGTGCGCCCACGTAGAACTGAGCGACGACGACGTTTTAATTCCAAGAGGGATGGTCATACGGCTACGAATTAACGCAGAGCAGTCATTGTTCCCTTGTGAGGCCACAACGTATAAAGGTACACATCATGTCTGGTAAAATAAAATACACACGCTGAAGCATGGTAGAGCCCCGTTGTAAGTGCGTAAAAAACAAGCTTCATGTTGTTGCGGCTTTGCATTTCTTTCATCAACTTTTTTCTTCCGCCCCACCAGCAATAAATTCTTAACCTTCTGCATCAGTGGTGCTCTTTAATGTCACCACAGGTCAACATGAATGGTTTAAAAATGTAGGTGGACCAGGCGACGAACAAGTGCGGAAGTCGGACATCCCAGAGCAAATCAATTAAACCAAGGTGGAGGGAAAGCACTGCAAGTACGCACCGTTCACTGGCACAGAGCTGCTTACCGTTCGCCGCTGACATAGTCGCCGACGCGGACGTGGTAGTGCTCTGGCACGGGTGTCCCGTCCAAGGACCACGTGACCTGGGGCAAAGGATTCCCCGAGGCCGAGCACCTCAGGGAGACGCTGCCTCCAGGACGCACCTGGCGCTCCGAGAAAACGTGCTCCAAAACGGGCGCGTCTTCTGCGAATGCATTACCCCGCATCAATTACGCGGCGTTGAGGCTGAGGTTGCAACTCTGCCGCAAAACGAGCGATTTACCCACCCTTTGTTTGGTGGTTCAGGCAAGCTGAATCCGCCGCACCGCACGTAAAATATTGAATTCAGCAAAGAAAGCGAGCAGCTTGTCTTGATATTAGGTGACTACACTATTTGTTCACAGCGGTTTTAATATTGCTTCAAAAATGTAGGACATGTTTTAGAACATCGCAGAGAAATCAAGACAGCAACCGGACATTTTATAAACGTAGTGCACGTCTAAAGGCTAAGATTACCTTCCTTGCGCAGATTAGATACGTGTCCAACACGGCTGCTAAATAAGTCATACGTTTTCAGTCAACAGTAAATGATTCCTAAACAAATGTAAAGAGGTAAACACGAAAGTTTTTATGCTCTAACTTCCCTGCAACAGATAGCCCTTATAGTGAGGCTAGCATAGGAATATGTGACTGTGTATCACAACCTTAGAAACTTCTTTTTCGTGGCTACAGTTCAATAAATTTGTCATAGTAGCTTCTTCCCTTACTATAATATTACGATACCATCGACAGATGCTGTTGTGTGATTCCATTTCTGAATGCTTGACTTGGTCGGGGCCTCTGGGCCTAATACTACTCTGGGCCTAATACTAGGGCGGACGCACTTTTTGATACTGAAACACTGCCTGACGACCCTGCAGAACAAATGAAGATAATGCTTCACTTTATTAAAGATATACACACCCGCTGACTCCAGTCCTCAAAAACTTTAGCCGAACAAGCCACCGATATTAAAACATATTAAGAATAGCAAAAGGAATGGAAGCGAAATTCCCAGTATTGAGCAAACGGATGGGCATTATGGACGAAAATGCAATAATTTCGAGGCACAGGGTGTACCACAGTCTACTATGAAGAGCACTGTCGGGGCCCTAAAAGAAGAAAACGCAATTCTGCGGGCTCGCGCCCATGAGCTTGAAGACAGATCTCGGCGAAATAACCTAATCATTCGCAACATTCCAGACGCTAAAGAAACATGGGAACAAACCGAGAACAAGGTTATATCTGCTTTGAAAACCACATTTCCAGCTTTTTCATCCGACTCAATTAAACGTGCTCATCGCTTAGGCGTTTTTTCACCGGGAGAATGCCGACCCGTAATTGTAAATTTCTAGAGTTCTAAAATAGAATAAAATGTTCTTTCACTATGTAATCATCTCAAAACAAGCAATATCACTGTTAGCGAAGATTGCTCCCCCGCGACCCATCTCGTTCGGGGAAATCTTATCGAGTTTGGAAAAAATCAGCCCGGTTCACCTGAGTTTAAATTCAGATACGACAAACTACTCATGAACGACAGGTGCTACGTTTTTGGCGCCGAAATGAAATGCGTGACAGAAAAACTGTCGCAGGGCCAACGCGCAAGGAACATAGTTCTTGCAGGTAATTTCACTTAGCGGAGTGAGAGAGGAAGTGGACAGTTTTCACAACACCATGTGTCCATCTTTTTTTTACTAGCATTAGAAGTGTGCTGAACAAATATTTTTCATTGTCCTCAGCGATTGACACTTGTTCTCCACACATTGTTGCCTTAACAGAAACGTGGCTTTCGAACAACATTAATGATTCTGAAATCTTTGAGGATGCCCATCACTTCGCTATTTATAGGGGGGACCGTGCTGTGAGTCGTGGAGGCGGCGTGCTACTTGCCATTTCTAACGACATTCCTTCTTCACGAATTTCTGTTGCTGCTGACCTCTAAATTGTCTGGGCTTCATTTACCATTCATCACCAGAAGGCAGTTATAGGTGTATGCTACCGATCTCCATGATGTCGCTGAAAGGCTTGGCCTGACAGTGCCAATGTGGGAGCCTTGGCTTAAGTCGAGTCTCCGGACCTGATTACAATAAAAGTTTTCACACACACAGACACCGATCCCCTTCTTCCTCGCCCACATTCGTCAGTGAATCGCATGATGTAATTAATAAAGCATCATCACGCTTTCCATCATCACCCCTTTACTTATTAGGCGACTTTAACTTTCCGAACATTAAGTGGAACACTCAGCCTCCTTCATTACTCCCTGTTTCGTCTCAGGCCAAGGAATTTATAGATTTATGTTCCACTTTTTTATTTTCCCAAGTGGTCACTCAACCAACTCGGAATACTGCTACTGTCTCAAACACTTTCGACCTAGTACGTACTACTGAACCCAAACTAACTTTCAACATTACCTTCCTTCCGCCTTTAAGTGACCATTGCTATCCATTTTACCACTAGTGCCAACCATCCGAAAGATATCAAGAAAAAGAAACAATAGTCGACTATAGGAGAGCAAACTTCGAGGCCATCAATGGCGGGCTACATACGTTTCTTGACACATTCCTGATTAACTTTGATGACCATTCTGTGCAAACTGATTGGGACCTGTTTGCTCATAAAGTAAATGAACTAATGGACAAAATTAATATGTTCCCAGCCCTATCTTAACTTCTAATCCACAAGCCCCCTGGCATAACACTCGCATTAAACGACTTTCTAACCGTAAAAAAGCACATCTACGCTGAGTTAAGTTGTCCTCGAGTGCTTCTTGTTGGACGGCATACAAGGCGGCTTCTAACGAATATATTCAAGCACTAAACTTGCTAAACATACTTTTCTTGCTGTTACTCTTCCATCTATTCTTAAAGCTAGCATTAAAAACTTTGGAAAATATTTAGACCTGTTTCTTATAACTTAATCTTGTTAAACGACTCTACTGGGCAGCCTGTTCCTAAATATGGTGCTGCAACTCACCTTAACGAAGCCTTCCTCGAGAATTTTTCGTGAGCTTTAAGTAAGCAACTTTCCGAGTTACGTAACTATGATTATCTAGTCAGGTTTCTAGTAATAGTTCATACATCTGGTGTTGCTAAACTTATTGACAAGCTCGACTATAATTCTTCACCTGGCTTTGACTCAATTAACACTAAGTTCCTAAAAAACACTTCCGCATACAGTTCCATTTTACTAACCAAAGTTTTTGAACAATCGCTCAACACAGGCGCTTTACGTTATCAGTGGAAGGTCGGGAAGGTGGTTCCGCGGCAGAAATCTGGTAACAAAGACATAGCAAGCAACTATCGCCCAATCTCACTTACCAGCACGTGCTGCAAACTTCTAGAACACATTGTATTGACAAACCTCGTCGACTTTCTTTAAGATAACACATTTGTTTCACCTGCACAACATGGCTTTACGAAATCATACTCATGCGAAACTCAAGTTGTATCCTTCACTCATCAGTTGCATCGAATTCTTGATCGTTCGGCTTGGGCCGACTGCATATCTTTAGACTTCTCAAAAGCATTCGATAAAGTCTGTCACAAACTTCTAGTCCACATACTAACCCATTTTAATATTGATGCTAATCTTTTAAAATGGATCGAATGTTTTTTTGTTCATCGCTCACAATACGTTACTGCTAAGGGCTGCAATTCACCGGTGGGCTCTGTTGCTTCCGGAGTGCCCGAAGTATCAGTTCTCGGCCCTTTGTTGTTCTTAATATATATTAATGACCTTCCTTCACAAGTATCTTCTGATTCGTCTCTTCGCTGAGGATTGTGTTATCTTTAGAGAAATAACTACAGATTGTGATACTAACCGTCTTCAATCGGACCTTGATATAATATCTAACTGGTGCAGTTTATGGCTAATGGAATTATATGTTAACAAGTTTAAAGCTATGCATGTATCTGGGAAACCTAACGTCTCTCAGGTATACTATTTAAATTACCTTCCTTTAGAACAGGTAACTTCGTACAAGTACTTAGAAATTCATATTACATACGACCATACCTGGGCAACTCACATTACTAATATAGTGAAGAATACTAACCGCGCTCTTGGTTACTGAAGGCGAAACTTTTTTAAGGCTCCACACTCTTTGAAATTATTGCTTTATAAAACACTAGTACGCCCGAAATTAGAATACGTTATATCAGTCTGGGACTCTAAAACCCTAAACTTAATTAATGCATTAGAATTAGTTCAGAATAACGCGGCTCGTTTTATTCTTTCGGATTATAGCAGAACTGCCACCGTAACAACCATGAAAACTAGCCTTTCTCTTCCATCTCTTGCAGTTCGACATAAAGTTTCCTGTTTATCATTACTTCACAAAATTTTTCACCACGCAACACTGCGTGATGTATTCATCCATATTTCACGCTACGTGTCTCGACGCATCGATCATTCTTACAAGGTTCACGTCCCTTCTCGCAGCACAAATACATTTTCCCAGTCAATTGTACCTCGGACATCCCTAAAGTGGAACCACGTTCCCGCAAATGTTGTATCCATCAGCGAAAATCTTTTGTTTCGTGATGCCTCAGCCAACATTACTTGCTAGAATGCTGTTTAATGTGCTTGTATATCTAGCGCTTTTTTGTAATAGCTTTTGTAATTGCTCATTGTATTCCTACTCAATTATTTGTCAAATTGTTTTTTTATGTTGCATTTTTTTTCGTGTAAGGCTTACTGTTTGAATTTACTTGTAACCCACTCCCCTCTGTAAAGCCTTCAGAGGCCTTGAGGGTGTCATAAATGAAATGAAATGGTCATTTTGCAAGGCAAAGCTTCCGACGCATACAAGGTGAGACAATATTGCGTACTGATCATAATAACAGAGCTGTATTTAGCCGAAAGATATTGCCGTATTTTGCCTCTTCATGCTGCCTCCACTAATGAGATTTCAAATGATTATTGCTGAATTTCCACCTTTCCCTGCCTCAGTGCCGGCTACTCATCTACTGCTGTGTCTCTGCTACCTGGGCACTTTGACCTTTCGTTTGATCACGTCTTCCTGCAAGCTAATAAAACACGTAGGCACAATTTGAACAAATAGCCGGGATTTCTAAAGGTGAGATAGAGCAACCATTGCAGAGCACAAGCGCAGGTGCATTGCTTGCGGCGGAGCTTTGAAAAACCTCTTACGACAGATGCTAGAAAAAGGTATGGCCACAAAAGCAGGCTAGGCAGTTCTCTTCAAATTGGATTAAATAAGACTTTTGCTTGAGGCTGTTGCTTGACGTGCACACACGCACGCCGACACAAAGGCGCGCGCGCACACACACACACACACACACACACCCACACACAATCACACACACACACACACGCACGCACGCACCCGCACACAGACACACGCACACACACACACACATGTGCACGCACGTACACACGCACACACGCACTTGCTCAACTGCTCTAACTCTAGCCACATCAAAGCTATGCTGCAAAAGAAATTGCTTTCCAGTGAGAGTAAACTTGCCTCCTCTCGATGTGCACGGAACCATCCACCCAATCGACTCGGAACCTGCTTTTCATCCAACGAGCGCTGCTAATAAGGCAGCGTATAAGCTGCTTTGTGTTCATTCAATATCAATCTCTAGTGTGAGGAAATCTGCATTTCCAGCTTCTTTTGCTCTCATTCTGTATGTTTCAGGTGCACCACACCATCAAGTTTTCAAAATAGTATTGCCACTCCATAACTCAGAACTATTCACACGGCAGCGATCATTTTGTTGCAACGGGCCAGCGTAAGGATTGGTGCATGGTTGCTGGTAGTGTCACACCATGAACTACAACTTGTCACATAGTCGAATCAGGGATAGCTTGTAGTTGAAAGACGCAGCAAATCGCTTATCGTGATTCTCATTTTCCCGCTCATATGTCGTTAGTGGAGCTAGCATTGTAGTCAAAACAGGAACAGCAAGGACATTGCGTTGACTACCACTTGAAGATTTATTTCATGGAAGGTGTTTCATCTACCTTACAAAGGCACGATAAAGAATAAAAACAGTCAGAAGTAGAATTCTAACTTCTATCTCTGTTGTTAGTCTTCTTGGTGCTTTCCTTGGGAACGTATGCTTCTGATGCGTTAATCTCGTTTTGACCTTCTGTCGCGGCGTCTGTAAGGTTTAGAGACCTGCTTCCATGCGACAAAATCTTTAGTTGGAATTGAATGCAGAGTACTGTGTATTCTTTGTCTGTGTTGCGTATTAGAGTTGTTTACTCTAATATATGTACCAACTAGAACACATACTCGTGTTACTGAGTAGTGTTGTCTGTGAGACAGCTTGCCATGGCGGTGTAACTGTCCTAAGTTTTCTTGGTGCCAAAAATTAGTGGCGCTCTCGCTCCGTGGAACATTGTTGATCTTCTGCGAAAGCCACCAAGTTCAAGCGGGTCTTGTGATCTTGTGTTCAGTATATGCGATATAGTGAACACAATGAACAGACATATGATCAAAGCATATAAATTTAGGGTAGTACACAATTCTACAAGTGAAAGTTCAACCCAGAAACATATTCATATGAATAGGTTGAATTCAAAATAATAGATTTCACATGAGGCACGCGTGCTAGACTGATAAACAGTAAACAATACACAAGCATACAAGCAGCATACGTGAACAGTACTGAACTTATGGAAATAATAACTTAACACAGGATATTATGCAACAATTTCAGAAGTGAACCATCCGAATTTCTAAACTGCTAAAACTGCACGTAATGAGCAAAGGTTAAAGATGAAGAATCTCTTAAACCCTGTCCATAGACCTGTAGAACTCAATTATTTGTGTACGTAAGCGTCTTAAGTAAGTGAGCATGCAGTGTTCTAGTCTATTTAATCCACGGTTCGTGCGTGAGTAAAGTATTACGCAGTGGTCTCTATTCTTAATATTATAATGAATGTAATGAGGTTTCCCAAAATTACACAGCATAACAAAATTATCGTATATACATATAAAATTGCATTTATATTTTACAATGAGCTTAAACTGGTAAATATGTTGCAGAGGAAGCGCATTCAGTGCGGAAAACAGCTCGACTGTGTGGGCGTCAAGAGGTGCTTGCAACATGATGAATGATTTATTTTGTTGTAAATAGAGTTTGCAAATGTAAATTTTTGAAGTTTTTCTTTAGACAACTTAGAGTAATTTCTATCGGGACAAATATTGAATAATAAAGTAACAATATAACCTTAAATAGAAATACCTGCCGGAAGTTACATGCTATGCCACAACCGTTTGCCATACACGATCTCGAATTATAGCGCGAAGTGACACAGACGGAGAATAGAAGCAGGCAGGACGAGCGCTCATCCTGTCGGCTTCTAGTCTCTGTCTGTGTCACTTCGCGCTATAATTTGAGATCATGTTACCGTACCAACTCGTGCAACCTTCTATCCTTTTGCTTTGCCATACCTTTCGCCACACAATCGACATGTGTGTTCCAGTTCAGGCACTGATTGAAGGTCACGCCTAACGTCTCCACTTCTTTATCAGTTCTATACTTTCTCGCCCTAAGTATAGACTTCAGTCTCAGTCGTCATTAATAAGGTTTTAACAGGTGTGAACAATACAGCTTTCGTTTTGGTGGCAACTATTTTTAATAAATTTATCTGAGCCCATTCTAGTTATGCTTGTAACGCAGTATTTGGCAGAGTAAATAAGTTCGTGATCGATACTAGGCTGGAAAAAAAGCCAGTGTCATCTAGTTACATGATGCACTTGGCCCGCTCAGTTAATCTGGTTATGTCACATTAAATAGTAGTAGCTAAAAATGCTTCCTATCCCCTTCGGAACTCTGGATAACATATTGACACGTGTTCTTGTTTATCTTTCTACGGTTACCGCTGCTCACCGGCTAACAAGTAGTTATCGCTCTGCGCAAGACGCGCCTGCATGATTTGGAACTTATACGAATGTTGTAGTTCATTGTTTCTGTTCCGTATATCCTCGAAGAAGCTTGCATTACCAGGTTTCATGCGCGACACGAAGTGCGTAGTAGATTCTGGAAACCACACGGGCACCAGCGATTACACTAGAACCTCCGACGTGCAATGTATAAAAGCCGACGCGCTTGTCCCGCTGACAAGATTTTCGACGAGCGCCGACTGAGTTCGGTGCTATCGCTGTGCATTGTTTATAACTTGATTTTGAGGGCAGGGGCTTGCCCAATAAAAAGTCAAGTTATTCACAGTTTTGCTGCTGTGTTCTTCCCCGTCACTACTACGTGACAATATTGAATAAAGCGGAAGATTTCTTTTTTCTTCATTGCAAGTACCACAAATTGAATCACAACTTGTTGCAGAGCATCATTTCAGTTTAGTTTTTAAGATGTCTATCATGTTCTTCTCTTTTGCTACCTGCAGAGTGGGCATCAACGCTCCAGAACATTCTCAACATGAGAAATAAATAAAAACTGCTTATTCTGAGAAGCATGCATAAACAGCTAAACATACTAAATTAAACTAAACAACTAAACAATAAACAATACCGCGACAGAGGAGTTTCTGAAAGAAGCACAGTTCTACATCTCGTAATAGGTACTGGGAATACTTTTCACCAAAAACATAAACGGAACACACCTCCTATGACGAGCTGTGAAGAACCCTGAGCAGAGTCTTCGTGATTGTAGACGGTACACTGGTACATTCCGCCGTCCTGTCGCTCCACTGTAGACACATGAAGAAGGTCACGAGATAAAAGAGAAATCCGACCAGAAGGAACGCCGGAAGGTGGCTTCCCACTTCCGCTTCTGCCGATCAGGGAAGCGTGTGGGCTCGCCGAGTGGGCCGACGAGAGGGGCAGGCCGTTGTGTGTCCACAGCACGCCATGTACGGGGTGCCCAGCGATGCGACAGCTCATGTTTGCCCCCCTGCCCACGTCCACGACCTGAACAACCGGTTCGATACGTGCCGACAGAGGCCCTGGGTAAAAAAGGAATGTAACCACATCTTTTAACTTCACCACCATCCATGCGGATACTACAGAGGGGTAGATCTTCTAGTTCTAGAAGATCTCGACCATTGCTTTCATTGTTATACTAAAGGAACTCTTTTATAAAATATTTGTTAATATCAATTAGTTGTTCTTTGCTTCACATTCAACTAATGTACCTGAAGAACAACATGAACAACAAATCGTATACACAGTGGCTTTGTCTTGCCTCCTTCTTCTCACCCCATTGACGTTGCCTACGTTTCAAAGGCAAGGCAAGATAACCAACACCGTAGATTTGCGTATAAGGAGAAACAAAGTAGCTGCAAAATTTTGTGATCAAACATAAGTTATGCAGCCTAGTATAATCAGACATCCAGTGGCAATTTAGTGGAAGTTAGCTACCATTTCGATTGTTAGTATGCAAAAAAAGAAGCTATGGCAGATAGAGAAGCATTTTCCTGAAGCTCACGCTTCCGTGACTACATGAAAAAATGCTTGGATGCAGAAGGTATGTCCGGACCTTCCTCTCAATTTTTTGACAGGCAACCCAAATTTATTCTCCTGGATAGTAGGACATGCCCTCCTATGTAGAAACAAGGAAACTTTCTAAGGGATCTTGAGCCTTACCACCGACAGCTACCCTTTGCTCGAATGGCGTCGGCAGGATGCGCCGCGCAACAAACACCTAGCCGCGTCCACACCGGTGTGGCTGTGCAAAAAGAAGTAATTCTGCTGACGTCGCACTGCAACTGGCTTGCTTACGGCTGACCGACTCCTGAACTTCCGCCAGCAAGGGGGGTGCTATATAAAGGAAGCAGAATAGGCGAAAGTATACACAGCGAGTTGAACAAAGAAATAAGAGATCCTTTTCTATACCTACAGTATATATAATGGCGACTATGAGCGCAATTCAGTCAGGCATATCACTTCCCAAGCAGAGGCAGTATGAGTGCATGTACAAAAAGGCAATTGAGCCAACCGTTGTAGATAGAATGAGATTCCAAAACTCTTGCAGGTCATTTGATGGGACTCATTCGTTCACTGGTCAGTGCAGAGGCACCTTTAATTTGGGCACGCAGCTTCCCCTGTAGTCAATGCATACAGCAATGTAGTCAATGAACAGCAGTTTTTTACGGAAAATTGCCTTGTAGAAGCCGACTTACAATATTTTGCAAATGGTTGATACATTATGTTTTTCAAAGCCTCCCAATTACTCACTGTATTTTGGTGATTGTTTATATCCAGGGGGGATCCAGGAGCACAAAGTCTTTCGAAAAAAACTTCAAAAATTTGATGTCGCCATATTTCTACCACCCAGATACCAAGAGAGAAAATATTGTTAACAATCAATAGTGTTTACCACCATTGAGCCCTCGCAGAGCAGAGGGTGCTGGTAAAGGTGAAGCTGTCAAGCATATACCTCGGTGTATGAATGAACAAGACGATACATATATGGAAACACAGCAAAAGCAATAACAGTAAACGGGAAGAGAAATGCGGCCATAATGAAAGACAAAGCGCTATGGGGATACAATAGGTAGGAAGTGCTCGGAACTATGTGCAAAGGTGGAATGGTTCCAGGAGTTGCATTTGGAAATGCGGTTGTTTGCTAGAGATGACGGGTGCAATCAGGACTCGATGGCAACCAAAGATGAGTGGTACGCCTCCCATTGGGCGCTCACGGGAAGTCTACAAATGAAGTTGTGCAGGGTGGTATGGGCTCACAGTAAAATTGATTATGAAGAAGGACTGATCAATGTGGAAGAAAGTAAATGGGCTGGGAGAGTGGTGAGGCATTTGTACAGGAAAAGTATTGATTCACAGTGTAGGAATAGAACTAGGAAGCTTACCAGCAGGTATGCGGCCTGCGGGGTGAGCAACAAAGCAACAAAGAATGCCAAGCAGAAAGTCAGATAGGCTGAAATAATCTTATGGGTAGCAGCAATGGAAAAGAAACCTGTCATGCGCTACTACTTAAGAGGAAAAAACGAAATCAGGAAAGAAGAAATTTATAACTCAAAGGGCAGCTCATGACTTTTCGAAGCGAGATCAGGATGCCCTATACCACGCATTTATAAAGCGAGATATAAGAAGGAAGTGAAAGCATGTGATTGCGGCGTTAAACCTAATGAAATGATGGAGCATGTTGCATTAGAAAGTGAAGATATATGGCCAGCGGTCGATTTAGGAATCACTGGCCTCCTTGAAGCCCTTGGGTTCAGCGAGAGCAGAGGGAGAGTAAACATATCCGCAATAGAGATTAGTAAGATGCGATTGGAAGATTGGTGGAAGACAAGAAGGGAAACGACCGACAACGGAGGCGTACAAAAACAAAGTTCACAATCGACGTTCAGAAACTTTGGTTATGGGAATTCATTGTGTTTTTTCCCGCCCGTTTCTTTCTTCTTCTTTAACATAGGTAGGACATTAGGCTATAAAATAACAAGAGCTTGGTGGCGCAACGCCGCGCACCGTTCCAAAGGGGACTCTCATAACGTCCATCCATCCTGTTGAATGGCAACAGTACTATATTCTGCCAACCTGTGGTCAAGATAATTTTGTTCGTAAAATAACTTTCTTGCACATGTGCAGACAATTTTTTCAAATGGTCCATTCAGTGGCCTTTCCTTTATTTTTTTGCAATATATTTATTATACGCTGTTCTGCACTGTAATACATTTTCTGTTCTGCATATAGCTTCCTCGTTGGTAAACTACGACAACCGGCTCAAAATCCATTTTTCAGCCCTGCCTGAGATGACCGAAGGACTTTGCCCTTCGTAATGAACCATCAAGTACTTACTTTCCGTAATGGACAAGCAAGCACAAGATGTATTCATCCATGTCGTAGGCGGAAAAGCACGAGAGGCTGAGGCCAGCCAATGTAACTACTTTTAAGATTTAGGCAGTTTCGACATGATCTGCGCTTTAGGCTATAAATGGAAGCAATCAGTAAGAATTACTAAAATCATTTTTGACCGCATTTCAGAATTGACTACATAGCAGGGTAAGATATACACAGCATTATTTGCCTCACTTAGAACTTCCTACGAAAGTCGGGTCAACCGGCTATGCATTCTTGCAAAATCAAAGTCTCCATCATCGTCGTCATCATCATCATCATCATCATGCTTAACAGCCCTCCTCAATGACCCTGTTTACAAAAAAAAGGTAGAACTGCCCGTGCAAGGCGTACGGGAGGCCACCTTAGTTAAAGAAACCAGTTCGTCTCACCAGTGACCAGGAGCTCCACGTGCGCCTTGTCCTCGCCAGCCGAGTTGTTGGCGACGCACAAGTACCGCCCATTGTCCTGGATGCGTGTAGTGTGGAATATCATCGGACCTTCGGGCAGTAGGGAGACTCTGTCAGAAGCCTTCAGAATCACAGATATTTCGCCGCCGTCAGTCGCGCCTGACTCCTTCGACAGTCCGTGGCCGGTGAGGCGGGACCAGTAGTGTCGCGGACGTGGGTGTCCCTCTGACAGGCAAGGCAGCACTGCACGCTCTCCCTGCTCCACTTGTACAACGCTGCCGTACTCGATCATCCGAGGTGGCAGCTGGCTGTGGGGTTCTACGTGCCACACACACACAAGAAAAGACATTCTGGTGTTTTACATGTCATGTCCACGATCTCATTATGAGGCATGCCCTAGTGGTGGACTCTGGATTAATTTTCACCACTCGGAGTCCTTTAACGCGCACCGGGCACTCAGTACACTAGCGTTTTTGCACTTCATTCCCATCGAAGTGCGTCTGCCACGGTTAGACTGAATCGGCGCGCTATGAACAAACATGGTGCTCAACAGAAAGCTTCAGAAATGCGGAATGGAAACAAATTTCTTGCACTCGTGGACTCGTGGAAATATACCCAGAACCCAATTAGCGTGCTCACAATTGAAATTCAGCTTGGAATTTTTAAAACTACGATGCGTCGATAGCTTTCTATGGTTGCGTTATTCCAACAGATACCTACCGGCTATCGTCCTGAAACAATAACGAAGCACAAGACAAGGGATGAGACATCGCCGAGCTCACTTTGATGATCAGGCTAGGGGTAACATACCGGTAATAGTTATAACGACAGCATTCGCCGTCCAGCGTTCGTCAAAGTTTCATGTGTTCAGTAGGCGTACTACTAAAGAGAAGTAGCATTCACGTTCATGTCACAGTCAGTGACTGTAATTTATTTTAACTGACGTGCGAGAAACGTATTACGTGCACACTGTTTCTAAAGTAAGTCTTGCAGGACTGCACATCCGAGTTGACCTCAGTTGACCTTTGAGAACATTGATGACATTGATGGCATTGCCTTCGATATGTACAACAGCGCAGCGTTCGTTATTGTGCACCTGTTTGTACCTACCGTTTAATTCGTGTTTTATCTCGAGCAGGAGCAGCTTTATTGGCGTAGTGCCTTGCAACGCCCACAGTTCTTCTTCCAGTTTTAATTCTTGCAGGGAGAATATTGTAGACGAGTTAGCCGCACCTTATTCAATGCACGGTTATATTTTAGGAACCTGAAATCAAAATAAAGAAAAACCCTGAAAGCCCGATTATTGCTAAGGGTGCATTTTCCCTGTTCTCATACGATAAAGAATCACATGGAGGTACTTGTTCTAGCGACTAAACGCGCCTAAAATGTCGCCTTCTAACAACCACAACGGGCACAGTACGAAGTCTATCTTGTTTTTGTCCTGGTAGCGCAATTAGCTCGCATAGCTCAGAAAGCCTGATGTCAACATATTCGTTTTTGTGTCATGATTCTTAGGGGATAAAGTAAGCTGAATATGCTAAACAGCATTCTGCGGCTCTGTGCTTAAATCAGTGGTATTTCTTTAAATAAAGACTACTTTCCAAGGCACAGAACAATTGAGCGATTAAAACCTTTGATCGGGGGGAAAGTGAGAGATCTAACGTAATCAGCAACAGTGCCGCCACTGCAGATTGCGAAGATCGAACGTGCACGCTATGTTCACGTTAGCTAAAATTTACTATAGTTTGATCGACCTCGAGAATGGCTTGGAAAGGGTCCTCACTCTCTATAAAATGTATATGACCATCATTGAAATGCTGAACCAGAGCGCTAAACGTAAATGTAGTCGGAATACAGATGACTGGAGAGCCGCTGTGCGAACGCGTCTGGAAATTCTTAAATGTGCCGAATTCAACAGAGTACGAAAAGTTACAACGCATGTCTGCTCGAAGGAAAAGTGAAAAGCATTCGTACCAGGCCTAATGGAAATCGTAATCGCAAGCATTCGAAACTATTAGGCCGATTGAACTCGTTTCCGGATTAACATTTTTCCTGCCGGCTTTTTATCAGGACGTCCGTTCCGCGCTCTTTACGTCAACCGCGGAATTAGCATTAGTAAGCCTTGACTGGAAATCAATGCTGCTAGCACTGCATACGTCACTATAGCTTCAGTAACTTACAGTACAAGGGCGGCGGCAGGAACTGAGACAATTCCAGGCGGGAGCGGGTGCATAAGTGCATAAAAGCATATAGCAAGTTACGGAGGCCTTTTCGAATTTGACTGCTAGCACATTTTTTTTTTCTGGCTTAATGAAGACTTGCGATCACTGAATCCGAATAATGTATCAGTCCATATCGAAAATTTAATCATCTGAGAGGATGTTACTTTCGAGTTTGAGTGCAGCACATTATTCCGGCTCCCGAGGCAGAGCAGAGGATTAAATACGAAACTGGTTAATGCAGCGGCAATGAAGTGGTTTCCCGTAGTATCGCATGCAGACGTACTCTTAGAGGTCATTTATTACGAGAGAGATGAGAGTTCTTTAAGTTATTAATCAATGAAAACGTGCCCGCGAACGATGTCGAGTGCTACTTGAGTTATCGCTCTCCTGAAAATATGCATGAATTCGAACTCCCGATACCACTCAACGGATGGCAGTGCTGACCTAAAAGTAAATAATTAAGCAGATGGAACTCCAGTTTACATCTCCGTACTGAGAAGCACTGACGGTTTGGTAGAGAATGGCTCTGATGAATCAAATAGGTTCTCTGCTGCGAATGTTTCACTCTTTTTTGATGTATTGCGAACTGATACGGAGAGCAGCGCCAGGTGTTGTTTGTTGTTGTGATACCCAGTGATCAAAGTTGGCGTCGCAGAGGTTCATTGAGGAGCGGAGCATACCCAGTGGCAAATACATAATGACCCCTAGAGCACATGCGTACTGGCGTCTGGGACACATTCCAAGTGGCACTCACCCAGGGTAATCTGGGGCACATAAGGAGTTGGCACATACCTAAGTTCATTCAAATGGGATCATTGAAGAGTGGCGCGTACCCAGTAGCACATACCTATAGGAACGGTCTTCAGTTTAGACTGGACTACCTTCGTGATGGACTGCCATTTTAAGGCTGCACAAACTTCTGGATCGACCCACGAAAATGGCGAATGTAGTCGCCACATAACCTTTATAGAAAACTTGATAAGACTTGCCAAGAATACTTGCATTTAAAGCACTCCAAACGTTTTCTTGCAGTTACGTAAATCGCTTCAGCGCACTCTGCGCTGCTTCCATTATGCTCATTTATTTTGCACGTTGAGTTACGTAGAGTCCATTGTAATAGTGTTTGCTCATGTTTGTTCTAATTAATCCATAAGATTTTTACCGAGCACACCCTTTCGAAGACAGAAATTTTTTCGTCCTAAATAAAAATTTTCTTTATCCACCAAGGTTCTTGATAAGTGCTATTAGTTGTTATTAGTGTCATGTGAGGCAATGACAGTGCTCGACCCTCTCAGAGGTAACGAAATATGGCGCACAACAACGCCTCAAGCAAAGAACTCTCCCTCTGTGTTCTGTGTACTACGCAGACAAACAGCAGTGGTGCACGCAAGGTAACGTTTAACATCAATTCATCACTCTTGTGCAGGACAAAACGTTGAAGGAACTAAACATTCGCCGTCGACATCACCGCTAATTATCCTCAATCAAGGCAAACTACACAGAAAGCTTCGCTTACATCGATTCCCACAGTGCGTGGGACCTGCATAAGTTTTTCCCCCTTTATTCTTCCATGAGTGAGAGTCGGTGGTAACGGTGCTTTCCACGGGGCTTGATGCTGTATAAAACGATGCATGGTGACTCAATTTTATAGGAAGGTGGCGCCTTGCAGATAGTATAACAAAGTCAATGATAAAGTTTTCTTTCATCTTAAAGCATTATTCTTCCAGTACAAAACTGCTGATACACCTGATGATTAGTGTGCATTTTACTCTTTGAAATTAGCCAGCACATAAGCTATCAGGTAGTTTCAAATTGTGCCACTGCTTTTATGCCTTGACGAACATAATAATAAGGTCAAAATTATTTAGTGATTGTTAAACGAACAACTTGGAGTCAATAGAATTTCTTTCTTAAGAAGTTGTAGTCGCATTAAAGCTATTAAGTAATTGAAGTCATTAAAGATAAAAAAAGTTACTTAATTCGAAGCACTTTCAGCTTTTTCAACAAGATATATGGTCCGGTGACCGTGTTGGGAAGTGTGAGGCATTATCTTGTGGCCGTCCTGTTCACTAAATCGTGTATAACCATAATATGCCCGCTCAGTCCCAGTTTTTCTCTGATATCGCTGTGGCAGCTTATTTTTGGGTGCATGAAAATTCGCGAATAATGACTTTTGTCGTCCATCCACATCACAAAATCTATATCACGCATAAAAAAAGTGGTCAGAAATTTTGACAGGCTAAAATTCGAGGGCGCAAAAGAGGCATTTAGGGGTAGTTGTACTGAACTTCAGAGAGAACAGAACCTCAGGATGTGAGTGTGGAGTGTCGCCGCTGAAATAATTTCTGACTTCTCAATAGCACTACAGACTCCATAGAAATGAATACCTAATGCTGAATCTGACAGTGTGGAATTTTATCCCAAAAATAAAGCCATTGAGCAACGCAAACTTTGGAAATACATTCTGCTTCACAGACTCTTGTTAGAATTCTTGAGGCTCTAACTATTCGTTTGAAGTTTGAACTACAGCTTAAGCCACGCTTTGAAACATTTCACCGACATCAAAAAAGTTACAGAAATTCGGAGCATTGTCTCATAATGCGTAGCATTGTTTTGCTCGGCTGATACTTAGCTGTTGCTTCCCAAATTTCGCTTGGCCCACTCCTAAATTTAGGTTGGCCTACATCAAATTTTAGGTTGGCCCACACGAAATTTACGCTGACCCACCCAAGGTTTCTGGTTGGCCCAGCTCCAAGTTTAGGTTGAATCATCCCAAATTTCATGTTAGTCCATTTCCATATCAACCCCAAATTAAGCTGGCCCATCCCCATGTTACCACCAAATTAGGTTGACCCACTCTCGAATTCATGTTGGCCCACTCCCAAATTTAGGTTGGCCAACTCCGAATTAATGTTGCCCCTCCCTTCAAATTTTAAGTTGGCCTACCCCGAAAATTCGCGTTGATCTGCCCCTATATCACCCCGAGTTTAGGTTGGACCACCCCTGCATCACTCCAAATTCAGCTTGCCCCACACCTATCCCACCCGCAAATTTAGGTTGACCCAACACCGTGTTACCTCCAAATTTAGGTTGATCCACTCCCAAATTCAAGTTGGCCCACCGCATAATATAGGTAGGCCCACTGCGAATTTCAGGTTGGCCGACCTCCTAATTTAGGTTGGCCCAACACAAATTTCAAATTCGCCTGCACCAAAATTTACATTAGCCCAACCACATTTTACCCCCGAATTCGGATTGACCCACTCCCAAATTTAAATTGGCTCACTGCAACCCCATGTATTTGCTATGGAGCCTAAGTGTTGCTATGGCAAAAGGTTCACGCTTTTTGCGTTACAGGCACCATTTCGCTACCAAAATTGCTGAGGCACTCGCCAAAAAACGGTACACATTAAAAGCTGCGTTTGGTGCCCCAACAGCAGTTCATAGAAAATTACTCCAGTCCTTTTTGCCAGAGGCAATACGCACAATGAGAGGAGTCTTGCACGAAGTGGAAGGCGCTCTAAACAGTGCACTGCATGCTGGGAGCAGCGTCTGGAGCGTGCGGCTTTCTCAAATACGAACAATGATCTATACCGGCCCTAGGCTCAGGCGCAGGCGCAAGGCTTTATGCATGGACAATTTGTATTTCAGACGCTAAGGGCCACCAGACCGACGACGTTCCCTTGAATCCTCTCCCTTCTTGCACAATGCACAGGACCCCCAGTTTCAGAGTCATTTGTGCACTCCGAGCATGCATTGTGTTACACAGCCCCCGGGCACTTGGAACAAAGGCTAGGAGCTTGAAAGGTTTCCTTGCCTGGTTAGATGGCTCGGGTTCTCATTCACTCTATGCTTGTGAGCAAAGGAAGAGAATTTTCGGCGTTGGAGGTCTGTGGCCAGGGTTGGTTTCGACGGTGGTGAGAGGTATCTTGCAGGGTAAACTTCTTTAACACAAGCAGCTCAGGTGCTAAGTCTCCAGTGCCTTTGTGCGTAAATTTTCGCCTCCCCGTTAAGCTATAGTATTGAAGACAGCGTGGAGGGCATTTCTTTTCCTTAAATATTCTTCCTTGTGCGCGTATTTCGCGGCACGCCAGAGCGGCTTTCATTCAGAGTCCTTAGCGTGTTGCATGCCGAGATGGAGTTGATTGGCACTTGTTCCAGCGAAGCAAATGACAAAAATGAATCGATGCTGACCGATGATGGTTTGAAAATCTAGCTGCTCAGATGAAGCGGTAACTCCAATATTTTTTATCTTCATAGCAAAATAATGATATGCATTGATTATTAAGGTTAAATGCTGCATTCATCCCTACAATGCTTCTCCCATTAATTAGATGAGCCTAAACGCAGTATCTACCGCGGTATTACGAAACTAATTTCTTGCTGATCCTGGCATTAAAGAATGCTTCTAGTAGGTCAAAATCGAAGCATCATCACTGCTAGACGGCGCATTGTACCTAAATCGTGTGACATCCTTATTTTCAAGTTATATGGTCGAAGTGACGTCAGCACCTCATTATTTCTTGTGAACTCTGTAACCAAGAAATTCCACCTAAAAATGATACCTATAGTTTTCGATGGTATCGTCTGAAAGGACTATAATGAGGCAACTATTAAAGAGAATGCAGCTAATTCCTGACAAATAACCAGGACCCGTAACCTACAGAATTGAAACTTGTTTTAAGCTTTCTTTCAGGCTGTGCCAAGTGATTGTGCCTATGTTAGCGCACGATCGCATCAACGCGTAGCTGCACAGAAAGCCACGACTATGCGTTTTTATCGATAGCTCGCTGCTGTCCCCTTTAATTTATCAACATGACACCATATTTATGAGCATTTGAGTTCACAGAGGTAAGGAGCTGCAACGTAATAACGTGAGGATTAGAATGCACGCATAGTGAAACGAATGGCAAAGACAGGCTGCTGATTGACCTTTGCTACTCAGTGCTGCAGCACAAACTGTATAACGCATTTCAAAAAAGGAAGCTACCGAGTATGTTGGAGTTTAGAAGGAAATATAGAGTGATGATGACAGCTTTCAGCTGTGATGATTTCGTTATCCGTGGACCACGCATCTTGGTGAGTGACAAGAGTCGACACGAATCGATAATACGAAGTTCTGGTACCAGATTTCGTCTGCGGGTAACGTGCTTGGAACGCTAAACAAGTAGACGGTGAACGTACTTAAATTTTTTATCACAGAAGCCAGCTGGAAATTGTAGAAGTTCCACGCAGAGCAAGATGTTTTATGTTTATGCTGTGTTGCCATACTCAAGCTATGCCTCTTTCGGTTTTCCTCACGAACTCGAGATGCAAGCGTCTTTCGTGACTTAAAAAACGAGTGATGCCTTTACACTCTCCTGGAACAAAGCAGCAGATGTCCAAATTCATCTTCAAGCCCCTTCAACAAATATCCTGCATTTATTGCTGACAATAAATTTTGAAGTGATGCAGCATTAAAATCCGCCGCTCTTTCACGTCAATGCAGCATAATGTCGCTTTTTCGGGCAGAATCTCGGCTTATGTACTGCTTTTATTGCTAACGCTATAGCGTTGTTACCTTCATTCACATATAGCGATGTAAATGTAACACATTAATATACTTAATATCACTGGGTCTTGGGCATGTATACGCCGCTTTTAGGCGGAATAACGAATTATACAAGGTGATTCACGTAACTTGAATCAAGCATTTAAAGTAAGTGGTTAGCTGCAGCTAAATGAAACCAACGGCATATGGCTTGCCGTCTTGTGACGCTTTCTAGAGTATTTTTTTTATATTCCGTTTAATTGGTTAATGAACCAAGATCAATTATGCAAAATGTTAATATTCACTTTAGGGCCAAGTACGCTTCATTGCGTTGTAGAGGGGTTCAGAAACGACCGATCGGATTTAGGTGGCAACGTGCATGCTGCGTGGCAATTTTTTCGGCGTTCACAGAAAGCCCGCCAAATATGAAATAAAACCACGTGACTGCGCTATTGTGCTATCGTGTTGCAGCGCCCTCAACCATGTGTCGAGCCTATCGCTTATCAGAGACGACGGCGCTTCCTTTCTGTGTGCCACCATCAAAGACAATGGAGGAAGGAAAAAAAAGAGGAGGGAGCATACCGCAACGCGATTGAAGCCGAAATCTGCTGGGCCAGTGGTGGCCCAACACGTGATCGCAGGTGAAAGTGCGCGGTTGATTTTCTCGTTCCCGCTGTGCAGACAGAGCCACGTCAGGGCAACGGAACAGGCGCGCACTTAATAAAAACTACTGGCATTGCTAATGGGAACTAAATATTCCAGCAAATCCGGATTCTCGTACCGTTATCTCGACGAAAGAGGTCACGTGTTGGGCCACAACTGTGGCTTCACGGAGCGTTCGCTTGTCAAGGCAGGCTGGTTGCGTGACGTGATGCTCCTTTTTTATAATTTTCTTCCTCCATGCCAAAGATGCTGACGCAATGTGAAGGCGATGCCAAGAACCGCGGCCGCTCACTTCGCCACGGTCCTCGCGTACGGTTCTTTCGCACGAAGCGCGGTTACTGCAATAGGATAGCGCACGAGCGCACGAGCGTGGTTTTATTGCATATTTCGCGGGCTTTCTTTAAACGCCGAAAAAATCGCCACGCAGCATGTACGTTGCCACAAAGAATTCGATCAGTCATTTCCTAACCCCGTCTGCAACGCGACTGAACGCACTTGGCCTTAAAGTGAATATCAAATTTTTTGCATAATTGATTTTAGTTAATTAACTAGTTAAGCGGAATATAAAAATACTCTAACGAGTGCCACGTGACGGCAAACCATATGCCGTTAGTTTCATTCACCTGCGGCTAATCACTTTTCTTTAAATCCTCGGTTCATGTTACGTGATACACCCTGTAGAATACAGCGGTCATATGCCAAGTATGGCAAATTGCATGAACGGCGTGTCTCTCCACCGGAATTTATTTGTTTGCAGCAGTATTTGCTCTTTTTACTTGACAGGCCGTCTGTATTCAGCTAAGACCATCTACAATGTAGAGTTGTTTTGAAGTTCTAAGCCAGACTATAGGTGTCGGATCGTAGGTCTCACTTAGCAATAATGTGAGCATGCAACCAGGAGTTTTTTATCTTCTATAAGTTTAAACAAGTTGACTCTTTTTCCAGAACGTATTTACTCCTATACTCTCGGACCCATATATTCCGTTCACATATCGCGTGCAACGCTGTAGAGCAAAGCGAGACTTTTCGCAGTAGATACGTTAAGACAAAAAAAAAAACATTTCAGTGTTTTCTTGCCAAACATTATGTGAAACAGCTCTGTAGTTACGCTTAGTAATGATAGAAAAAAAAATCTTCTTTAAAAATGAAATACATGTGCCATGTGGCTGCAATGGGTTGTTTTATATCATTTTGCTCTCTGCGTTTTTTTTTTTCGCTGCATTTCACTAGCCACGCATGCTCGAGCGACCATGTGCTGTTGGCGCTCAGCCTATAGGTGGGCCTGGTTCACCGTGTGCCACGTAATCTCACAAATTTGTTTTGCGCTCAGAAGACACCGCGCAAACTCACAAGAGGCAAGTTTTCAATCGCCCAAAATAAATGCAGAAAGAAAACTTTCCAGGCAAGGCATCCTGCACGCGTGGTTTTCGTTTGGAGCTGCATGATTAAAGCCCGCGTTTTTAAAAGATCCTCGACTAAACATACTCTCTCCTCTGCATCGAGTTTAGCAGAGCACCTCCCACCTGTCCACTGAAAAGGGCACAATGCTTCTCAAACGTTGCCGTGGAGTCTCAATGAAGCGGAGTGATCAATGCTGTCAAAGAGCGGCGCTGCCAACCACTTTCTCAAGCCGAAGTGGAGTGTTGACTGTAGGAACGTCCTAGGACAAGGGGGTACGCCACTTCACCACGAAACGCTTTTTAGTTCGAAGCATTCTATGCAAGATTCTTCGTACTTTGCAGTAGGCGTGTGGTTCACGTCTTGTTTCGTTTTAATAAAAGTAAACAATGTGTGACCAACGTTGGGATCAAACATAGGCTACTGAACACAAGAGCCCCGTGTTCTAACCATTAGGCCCCAATCGCACGCATACTTCTTTGGTTACAAAGCCAGCAAGCGCTTTGAAACGCTCAGCGCGCGCATGCCGTGTCAACTCCTCGTCTTCTTTCTACGTGACAGCTCGCGATCTGAGGTGCCGTGTTAGATTGAACCATCTCCGGGACCGGCCGACTTTCCTCAGTACTTTCTTCGGGGCGCGCTACGTGGAAGTTGTGCGACGTTGTAGCGAATTCACGGTCGGCCAACTTAATAATCCCGTAACATTTCTTCACCGCAGTGTAAATGCCATAGTCGTTTTAACAGACGCCACGTAGGCGTAGGTAGGCACGATTGCATAACACGTCGTCGTTGACGACGTTGCAATCTCTTTCGCTAAAGCTCGTAGAAACTTAAAAATTGAATAATGGGGTGTTACGTGCCAAAACCACTTTATGATTATGAGGCATGCCGTAGTGGAGGACTCCGGAAATTTCGACAACCTGGAGTTCTTTAACGTGGACGTAAATCTGAGTACACGGGTGTTTTGGCGTTCCGCCCCCATCGAAATGCGTCCTCCATAGCCGGGATTCGATCCCTCGACCTCGTGCTCAGCAGCCCAACACCACAGCCACTGAGCAACCACGGCGGGTCTCGTACAAACTACGTACCTATATGGAAACGAGCAGCTGCCATGTCGTAAGCTCCCGTAAAATGGCGGGCGTAGAAATCATGCTATTGCCGCCACACGCTCATCTCCAGCGTGTTTGTCGTCGTGTCGCAGTCGTCACAGGCACATACTCTCCTGACCCCACACCCACTACTACAGAATTCACGCGACCACTTTCGTCCATGTGGTATCACATTGTGGAACTCTACAAAATGCCAGTAAGGCAGGTACCTGCATGCAAAATGATTCGCCTAACATTCATTCCCACAGTGCATGGGATCTGCACAATTTTTCTTCTTCTGCAGTGTTTATTACAAATAGAAAAACAAAGCATACGTGCATGAAGCGTGCATAGCGCTCTCGGCCGCAGTGGTCACATATACACGGGAAGGAAATGCAAAAATGTTCGGGTACCGTACATTGCATGCACGTTAAAGAACCCCAGGTGGCCAAAATCAATCCATGGTCCCCCAATACGGCGTAGCCCATAATCCCATCGCAGTTCTCGCGCGTAAAATCGCAGAGTTTAGTTAAGTAAACAGGTACAGTCGTCCGTACAAGTGCAAAACAATTCCTCCACGGGACAATGAAAAAAAAAAAGAAGTTCTCTGAAAGAGAAGCAAACAGATACACATTATCAAAAGGGGATGCGCCTGAGAGAAAACATACCGGTACATTTTAATCAGCGAGCTTCTTACATATGAAACGGAGTATAACCATGTGTGGTGACCATATAGGTATACCTCAAAGAATGCACTTAACGCTATTTCCTGTTTTCCATATACGACTGCGCGGAACAGAGACTGACGTATGTATTTGTCAACTACAAAGCCGTCAACAACCGAGCTGTTTTGTTGTGCTTGCTTTCTGGCAGAGGACATTCTTAAGCTTGCGCTGTTACCACATGAGACACACGTCAGTTCCAATTGGTTTCGCAGCTACTTGCCATACCTTCACGTTCAGCCGTATTCACTTTCTGTTTATTTGTTTGTTAGTTTCCTTGTTTACGCTCACTGACTACAGCGTGGTCCTCAGCCTCGAGCTGAAATTTCGGTCTCCTGCACTGGTTCGAGCGCCTGACGCACAGCGTTTTTGTTTTTTTTTCGTCGTTCACAATGCACGGAGATCACGAAGAGGAGGCAGCCAGCTGCTCCGGTCCCTCCGGGCGCTAGCGGGCGAACCCGAACGCGTAAAGCGATTTTCGTAAGAGCCCTCGGCGATGCGGGCACGCGCGCAGCGAGCGGAAGCGAGTGCCGGCATTCGTGGAACCGGGATGAATGCAGGATTAGAGGCGACGACGGTGCGCTGGCGCAGAGCGTAGTCGAACCGCACGAGCAAGAAAGAGCAAGAGAACGAGGAAGTGGGCCCAACCGGCAAAGCCGATTCAACAAGAATGGAAGCGGCGAACCTCGTTGGGAGATTAGGTACGTGCAGCGGTAGTCAGACGAAATGAATTGGAATAATACTATAGTCTTCGCCTGGAGGGCGGAGAACCACTTTTTTTGTGTGTGTGTGCGCGATTGTCGCTCTGCTCATCCCTAAACCCAGTTACGGCAGGAATAGGAGAGGGAATGCAGTGCGTTCGAGTCAAAAAGTTCCACCACTAAGCCACTGTGTGAAGATCGACTTTGAGATCTTGGCGACGACTTGTGGGATTTAGCGTGAGAGACTTTAGCGTGATTCATACTCTGTCACAGGGTGTAAACGCATATAGAGACTGTAAGAATAGCCCTGCAAGTCAAGTTTTGAACAATCTATACAGACATGAAAAAACTAGCATGACTCGGTTTATCATTTAACTAGTAATTGAGAGAAGCGTTCTGGATGTGCGTGTTAAGGCGGATAATTGGCCACGGATGTCGGACTCGCCGAAACGGGATAAGCAGTAATGTGTGGAAAGCATTATAATTGTTTTCCTTCTACCTGCACGGTAGAAAACAGTGTTCAGCTAAACAACCGGTGTGCATCTGACACAGAGCTCTTGGATAGCTTACGCCTATAGAATAAATATGTTGCTGTATGTTCACCTCGTTTACGAATGCTTTGCGTGCTAATTTGACCCTCAAGAAATACCTGTATACTTTAGTGACTCCTTAGGCAGAGGCTTTTAACACAAGGTCAGGTCACATAAAACACATAACCTCAACTAACAAATGTGGCCCATACTGTAATTTTATTCTCCGGCAACGTTTTTCACTTCAAAAAATCTTTGAAAGATTATTACCTGCCTGCTTTACAATGTGGGTGTGGACCATGGGCCTATGGTATTTTGGAGACATTGGCGCCGCCCTTTTTACATTATTATGTCACGCCTAAACAGGCCATTTCCATAAATCGGTCATCTACGATGTAGTAGATAATGTTGGACATCCTCATCAGCATACACAAAAGAGCCTGGCGAAGTACGACGAAGACATATTTAGTATAGAAAATGTTTCGTGAAGGTGGTTCCAAGTAGCAAACAGTGAATTAGAGCTAAAAAGCATCTGTTCGTGTCAAAATTGAGTCAAAGTATCGAATATGTACGAAATTTAAGGCAAATGTCAATCTGCGATACTTGTGAAGATCCTCAATTATGGTCAAACTGCGGTCTCTCGACAACTACTGGCTAACGCCCGTATAAAAATGTGGCACGGTTCACCTTGTTCTCATTTGTTTTTCGGGCTTTTCATTGGCCAAGAATTCATTGGAGCTCTAGTATTACTGCCAAAGCAACTAATTGCTCCACATGAAGTTGGCCTTGTCCGCCCGTCCCATCCATCCATCCATCCATCCATCCATCCATCCATCCATCCATCCATCCATCCATCCATCCATCCATCCATCCATCCATCCATCCATCCATCCAATTACACTAACGACGACTGCATTACCGACGACGCACAACAAGGATTTCTTGACGACATCCGACGGCATCAGACGGCATCGTCGCTGCCACATCGTGTCGTAAAATGAAACTCCGTCCCAACCGACTTCATTGGGACTTGAGCCCATGCAAGTCAAGCAATCTACGTTTGGGAGACAAGCACGCTAACCAAAGAGCTATTGCACAACAACGACGTTGGGCAGTTCGGGCAAGGCTTTGCGGTGCACACAGACTGTGAGACCAGTGACAGGTCAAGATGTATTTTGGAGGCCATAAGGAGAAATATTGCACTGGACGTGATTACAGTATGTGCAGCGCATGGATATTGATTTTGAGAAGATGGCGATGTGTTTGCGAATGATTCTGCGTTGTCATGCTCACGAAACCAAAATGTAGCGGCACAAAGAGACGTACATGGACTTCAAAAGAGTGGGATTTTCGGTCAATTGGTGATACATATTTGATTATGGTGAAATGTGATAGGCGGGAGAAATTAAGGCGGGACAATTGGGACAAGAGCTACTGGCAAATGTCAAGGTTTACTGAAAAATTTCGCTGCAGCAGAACAAAGCGCGCACGCACCGAAGGCACCCCAAAACTAGCAACAAAAAGAGCAGGCGCAAAAATGAGGCGATACAACAGAAATTGCAAATTATGGGTGACCAATCTCTTCACGAAACGTCGTAATTGGGAAGCATACGTATGAGCTCCACTGCGCACAACTGCCTCAAACACATAAAAAACAAAATAGAAGTAAATTAGCCAGTTTAGCGGTATGGTATGGTATGGTAAAACTTTAATGAAGTCCTGCAGGTCGTGAGTCTTCACGAAGCGGGCCGCTCCCACGTGGGAACCGGAAGGCCGAGCCTCTCGGCCGCATCGTGGGCCTGCTGGACAGCCCAGAGTTGGTCAGCCAGAAGTGGGCTGCGGAGAACCGCCTCCCATCTGGCCGAGCTGTTAGCGATGATAGAGTGTGACCGGGCACACCGCCAGAGCATGTGGTCTAACGTGGCTATTTCTCCACAATCGTGGCAGGTAGCATTGGTGTAAATATCCGGATAGATTTTATGTAAAAGCGACGGATTGGGATAGGTATTCGTTTGTAGTAGACGGAGCGTTAATGCTTGAGCTCTATTGAGGCGCGGATGAGGAACAAAGTAGGTTCTACGGCTGAGATAGTAGTGTTTAGTAATTTCGTTGTAGGAGGAGGGCGTGTCCCTGTTCTCTGGGAAGTCGGCTTCCGATGGGTCGAGGGTAGCGTGGTGGGCAAGTTCACGCGCAGCCCCGTGAGCCGACTCGTTGAGGTTGGGAGGAGCACCCTTTATCTGACCCTGGTGTGCGGGAAACCAATAAATGAAGTGGTGCGTGGCTAATCATAAATCGCGCATTGTTTGAAAGTGCCACCGCAGCCATGCTAACGCACAAATCAGATCAAGAACTTCCTATCAACACCTCTTACAAAAGCTCACCTTATAGTTTTGTTTTTCCACGGCCTACAACTTCCGCATTCAACCGCAGGTAGCGATATCAACTTTTGCAGTGTAAAGAAATAACCCCACCTTTCTATAGAATTCAGCAGGCTTAAAGTGCTGTCGCAGCCTGTGGTTCAGGCACTGGCCAGTCTGTCCCAATTAGAGTACGACCGCAGCTTAAAGGAATTATGTACATGGCAGAAGAAGCGCACGGGACATACTGATACTCATGTTTCGTTGTGCACTATTTCCTTACTTGGCATCGCGTGATGCGTTTCCGCAGTTGTGCCAACTTACATGGCGCAGAAAACACAAGATCCGCCCCATGCTTCCCTGCAGATTTCTTTAAGCTGTACGAAACCTTATGCACCTATTGCACAACTCCGAACAAATGCCTCTTCTGCGGGGTTCCTACAACACCTATCGCAGGCTCTTTGCGCAGCTGATTAAGCAGTGTTTCTGAAACAACTTGAAGGAGCAGGCGTAGGAGACTAGGGGCGCTATAACGCAATACTATTCCAAACTTTTCTATTCCAATTCTGCAATCAGCCCTCCGCGATTGGTCAAAAACGTTTTTGAACCACCCCCACTTCGTCTATCTATCACGCGACGTCAGGAAAACCACGATAGCTCCCCATCTGATATAACGTGTACGCACTGATTACGCATCTTTGGACCAAACAAAAAAAAATAGTTATTTCTGATTCGACGCCTTTTAGCCATTAACCCTCGACTGTTGGTCAAGCGGCTTCGGGTTGCACCCACTTGACCTGCCTGTCACGCGACGTCACAAAACAGCAAAAACTCACTACGTCAAAGTGACGTGTACGCGTTAAAGAGCATTAATATGCCGAACGAAACTGAAATTTTTTCTGAGTAGGTGCAGGCTGCCCGGTTCCGAAAGGAATAAAAGATGGCTGCCACCGATCGGTCAGGCACTGGCTACTCGCCCCTGCCGGTGATTATGGGTTTATTTGCGTACAATAAACCTTCTTGCGTGGTCGTGTAACGTTTTCAATCTCTTTCGGCACGTTTACAACTTCGCTCAGCCAACTTTTCTTTGCTGGGGATCCTTTTTAGCGGCATTCTTAACCTTCCGTAGCATGCCGCCGCGATTTTCGACCAGCCACCTTAAGCCAAGTAAGAGAAAGCGGACCAATCGCAGACGCCGGCACCACCCTCTTCATCCGGTTATCGATTTTCACTGCACTGGCTCGGCCCCATCGAATCCCTCTCCCCTTGGGCCTGCTCCTCGCCTCTTGTCAGCCAATTAGATAAGACAAGCTGCTAACTGCAGGAAATGTTATTCGTTTTTAAAGCAAACAAAACTGACCTCCTATAAGCGACGAGAGCGTTTGATTGATCTGTTCAGGCAACCCTGCTGGAAGCCGCCCGATGCTTGCGTCGGCGGTTACGCAAATTTGACGTCAGGAGATTGGAATAAAAACATATTGAAATAGTTTTACGTTATAGGGCCCTAGCTTGCTTAAATTTTGCTACTTGGTAACCAGAGCTTTCCGTTATCTTGTGTGGGCAGGGCTTCAAAAGAGTAGACCTGGAACACGATTTTGCGGTTCTACTTTTAACCAGCTTCGAATGTTAGGAATCGAAGTTTACAATGGCTTTCTTGGTTTTCGGAAAACACGGGGAATGCAAGAGACGAAAATTCAAGATGGTGAGCAAAACGAGAACAAGGTGAAAGCAGGCGTCAACGTTCCGACAAGTGGACTTGTCTTTTTGAAGATAACATATGCTCTCCTCGGTAGAGTATATAAGGTACGCTTCTTCTAAAAGGAGGAGAGGGTAAGGGGGATGGGCGAGGCAATGAGCGAGGGTGTGTTAGCGGCCAGGGGGTGGAATTGAAAAGAAAGGTATGCTACGGGACGTCGGTGGAGGGATGTGAGGTAGCACCGTGTGTCAGCCGGTGGACGTGTCACTGTGGGTTCCTCTTTATGTGGAAGGGGCCTGGACGACAACGACGGGGGAGGGAGTCAGAACGAGTCATCGTGTTTAAAAGTATGAAGCCTCTAACATAGCAACTGTCTCCTCTATACTATGGCGTAAATGTTTATTTACACAAAGCATCACAGAAAAAATGGCATTCAAATTGAAAGGCCATCCAAAATACCAGGCTGCAGTCCTGGAACGTTGTTCTACTGCACAATTCAAACAAAAAATGTGGCTTTTTAACCACTGCTTAACTGTTTAACCACTGCGAACACGAAAAGAAAGATTAAAAAAAAGATATATGGACATGCAATTGTGAAGAAAATGTCTTATAAATCTACCTATTTGAACAAAATAAATAACCCTGTTTAGACAAGGGGAGTCTTAGAACGCTAACGTTTGTCCATGTATCCACTTTCTTTTCCAAAACGTGCATTACTGTCATACGCAAAGGAAGTTATGCACATCAGAAATAAAGAAAGCTCTGAAGTTATGTATTCTACACTACCCTTTCTGAACTAGCACAAAATCTGAATACCTTTTACATTTTACAATAAACGTTCGATTTTACGGCGAAGCTGTTTATGGCTGGCCTTCTGCGAAGTTTTCATGTACGCCAGCAAAAAACACTCTCTTTCTCGTTGTTCCAAGCTCGTGCGTGCTTAGTTTCCTTTCCGCTCTCCCGGGGTGGCGGGTACGTCGCACGTGTGTACTTTAATCCTGTGCGTGGCTAATTTTCTCCGGCTCCCTGGAGCACAATAATAATACTAACAGCTGCCGAGCAGCGCATTTCATTGAGTCTAAGCCATCGGTCGTGCATAGATTTGACTCTAGCTGAGACCGTGTCCAACGTGGTACCCGAGCCGATCAGTGTGTACCATAGCAGCCATCGTCATCACCATCACGACGAAAAAATAATTACCCACCGGTCAAGGCAATAAATGTGGGCCCGTTCCTTTCATCACGATGACCACACATCAACACAATGTGTTCGTACTTTGTTCAAAATTATATGTTAGCTCTGTGTCGTGTGCTAAACAGCTTCGCTGGTCATCCGTCTTCGCAGAGTGGAATCGCTCTTTTTTTTTTTCGTTGTGACTTTACATAATACCTTTATATAGAAGCACACCCTTACTACTAAAAACCGCCCTAACCCCTTGAGTGCCTTCCAGTTACGCGTAGTTTGTGGACGCACAACTTTCAGAAATAAGCAGGCAACTGAATAAAACAAGCAACTAGGATGCTGTTCTTGACAGGGAGAGAATGCAAACGAGCTCAGGGCCGAAGGAATCGCTGAAGTCTGCAATATTTTTTATGTGACATGTTGAGAAGAGACTTCAGTCAGGAATAACAATAAACAAGCGCTTGTATTTACCTCTATCGCTGCAAGGTAAACAGCAGTCATGGACAATCTGGTTCTCTTCGTATTCGTTGGGCCCACCTCGTACACACCTAATAACTCGCACTTTCCCTTCCCTTTCTTAGTTGTTTGATGAGAAAATTCACATCATGGGCTTACCGTTGTCTTGTAAGTTTCGCACACTAATGCGGAATCCTGCGAAGTTATGTTAAAATTATTGAGAGTGGATAATGACATGTGAGAGAGGAAGAGCGAGAAATTATTTGAAGGAAGGCAGTGAGGTCGACCTGATATAGCCAGCTCTAGCCTGCTACTCTACACAGGGGGAGGTGTGCAACGGGTACGTAAGGATTAGATGTGAGAGTTGATTATGACATGGAAGGAGGATGCAAACGATGAAAGCAAGTTGATTATTCTCATAGTTATCGACGAAGTCCAAAAAGTCATCCAGAAGTGTCACGCGCCTTACAGTTCATGGCTGGAATCCCGGGTCTAATTAAAACTTCACAATAACGCGCAACGAAGGAGCTTGTGTTTGGACTCCTCCTGCGTGAGCAGCACGGGTGCCCAGAAATGTCTTTAAATTATGTAAAGAGCAGCGATAAGCGTCTCCAGTACGGCGGGGACATGCACGACGTTTTTGGTGGGCGGAGTCTGGAGACCGCAGAAAATCACGCGCATTGAATGTGGTAGGTGATTCAGCATTTTTTCTATGATTTTCTTATTGTTTTTTCGGCTTCTTGCTTGCTTGTAGAGCCGTTGGCTTTACTAGCCTACTTTGCCAGACCTCCAAGAACAACTCAGACTGACCTATTGTGCCACTTCATGTACAGGGCACGTTATTACCGCCCATATATAAGAGTAAAATTTCTGCTGTGATTTAGTATTTTGTGTGAGGGAGCTTACTTTTTGTTTTCGTCCTCTTTGTCACGGCAAAATGTGCGCGTGGAAGAATTAGTTTGGCAAAAAGTGTTATTTATGTCCCTAAGCGCCCCATAACAACACAGTGACTATGAGGAACGCCGTACAGGACGAATCCGCAATAATTTTGTCCAACGGAGATTTTCTAACATGCAACTAAAGTGCAGTGCACTGGCCTGTTGACATCGCGCCCTCCTCCCGTGTTCACCCGCACAAAGTTATAGCCACTGTAGCACCGCGGCCGCTACATCTAAAAGGCATTGTGCAAAAACTGTTGCGGGAAGCAGAAGAATTTGCCAGTCGTACTCACCGGTGATGATTGTCCTTCCAGCGGTGGTGCTGAGGTGGCTCTGGCCAGTGAGCACATTCTGCACTTGGCACCGATAGGAACGCTGACTGTCGGCATTCTCCACGTTGCGCACAATGAGCTCGCCCGTGGGAAGCATCAGGTAGCGGCTGCCAAGGCCTGCACGATGGGTATTTCCAGAAAACCAAGCAAATGTGTTCGTAAAGTCATTTTTTGTGGCTTACAAATGAGTGCGACCTCTCCCTGTCTGGCCGTAACTTAAAAGAACACTAATGTGGGCCCAACTTGTTTTCATTATATAATAGCTCTTTGACGTTCCTGAAGTTATGGCACACAATTACCTTTCTGACGCGATATTTATGTTTGCTCGAATTACAGACACATAAGAACAAACTTGTACTTGCATTTGCGTCTTTCCACTTCTGTAGTTTCCACTCCAGCTTTGTCGCACAAAAAGCAGCTATTGGCAATGTGCAGGGAAGTAAAATAGTTGGTGTTCCCACGGTTTCTAATAAAGCGTAAGCAAATATCGGGAAAACTGCAGTAACATGGCGTTGTATTCGGATTCAGTGATGCCTGAATGCCCGTTCAAAAAAAAAAGAAGAAATACAAATTCACAAACTTGAAGACTAGAAAAATAAATGTGTGTAAATTATTGCAGAAATTACAGAACAATATATTAAATATAAACGACGTTTTAAATGAATTTGTTCATTTTGTGACGCGAAATGGGTTTCAGTTCAGTCAGCATAGGGGGTGGATTTTTAAGTTCCTATGTAACGAAAATATGTAACACTATTCTCCCTTATATATTTCCAACTTAGCGGCATAATTCAGCAGTGCCTTCGTTTACTCAGTGGGAGTGGTTGTGTTTGAGCTAGCTCGCTTTACTATAGCTGGTATAATCCATCCAACCAAACCTTAGCTCATCTGGAGCTACAAGGCTTACGAATGTGCAATTTGTTGCAGGTATTTGACAATTTCTTGGCTGTGGCGCCTCCGCGTTGGACACGTAGGGTCCAAGAGACCCGGACAGCAAGACAGAGGAACGCCAATTCGCGCCTACCGCCTTAATTCGCGCCCGCCGCCTATCGTAATTTAAGCATGTAAGCCTTGTAATGCTTCAATAAACGTCACTTGTGTATTTTATTACGTCTTATCTGTACCCTTATGCCCTTACAAACTCAGCAGTAGGCACAACACGTTTCACGTTCTTCACTGCGGCTGCACCTTCCGATAAAGGCTACCCGATATTTTGTTTCTTCTTTTTCTTGGAACAGTAAATATAAAAAAAAAAACGAATGTTCCTGATAGCCTTGCTACGCCCTACTCAGGTGGCATTTTGTAAGATCCTTAGGTTACCTGCGAAAAACCGCAATTTGCAGGTAGCTATAAAAAAATCATTAGCCATTTCACTCTGTGAAAGTGGACGACCAGCGAAGGTGCGCAGCACACGGCATAGATGTCACACAGAATTTTGAACATAGGCATGAACACATGTACGTGGCTCCACGTACAGCAGCTGTCTTGACTTGGCTTTCGTCTCACGAAGCCTAGTCAGACGTCCAGGGTGGTTTGCGGACATAGAGACGCACGGAAGCGACCATATCCCCACGTATATCAAGATCAGAGGATTGACCGCCTCCAAAATACGGGATACGATCCAAAGAGTGGACTGGCCTAAATTTCAGTCTATTATGGAAGAACACTGCGACGCCAATCCATCTTTCGACTTGGAAGAGGCAATCAAGAGCGTGGTGCAAGGCACTATGCGTACTCTAACATGCTCCTCGAAACTTAATGATTTTGATGTGGAACTAGAACGACTTCGAGCAATCCGACGACGTGCCGAACGAAGATACCGACGTACGAAAAGAATGGACGATCTACGGACCGCCAGGCGCACGCAAAAGAAGATACAGCGCCGGTTAGACAAGCTCGAATCGCAACGTTGGGCTGCCTTCTGTGAGTCGCTAGATCCACGCAAGCCTTCATCGCAACTATGGCGAACGGTGCGCGGACTGCGGACACTTCCCGTACAGCGATTCCCATTCAAGGCGCTTGCCCTCTCTCAAAAGAGATCGGAGATTGACGTGGCAGAGGATTTCTGCGCCACATTATCCGGCCAACTCACAGCTACCAACATTCCATCGCCTTCGAGCAGCTGTCCGCCACCACGTGATCACCGGTTGGATCTACCATTCTCGATCCACGAACTTAAGGCAGCGTTAGCTTTGTGTAGCCGCACATCAGCGCCAGGACCTGACGGAATTTCCTACCGAGCTCTGTGTCACTTGGGGGAGCGAGCGAGAGGAGTTCTCCTTGAGGTGTACAATGAATCTTGGAGAAATGGCACGCTACCAACAACCTGGAAGACAAGTCGCCTTGTTCCACTGCTGAAGCCTGGTAAGTCGCCGTTGGAGCTCTCATCATATCGCCCGATCGCTTTGGCGAGATATGTGGGCAAAGTAATGGAGAGGATGGTCCTAGGAAGCCTGGAGTGGTACTTGGAGTACCACAACACCTACCCAGATGCCATGGCGGGCTTCCGACGTGGTCGATCATCGATCGATAACGTCGTCGACCTGGTGACCTACATTCAACATGAGAAATGCCGTAAGCGTCTCTGCGCATCCTTATTCCTCGACGTTAAAGGGGCGTATGACAACGTTACGCACGAAGCCATCCTCTCTGCTTTCGCAGAGGTGGGAGTGGGTGGTCGGATGTTTCAATGGATACGGAGCTATCTATCCATGCGATCCTTCTTTGTAAGCACCGAGGAAGGCCATACTTCTCTACATTATAGCTACCGCGGCGTCCCCCAGGGCGGTGTACTTAGCCCCGTGTTATTTAATCTAACACTAATTGCTCTCCTTGAGCACGTACCAACCACAGTCAGGCTATCAATGTACGCGGATGACATCTGCATACGGACATCTGCAGTAACACGCCTACAGTTGCAAGCGAGAATTCAGAGAGCCGCCACACAAACTGCTATCTACCTCCGTAATCGAGGCCTGGAAATTTCCTCCGAGAAATGCGCACTAGTGCCATTTACGCGCAAACCCATGTCAAACTACAGTGTAATGATAAATGGCCAAATAATACGACGGGTCCGATCGTACAAGTTTCTAGGTGTCATAATCGACAGGGACTTGTCATGGAGCCCACACGTATCATACGTGAAAAAACGGTTGACAGGCATCTGCCACCTGCTCAAGTTTTTCGCTGGCAAGACCTGGGGAATGTCGCCTAGTGCCATGTTACAACTGTACAGGGTGCTTTTTCTGGGATTTCTGCGATACAGCTTGCCAGCAATAAACAACATAGGCAAAACGAACCTACGCACAATACAAAGTCTTCAGGGTCAAGTGCTCCGGATCTGTCTAGGCCTGCCTCAGAGTGCTTCAACAGTGGCTACGATAGCAATCACTAAAGACCACCTTGTGAAGACCCACATTGAAATTGAAGTACTCAGGACCCATATAAGGCATCTAGCCAGGACTCCTCGTCACCATTTAGCCTCTCTACCAGCGGACAGGCCACACACATCTTTCAGCCAAACGATAACTGCTTATGATGAATCATTGCCAGCTTGTTTCACTCCGGCTGCGAGACCTTCGATCCCTCCATGGTGCCTCGCTCAGCCAAAAATCAACCTCGCAATACCTGGTATCTCCAAAAAAGCTGATCTGTCATCACCAGCCCTTAGACAGCTCACGCTACTATATTTGTACGAGAAGTACCATGGCTCTACGCATATTTACACTGATGGATCTGTCCTTCCAAGCAGCTCCGCGGCGGCAATCGTCATACCTGCGAAAGCTACAACAATTAAATTTAAGACGACCCACGCGACAACATCGACGGCAGCAGAGCTCGCAGCGCTCTTTACTGCCCTTCATCACATTGGTGATGAACCGCCACACAAATGGACAATATTCTGCGATTCGAAGGCGGCACTGCAGTCTCTACTGTCACCTTTACGACGCGGACCGCACGAACAGCTAATATCCCTTATTACAGAGACGTTACACCATATAAGTGATGCAGGCCATGAAATAACCTTCCAGTGGCTTCCAAGTCACTGCGGGATTATTGGCAATAAACGGGCGGATCACGCTGCCCGCTCAGCCCATACTGAGGAGCGCCACGTCCAAATTCCTGTTTCTAGAACTGACGCGGCACGGAAGCTCCGCCTACTTGCTCGGCAGTGCACCGCGTCGCAATGGAATGAGCCACATTTACGGAATACGCGACTGTACTCACTTGATCCAACATTAAGTCTTCGAGCGCCATCACATCTTCGCCGTAGAGACGCCACGCTTTTATATCGACTTTGGTTGGGCGTTGCCTTTACTAAAGCCTATGCCTTCCGCATAGGGATGACCGACACACCAACCTGTGACCACTGCGGCCATGAAGAATCAATTGGCCATATTTTGTGCGCCTGCCCGCAGTACAGTCCACAGAGGGCATACCTTAGCCACGAACTTGACCAATTGGACGACCAACCGCTGTCCGAAAAAAGAATTCTACAACATCGAAAGGACCTACCTTCACAGAAGAAGGCAGTGCAAGCGCTTTTGCGCTTCTTGCGATCTACCGGCCTGTGTGAACGACTTTAACTGGAACGCCTTTTGTGTGCGTGTCTCCATGTGTGCGTTCCTTTTTTTATTTTTCTTAATTTTTTTCCTATTTTCTCTCTGTCAACTTTCTAACCCCTATCCCCCCTCCCCAGTGTAGGGTAGCAAACCGGAGACTCATATCTGGTTAACCTCCCTCCCTTTCCTCTTCATTCTCTCTCTCTCTCGTGTCTTGATCACTAGTGATCGTGACGAAAGGTACGCACGCACACTTACTTTCATACAGTCATCATACACAATACACATCACTTATATCGATTCGTGTTTTCATTTCGCGATATATTCAAACAAAGAATTTGAGACCTAAATAACCGCACCGACTGTCAGTGTGCCAGTGCCACCAGCACCTTCTCAGAGAGAGGGGCAGTATGGGAACGCTGGCATAATGAGCGTCAACGGAGCCAGCTGTGGAAGAAGACGACGACGAACGTGCGAGCAGTGCCACGAGCCATTGCTGATTATGATAGTTTTTGCCCGCACACATGAAAATTTCATGGAACCCTAGTCATAAACAGCTTCACTGTAATAAATAATTATCTTTTAAGTATGCAATTTCATGGCACATGCGGCTATCAGAAACTAGCAGTGAAGCGTTGTATAGTTAGCAGTCACTCTAATACTTGCACCACTTCTGAGATATCTGTTCTTAAAATAGGCTGTAAAATGCATTGGCCTTCTACCTAACAGTGTCCTCAAAGAGACTGTCTTGCCCTTTACGGTGACATTTAGTTTAACGGCAATCTTTTCAGGAGTGACAGTGGGGATCGATATCTCGGAAGTGGCGCCAGTCTTAGGATTTATGCTAAACAGACAGGACTTGAAAATTGTTCCGCTTCAATTTTCGTATTTTAGCATACGTCCTATATGAAATGAATAGTTAGAAAGACATCAAGTGACATTTTCTTATTAGCAACAAAGAGTAGATTTGGTGTACTTAACCTCGGCTTGTTGTGGT
This sequence comes from Dermacentor andersoni, assembly GCF_023375885.2. Classification (NCBI taxonomy): domain Eukaryota; kingdom Metazoa; phylum Arthropoda; class Arachnida; order Ixodida; family Ixodidae; genus Dermacentor; species Dermacentor andersoni. Next base: position 86,394,986 of record NC_092817.1, read on the forward strand.
AATCCACCTTACAGGCCCAATTGAGCTACGCACTGCGAGTGATAAGCATAATAAACAAAGAGTACTCGTTATGTGAAACTGAAAGAATTGCGTTGCATTCATTGCGGTTATGTCATTTCTTCTTTCAGTTTGAGGATCAGGACTTCTATAGGAGCTCACTAAGGTTCCTAGAAGGCGGGCTTGAAGACTACGCAGAGTATATTAACCTCTATCGGCGAGCATTTCTGCTTAGAGTGTGTTGCTTAACGTAAATTACAAGAAGCCGTAGACCATCTGACCGGAAACCTGCGTGATGATACACTTAAATGAAGCCAGGCCACACAGCCGCAGCAAATGACTAATAAAATGTAAGTTCGTAAACCGATGCACCAACATGAAAATCTGCCCATGGCATCCGTTATGATGTCGTTGTAATCCATGGCAGTGTTGCCACAATGGTGTAGGTCACCGAAAGTTAGACGTAGAATTCGGGTTACAACTTTACCACGCGTCTATTATCTGCACCATGAGGACGACAATATTCTTCAAATAATTTCCAAACACGGAGACGAGACACGCAAAGCTTGCTTTGAAACAGAAGAAATCATTTACAGCCTTGGGAGCACATAATGCGAACCTTAGACGCGGCTTCGCCACAGCCACATGCGACACCATCCCGCGGAACAGCGCAGTCATTTCGAGATAATTCAGCAGCGACGCGGAGCTCCTTGAGTACACAGAAAAGCTATACAGCGCTCATATCGATCATCGCGGAAAGCGGGAAACAACGCAGCGGCACCGATCCCTCCATCTTCCTCGTGCCTCTGCTTGTTTCGTGCGACGCCTCCGCGTCTGCTTCGGCGAGCACACGGCACTTTTTCCGCAATCAGCCTTCAAGAAAGGCGCGTTCACCGAGCCAGACTCTCACGCAGATTGCGGGTTCTTGCGGCCCGCATCTCTCGGAACGGACGTCGACTTGGGCCGGCTCCGAAGAGGCGAACGAAGCCTGCTTTCTGTCGGCACAGTGACAACCGCCGTTGCCTGACGAGACGCAGTCTTTAGATCTGTTTTCAATGCAGGCAACAAAACGCGCGGTTTTCTTCTTTCTGTTATCTACTTTGTTCGAGATCGCAAGACATCAAGCTAAAGCAGCCGTACCACTCAGGATGTCCTTTAACGGAAGCAACATCGAACGAACGTTCCCCCTGATCATAGAAGAGTGAGGAAAAAAAGAAAGATAAACATAGCGACTGTTCGGCGTCGTATGGATGCTCGGCGAGCTCTAAGCAGAAATAAATGACGCACTTCGCGTTATTTTTTCTTTTTGTTCTCTTTCAATTTCCCTCTACGCGAAGCAAAAAGCGCGCATTTGGGATTTGGGTTTTAAAAGTTAGTGTTAGCAAAGCCTCTGTAATCCTTCCATGCAAACTTGCCAACGTATCGTAAGGGTATACATCGGTAATATTCGAACCGCTGAATGCCGCAACTAATCGACGATGCGGAGGCAACGCAGTGTTGTGCGTTTCGGGCTCGTGTGGTGATTTCTTAAACGAAAATTGTAAATCTTAACGCTGATGAGTGTTAGAAATTGGAACAACCTTCCCTGGAAAATCTGCGAGCTCAATTCTTCGGGGCTTTCTAGTTTTCATATAAATGGTTATCATGAAGCTTTTCAATGATATTGCCTGGACACCATGAAGATCAGTGCACAATTGGGAACCAGTGAGATTAGTGTCGAAATGATAGAGAAAGCGTAAAGGAAATTCGGCAGAACTCTTACATAACGATGAACGTCGACGTTAATGCGATTTGCACTGAAGCAATTTAGAGACAATATATTACCAAATTCACGTCTGCGTAGCCGACAACTGTATTTTCTTTTCTTACGGACACCTTCCTCATTTTTCTGTATCTCAATGCTCCTAGCTCAATGCATGCCTCTGGTCGCATTCTGCATCTTTCCTTTCTTTCTCAAAACTAGGCTACTTTTGATCAATACTTACTTCACTTCTTCGTATCTGACTTCCTTAAGTTTCTCTTGTCGACTTCCTCAATTCTTGCCGCTTGTTCTGCTTGTCTATCGGGGCACCTACCCAGTGGCACAACCTCATTCTCGAGGATTGGTCAACAATGTTCTCATACCTAAGATCTCATGCCCGTTTCCCATACCCCGTGTCCCAAGTTGCCTATTCCCAAGTTGTCCAGTGACCTAGGCTAGCGGGAAAGCTGATAGATACGGACGTACTGAAAAGTGCGTGAAAGTCCCAAGGAATGTTAATCGCATTAAAACATTTATTTAAATGATTTCAGGCGTAGCCTCTGTAATTTATTCTTGTAATTTATAAATTGTAAACTTATTACTGTGGGTTTGCCATTGTGTGTTGTTGACTATTGTCTGTGACTCTGTTTTTGTATTGCCCCACGTATTCGCACGGCCAGTGACTTTGTTGCTCTCCTTTCTTTCTTTCTTTTTTTCCTTCCTTACTTTGTTCCTTTCTTTTCAACACCATTCCCGGTCCCCCTGAGTGCGGTAGCAAACCGTACTTGTGTCTGGGAGACCTCCATACATTTCTTTCCTCACCTTCTCCTCCTCCTACCTGAAACAAATGCGAATGTGGTGATATGGAGACTTATCAAGCTATTTTTATTCAACAGCATACGTGTAATCTTTAGTGAGTGCGGAGACACGTAGTAGAACCTAGGACAAGCGGAGACGTAAAAGATGTCACTTAACAACGCATTCATAATTCCGTCGATAGCGTTCTATTGCGCTTTACTTATGCACAGACGCCAGCGCTTGAGCATTTTCCTGAAAGAAAGAGATAAACAGACAAAAAAAAGAACGAAAGGCACGAAGGTTAACTATGCTTATGCGTAGTTGGCTAGGAAACAGGAGTATAAAGGAGCGAAAGAGAGATAGTGAAGCAAAAGGTGTAGAGGGTCCATGTGAGCCTAAAAAATGCATGCGCTAAAGAACACCATTTGCCTGGGATGCAAACGACACTGTGCTTTTGTCAGAGGCAAAGGACTAGGGTTGCCGAGCAGCCGTATGTGGAAAACATATTGATCAATTTCGATTCCTGAGTAGGTTGATTATTAATCAGTGCGGAGATTCTATTTTGTTAGCGAGGGCGGAGTTGGGGAGGGGAATAACGTGCACGTTCTGGCGAGTAAATGCGATCGCGAGTCATAAAACTCGCAAGATGCTATTTATAAATCTCGGAGTGACCTATATTTGCTCTGTGAAAAGGAAAATATTGATGCAATTTTGACAGCAGCCGAACATGAGCTCCTTCCGCGCACACGTTCCAGTGAGCAAGAGCGACCGGTTTAAACTAGTTCAGATTACGTCATCGAGCGTGATCATTAAGATTTCCTAATTAGAGCTTCACTACATCAGCATCGGGATGCAAGAGGAAATGACACCGCTGGTATATGCACAGAACGAGATCCAGCAAGAACACTTCTTCCGAACGAAAGGCGTCGTGAATTCGGCCTTTGGTCACCCCCTGCCACTCTTCTTTTTGGACGTTCGACTTACATTTCCGATGTGAAATGAGGCTTGTGAGTTTTTCATCGCAGGTACGATTTTTAACGAGGTTTCTTGTAGACTTCCGTTACGTTAAATAGCGTCATCATCCGACATGGTGGCACCCAGCCTGCCCGCTTCAGGCCGAACGGGACTTTTGCTACCCTCCATCACGCTTTGGCAGCAAAGTCCGGGCGTTATCTAGGCGTTCTTCTGGATATATTGGTTCTAGATATTGGTTCTCGACATCGAGCGAAGGAGCCTATCATACGGTAACGTACAGGCGGCTCGCCATGGTTACTATCTCAAATTGGTGTTGCCTCAGGCAACACGCTCTCTCCGTTCGCGGCCCCTCGCGCTTTCAAATGATTGAAATATACATTGACATTCACAAACATACAAGAGCGCCAGCACTCTTAATTTCTAGAGTTTAAATTAAAGGCCGGGGTCTTACGTGCCAAAAACACGATTTGATTGTTAGGCACGCCGTAGTGAGGGATTCCGAAATAACTTTGACCACCCGGAGTTCTTTCACGTCCACCCAATGCAGGGTACAAGGGCGACTTTGCATTTTACCCCCAGCGAAGTGCGGCCGCCGCGGAATTTCAAGGGGTATAAAGTTGCTACAAACAAAGACAGGTCATTCCACGCTAACTGTCCTAACCGTGGCGCTTGAGAAAAAGCATTTATTCTAAAAAAATTACGATAACATTACACGTATATATAAGCACTACTTGCACAGAATTTTCGCAAAATATTTTGAACGAAAATAAAGTTCACAAAATGATGGAAAACCAGGTGCAAAAAACAATTTCGCCAAATATCGACCGTCCATTGCATTAAATCAAAATTTTCGGTTTTGCAGTCTCTGAACATTGTTATTTCAATATAAAACAGTTTCACAAAATAACTTCATGTTTTTTGACTCCTTGAAACCGAGGTAAATATGCGCACATTCTAGCGTTTTTGCGAAATATTTCACAAAACATGGTCAGGGGAGTAAACCTAGAGTTATTATAAAAGATCTGTTGCTTAAGCGTTCGATCTTCTAAAATTTTATTTTCTCCTATGTGCTACTCACAGGCTCCAAAATAAAAGCCTGAACTTGTAAAAAACGCCGTTTTGACCTATGCTTGGACGCTAGTAAGTAACTAAGGTGGTCCATAAAAATATAATGAGCAGAAAAGCTGTTATCTTGAAGAGAATAACGAATTTCGCCACGGAAATGTAACTTGAGGTTTCATGGAGGAAAGCTTTAAATTTGAGTCCCACCATCGCAATGCTTTGGTTCGCCTTCCCACTTCACCTAATAGCACGTTGTCGGGAAATACAAACCAGAGTGGTGCACATGGTGGTCTGTGTGCTGAGGGATAGAGGCCGAGATCACCAGGAGTTCGTAAGAATTTGAATCTTGAAGGTAAAGCTTATTCAAGCTAGATCAACATTGCCCACTTCCATGCCACTGGACGTATATACATGCGGCACGCCTTAAGTGTTATGAGTAGTCTTATTTCGCATCCGATAGGCGGAACCGGAACGGAGGCAAAGAGCAGAGAGGAGCAGAGTCGTACTAACGCGAGAGTAGAGTGAACTAGAATAAGCCCTGTCTCCACTTGTGGAGAAAGTACCGGCAGCGCTGTCATCGCCCACTTTTCCCATTCAGTTTGCTCTGCGGCGTGGCCGGCGTGACTTTTTCCGTGTCGTGTGCTTGTTTTTCCTCGTGAAATGGCTAAAAAAGCAGCGTCTAAACCATTTTTACGCACCAGGTTGCACAACTGGATATGCGCGTGTGTAACAAATTTATGAGTTATCTCTTTTTAAAGCCCCGAAAGACGAAGAACGACTTCTTTGGGAACGCAACCTGCATCGGCGTGACAAGTCGCATGACACCAATTGCGCTGTGCGCGAGTTGCACCTTGAACCGCATTTTATTGCGGGAGACTACGTGCATACCATCAGTGGTGTTGAAGTCCAAATGCCAAGGGGAACGCAACGCTTGCCCCTATGCGGTTCCGGCGCTTTTGCCCAACCTGCATGCTTATTTGACATGAGAAACTCAGGCTCCGCAAATCGTCGTTAATTGCCATTAATTGCCTTAGCGATTGCAATCTTGCCAAGAGCGTCATTGGATCAAACATTCAAGAGTAATTTGTTCGCTCGCTTTTGAGAGTGGAAGACCAGACTGCTAGTTCGTACAAGCAGCACCAGTTGACTTGTTGCTTATTGAGGGAGATTTTGAAGGCGCCGAAGGTTCACTTGATCTGCTCTCTGAGTGTACTGGACTCCCCATGTGTTATTCACTGTAGTGACTCAAGACTTACTTATTATGTGGCAGGCTTTGTCGCAAGGACGCGTGCCCTGAAAACAAAGTGTAGTACATGCACGAACCAGCTTCTGCTGCCTGCTTCAGATGAAAAGTGCCTAAATATTGCCGTTGTCACGAAATCTTGCGACTTCGTTGGTCTTCTCTACCCTTCACTGAAGCTTTCTGTGTTTATCAGTGAACTTGAAGACATTTTAAGTGGCTGCTTTAGCAAGAGTTAGCTACATCGAGACAGCATTATGGATCTCTTGGCAGTCATCAACAAAAGCAGCATTGGTGGTGTTGGTTGTGGTGAACATTGCAAGGTATTAACCGCGAAGCTGATCGGTTTGTTACGTCGTCACGCGAATGCATTTGTATATCAAGGGTCTGAAAAAGTTTCATGATGAGAAACGAAGTGCACGGCAGCAATTGAAATCGATTATACATGGCTGAAGTGCCATAAATGTATGCTGCCATTCTTGTGCCTATTCTAACGCACTGTGATGCTGTTCGCCCAATGGAATCCACCATAGTATTGGCGTTGCTTCAGGCCACATATGCCAACAAATTATTGCAATAGGAACTATCAAATTAGGCGCAATATTAGAAGGCTTCCCGAGACGCGCACTGTGTTTTCCTCAAAAATTGATGAAGTGGACAGGACGTCACGCTTGGCTCAGACGCCCCCGCCGGCGTGAAGACAACGTTCTGGTTGCCACTGCTGACGTGTTGTGTGCACAGGCACATCAGCGTTTCTGTCGAGCAGCTATGTGCATACCACATCGTAGTGCATACAGCGCGCTTAGCAGCACGGACCAGCAGTAAACGTACAGCCAAATTTATGTAATCCTTTCTTTGGATGCTGACAAATGCCGATGGTGTTTCCTTCGATGTCATCTCGTGCACGCTCAGAGAATGACGAGCGCAAGGCGTCTCAGAGCGAAACTGGCAATTTCATCGCAAAGCTGTTAAATAGACATCCTACACCTAAGTTCTCTCTCTCCCTCTTTCACTCCCCATTCTCCTCTCCATGTGTAGGGTAGCAAACTGGACTCAGTCTGGTTAACCTCCCTGCCTTTCCGTCTTCCCTTCTCTCTCTCTCTCTGTTAAATGGAGTTCTGCCAAGGTTTTCATGCAGCCAAAGCCGGCAGCAACCTCGCGGTCGATATCAAATGTAAGCGCAACGCAACGTTCTAGCGCAGCCACAATTTGCTTTGAAATGTAATAATCAATTATTACAAAATAGATGTCACCTTGCTGACATCTAATTCGAAAATGGATAACTTGTATTTGCAGTTTCTTTTCTTCTTTTTTTCATCACGTGGTGTTATAGTAGCTCCACGTAGCAGCTATATAGTCGTGAATAACTTTCTGCGGTAGGGAAGGGAAGGGCTACGGAGGCGGAGCTTCTTTCTGCACGTGTGCCACCACGCAAAGTAGTCTGGCAGCGTCACACTGCACTTCTGCTTTCTCGGAAGAGAAGCGGGGGGAATTGACGCAGCTTCCACGTATTGCTGTTTCGGGTTTGCCCAGACGCGGAAGGGCAAAGCCACGAAACAAGTGAGCTTACTAAGTGGTGTGTCTTGTCTTATACCGGTGTCACACGTACTCTTCTGATCGCGATCGGGACTGATCCGGATCGGATTTCTCGATCGCAATCGACAATGGTCGCTGCTACACGGTCCAACCATCCGGATCGAGCAATTATCGTCTGCTGATCGTCAAAAACTCCCACAACTGCATATTCTATAAGCTACAAATTCAGATTTGCTAGATATGGGTAAATTCAGACATATCAATATTACAGCTTATTATTCCTGGTAAAAAAAAACTTTTAAATGTTTTTTTTATTGAACTGGCTTCACTTCTTCTTTTTAGCGTTTCCAGAATACTCCGCTAAACTGCGCAGACGGCGCTAGAGGCGCAGATCTGGGCGATCACGATTCGCGGATCGCGAACGCCCAGATCTCGATCCCGCAGAATCGTGATCGCAAATGACCCTGTAGCAGCAACCGATCCGGATCAAGCTCAATCCGGATCGGCCCCGATCGCGATCAGAGGACTACTTGTGACACCGGTGTTATTTACTTGTTGCAAATAAGGCATTTATGTTGTAACGCCATAGCGTTATGGAGCCCCCGTCGCAGAAAATCCGGCGTCTGCACCCGCGTCCCGCGTGCAGACGCCGAACGAAAAATCGTTCCCGCGAACGAAAAATCGTTCCAAACCACGCATACCCAACCACGCACGCCCTCCGTGTAGCGCCTAGACGTTACTGAACTAATTGAATTTTCCACAGTAAAATGTGTCAGAAACATCGTATATACAGCCTACATACATGATGGTGTCAGATTGTAATTTGAATATACGAGAAAAAACATAACTCGGTTACGCGAAAACTGAAACACAAGTCCCTTTTCCCGCGTTTCTACCATTCATACAGCGGTGCGCCCGGTTTCTTGCAACACCAGTGAGATGGCGCTCGCCTCCATGCATCCGCAGCCCACGCAAGACGCCACGTTTTTACCAGAAAGTTCGCCTTCGTGCACAGAGCTCGCCGCCAGCGTCTCCCGGTAAACATTACAGTTACATAAGCTGCAGTTGCCGGGAAGCGTGAGACGCTTTCAGGGATCTTTGAATGCTATAGCGTTCCATTGTTAAAGGCGAAGCTTAAGTGTCCTCCAAATATTTCTCTTCCCTGTTTAAACTAACGCTGATCAAAGTGCAGGACTTCCTTTAGAAGCGCTCACGCTTGTATGCACTTTGCCTCCGCATACCGCTTTCCTTTCATTACCACAGAAATTTGTCCGCACGTATTGGAGTTTGTACGGCTGCGGCGGTGAAAGCTGGCACTGCAGTGCAGAAACGCAGCCTCCATGAGAGCCGTCGAAAAAAGAAAAAAGAAAGAACAGCCAGGCAGGACTGCGTTCAAAACAGCCGCTGCTATACGTTCGAGCAAGGCCGTGAGCCAGCAAACAGAACATGAGTACTTCGGAAGGGTGCGGAAACTCGCTTATACAGCTTCACTGCCTCTGATATACAGTTGTCAGATTGGCATACATCTGTCTAAGATTTTTTATACTCCCTTTGCTCGCGCATCTGTATACACTCGGACACGTCCAATTCCCTATATAAATATTTCATGGCTCGTTAACGCGTACGTTTTACTCCAAGCTATTAATGGTGCTCTTCAGTCTTGTTTAATAGAAAGCTCTTGAGGCTGCAATTTTTCAATAGAATAAATATTTTATTACATTCGGTAACCCATGTACTTACCCATGTACTCATCGTTCATGGATACATGTTCAATGACACATGCTTGCAAATCTCTTAGCGGCTACTATTTTTTTTTCTGTTGGTATGGCACTCAACAGCTGCCGATTCTTGTGTAACCTAGAGCGCTATAACCTAAAGCTACTCCAAACATTCCTGTTTATTTCTATTTTTAAACATTTTTCTACAGAAAAATGTTTATTTCTGATTCGACGCCTTTTCGCCATTGGCGCTCGGCTATTGGTCAAAAGGTTACAGGCTGTACCCACTTCACCTGTCTGTCACTCGACGTCATAAAACCGCGAAAACTCATTCCATCAAAGTGACGTGTACGCGTTAGAGATGCATTAATATGTCGAACAAAAGTGGATGTTTTCTCAATAGCTGGAGACTGTCCTGTTCCGAAAAAAATATAATATGGCTGCCGCCGATCGCTCAGGCACTGGCTACACGCATTTGCCGGAGAGCATGCCCGTTTATTTGCGTATAACAAAACTTCTTGCGTGGCTGTATAACGTTATCGAGCCCTTTCGGCACGTATACGACATCGCTCTGCCAACGCTTCTTTGCTGAGGATCCGTTTTGGCAGCATTTTTTAGCTGTCCGTTGCGCGCCGCCACGATTTTAGACAAGCCACCGCAAGCTAATTAAGTAAGCGGAAGCGGACCAATCGCAGACGCCGACACCCCCCTCTTCACCCAGTTATCTATTTTCGGTGCGCTGGCTCGGCCCTATCGAAACCCTCTCCACTTGAGCGTGCTCCTCGCCTCTTCTCAGCCAATTCGATAAGAAAAACCGCTCAATGTAGGCAATGTTATTCGTTTTGAATGCAAATAAAAGGGAGCTCCCATAAAGAGGAGACCGTTTGATTAGGCTGTTCAGGCAACGCCGTGGGTCCCCGCCCGATGCTTTCGTTGGTGGTTACATACGTAAATTTGACGTCAGGAGATTGGAATAAGACATATTGGAATAGTTTTACGTTATAGGGCCCCTAGATTGAGTTACTTCAAATAGCCCCTCAAATTTTTTCCCAGTTCATTTTTTCTTGGGGAGATTATAAGAAAATATACACAAATTGTGGTGGAAACTTATGTTTGCAAAAGGCATCAATGTGCTACTAAAGGTCAAGCGCAATGAAATACTACAAATTGATCAATCATTTTTTAGTGAATTTTAGCTCTACACAAATAGAAGATGAAATTACGCGGTTCCCGAAACGCGGTCTTCGCGTTGCACTGAAAAGCGGGCATCGTATTGCAGGATTAGATTTCAGCACAACCACGGTACAACTGAAAAGAGCTGTTCCCTCTCAAGCTCATGAATACCCTTCTTTCACTGCGCCATCTAAATTCTGAAAGGTAAATGCCGATTTTTTTCAGATACTAAAGCAGATGAAGTTTGCTAGCACCGTGTAAACAGGCGAATATTTTATTACATTCCTTGCTATCTTTCAAAGCATTTTGAGGATTGAGTTCTCCTGACTCGTGACCTTACATTTTGGACATATGCTCTTGTTTTCTTTATGTTTTTTTCTTTGCTTTCTCTTTCACTGCAACTTTTGTATATTCTTTCCAACAGCTGACATTGCCGCTGAAGGACGAGGCGAAAAGTAATGCGCTCAATTATTTTCTATATATCTGGCGTTTTCAAATAATAAACTGAAATGGCGTTATAAATTAAAACCCGGGGACTCACGTCTCATTTTATTCAGGTCTTCGTTTTTATATTTCACATCTTTAAGTATTATGTTTCATCGAATTGAGCAGCGAAACGGAGATCCCTGAATCATAATTCCTTGGAACCAGCTCTAAAGTATCAACACCGCGCTATTCGTTGACGTTGGCGATGAAATTTCCGGGGACGGCAAGCATGATATTGCTATGTTGTATTTGTGCTATCTCCTGTGTGATACCTCTTCACTGCTTGAGCGCTTATTTCACCGCGTCGGCTTGCTCTATTGGGAAAAAATGTTTTTACTTACCTTCACCGTAAACAAAAAGTGCATCCCGTTTTGCATTCCTTGCTTCAGCCACCATATGACGAGTGCACTTCTTTGCTCTTGAACATTGCGAAATACTGCCAAGGTGCGGCAGTCTCAGTGTTCTTTGCGTAGAAGTGTCGCTTTATGAGCCACCGCTTAGAAGCAGTGAGGGAAACGTCTTCAGCTTTTATTAAAGATGCCCCTTATGTCTTCATTGCAGATTTTTGCGCCGGTTTTGCTCTGCCTGTGCGCGTCGTCGAGAACGAGAGAAACTATGCGCACCTCCGAGCTTTTTAGAGCCTGATTCGCAGACCTGAGCCCCATGCGGGCCGCTATGCTTTCCAGCAAGTGATTCATTAATATAAGAAGGGTATCAGCGAAATAAAAGTCGTTTAGTGATTGAATTTGTAGCTGTGAATTGTCAAGCATAACTGGATGGGGAATTCTCGCTTCTCCAATACCTCGGTGGTCACCTACTCTTACGCGTGATAACGTGATCGAGTGCGCAATAGCGGAGCCAGATGAGCAGTATCTCGTCGCCCTGCCGTGGCTGCGCATGGCTGCCTGCGTGGCGGAGCGCGTACATCTTGGAACGCCGTATCATCTTGTAAGTAATCTGTGGCGTGTGGAACGCCTAAGTGTGAGCAGAGATGGCTGGTGGATTCACACGCGTTGTGTTGTAGCGTGCAGGTGGATGGAGCTCGCACGAACTAGCAGAGGCTGCGCGTAACGTTGGCTGCGTGCTGCCATGACACGCCAGCGTTGTGACAGCGTGTGGCTGTGGTCATCGAGCAAGATAAGTTAGCGTCTACCTGTGTTCGCATGACGCTATGCTTCCTAATATAATTCCTAAGCGACTGTTTACTGCAATTTATACTGCCAATAAAGCTACGAACCTTATGTCGTGTAGTAGTGCAATATTTTCTATGGCTATCAATGCTTCGCCGCTTTTCTAGCAAACTTGCGACGTTATCTTTTTTTATTTCCTGTTCATTAAAAAGCTAGAACTTGTCTTCCGAGAGAAACTTCATATCTACCAGTTTGAAGTGGAGAAAGAAAAATTTTCATTACCCATTATATAACAGTTGTCTGCCAGCGACTGAACCTTAACGTCTTGTCCTTGCTCATCGATGATCTGATGCTGGAGCTGTCGAGTTCCTGGGACCAACTACTTGCATGGTCCACGATAGCGATAGAAGAACAGGTCAACTTCTTTTATATCTCACGCCATCACGGAATGATGGGCATTCTCGGAACACGGTTTACAATCGTGCTACTAAGCGAGGGGATTCGTCAAAAAACAGCACTTAAGGCGGTAGTTTAAGGCAGGAGAGCAAAGCAAAAACACTGATTGCACTCTGAATGATGATTATAGACGAGGCAAATAATAGACAAGCAAGTACCTAGAGATATATTTCATTGCCGCTCATTTCCATTAGTAAATCGAGCTGCCAAGCTTACGTCGGCTGGTTAAGTCGATGGTTAAACTTTTATGCCAAGACCGAGAGAGGTAGGAAAAGCAGGAGATGGTAGTCAAACAAGAGTGAATGCTGAGCTGCACATGTGGGAGAAGAAAAACTAGACAGACGCTGGTGCCTGGTGCCCACAAATTATATTTTAACTGAGCCCGCTCAATCAGCCGTGCGTGGGACCAAGCGCCACTGGCCTTCGATTGCGCAAGCGCCGAATCCACTGCTTGTGCACTGTCAGCGTGCTGGGCGTGTCGCCGTCCTTTTCTGTGATCGGATCACTGTGGGACGTAGTAGTGCGTTACAGGACCGCCGTTGTAGCGAGGAAGCCGTGAGTGGGACGAATGGCGCAGAGCGGATGGTTGTGGTGCGAAACGCAGACGGCGAGTATAGGACTGGCCTGGTAGAGAGGGAATTTCACAGCAGATGTGTCTAGCGCGTCAGAGTCGAAGTAGGTAGGCTTGAGATGGTCGACGGAGACTGTATCTTCCCGGCCGTTGATGAGCAATAGAAAGTTTTTAGGTGCACGATTGAGTGCTTAGAACGGACCATCATACGGGGTCCGTAAGGAAGGACGCACAGCTGGCACTGGCGTTTTTTTTTTTTCTTTCATGGTATTTATTACAGTAGCAACAAACCGACGTTCACCAGTTCTGCATAGTCAGACAATGGAGAGCACAATGAAAGTCACACAGAGAAAAGTCATGGTTCATACTGTCGGTAGTAATGTTGGTTTCTCTTTAGAAGTGTGGTAAGGATAGGTACCTCACCAAAATGTGGTACCAGTCCGGCTGTGTATCGAGTCCATCATAAACCTGCTTTAGGTGTAGTGTCATTTGGATGAAATTTGCCCTTGTAGGTACAACCGTTTCGGCGTTTCGGTCCATCAGTCGCGTTTTTCAAAGAGAAAAAAACATATCAAAAGGTGCACTGCTATCAGAGGTCGGCAGCAGGTATCGCACAGTATGAACGTTAATCTCAAAGTCCTTTTTTAAAGTCCGTTGGAGGACATGCCAAAATAGTATGGCGTCGGTGCAGCTAATAAAGCAATGTTCAATCGTGTTGGAATCGCACCGCTGGCCCGAGTTGTTGGGGTCTCGGTGCTGACGCCCGTTATTGCCAATGGGTCGCAAGCCCCAAGGGTAGCGTTGGCCTGGCGGCCTGGGGCACTGGAAGCATCCGAAGGTCCCGGCAAAGCATGAGAAGACTGGTAACAGAACAACTTGTTTATTCTAACATAGCAAAAGAGCGGCCGGTCAGGTCGACCGAATTGGAGAGACGGGAGAGCACGTAACTCAACAGTACAAATCGGAGCCTCTCCTTGGCGTCCGGGGGCAGCTGCTCTTATACTCTCGGCGTCGCGGTCCAAAAGGGAAGGTCACGGGATGAAGGTCACGGGATGAAGGTCACGGGACGGCGGAGCATGAGCCCACGACGGCGCGCACGGTTGAGCCGAGAGACCTGCTGAACCGAGTGTAGTGACGCATCGCCAACCCTCACTTGGGGAGCTCCGCTCCCCGGCTGCCGCGCTTTGACAAGCGGGGGCACACACACACACACGCACACACGAAGACACGTGGCACTGAAACACGCCTGGACACGCTTGGCGGGTAGGCGTTTCGGCGGCGTCGAACGGGCCAAAATGTCCGCCGCTTTGAACAAAGCCCCGGCGTCCGTTGCATCCGCGCCGGCATTACCGCGCGTTGTAGGCGAAACGTAACAGACCGCCCCGCCGGGGGAAGGAGATCCCGATGGTCAGGGGACTGCATCCGCTGTCCGGAGGGATGTCGCTCGATGATGCTCATAACCGAAGTCGGGCGTCCTTTGGCGTTTCTTGAGCGCAGCGCACAGAGAAGGCCTTGTTCTCACGTTCAGGTTCACACAGGACACTGCAAAGTGACTTCGGGAGAGTTGACATTTTTGTTCTCGTTTCCCGCAAGCGTTAGAACTACGCCGAAAGTCAACCGCTCAGTCAGCAAGCACGGCACAACCCTCACTAAGCCCTGCCAGGCTCTTTCCCCTTTTATACTGCTGCCTAGTTCCTTACAGTAGTTTAGCAGCACTCAGAACGGGTCCACAAATCGGAAAATTGCACTAAAAAGCACATCATCACTTTGAAACACTACACAAAAGCAATAAGTTAAAAATCCTGCCTCAGGAAGAAAAACATCAGTAACAAGCAATTTTGAGGGTGATTCCCACGTTAGGGGCTTCGACTTAAGCCATCGGCGTTACCGTTGAGACTCCCCTTTTTGTAACGCACCTCAAAGGAATATTGTTGCAAAGCGAGGCTCCAGCGCAGGAGGCGGCCATTTTTGGGAGAGATGGTCTGCAGCCATTGGAGAGGGCAGTGATCCGTATCAATGATAAACCTCGAGCCGGCTAGGTAACATGACAATTTCTGAACGGCCCACACAATACACGCACACTCTTTCTCGGTGGCGCTATACGCCTGCTCACGACTGGTCAGCTTACGACTAGCATACAGGACGGGGTGTTCTACTTCTCCATTTTCCCGTTGGCACAGTACAACGCCCATGCCTCGCTCACTAGCATCACACTGAACAACGAACCCTTTTGTGTAGTCGGGCGATCGTAGCACAGGCTGGCTTGTTAGGGCGCTCTTTAGGGCGCTAAAAGCTCTTTCCTTCGTCTCATCCCAGACGACTGTTTGCGGCTCTGTCTTTCTTAGAGCATCCGTCAAGGGAGCCGCGATATCAGAGTACCTGGGGATGTACCTCTGATAGTAGCCGGCGACACCTAAGAACGACCGAATATCGGTCTTCGTACGCGGTTGCGGGAAGTCTCGCACAGCGGCCACCTTTATTTCAGAGGGGCGGCGTCGACCCCGACCAATCACGTGTCCGAGGTAGACAACCTCGGCCTGTGCTAACTGGCACTTGGGAGCCTTGACTGTCAAGCCCGCATCGCGCAGGCGGGTTAGCACTGCCCGCAAGTGCGCCATATGTTCCGGCCAGGATGCGGAGAATATCGCTACGTCGTCTAGATACGGTAAAGCGAATTCTTGCTGTCCCCGCAACACTTTATCCATGAGGCTTGAAAAGCAGTATGGCGCGTTCTTCAAACCAAAACTCAAAACTTTAGGACGGAATGTCCCCATTGGTGAAATGAATGCCGCATACCTACTAGCCTCTTCTGTAAGTGGAACCTGCCAATAACCCCTGACAAGATCTAGGGTGGAAATAAACTGAGCGCTACTCACTCTCTCAAGGCGCTCCTCGATGTTAGGGATCGGATAAATTTGATCCTTAGTGATGGAATTAAGCCTGCGGTAGTCGACGCAAGGACGAGGTTCCTTGCCCGGTACCTCAACTAAAATCAAAGGGGAGGTATAATCACTCTCACCCGCTTCAATAACACCGAGCTGTAGCATTTTCGTTACCTCAGCCTCCATAATATCGCTCTGGCGGGGTGACACCCGGTACGCCTTGGATCGTACTGGCTCTGGGGAGGTAAGTTCTATGTCATGAGTAAGGACAGAAGTCCTACCAGGCCTCTCAGAGAACAGACCTTGAAACTCTTGTAAGAGCTGGTGTAGTTCGGTTTTCTGCTCAGGCGACAGCGATGCTTTACTTATTAGGTCACTAATGACTTGATCGGTGTCTTTCCTGTTCGTCACTGAGCCTAGTCCCGGAAGCTCGACCGGAAGCTCTTCGGGAACGTTTACCATCATGCACACCACTGCTTCCCGTTGCTTATAGGGTTTGAGCAGATTACAGCGGTAAACTTGCTGTGCTTTCCGCTTTCCTGGCAGACTCACCACGTAGTTAACGTCCGACAGTTTTTGAACAATCCGTGCTGGGCCCTCCCACTGCACGTCGAGTTTGTTCTTTAGCGATGTGCGCAATATCATGACCTCATCGCCCACCTCAAAACGACGGGCCCTGGCTGTCCGATCATAATAAACCTTGGCCCTCTGCTGGGCCTCTGCCATTGCTTCACCTGACAACTCCTGTGCCCTTCTTAAGCGTTCGAGGAGCTTAAGCACGTACTCTACCACGACTGGGTCATCGCCCCTGCCTTCCCATGATTCTCGAAGCATGCGAAGCGGAGATCGCAGCGAGCGACCGTACACCAGCTCAGCTGGCGAAAACCCCGTAGCCGCATGCGGCGCGGTCCTTAATGCAAACATCACTCCAGGCAGACACAGCTCCCAGTCAGTTTGATGTTCAAAACACAATGCTCTCAACACGCGCTTCATGACGGAGTGGAGCTTCTCAACGGAATTCGACTGGGGGTGGTGCACTGAGCTGTGTAACAGCTTTACCCCGCACCTTTCGAGAAAGGCTGTCGTCAAAGCGCTAGTAAACACTGTACCCTGATCTGACTGGATTTCTGCAGGAAAACCAACTCGCGCAAATATGGACAGTAGTGCATTGACTATCTCAACTGAGCTGAGTTCTTTAAGCGGCACTGCTTCAGGGAACTTTGTCGCTGGGCAGATCACAGTCAAAATGTGTCGGTACCCCGTGGCTGTTACCGGCAGAGGTCCCACTGTATCAATAACGAGCCGTCTAAAAGGCTCCGTAATGATAGGTACCAACTTCAACGGCGCCCTCGATTTGTCCCCTGGCTTGCCCACCCGCTGACAGGTGTCGCATGTCTTCACAAAGTGGTCTGCGTCCCGAAAACACCCTGGCCAATAGTACTCTTGCAAGAGACGTCCTTAGTTTTCTTAACTCCTAGGTGTCCGGACCACGAACCCCCATGCGACAAGCGCAACAGATCCTGACGATAGCATTGAGGCACGATCAGCTGATCGAACTCCACTCCCCTGCGGTCTAGATACTTCCGGTACAGGACCCCACCTCTTTCCACAAAGCGAGCATTTTTCTTGGCGATACCTTCCTTGACAATGCAGCGTATGTTTTCTAGGCTGCCATCCTTCTTTTGCTCGGCTATCAAAGCCGACCGGCTGACTTTTAGCAACCTGTTAAGTCCGTCTGACGTAGGCGCGATGAGCAAATCTGGAGACAGCTCTTCTAACTTTCCCGTGTCGGGATTTTCCTCTCCAGTATCTGGTGCCTTTAACGCTACAGGCTCAATTTTATTCCGTTCGGGCGTGCTCTGAATACCAGCTTGCTGCGCCTCTGACTCTTTTTCATCGTTCAACAACGTCGGCCCCGCAACTACCGCCTTTGCAGCGAGCTCCCGAACCTTCGATCTGGTTAAGGCCTGAACGCTAGCCTCACCAAACAAAAGCCCCTTCTCGCGCAGGAGGTGATCGGACCTGTTCGAAAATAGGTACGGGTACTGGGGGGGCAGCATAGATGACACTGCGGCCTCCGTCTCAAGTGCTCCGAAAGGTCCTTCAATAAGCACTTTTGCTACCGGCAGACACACGCTATGAGCTTCCACTGCTTGCTTGATCCATGCGCACTCGCCCGTGAACATATCGGGTTCTACGTAAGAGGGGTGAACTACATCCATTGTAGCTGCGGAATCGCGAAGCACTCGGCACTCTTTCCCGTTCACGAGGAGGTCTCGCATGTAAGGCTCGAGAAGCTTCATGTTCTCGTCAGTGCTGCATATAGACAAAAACACGACTTGTGTTTTTGTTTCTGGACACTGCGCCGAAAAGTGACCCGGCTTCTGGCACGTATAACAAACGCGCGCTTGCCTCGTCTCGAACCGCTTTCTGCGTTCGGCTTCGGTTGCCGCCGTCTCCTTACGTTCGGTCGGACTGCTTTCACTCGCATCCGCACTACGTGTATCCCCCTTTGCTCTCATGGGTGTGAACTTCGGCCTCTCAAACTTGGAGCCAAATTCACCCTTTTGACCGTCCTTAGCTCCACGAGCCCGACGCGTCACAAACTCCTCGGCTAACTCAGCGGCTCTAGCCACCGTACTAACGTCTGGCCTATCCAAGACCCAGTACCGCACGTTCTCAGGTAACCGACTATAAAACTGTTCTAGCCCGAAACACTGCAGAACTTTCTCGTGGTCACCAAACGCTTTCTCTTCTTTGAGCCACTCCTGCATGTTTGACATTAGCCTGTAGGCAAACTCTGTATACGACTCACTTCTGCCTTTCTCATTTTCCCGGAACTTCCGACGGAACGCCTCCGCTGACAGCCGGTACTTTTTCAGCAGACTCGATTTCACTTTGTCGAAATCCTCTGCCTCCTCTCTCTCCAAGCGAGCGACTACGTCGGCCGCCTCGCCGGGTAGCAAAGTGAGCAAGCGCTGTGGCCACGTTTCCCGAGAGAACCCCTGCTTCTCGCACGTTCGCTCAAAGTTAACCAGGAACAAACCAATGTCCTCTCCAAGCTTAAACGGCCGCATCAGGTCAGTCATTTTGAACAATACTCGTTCTCCTGCACCGTGTGCCTGACTTCCATTACGAGCGCGTTCTATCTCTACCTCGAGACGCTTCATTTCCAAAGCGTGTTGACGGTCGCGCTCTCTTTCTTTCTCTTGTTGCTCTTTTCGTTCACGCTCATCTTTCTCTTTCTGTTCTTTAAGTTCGCGCTCCTGTTTCTCTTTTTGCTCCTCCCTCTCCTCAATGGTCTCAAGGCATTCCGACAGCTCGTCATCCTCAGCTTCTAACTCAAGAATAGCCCTTAGCAGTTCTGGTTTTCTGAGTTTGTCTGAGACATCCAGACCCAACTCTCTCGCAAGCTCCAGCAATTTCGGTTTGCGCAACGACTTCAAATCCATGGCTGCTCTGAATGCTGCTTTCTCTACTGCCTACTATTGTCTTGCCGCAAACTAACCCGGCAGCAACGACAACCACAATTACCAGCTCTGTTTCTAACACTAACAAAAGCCTGGCAAAACTCAGAAGAAGAAAGTCCCGCACTCACCAAACCTTGCAGCCAAGACTTCAGCGCAGTCGTTCCGCTGCAGGCAACCAGTCGTCACACAGGGCTCGTTGCACTGCTCCCGGATGGTCGTTGTGCTGCTCAGCATACAGTCAACCGCATCTCTTCGCTGCTGGCCTCCGTTGTCGCGATCTCACCGCTGGCAACCAGATGTTGGAATCGCACCGCTGGCCCGAGTTGTTGGGGTCTCGGTGCTGACGCCCGTTATTGCCAATGGGTCGCAAGCCCCAAGGGTAGCGTTGGCCTGGCGGCCTGGGGCACTGGAAGCATCCGAAGGTCCCGGCAAAGCATGAGAAGACTGGTAACAGAACAACTTGTTTATTCTAACATAGCAAAAGAGCGGCCGGTCAGGTCGACCGAATTGGAGAGACGGGAGAGCACGTAACTCAACAGTACAAATCGGAGCCTCTCCTTGGCGTC
This sequence comes from Dermacentor andersoni, assembly GCF_023375885.2. Taxonomy (NCBI): domain Eukaryota; kingdom Metazoa; phylum Arthropoda; class Arachnida; order Ixodida; family Ixodidae; genus Dermacentor; species Dermacentor andersoni. Next base: position 86,414,787 of record NC_092817.1, read on the forward strand.
CGGGGGCAGCTGCTCTTATACTCTCGGCGTCGCGGTCCAAAAGGGAAGGTCACGGGATGAAGGTCACGGGATGAAGGTCACGGGACGGCGGAGCATGAGCCCACGACGGCGCGCACGGTTGAGCCGAGAGACCTGCTGAACCGAGTGTAGTGACGCATCGCCAACCCTCACTTGGGGAGCTCCGCTCCCCGGCTGCCGCGCTTTGACAAGCGGGGGCACACACACACACACGCACACACGAAGACACGTGGCACTGAAACACGCCTGGACACGCTTGGCGGGTAGGCGTTTCGGCGGCGTCGAACGGGCCAAAATGTCCGCCGCTTTGAACAAAGCCCCGGCGTCCGTTGCATCCGCGCCGGCATTACCGCGCGTTGTAGGCGAAACGTAACAATCGTCTCTGGCACGTCACAAAGGCGACAGTTGCCAGAAGATACAAAGATACCCTTTTTCTGTAGCGATGTTTTTACCGGTATGGTTTCACTATGAAGTTTACAAAAGAATGTTTTGCAGCAAGAGGATATATACATTTTACGAACTCGTTTTAGTACATCATGACCTGGCCATTGAATGTATAGTGATCGGTAAAATGGAGGTGGAAATAGCATGGACACTAAATCTTTGTACAACATTTTACGCGACACAGAGTACAAGTATTCAGTGAAAAACCGAACTGTCAAGAAACGAACCGCCAAGTAAACTTCTTGCATGAACCCCCACAAGCATAGACGCGAAGAAAAATTGGAAGAAACAATTAAATCAGGTAACGCATTAACAAGTGTGACTTGCATGAATGACCGAATTATAGGATGCGATGTATCGCGAAAAAAGAAGAAACGAAACACTAGTTGCCTCACATAAAGATGTACTAAACCCAGCCCACCTTCACTAACGGGCCTGAAAATATTGTCTCGCCTCATGGGCTCAAAAGTTGAAGCCCATACGAAGGTTGCAAAGATTCGGTGAAAGCGTTGGATGTAGAGCCTGGCACAATGAATAACTTGCAATACATAGTAAACTTTTGTTGCCAAGAACTTATTGCATGCCTCAGCTTTCCCAAAAATAGAAAGCCGGTGTGGAACGAATGTCTGGGCCTAGCTTTGCAGGGCCGAAACCCGTTCTTTCCAATAGTGTGCGCTTAATTTATATGTGTCTAGCGGCACGCCAACATACTTTGGCGGGACACCGGTCCACTTAACGCCTGCAAACTGTTTTGGTGTATAGCACCATGAGCCAAACCACAAGCCTAAGCTTTTTGCAGAGTTCATTCATGCTCCTGATACGCTGCCAAAATCCTCAATTGCTGATACTACCTTTTCAACACTGGACTTATCCGTGCAGAAGAACGCTAAATCATCTGCATAAGCTAAGACTTTTACTTCATTACCCAGTATATTGAAGCCATGGATGTAACTCGACTGAATTACGCTTAAGCATAGCGGTTCCAGATAAAGGGCGAATAGTAATGGGGACATCGGGCATCCTTGTTTTACTGAAGAGCAAATGGAAACGGGTTTAGAGAGTTGGCCATTAATAACTAAACGAGTAGTACAACACGTATAGCAAAGCTTAACGCCTTAAAGCACAACGGAGCCAACATTGGCATGTTCCAGAAGAGAAAATAAATAGGAGTGACTGACACGATCAAAAGCTCTAGCTAGGTCTACCTGGAGCATTGCAAGCTGCTCAGTGGAACTGTAACAGTACTGAAGAAGTGTACGGGCGATATGTATGTTAGTTTGAATGGATCGACCCTTAATTCCACACGTCTGATGGGAACCAATGAGAATTGACATCGCAAATTGCAATCTATTCGATAAAACTTTTGCAAAAATTTTATAATCCACGTTTGACAATGTGATTGGTCGGTAGCTTTCAGCAGGACGCAGTTTCTCCTTATCTGAACTTTTGGGAATTAGAACTGTGCGGGTTTTGCAAAAAGATTGCGGAAAGACGTCTATCTCTAAACTTGTAATAAAAATGCCCAATAATATGGGACTGATAATTGATTTGAAAGCTTTGTAAAATTCACAGGAAAGTCCATCAGGGCCGGGTGTTTTCGACAGAGGCAGCTGATCAATAGCTAGCTCAATTTCTTGTATCGTAAGGGTATCACTAATGAATGCACAGTCATCATCCTGTAAAGGTTTTATAAGAGACACAAAACTCTCTAAGACTTTTGCACCGTGATCATCGGGCCGGGCACTAAACAAAACACTGTAGTAAGTTTCAAACTCAGAAATTATGTCATTCGTATTTGTTAGAAGAGTACCTTCGGAGTATACTTCTGGAATTACTTTGGAAACAGCATGATGTCGCTCGTCAAGCTTGACGTGTTGGCTGCTCAGACTGCAGAGCACGCCTATTTCGAGATCGAGATCACCTCTGTAACGCAGTGCATCATGCTTTTGTAAGTCACATTTAAGATTTTCTATGTCAACAATGTAAGTGCCTGGCATTTCGCATTCCATTTGACAAAGGTTGTGTAGGCTCTTAAGAAGTACTGTTTCTTCATTCTTTCTATAGAATGCTTTCAGCGATCCAATTTCTATAGCCACTGCACGAACCTCTTGTTTAAAGAGTTCCCAAGCTGCAAATAACGGCAAGTCAGTAGAAAGAGAATTCTTTAGGGCCATGCGCACGCGATTAATAAATTCCTGATCATTCAGGAGCTCAGAGTTAAGCTTCCAGAGTGCCCACGGTAGTCGAAAATTGGTTACAAAGTTGTCACCAATCTTTGCAATAACCATGCAATGATCAGAGAATGAAACTGGGATAGTACTACAGGACAGTGCTCGGGAGAGGAGTGATGAAGAAACATAAATCCGATCAAGGCGGGCGTAAGAGCGACCTTGAATTCGCGTATAAGCGCGAGCTCCCTGTCCCGACACTCCTATATCAATGAGCCCTGCATTTTCTATTACGTTAGACAAAACTTCACCACTCCTGTCCCGCTGAGTGTTAATGCTGCTTCTATCGCTCGGAAGTATCAAATAAGAGAATTCGTTTTGCAGCGTCATTAAATGCATAGACGTTGACTAATCGCCATGACACACCCTGCAACACAAAATCACAACATATATATCGACCTTCAGTGTCTACATGGTAACTAAGTGCTGAACAAAGTAGGCTCTTCTTCAGAAACAGGAAACAGCCCGCGGATAAACCAACAGCGTGTGAAACGCACACATTATATTCAGACAGAAAAGGTCGCAAAGACCTTTCTGTCTCGTCATCACTCTCAATCTTCGTCTCCTGTACGGCGACGAAGTCGAGGCGCTCCCTAGACAAAAGCCGGCGAAGCTGCGCCTGTTTCTGCAAAGACCTAAGGCCTCGTGCGTTCAAAGTTGCGAAGAGAAGTTGCTGGGACAGGGCCATGGTGACTACCTACTATTTAGGCCTAATTCTCTATGCGGTCGGTCCTACAGGGTAACGGTGAGGCTCCCTCCGAACGCTCACCAGGCCTTTTGGACCGTGATCGCCGATACTGTCCTGAGTGTGTCGATGTTTTGCGGTCACGTGATTTTCTTGTGGTACTGGGCGTCTCGCTGTCCGTGCTTGATTCTGATCTGTTAGTCGCACGGCGCTTCGGGATTGACGTATCCGCGCTACTTCGTCGGTCCTCTGCCAGCATAGCACACGTGTTAAGATGCTTCGGTGCAGTAGATGAGTCATCATCGGCTGCCTCATTCGCTGGCTGGGCAGCAACTGGCTACGTGGTAACGGGGGCTTCTTTCTTTTCACTACTTTCTTTTTCCACGGGCAGTTCTGCGATGCCATTGTCTTTAACCTGTAGAGGGGCCTTACTAACGCAGCTGGTATCCGCGGAAGAAGGAACGTCTCCACTCGCGTCGAGAACCTCAGTAATATCCATTATGTGATCCTGCAAGCTTTAATCCGGAGGTCTTGTCCTTAGTCGTAACTTGTCGGCGTATGTCACAACACATTCTTCAGCTGTGTGCCGAAGCGTCGGCAGGCTTCACAACGTGGGGTTCTGCAGTTTCGACGAATGTGCCCTACCTTGTTACAGCGGAGACAAAGCGGGGGCGGGCCTGGAATCAATACAAGGCTCTGCAATCCACAAACATGTAGCAGATGGGGAACGTCTCCCACGCCGACTCCATCGGCAAGAATCAACACCACGTCACGATTTAGGGTGCCCATTTGTTCCATTTCCGATACTCTCCAGCTTTCTGCTGATACTGACTTTACTTTCCCGTAAGCCTGGAGCGCATCTCGAACGTAATCGTCTTCCAAACGCTCAGGAAGCCGTAAAAGCTTCATTTTTACTTCCGTGGGCTCGGGGTCAACAACGACGCAGCGTCAACCTTTTACGGATAATTTCCGCACGTGACTAGCTTTGATTTTGTCATTGCTGATTTGCACCTCACCATCCACACGTGCGACATCTGAAACTGACCGATGGAACTTATTTCCATCAGGTCAATAACGTT